>NC_083402.1:125979229-126604229 GCF_020745735.1 Hemiscyllium ocellatum
TATATTTCTTGCTGAAATAGGGATTGTGTTTGAACTAGCATAA
This sequence comes from Hemiscyllium ocellatum, assembly GCF_020745735.1. Lineage (NCBI taxonomy): Eukaryota > Metazoa > Chordata > Chondrichthyes > Orectolobiformes > Hemiscylliidae > Hemiscyllium > Hemiscyllium ocellatum. The sequence continues at coordinate 125,979,273 of NC_083402.1, forward strand.
CAATCCACTGGATAAGCTTTATCCGAGTAAACTAGCCATAAAAATGTTGATACTATGAATGATGACTAAATCATACATTCATAACACTTTTCTCTGTTTTGCTGGTTTCTAAATAGAATTATGGTTCTTCAGATTGGAAGGCTTTAATTTTGGACAGTGCAAAGTTAGTCAGACTAATCAAATATTTACACAAATCAGCCATGTACATAGACATTTTTGATAATGCCATAGATTTTTAAAAAATTTCCAGATTGTTGAAATAAAATTCAGGTTCTCAAATTGCCATGATTGCATTTGAATCTGTGTTTTATTGGTTACTAGAATTATAAAATAACTCCTAAACAGCTGTATCCATGGTGATACAAATTATTAATTGCTGATCAATTCATGAAATTCTTGATCTTGTTTAAGGACATTAGCTTTATCTACATCCTTATAACTTTTATGTTGAAAATGATTAAGGACAAAATTAGGTTCTGCCCTTGAGACTAGTTTGAGCCACAAATGGATGCCAATCTTCTGATGATTCATTATGTTGATCATATCTATTATGATCAAAAAGATCCCAGGTTTGTTACCTGATTTGGGAGAAATTGACTGAGATGCTGTCGAAATATTATAATTTGGTTTCTGCATTGCTACCCTAGGGAAGGGGTGTTCTTGATCATTTGTCGATGATCCCTGGTGGAAAATGTATGCCTGCAGATATTAGGAATGGATTTCTCTCTGATTTACATCCACTCTCCATGCTCCGTGCTCACAACAAAGAATTGTTAAAACTCACTGTTCAAGATTAATTTGATGGCAATGATTAACTAATAAGTTCTTTAGTAAAGACAAAATCATCAACAATTCTCTTCTACAAATGAAGCACAGCATTAAAATCAGATATAGTTTATCAATGCAAAATGTAGTTCAAATAGGGACAATCCATTCAATCTTTCTTCAAAGACTACTTTCATAAATGTATTCTTGTAGACTCAGAAGATGGTTCCATTTGAGAGATTTGGGAGTATTTGTGAAGAGCTGAATAATGCCTTGCTTAGAGAGCAGCAGGCTCAAGTGCTATTAAATGAACAATCACATCAAATGCAAGAATTGGGATTACAACTGGAACTACATTCCAATGAAGAAGCAGAAAAGGATCGGATATTATCTGAGGCTGTAAAGGTAAACAGATTACCACTTTCATAGAACAAGCTTTGTCTTACCTTCTATTTAACTTGCCAAATAACTCCTCTAACTTTAAGACAATCCATTGTACTGGCATATGGACCCTTTCCTATTGAAGGATAGTAAGTTTATAGAATACCTTTTGTTGGAATTTAAAGTCTCCTGGGGCATTAACTTAGGTGTGGCCAGTAACCCATCGTTGATGCGGGAGACTGCCAAGACATATGTGCGGAGCTTGATTATCTCATATTCTGCGACCCTGAAATGACAGAGGGGAGAACAACAGCGTCTATTCGAGGCTCGCCAAAGGCAGCGTATGTTGGTAGGCCATCCATAACTAAATTACAGCGAGTTACAGCCCTCAGGGATACTTTGAACACTGCACATACTCAAACAGCAAAGAAGGAGATACTATTTGCGAAGCAGAGACTATTTGAGTATGGCAATAAGCCGGGCAGGTATCTAGCATACCTTGCCAGAAAGAAAAAGACTCCCCAGTCTATTACATCTATTAGAGCGGACGCTGGTACTTTGACTTGTGATCCTAAAAAGATCAATGCAGCATTTAGAAAGTTCTATTTTGAGCTGTATCAGTCGGAGCGCCGTGAGAATAGAGCGAGGAAGTTGGAGGCTTTTTTAAGAACCTGGGCCTCTTGGGCATAACCACGGAGTATGTATCTTTTTTGAATGCCCCCCTGACAACTCAGGAAGTGCAGGAGGTGGTCAGACAGCTCCAGAGTGGCAAAGTGCCCGGGTCAGATGGATTTCCGACTGAGTTCTATAAAGAGTTTATAGACAAGTTATCCGGCCCACTTATAGACATGTACAACTACTCATATAGTCAGAGTAGTCTCCTGCCCTCATTGAGAGAAGCAAATATTTCTCTCATCTTTAAGAAAGGGAAAGCCCCAGATGACTGTACTTCATACAGGCCTATCCCTATTGAGTGTGGACTTTAAAATCCTCTCAAAAATGCTGGCATTAAGACTGGAGAGGGTTTTGCCATTTATTTTAAAAGAGGATCAGACTGGGTTTATTAAGAGTCGCAGATCTAATAATAATATCAGAAGAGTGTTAAATATGGTACAAGTCTGCCAGCAAAAAGCGATACCGGGATTAGTCGTCTCCCTAGACGCAGAGAAAGCATTCGACCGGGTGGAATGACCGTACCTTTTTTATACTATGGAGCGGTTGGGCCTTGGAGAAGTTTTTACCAAATGGGTTGCAGTGCTATGTAATCACCTGAAAGCTGCAGTGATTACCAATGGCATAAGATCAGGTAGTTTTAGTGTTGGCAGAGGTTGCCATCAAGGGTGCCCTCTTTTGCCACTATTATTTAGACTAGTGATCGAACCGCTGGCAGAAGCCATCCGAATGGACCCCAGTATAATGGCCCCTGAAGTAGGATAAGGCAAGCATAAAATTACTCTTTATGCGGATGACGTCCTTCTTTTCTTAAATGATCCATTGACATCTGACTCCTGCTTAATTCAAGTTGTTAATTTATTTGGCATGTTTTCAGGGTACTAAATTAATTTTATGAAATCAGAGGCCATGCTGGTAGGAGGTCTTACCAGTATATCCAACTTTGCGGATGGAACCCGGTTCCCCTTTCGGTGGTCACAGGGAGGTTTTCTCTATTTAGGTATTTTTATTACCCTGGTATTTGGTCAGCTATATAAAGCTAACTATATGCATCTATTAAAGAAAATAACGCAGGACCTCCAGCATTGGGAAGATCTCCCGATATCCTGGTTAGGAAGAATAGCTGTGGTCAAGATGAATGTTCTCCCTTGCCTATTGTACCCTATGAGAATGTTTCCTTTGATGTTGCCGAGATAGGCGCTGCGTGAGCTTTATGGTTGGTTCAGTTCCTTTGTTTGGAATCATAGACGACCCCTTATTATATTAAATAAATGCAGCTCCTACAAGAAAGGGGAGGTCTAGATTTCCCAGATTTTAGGAAGTATCAACTGAGCTCCCTGCTATCATATGTGGCTGATTGGGCCTCTCGCGATCCACAATCAATTTGGCCGGATATTGAGGCTTCCCAAGCAAAATACCCCTCATCGATTGATTGTTTATGGATAAGATGAGAACTGTCATGGATCATTGTAAAATCCCGATTGTCCTAAACACAATCAAAGCTTGGAGGATGATCCAACAGGTTGAGGGTAATCTACAAAAAAACCTTCCCCTTTACTCTGATAGTGGGAATGTTGGGATTTCAGCCAGGTTTGACAGATGCTGGATTTAAAATTTGGGAGTCCAGAGGAATCTCCTGCTTGGGAGATCTGTTCGATGGGGAGGTCATGATGTCCTTCGAATAGTTCGGGTTACCTAATAAGGATCTCTTTTGATGTTTTCAAGTACAAGACTTCATTCAAAAAAAGACCACATTGATGGCTAATCCTTATAAATCAGTTATGGAGAGGGGAGTGCTTCAGCCGATGGGTGCCCCCTCAGTCAATACTCTCCATCACTTGCTAGGTAGTAATATATCGAAGGACATGGAATGGCTATATAAAACCTGGACTCAAGAATTAGGGGTGGAAATCTCCTCGGAGATGTGGGAAGACATCTGGGAAAATGCCAGGAAGATCTCTATCTGTAATAGAACTCAAGCTATTCAATTGAAGATACTTCATATGGCCCATATAACACCAGAGCGGCTTGCAAAGTTTAAGGCAAGAGCGTTCCCAATATACCCTGAGTGTAAAATAGAAGCTGGTGTTCTCACTCATTGTTTGTGGACATGCCATAAGGCCTGTAGATACTGGGACAGTGTAGCGAATGCTTTCGCAAAGATTTTGGGAACTGAGATTGGGCTGGACCTGGTGTCTCTCCTTTTGGGCTTTCCAAATCTTCCTTCTCTAGATGCACATGGGAAGAAACTGTTTAGTATCTTCTCCTTTTGTGTGAGGAAAAACATTTTAGCAAGGTGGGTTTCGGAAAATCCCCCAGGATTTTCAAATTAGCATAGGATAGTTATGGAACATATTCCTTTGGGCTTCCTTACGAATATGGTACACCAAATAGAACATGGTGGCCCTTCTTGGGCTACACCGATGCGAATGTATCAGCCATACTATTTAGGGCCTTTGTTTAGCCGTGAGGATGATGTCTGTCTCTGGGAAGAAGAATCCTGTAAAAATACGGATCTTGTTATGACTTGATATAATTTTATTTTGAATGTTTATTGTATTGTAGCTTTTTTTAGATAGGTTTTTTTCTTATATCTTACTTTGTGCTTTGGTAGTTTGTAGAGTGGATTAGAAGTTTGTTTTCTTTATTTATATTGATGTTGCTATTATATTGTAAAGTGGTTACACTATTTTGTATTAGTTTTGTAATTTTGTTTAAAAAAGCCCCAGAAACGTTTTTTTTCTTTTCAACAAAAATATTTATAACAAAAAGACAGTCCATTGTGTAAATGTGCTGTGTCCAATTCCCTCTTAAGTATTGAGGTTCTGTATGAATCAACTATTACCTATTCTTTATAGTGCTCCAAAATAAAGAAGCACAAAAAAAGTAATTTCAAACTTTAAAAAATTGTTTCAGGAAAAGAATGATCTTTCTGTCTTATAACATACAATATTGAATGTGAACAAAGACAATTTATGAAAAATTTTGATACTGAAATAGCTGCACAGAGGCTATATCCTGACTTTAAGTCACCCTTTATTTACACTTGAACAGTACTTGACTATGGTACTGCCTCATTCAGAGACAGATACCAGAGTGTCAGTATCTCTGACACTCATCCTTTTAAATGTCAGCTAGGACCCCCTGATATGACCAGATTAACAACCCAATCAGATAACTCCTATTTTGAGGTCCAGCTGGCTGCCCTCCTTATGATCAAGAGCAAAATATAGCTCTATGAAAATGTTAAATGACGAAGTGTGGACTTGTAGATATTGTGCAAATGGTAAGAAGTGGGAAGAAACAAGATAGGGTGACCAAGTGATTATTTTAAATAGAAATGTGAGAAAGAAGCAGTGAGAAAAGTTGTAGTTTGTAAGGGAAGAGGGGATTTTGGAATGTTAAAGCACTGTTGCAGTCTGCTGTTCAGATTATATCCAAAAAGGTGTGATAGAGGGAAGGGAAGGGTGGTGTTATGAGACATCCTCATCATCGTTGTCTTCCAACTCTCAAAAGATGCAAATCCTGAAGAACACTGTTTATGCTGATGACTACATCTTCTATTGCATTCTCATGAGTGTTTTCAGAATTGATTTCTCACATCACTAGCCACATTTGGGTTTTAAGGGAGTGACGATGCAAATGTATCTGACTTCATCCTGTTGCAAGATGGAGAACTGTAATTACCCACTGCTTGTGAGATTTCACTGAACCTTACTGTATTGAAAACATTCTGAAAATGACGTTCTCTGCCTAGAATCTTCTAACCATCACTTTAGACTTTTATTTAGACCAATGTCATGTGAGAGTTGGAGATATTTTTGTTATTTCTGGGGAATAGTTGCTGTCTTCTTTCTGTCAGTCTTTACACAAGGAATTCCAGGGATGTGCCAGGAAAGCTGACCTTTCAATTATCTTGGTGGAAACAATGCAATTGTGTCATACACTTAAAAATCCACACAGTAAAAAAAAATCTCCTTTCGCCTTCAAAATTGTGAGTCCATGGAGGCTGGCTTCTTGAATCCCAACAGGTTTGGGGAGGATAACCCATTGATCATATTAAAATACGGCCCAGGAATTTCTATTGCCTGTATATCATGATAAAAAGACAGTGGACCACTGACCTTCTTGATTTGTGTCTCAATTTTCTTTTAGGTTTTAACTTATAAATTTTTCATTTGCCAATGTTTCTTTCTTACACCTTCCATTTCTACAGAAAGTAGGAAAATTGAACATGTAGCTAGTAGTAAGCTAGTGTAAGAGGGTGGGCATCAGATTTCTGAGGCATTGGGATCGGTTCTGGGGAATGTGGGGCCTGTATTCCTCAACAGGATTAGGACAAGTATCCACACGGGGGGATTTGCTGTTGTTGTTAAGGAGAGTTTAAACTAAAACTAAATGGTATATATGTAAATACAAGGAGAATAGCAATCGTAGCTGATGTGCTGAGGGCATAGTATCATTGTTATAATAGAAATCTGACTTACAGAGGAGCAAAATAGCAGCTCAACATCCGTATTCAGGCAGAATAAAAAGGGGGATAAAAAAGGTGAGAGTCAATGTTCCCTCTAAGCTATGTGGCCATACAGTATCTCCAAAGATCTGTGCATGCTGATTTTGTTGGCTAATACATACATTTCCAGTTTCTGCAGTCACTGCTGCGCACAAACCTCAGTGGTCCACATAGTAGTTGGAGAAATGAAAGAGATTGTAGATGCAAGTATAGTATTATTTATTAAACAATAAATTACAGCTGAGAGGAGGGATGATGTACTAAATTAAACAAGAAATGAGGACATATGGATTCAAATTAGAAATAAAAACAAGTATCCACATTGATAGAAGTGCACTGTAGAACCCAAATAGCGGGAGAGACATAAAAGAGCAAATGTATAAGAAATTTTAATTTTAAATTAAAATTTTAATTTTAATAAATGTAAGAAAACAATAAGCGCTAGTAATTGGAAACTTCAACTGCCCTAATGTTAATATAGGTATAAACAATGTGAAAGGTATCGTGGACACAAAATCCTCTGAGAGATTTTTTTTGCTTGCAGGTAACCAGTCCGATGAGAGTTGCTAGTTTTGTTCTTAGGAATTGAAGCTGGGCAGGTGATTGAAGGAACAATGGTTGACAATTTTGTAGATGGTAACCATAATACAATTAAATTTAGCATCATTATAGAAAGGGACAAAGATAGAGCTGAAGTAAAAGTTCTACACTGGGGGAGGACAAATTTTACAAAACCGAGCAGTGATTTACTGAAGGTGGACTTGGAGTAAAGCTGTTTGAAAGAAATTCAAAAGCAAGTGGGAGCATTCAAATGACATTCTATGGGCATAGTGTAGACATGCCCCCAGAAAGAAAAATGCTGGTACTGCCAAATTTAAGTTGTCTACTTATCCAGAAACATATAGGGTAAGATGAAGCAGAAAAAAAAGACAAAAATAGAAATTGCTGGAAAAGCTCAGCAGGTCTGGCAGCATCTGTGGAGAGAAATCAGAGTTAACTTTTCAGGTCGAGTGACCCTTCGTCAGAACATCTGCTGCCAGACCTGCTGAGCTTTTTCAGCAATTTCTGTTTTTGTTTATGATTTACAGCATCCATAGTTCTTTTGAGTTTTATTCAGAAAAATAGACAGCTGCAAAACAAAAAAAACTGGAGTTAACCTAGCAGAGTCTCCAATTACTAGCGCTTAGAAAGTACAGAGGTGAAGTAAAAAAAGAATTGGGAAAATAAAGACAGGATATGAAAAAATATTGCAAGTAAAATCAAGGAAAACTAAAATATTTTGTCAGTAAGTTAAGAGCAAAAGAATAAAAAAAAGGATAGGGCCTATCAGGGTGTGCACAAAAACTTGGGCATGGACTTGAAGATGTGGACAGGGTTCTTAATGAGAATTTTTGTTCTGTCTTAGCAAAGAATAGAAGTGATAGCAGGCATTCTAATTAAGGAGGATGAGTGTGAAATATTAGGTACAAGAAGCTTAATGTGAGAGGAGATTCAGAAGGGAAGGACATGAATGAAGGAGAATCGCAAGGGTCTAGTGGATTGTATCCCAGGCTGTTAAAAGATGCCAGTGAGGAAATAACAGATGCTTTGTAAATAATTTTCTAATCCTCATTAGATGCAGAAGTATCAGAAGATAGGAGGTCTACAAACATACTGTTGTTCAAAATGATTGCGAGGGACAGGTCAAATAATTATCGACGAGTCATTTTGACTTGAGTACTGGACAGGTTATTGAAATCAATTCTGAGAAATAGGGTAACCTGCTACTTGGAAAGTCACAGATTAATCAGGGAAAGTCAACAGGGTTTTGTTAAGGGAAGATTATTTCTTCACAACTCAGTTTAATTTTTTTTGAAGAAGTAACAAGGATGAGTAATGGGGGTTGCAGATTTTCTAAGGCATTTGACAGGATTCCACATGGAGACTGGTCAAAAATTAGAAGGATACAGAGGAATGTGTGCAGTGCTATTGTCCCTACCTCTGTACCAAGTGACCCAGGTTCAAGTCCAACTGCTTTAGAGATGTGTAATGACATCTCTGAACAGGTTGATTAGAAAATATCTACAGTGGAATATGATGATTTTGATCCAAAATGCACTCAGAAATAGGAAACAAAGAGTATTAGCTGAGGGATGTTTTTGCCAATGGGCAATGTTCCATTAGTATTATACCAGGCTTGTGTCGGATCCTTTTGCTGTTTGTTGTCCACGTTAATCATTCGGATTTCAGTATGGGAGACGTGATTCGGATGACATAATAATTAGTCATGTAATTGTCAACTCCAGAATTAAATGAACGGTTCAGTGAGTAGGCAGAAAACTGGTAAATGGAATTCTGTCCAGAGAAGTGTGAGGTAATACATTTGGGGAGGACAAACAAAACTAGAAAGTATACAGTAAAAGGCAGGATATTAAGCAAAGTAGAGGAAGGAAGAGACCTAGCTGTGCATGTCCACAAGTCCTTAAAGCTAGCAAGGCAGATTGATAAGTCAGTGAAGAAGCATATGGAATAATTTCCTTTATTGGATGAAGTACTGAAACAAAAGTAGGAATATAATGCTCAAACTGTATAAGATATTGGTTGGCGACATCACGAATTTTGTATAGCCTAGTCACTGCATTACAAGAAGAAAATAATTCTCTGGAGAGAATATGGAGGAGGCTGACAAATATATTTCGCCAAAGTTTGTACATTGCACCTATGAGGCAATACTAGATACACTAGGGTTGCAGTTCTTAGAACAGAGGAGACTGAGGGGTTACTTCATTGAGATGTACAAAATGCAGGGGCCTAGATAGAGTTCACAAGAAATACATGTTTTTCATACTGTCAAGGCCAATTATCAGGAGTACGATTTGAGGTGATTGACAATAGTATTAGCTGGGATGAATGAAAAATATTTTTCACCCACAGGATGGTGGGTTTCTGGGATTTGCTGCCTAATTCAGTTGTGGAAAACCTCAACTCACCTAAAAGTTACATGGATCTGCACCTGAAGCCTTGTAACCTGCAAGACTATGTTCCAGTAGAATGGATGAACAGTTTTTATTTCAGCCAGCACAGACACATTTTGTATGCCATAACATTTCTATAGTTCTAAGTGTAGATTTAATGCTGGGGTACATTCATAGTGATACATGCCAATCTCCAGTGTTTTACTTCATTCGCATTGCGAATGTTTGCAAGGCTATCACTGTGATGAAGCACACTCCTGTCTCTGTCTAGTGTTCGCACTGGGGCTCAGAAAATGAATAAAGATCAAAACTTAGAATCCTGGAAGCTTTTCACTTCTCTCGCTCAGAAACAGTGCATGGATTCTGAATGCTGGAGAAACTCAGCAGATCTGACAGCAAATGTGGCGATAGAAACAGAGGAATTGGATTCAAAATGTTAGCTGTTTCTTTCTCCACAGATACTATCAGACCTCTGAATTTCTCCAGTATTTTCAGTTTTTATTTTACTAGCTCTAGCAGTCAGTTTATGTCATTGTTATGTCATTATGTCTTTTGGCTGATATAGACCAGAGGTCAAATTTGAGATTTACCTATCGGTATGACTCAGTGGTTCACTGCATAAAATTTGAGCAGCTTGAAACTATTTGTTTATTGTGATTAGAAGTAACCATTGTATGAATGCTGCAAACTGTACCCTTCAAGGTAGTATTTTCAAGTCCTTTTTCATTCAAAATACAATTAAAATATTGTAAATATTTTGTTTTTCTTGATTAATTCATGAATTATGCTTTTAAAATCTATCTTGTTTCATGCTGTATTTTTTTTTCTGTTTGTAGATTGTTGCTTTATAATGCTTGCATTGATTACATGTAATTTTTACTTAACCAGACTTTTTGAGCCTTAATGGAGAAAAAGAAGCGGGACATCCTACAGCGTACTGTGAAATGCAAAGATCGTCTTTTGATGAAGAGCAACATGGATTTCTTTTCTCTGGAGATGATCTTCAGATTTAACAGTGCGCTGTGGGATATCCTCTTTGATTTTACAGCAACAAGAGTTGTTGTGTCACTGTTTTCTCAGGGTGGAACTGTTGCTAATCTTTCATTGTTTTTATAAAATATAAATTCTTGGTACATTGTTTTTATAAAAATCTAATATTTTTGTACTGAAAGCCTTTACTTCATTAAGAGCATAATTTTAGAGAAATGCTAAGTTTTTTTTTCAATTTCCTTCCCTCACCCACTCCCTTCCATCTGTTGCTCCCCTTTATCATCTGCCTTAGCTCATATTCTTCCTTCCTCAACATTAAGCCACCTCTTTTCTTCCACTGCCCCACTCACCTTCTCCCCAACCTCAGTTGTGCTTTTCTCATCTATCCACTCTTTCTCTTTTACATTTTCCTCTTTTCACCTCTGTCACCTACCTTTTCTTCCCCTCACATCACCCACTTACGACTTATCTGTTATGGCCCCTCCTTTTTCTCACTATTCTGTACTTCTAATTCCCTCCAACAGTTACCTCACTCCCCTACCCACCCTACCGTTTCCCACTCCATAAATATGACAATCTCTCATTCCCCACATTTTGCTCACTTCCTACTCACACCGCCACTACTCGCACTCTCTATACTACCCCCCGTGCCTACTGTCCACATGCCCTCCCGTATTTCCAACTTATTACATGCCCCACATCCTCCACCACCCTCCACACCCACCAACCTCACCCACCCCCCCCAACGCCACAGTCAAATCTGACCCCATCCCCCTACACAATTTACTCCCATCCTGCTACTTAACTCCTGAAGATGCTGACACTCAATTTGCAAAGATCTGTGGTGCTGGCATCCTTCCATTGCTTTATTCACATGTCTGTGCTTAATATCTGCACTCAGACAGTTATTACCTGCTGTCCATTCAGCGGCTGGTGATACAGGTAAGTCCATGTTTGTCCTGAATTGAATGCTACAAACTTGCATTTTCCTGGTGGAACTGCCGGATAGTGAACAAAAGAAATCCTTCTGATTTCCTTCTCTATCCTGGGACATGAAGACCAGCTGTGGTAGCCAACTACTGCTGCCTAATATTGATTAATTCAGCACGAAGTTTCTTGTCTGTTTGATTCAATGGTGTATCATTCATTGCACTTAGCTGATAATGCTGAGATGTGCATTCAAAGACTTTGTCCGCCACTTTAATTGCTATAAAGTAAATGTATATAAGCCTAAAGAACTGTAGCAGTTAAACTGGAGAGTTTGCATTGACAATGATTTCAGTGTTCTGAAATGCATGTGGTGGTACAGAATTGAATATTTATTATATTTTAATTTAATTTGCTAGATTTGCTATAATCCTGAATGGCAATCCAGAATACAATGGCAGTTGTATCTTGAAAGTACATGTACTTGTTTAAATCATTTCCCATTTTGAAATCTTGGAGATCAGAACAAGTTGGTATTCAAACTGTCAGAAGACAGAATTTTTACAATGTTTTCTGACCTCTTGTACATTTAGCAAAATTTCAGTAGAAACCCTGAGGAAATGGATAAAAGGCCATTTACACTTGATGGGTAGGGCTTCTACTTTGGGTGTAATTAGGAATTTGTTCTCAAATGCACTTGTTCCTCAATTTGTATGTTTTGCACAAATTTCTGCTCCAAGCTTATTTGCAGTTGTGATAGCCTGATGCCTTTCTTTTATTAATGCAGCTTAAAAATGGATTATCGCCAAAACTGAAGGATTTTAATTGGAGTGTTAACTGCATCACCTGTGAATAACCTGATTTGTAATAGCAAAGTAACTTTAGCTTTTTTAAATGTAGTCATTTGGCAATTTGTTAGTTTATATCTATCAGTTAATTAGTATATTAAATATTTGTTACTATTTAAATGCAATTAAAAGATGCCTTTATGCCTAAAAGAAAATAAATGCTTGATTTTAAGAGCCTCTTTGTTAGCCTGCAAATGGGCATAATTAGTGGAAACTTGCCATGGTGATTAATTCACCTGGGGGCAGGGCCAGCTTTGTGGGCAGGGCTGTCTTCCAGCACAAAATTAGGGCAAAAGATTGTGGAGCCTCAATTTGCAATTGAGGTAATTTGCACTTTAAAATTCTTTCTTTTTTGTTTTTGTGTTGATTTTGCCTATTTTGCATGAATAGCATGACCTAGAAAGGACTCCTAGTAAAGTTTTCTCTATAATTCTACCCTGCTTTTATAACAATTATTGATGCAGTTATTTACAAGTTTATAAAACTCACCCAGAATTATTTCAATAGCCTGCTAATATTTGGCTATTTTAAGTCATTAAAATCTTGGAGCCAGCAGGTTTACACCATACGCGTTTCCTGGAACTTTGTACTAATTAATTTTACAGCATCACTGATATTACGAAGTGTCTTTCATGCAGCCCCCATAAGTTCTTTTGATATCTTGCTGATGCTCAAAAGAGAACGGCACAGTGGCTCAGTGGTTAGCACTGCTGTCTCACAGCACAAGCGACTCAGGTTTGATCCCAGCCTTGGGCAACTGTGTGGAGTTTGCATTTTCTCCCCGTGTCTGCGTGGGTTCCCTCTGGGTGCTCCAGTTTTCTCCCACAGTCCAAAATGTGCAGGTTAGGTGAATCAGTCATGCTAAATGGCCCATAGAATTAGGTGCATTAGTCAGGGGGAATGGGTCTGTGTAGGTTACTCTTTGGAGGATCGCTGTGGACTATTTGGGCTGAAGGCCTGTTTCCACACTGTAGGGAATCTAACCTAAATTGCCCAAAGTGTTAGGTGCATCAGTCAGAGGGAAATGGGTCTGAGTGGGTTACGTTTCGGAGAGTCAGTGTGCACTTGTTGGGCCAGATGGCCTGTTTCCACACTGGAAGAAATCTAATCATCAACAATGAAATGCACTATGTAAACAGCAAGGGTTGGAATGCTAATTTTTGCACTCTTCTTGTGTTTTTGGCTCACTTCAAAAACTTGGTAGAGACTGCTCAAAACTCTTACGTTGGGAGTTCTGGAGCAGAACTATGTGAACTGGATTCGAACCAAAGTCCCAGATGTTAAAGAACATGTACAAAACCTCCATACTATCCAGTTTTCTAGATTAGACATTGTGTTGAAAGCAACATACTTCTTCATTAAAATTGTAACTCTTATCACTCCACTCCAACATTATAGTTCTGTGTAATCAAGATCTACAGGTAGGAAGGTAGAATCTGTGATATGCCTTAGGGCTACTCATGTCAGTTTGGAAAATGGTTCAAAGCAATACAAACCTGTATTCACAAATGTTTAGCATGATTTGAAATAGATAAGCCACCTGTTTAGGCTTAGCTATTTGCATTTTGATAAATTCATAGAAACCTTAATTAACCTGACTTTGCATGGAAGGCATGTTTTGCATATCACTGTTCAGAGGACCATATTTTTCACAGTTGAAACTCAATTTTGAAAAGTGAATGTTACATGGGATTACAGACACAAATAATGTTCTAATCTTTTTCTCCACATAATTGGGCCTGTTCTGATGGACAGCTTTCTCTGCTGTGGTTATAATACCCCAAATAAGGCAAAAAATGTGACACTAAATTTACGTGATCAGTTTAGAATTTTTTATGGTTCTTGGTACAGTGATTGTATTGCCTTTTGTTAAGCTGTGGTATTCCAATACTGTATGCAGTTCAGTTAAGTGTACTATATTGACCCATCTCAGACACACAATTACCAGGCAGTACATTTTTAGTTTAATTTCATCAGGGTTTAATTAGTATACAAATAAAACTTCCCTTATCTTTTTCTCCACCTAATTGGCCTGTCTTTGCTAATGTGTGAAATGTATGAAAGTGGGCTGTAATTAGGATGACCGTTTTCACCTTTTCCTTTCTAGTTTACAATTGCCTGAAGGTCTCAGAACCTTAAAACAGTGCTTTGGATTATTGCTTTGCAATCAGTCTGGTTATCCCATAGGCTTTATCATGAGCAGAAGGGCTTTGGGTGCTGCAAGTTCCCACTGTAAAGCAGGATCTTCATCCCTTTGCCCACTAAATGTTTATTGATTATCTCACTGTTCCACGCTCAGCTTCCAACAACTTAATATCAGGTGACAGTCGAGAGAGTTCTCTGAGTAATTAGAGTTGAGCATTGGGGGAACAATTAGGAGCCGAGTTATTAAACTTGATTTATCCTATTCTCTTCTGCACTGCTTGCTGGATATCAAGCCATCACATATTCGAGAAGGACCATGAACTCACGCTTGTTAGAAATTAGTGGGTATCCAATGACCTCCCATTATTTTTGTATTACATGAAGCTAGGCAACAACTTTCAGTTACAAGGTTAAAAATTTCAGAATCTTTAAGTTTGTCAAGGGGTTTAATTAGGCCAGTGTAAAGCATATGATGTGGCTTAGTGAGTAGAGGAAGTCTTTAAATGTTGCTGTCAGTTTTGCACAGGCATATTATCAGTCACTATGAAAAGTTTTAGTGCACAATAATAACAGTCAAGGGGAAGAAACTGTATATGATTAATGAGCATGTTATGTAAATGATGGCGATCTGGCATATGAACGAGTTCAAGAATGTCTTATCCACTTTTTGTGGATTTTGAAGAGTTTAATGCTTAATTCTAATAATGTAATCATTCTATTTTTAATACTGCATATAAATATGTGTTCATTCCACAGAAGAGAGAGTGTTACTTGGAAAATCTGACTTGGAGATTTTTTTCATTGTTAAATGGCTTCTAGACACTTGACTCTATAAAGTACCTTTCTCCTGGCATGATGTTGTTAACAGCAAAGTCAGTTATATTGATACAAATGTCATTTCTGATGTTCAGATAACATAAATGAGTGAGCAATCTTTACAGAGACAAATTTGTATATGTTTTCTATGTATCGAAAGAGCCTTTGACAGGAATTCAGGATAGCTGTCCTGAAGGACATTAGTCTGTATTTGCACTATACTGAAGTAATATAAGTCACAATTTGTCAAGTGCATAGCTAAAAGTTATCAAAAGAAGTGAGACAATTTTAATCTTCCTATTATTACCTCTATGCTTGCAGAGTCTGCACATCTGCTTTTGGAGTTCATTGATGACATTTTTGGAATTTGTGTGCAACCTGCTAGCCAGGAAATCCTTTTTTTACAAATAATCTGCAACTATATTCTTCAGCAAAATCAGAATGCTCTCTTATCCAGATCCTCCTTGGTTCAAATATTAAGAGAAACTTTACAGAACTTTACGTGGGGTGGCATGGTGGCTCGATGGTTTGCACTGCTGCCTCACAGCACTGGGGACCCAGTTTGATTCCTGCCTTGGGTGACTGTGTGGAGTTTGCACATTCTCCCTTTGTCTGCGTGGGTTTTCTTCAGGTGCTCCGGTTTCCTCCCACAGTCCAAAGATGTGCAGGTTAGATGAATTGCCCGTGGGGTTAGGTGCAGTAGTCAGGGATAAATGTAGAGAAATGGGTGGGTTACTCTTCAGAGAGTTGGTGTTGATTTGTTGGGCTGAAGAGCCTGCTTCTTCTCTGTAGGGAATCTAATCTAGTCAGAACTAAGAAACTGGTTCCCCAGCCTATAGATTGAAACTGAATTACTGTGACTTGGACAAGCCACAAGAATTTCTGACGAAGGACTGTTGCAACTCTAATATACTAGAAAATACTTGTTGACAGGTGGGGATTTCTGAGATACAGAATTTCTGCTAGATTAAAATAAAAGAGCTTATTCTCACATTTTACTGCAATTTCATCATGATTTTCAAAATTATTGCTTTGCCTTGATAAATCTTACTTTAACAAGAAAAAAATGTCAGAAAATGTAAAATCAAATGATTTATTCACCAAAAGATGTTGCAGCGCAGAAACTTGAAGAATTAACAAAAATGTATCTGTAAAAAGTTGCAATACAGACTTAAAAACAGAAACTTTAGTCTGTTGTGTGTGATGGTCAGTTATTGACAGCTGGTTAGGTGTATGGTTTTCCTGTATTTGTGCTTCTTGTAAGCTTCTGGTAGACGTATAGTTGACTATTCATCACCATTTTTGAACAGCAATCTGGAAATACACTACAAGCTATCAAACCAAAATATTTAACATGTAAAAGCAGATATTTGAATACATCTTCAAATTCATAGAGGAAAGATGTCAAAGGACCGTTCTGAACATTTTTTAATCATGATAAATAGGACAGGTATATTGGTACATTTAGACTCATTCTGCTATTCAATACCGCCATGGCCCATCCGATTTTGACCATAACTCCATTTTACTGCCTGTCCCCTGTAACCATTAGCTGCTTTATAGATCAAAATTCTATTTAGCTGAGCCTTGAAAATACATTTCATTATACCTCATTGGCTTTTAAAATGGTGGAATATAGTTGTCCAATTTTCTTTCTGGTCTCAGTGTAATTACTCTGGTTAAGTTGCAGAGTGTATGTAACAATCACTGGATGTTTCCAAAGATCTGCATAGATGATCGCATAGGTTAAATGCACAAGGCATTTCATGGGAAAGCTATCAAACAAAATTTGACATCCATTTATATGAAGGAATATTGCAGTGATAAAGAAAATTTAGGTAAAGAAGAAGGCTTTCAGCAACATCTTAAAGGAGGAGGGAGTGAAGCAAAGAGATTGAGAGAGGAAATTCTAGAGCTTCATGCTGTGAAAACTTAAAACATGACTGCCAATGGCTTTTTTTCACTCAGGGGATGAGGGCATCTCTGGCTAGGCCAGCATTTATTCCCCTTCTTTAAATGCTTAGAGGGCAGTTAAGAGTCAACCACATTGCTGTGTGTCTGCAACCACATGGAAGCCAGACCAGGTAAGACTGACAGATTGCCATCCCTAAATGGCATTAGTTAACCAGGTGGGCACTTCCAACCATTGACAATGGTTTCCCGGTCATCATTAGACTCTTAATTTCAGATTCTTTTTATTGAATTCAAATTCAACCATCTGCCATGGTGGGATTTGAACCTGGGTCCTCAAAACATTTGTTGAGTTTCTGAGTTAAGAGTCTGGTGGCTATTGCTTCCCCTTGAAAGAGGAGTAGAGCAAACAAAATTGTGGATGCAAAAGAGACATGAATTGAAGGAACACAGCTGTCTCAGAATTATAGAACTGCTGGAAATTACTGATAGATTGAGGGAAATTGCCATTTTCCAAATACACCCTAGAAAAAATACATCTTTATGAAGTGACAGATTGATAGGCATCAGATTAGTTATTCCTCATTACATGAAAGCGATTGACATGTATTGCATCAATAAATTTGTGTTAAATTTAATTTTCAAGGAAGTTGCATGCAAGAGTCTTGTGCCTTTACTATACAGTAGACCTGCTAATTTTTATGTATTAATGTAGCACCATCCAAAAAAGGTGGGAGGTGAGAGGAAAAGTAAAATTTCCAACCTCCAACAGTCTTATTTTATTTTAATGTAGCTTATCTTCTGTGTTATACAGCACTATTCTCTTAACTGTTTTTAACTCTTAATTGGAGTCTGTTTCGATAAGTTCCCAAATGAATGAGGGGAAATGAGGAGATTAAATTGTACTCTGAGAACTTGGAAGATCATATTAAAGACTTTTTTTTATTTTAGTGATTAGACGATGAGTCACTGTGGGATTTAGCCAGACAGATAAATTATTCAAAACTTATTTTAAAATAAATTTGGATTTTTGTGGATTGGTTTATTGGTCCAGTATTCTTATATCTGCATTTCCTGAGACTAACATTTTAAATAAATAATGTTTTTAAAACTGGTTAAGCTGATTTCTGGTTTATAAGAGGTATTGACAGTCATATTCACTTTGGCAAACTTTGAAAGTGCTAAGAATTAAATTAAAAGTTTTTTTGCATTTGATGAAGTGCCACATCAAAGGTTATTGTGGAAAATAAAGCTCAGGTTGTAGTAGATAACGTATTGACACGTTTAGAAGATTGGCTAGAACAGGAGGACTGAATGGATCTTTTTTAGACTGGCTGGGTATCATGAGTGGTTTGCCACAGGGGTAGGTGCTGGACCGCAACTCTTACAATTTATATAAATGGTTTGAATGAAGGAACTGAAGATATCGTAGCTAAATTTGTTGATGGCACAAAGATAGGTGAGAAAATGAGTTATGAAAAGGACATATGGGCCCTATGAAGTGATATGGATAAGATAAGTGAGTGGGCAAAGATCTGGCAACTGGACTACAATGTGGGGAAGTGTGAAATTGATTATTTTGGCAGAAAGTTTTTTTAAAAAGACATACTACCGAAATGAGATTTCAAACAGTTCTGAGACACGGTCACTTTCACTCCTCTCCCTACCCTCACATACAGAGTAATTTGAAACAAGTCATCAACAATTGTTTGCTTTAGAATGGTTTGTTGCATTCTATGTACAACTACCTTTTGGAGGAAAATGGTAGCCAAGTACAGCTTTACCATTTTAAATTCATGCATGTAACAACTAAGCAGATGTGAAGCTGGATTTACGCAACTACAGGTTTTGGTTTTACAAGTAATTTATCACTTTAGAATGGATGTCATTCACTCTGCTTTTAATGGGCCATCTTCCCTTTCATTGAAGAATTGCAACCATAAATTTAATTAGTATTACTAGATTTATTCATCATAGCTAATCCAACACCTGTTTTTATACTAGTTTGGTGGCTGTACCAAACTTTACCCCAGAAGCAGTTATGGAAATTTGTAACTTTTAAACAATGTCTATGAAATCTGTAATTATTCTTAAAATGTTTGGAAAGTATTGTTAAGAGTTTGCTTTAATTGTAAATCGATCAGTTATTATTTTCGAAATGATAAATAACTGGTTCATGTGACCTTTTGACTTTACCTGAAAGCAATAAATATAGTTAAGAAATTTAAGAAAGTGAGTGTGTGGTTGATAAAGCAGGAAAGTTGGGGAGTGAAGGTGATCAGTGCACCAAAGAAAGACACACAGACAGCAGAGCAAAACAGAAATGGAATACAAGAATTATCATGTAATCAGGCACAAATCATTTGTAGTGATTAGATTTTTTTGTTTGACAGAAAGAGGTAGAAGCCTTAGAGCTCCTGTGTAAGCTAGCCGAAAAGGTTTAAAACTTAGATAGATAGTGAATAGCTTAAAGATGCTATAGAGCTGGTGTTTTTCCAGAAGTGAACAAGTGATGAACTGATCTGTTATTATTTGTTTGGTTGAAAAGGAACCATGAGGTCATTCATGGCCCAAAGGAGAGAGAATTCATAAAAGTGTATTTTGTTGATGATAATCATATCTGTGAACATCAAAGGTGAAGACTTTGCCAGTTGAACCCCTGATCTGTCTGATGTGAATAAAGAACAGCATATTGTGGAAATCTGCAGGAATATAGTAATATGTTTATGTGGGAAGTGATGTGGATCTTGTCCAGTAAGGCATATATCTTTGATGTATCAACTGTTTTAAAATGAAATTTATCCTTCTTATTTGAAGGTTCATTCACCTGTCATTTCATGTATATTTATGTTAATTCTGATTTATATTAAAGTACAAGTTGCAAAAAAAAAACATTTTTGGTGTTTTTTTCTTGGGGGTTATTTGGTAAGTTTGCTTTTTTGGTTTGCAGTTCCCCAGAGGTCACTGACAAGTGAGACAAAATAAAATCATGAAATCTGAGAGTTTCAGAAATATAAAGACATTGGTTTTGTATGTTTTTCTGATTTGAGGCAATTTTAGTAATGTTATTTTGGTTTCTTAATTAATGGCGATTTTATTTGGAGCTGTGTGCTAGTTAATTCACCTAAGCAACACAAGGGGAAATCTATTGGCAGGGTGTTAAGGATAATTAGATCAACCAGGTATGGTAGGATTTAATAGTTTTAATGTTGTTGTAATTTCTTCAAGCACTTGAAAGATGTTTCTCATTCTTATGAGTTATTTAAAAACCAGAATATGCATGTTTTGACTTCAAAAAAATTTGACTGATTCAGGAATGGCAGTGCACTCCTGGAAGTTCCTCTTTCTATGTTTGGCTGCAGTAATTGAAATATGAGGGTGGAAGAAAGCTGATGTATGTTATAATCATTATTCTGGCATCAGTGTAGAATTGTTTGCAATAAGCATAAAATTTGCTTGATTAAAATCATAATATATGGAAGGAATGGTATCTAAAGATCAACATTAAGGTGACTGGCTGAAGAATTACAAGATGACGTGAGAAAATATTCTTATTAGGCACTTTGTGGTTAGGATATGGAATGTACAGCATGATGGATGATGGAGACAAATTCAGTCATGGCTTTCGAAAGAGAATTGTAAAACCAGAAGATTTTTTTAAAAATGTAAAATTATAGGAAAAAAGGCTGGGGAGAATTAGTACTGAACTTCTTTTGCAGAGACCAGACTTGTGCTCAATAAGCTAAGTGGCTCCCTTCTGTGCAGTAGCCTTTCTATGATACCTAAGAATGTTTATGATTAGCAGACTAATTTCAGCATGATGTTTCCCACTCTGGCAATGAAAGAAATCAGGCTCCCAGAAGAGTCAAAGAATTAGATGGTGATATTTTAGAATATAGTTTACTGAATTCACAGGTTTGTCTTAAAGTAACTGTCTTTTGAAATAATTTCAAAATGCATGTATCAAAACCCTCTACTTTCTCTGCATTACCAGCGTTATTCACTTTGCTATAATTTTTGAAAACTGTTTTTCAGATTTGATTCTTTAACTAGGTGTACAAATAGAAAGTATTTGATTTTTGTTCCTACATCCGTCCTACACAGAGGCCATCTCCATAGAATAATATTTCTCCCCTTTTTGCACTCTTCCAATTAAAGTTGAGGTCAGGTTTTGTGTATTGAATTCTTTCTGTTGCTTCAGCCTAGTCTCTCTCATTTTATATCACTTTTCACAATTATACACCAATCCAAGTACTTGGTGACCTGAGGAGACATTAACTTGTGTATTAGCATTTATTGCATTTTAGTAACTGGACAAACCATGTTTAAATGATTCTGACTTCAGTGGTCTAACTCTGAACTCTTGACTTGAAGAATAGGGGAATTTGTGTTAATTTTCTTGAGGAAACGCTGAAGAGTTCAATATGGAAAATTGGGATGCTTTACATTGTTAAATTCCTTGTTACCTGTGAATAATAATGAACTCTGTTAATAAAGTCTTGTTCAGAAAAACATGAATACAGTAGTTATTCCTTACCATATTTTGGTTCAATGTGACAATATGTATATTTCTTGAAAATTGCTTTATGTTCTAATCCAGGGACACATGTATGTTCAACAAATTTAAGCTTCCTAATATAGTGAGGATATGGTTTTGTCACTTTAAGAAACCTAGACTTTAACTGAAAATATTCTTCTATGTGAGAAATTAAAATGATCTGATGGCTTGTTCTGTCTGTTTCAGAGTCTCTCAGAAGCAAACATGGAGCTAAGAAGAAAAGATCAATCTCTACGTCAGTTGAACAAAAATCTAGCCCAGTTGGAACAGGACAAGCATCAACTTGAGGAGAGCATCCATGATGCAGAAACTGCCCTCTGCAAGGCAGCAAAGTGAGTATGGAGCTTTGGTGGGGGTTGGGGGGGACGTTGGTGGTGGCAAAACTTAAGCAAGCTAGGATCAATTCATGATTTGGAGAGGCCAGTGTTGGACTGGGGTGTACAAAGTTAAAAATCACACAACACCAGGTTATAGTCCAACAGGTTTAATTGGACGCACACTAGGTTTCGGAGCAACGCTCCTTCATCAGGTGATAGTCAGGATCAATTCAGGTATTCAGAGTTTTAGTCAAATAATGAGGGTGAATGTTAAACAAATCATGGAATCCCCCTTCAAAATTACAAATCCAGTGATCCTCTCCTCTGAAAGGATTTCTGAAACTGCATCCTTGCAGAAGTATAAACTTTAAAGGTAATCTTATTAATTGAATCAAATGGTGATCTATTGGTGATACAATGTGCTTTATTGCATATACCATCAGCAATTAGTGTTCTTTAATTTGCTAAAATGCAAGGTAGTTGATTTTTGCACCTTTCATCTGCCTTCAAGGTGGCTGGTACCAGCCTTCGAATGGTGTCAATTGCATTGCCCTCATTGTTAACACCAAAATGGTGGCCATTTGAACAGCCCAACTGTGTGGTGTCTGGAAGCCCTGTTTTGTTTCTGGTTACAGATCCCTTTTTCACATTTGGAAATCAGAACTCCAGTGGTACAAATAGAACTCTGGGTTGGCAGTTTAGGTTGGATGTGGTCTACTGCGTTTCTCCAATAAGTTTCTTAGAATTGAAGAAGCTTCTAAAGTACATGTTGAATTTTTGTGGGCCACTAAGGAACAAGTTTGCATTCCCAGTCCCCACAACTATAATGCCAGCCACTGTTCTACCCACCACAATTGCAGCCTCCCAATTCTATTTGCTTAATTAGCCAGTGACTATTAAATTGGGGTGGCTCTTTCACAGTATTGCTGCACATTGAACTTTGGATATTGTATCTGTATTTGAAGGAGCTCTTAATATTCATTTACATTTTTATTCCTAACAAAAAATAAATAAGAACAAATTATTGTAATGTAATTGTGCATTTGTGGCTTTAGTTATAGGTTTGTATAATTATGAATTATACTTTGTCAATTAATGTCGTAATCCAACCACTTTAATTAAAATACATTCCTAAAGGTTTGAAGGGATAAAATAACTCAATTAACAGAACAAATATCAGTTAATGTAAACATACTTTCAGTTGTGTCAACAGTGCTTTGACTCAGAACAAGGTAAAAGCAGTCTTTCAGAAATTCAAATAATTAAGCCTCCTGTCAAATGGATGTAACCATTTGAAAGAGACTAGGGTTATTTCAAAAGATATGTGGCCAAGATATATAAGGATGCAGATGATGAATGTGATTGTTTCATTACTATATAGATAACTGTTCAGTATTTTTGCACGACTCGGCTTCTTTGAATTTTCAGGTATTATACATAATTTTTTAAATGCATGACAAGGCAATTAGAAACAAAAAAACTGTCCTTTTAAACTAAGGCCAACTTGTGTTTTTTTTATTATAGTTTTTGTGAGCCATAAAGTCTTATTAGAAACTATTTGATGAGAACTGTTACTTTAGCTATTATAAATGTATCATTCTTCTTATTGCTAGGGTATTTTGTCACATTTGTTTATTTAACAAGTTGCCACACATAATTTTGCAAACAATTAATTACAGTTTTATATGAGGCATGTGTATATTCAAGTCTATTTTGCTTTGGAATGTCAGGCATTTTACTAAATAGATACTTCTTAAGTGTACATTATTCATGACATAACTTAATTGCACAGATATTGGTTTTTCAATGCACTGAAATCCTATTGCACGAAGTAGAAGTTTAAGATGGCCTACAATCATGTGCTATTACAATTACTCATTTATATATTTAATGCACAAAACTCTGCTATTTTTCTCTAAATTTAATAGAATAGCATTTTCTAGAATTAAGCTGTTTTTGTTATAAGTTATTTATTTCTCTGAATGAAGAACATCAAATTAAAATTTTCCTTACATTCATATTTAGATAAAATCTGTATTTTTCTCACAGAGACAGAGAAAACTTGGTCAGATACATGAAAGGTGTGGATGATGCCTTGAAGCAGGTAGTCTAAATTTATTTTGAATTTATTGCTTACTGTTGATACAGTTTACAAAGCAAACATATACATATCAGGAAAACGATACTTTGTTCTTATATTAAAACAAATGAGAAACATTGTAGACTGTGCATTTCACAGAACAGTTTCATGAGATAATTTTTGAGATTTACTTTATACCTAGGATCTAGGTTTCAATTCAGCATGGTCCACGTAAGCAGCTTCCAGAATAGACTTTACCCAAAAACGCCCATGCTTCATAGTGCACCTTTCTTTCCCACGCCACACATACTTGTGGCTGTTTTGAAGCCAATTAGCAGCAAATTAAGTATCTCTTCTCTTGTCCATAAAGCACCCTAAGGGACATGATTTTGGGCAGCTTGTGTTCAGTCATTTATGGATGCGAATCCACCAGAAGAAATTTCCCGTAAGTTGGAATTAATTAGTATCAGAACAGACATGAGAGTAAACGGTGTAGGAAATAAAATGTCATAGTGGTGAAGTAAGGTGTGCTTTTCTGAGTTTGGGTTAAGTCCATTATTGAAACAGCATCTGTCTGTGTAAAAACCCAAATTAGGAATACTTGATATTTCTGATAGCTGCATTGTAGAAACATGTTTTATTTTTTAAGAGTACAACAAACAATAACATATGTCTTGAAGCTAGAAAATTCATAAAGGAAGGCAAAGAGTCAAACAATCGAAGACTTCAATGAGTTTATTTAAATTTAACTTCAGATTTATCACAATGTTCCGTGACTAAAACAACTGTAACACAGATTACATATTTTGTCAAATAGGATGAGTATTGTACTGATCAAGTATCGTACAGGTATCAAGCAATCGAGAACATTGTATCTGTGCAGACAGAATTTCCATCACAACTTGAAGTCTCGATGACACCAGCAAAAACAGAGGAAGCCCAGGGCCATTATTTAGGAAACCATGATTAGATTACAAAAGTATTATAAGCCACTAATCTTCTTTAATGTGATTTGTTTAAATTCCAAAAATAAAACCTGCCTTCTGAATGTTGCATTTGAAGAACAATCTGGAAATAAAAAGTACATTTCATGATATCAGTCAATTTTCTATCTCATTTGATCTCCCACATGATAAAAAGAAAAGGAATGAACAACAAAATTTCAAATTTGGCAACCTTTAATCCATGATTACTCTCCAGGGAAAGTCTAATCAACATCATGCTTTAAAATCACTCCTGTCAGTGAAATCACTGCTTTTAAAAGTCCTCTCTCTCCCCTTCCCTTGATTTAGCAGGGATGCGCAATAAATGCTGGCCTAGCCAACAGCACCCACATCCCATAAGTGAATAAACAAGCACCAAATCTGTCAACGATCACATTAATGGATAATAGTAAAATTCAATTACATCATTCACGACATGATATTACTTAAGATTTCATGAATATATATCTGAGATTATTAAATTACATCAATAAAATTGGAGGTTTTATTAAAGAATGGGATGTGTTCTTTAATTCCAGTGGTTCTGTGGTTGTAACAGTGTTTGTAAACAATAGTGAATATGGTTTACTTAGTCATGAATGACATTGGGACTTGACTCCAAGTAACAGTGGTGTTCATGTTAACTGTGGTTAATGCCTGCAGATTTGGTTCTGAAAACCAAAGTGATATTTTAGTAAAACATATGTTTATTGAGTCACAAGTTTCATTTTCTCTGCATATAGAATGATGTTGCTGTCAATGTTCTATGTTTAGAAAGCTAGTTTAAAATGGTTTTTCTGAAGGCACTCTCATTTACAATCTCTATTATGTATATCTTAAAGATGCTTACAAGAAAAGATAAGGTAGATAAAGATAAACCATGTCCATCAGTTGTGGATTCTAGAACCGGGGGATATAATATAAAAATTAGCATCAGTCTTTTGAGGAGCGATTTTAGGATGCAGTCTTACACACAAAGGGTTGTAGAGGTTTGGAACTCTGTTTCACAAATGACAGTCGATGCTCGATCAGTTAATTTTAAATCTGAGATAGATAAATTTTGTTTAATTAAGGTATTAAGGGATACGGGCAAAAGATATAGGTGGTGCAGTGGCTCCATGGTTAGTACTGTTGCGCCAGCACTAGGGACCTAGGCTCAATTCCAGCCTTGGGTGACTGTGTGGAGTTTGCACGTTCTCTCTGTGACTATGTGGGTTTCAGCTGGGTGCTCCAGTTTCCTCCCACAGTCCAAAGATGTGCAGGTTAGGTGGACTGGCCATGCTAAATTGTACTTGGTGTCCAGGGATGTGCAGGCTAAGAGGGATAACCATAATAAATGTGAAAATAGGGTAGAGTAAGGGCTAGGTCAGAATGGGATGCTATTCGGAGGGTCAGTGTAGACTAAATGTGCTAAATGGCCTCTTTCTGCACTGTAGAGATTCTATTTTTTTTAAAAAAGTCAGGTATATGGAGTAAGGCTGCAGATCAGCCGTGACCTCATTAAACTTGAGTTCTTAATAGTGTTTTCGTTTTGCCTCTACCAGCAGATCACAGGTTTTTGAGAAGGTTGGGAATGTATATATTGTGATACACAAGGTATCACAGTGATATGGAACAGGTTGGATAAACCAAAGGGTCTAACTTTTTGTTATTGTTCTTATCTGGAAACTGTGCTATAGCCTTGACTACCCAGCCCCAAAACTAAATAGAGTAGCAGATCAAACCAAGAGCTGAATATTTCAAACACAGCATAAGGTGTAACTGGGATTTTTTAAAATTGTAAAATGATAGAAAAGTGAACAGATAAAACTATAACTTTTCTTAACAATTTATGTGTGTCTTGTAGCATACTGGTCCACATGAAATGACTTATTGTAGTAAAGGGACCTGTCTAGCTCTGTTAAAAAAGTGTACAATATATGTTTTCTAACTAAAATTAATTAAATCATTCAAAAAAAAGTTAGTCAGATTGTACAATTGAACCATATCAAAATAAAATAACCTGACAGCTTGTGAAATACCAAACAATTCCAGGCATTATAAGAGCCAAAAACATAAATTACTAGAAAAATTCAGCAGGTTTGGCAGCATCCTTTATAGGTCAGAGCATCGAGTCTAAGAGCTGGGAGGTCACATTGTGGCTGTACAGGACATTGATTAGGCAACTTTTGGAATGCTGCGTGCAATTCTGGTCTCCTTTCTATCGGAAGGATGTTGTGAAACTGGAAAGGGTTCAGAAAAGATTTACAAGGATGTTGCCAGGGTTGGAGGATTTGAGCTATTGGGAGAGGCTGGAATAGGCTGGGGTTGTTTTCCCTGGAGTGTCGAAGGTTGAGGGTGACCTTATGGAGATTTATAAAATCACGAGGGGCATGATTAGGACAGGTAGACAAAGTTTTTTCCCTGGAGTGGGGGGAGTCCAAAATTAGAGGGCATCGCTTTAGGGTGAGAAGGGAAAGATATAAAAGGGACCTAAGGGGCAACTTTTTCACGCAGAGGATGGTGTGTATATGGAATGAGATGCCAGAGGAAGTGGTGGAGGCTCGTACAATTGCAACATTTTAAAAGGCATCTGGGTGGGTATATGAATAGGAAGGGTTTAGAGGGATATGGGCTAAGTGCTGGCAAATGGCACTGCATTAGGTTGGGATAACTGATCAGCATGGACTAGTTGGACCAAATGATCTGTTTCCGTGCTATACATCTCTATGACTCTATAACTATATCTGAGAAGAGAAATCAGAGTTAACATTTTGGGTCTGGTGACCCTTCCTCAGAAGAGTCACTCGACCTGGAACATTAACTCTGATTTCTCTTCACTGATGCTGCCAGATCTGCTTTACATTTCCTAGAATTGCTGTTTTTGTTTCTGATTTGTATACGATCTGCAGTTATTTCAGTTTTTATCAAGGCATTATAAGACTAATTGTAACTGGAAGGGTAATTGGTTTTTATCCATGCTTTTCTATGACACATTCGCAAATCAGTTTGACATTTTCAGGAAAATGTTTTCCTTTGGAAATAAGTGATAGCCTGTTTTGAATGTGATCATCTCAACTATTTACTACAACCTAATTCAGTAATCATTTTATTTGTATATAATTGGAAAGCTAATTTTTTTGTAGCAGAGAGAAATAGAATCCTAGTGACTGTCAGCAAATAAAGCAAACTAAAAATTGACTTTGCCTAGATCATGTCAGGGCTAACAATCTGGGAAGATACGGCTAAATTACATTGTGAACATTTTTCCGATAATCAATTTGTAAGATATGCAGGTGTTAGATATTTAAAGTAGCTGCCATAATCAAACAGCTGTACTCTTCAGTGTGTCATCACTTGGTTTGCTTCATGTCATTCTGACCTACTCAAAATTGGGATTTTTTTTTAACTGCAGAGAGATTGGAAAAACCTTGATGGATCAAAGCTGTGCTTTTACAGAACAGCTGGGTAGTACACGATGTCTTGGGTCAATTTTACAGCATTCAAACATGCCCCATCTCATTGAGGAAAAGAATTGAAATTACTTGAACTATTTAGGAAATGCTTGGATATGCAGGATAGTAGCTGAAAATGTGTTGCTGGAAAAGCGCAGCAGGTCAGACAGCATCCAAAGAGCTGGAGAATCGACGTTTCGGGCATGAGCCTTTCTTCGCAGGATAGTAATATTACCAGTGTTATTGGAGTCTGTTGTCACGTCTTCAGTGTAGTAATGGGGGATAAAGTTATAAAATATGCTATCACTGTATTTAACAATGTTCTTCTACTCCAAATTGTTATAGGTAGCCTGGCCTGTTGTTCTGCCCTTTTTATCTTTATTGCATGCTGTAGCTCACCAGAAATCTTGATGCTGTAATGTTGGTAACATTGAGTAACACACTCTATATTCACTTTGCAAATCAGCTTATTCTTTCATGTACTTATATATGCTTTTATTTAGTTTCATGGAGAAATGCTCAGCAATAATTCTGCCTGCTGTACTTTAATATTCCTGTCTGAAGTTCAAGAAAGGCTACTTAATGCAGAATAGAAGTGAGGAATACTTCTTCATTGCTGTAATTTTATAACATTTTAACTTACCTGAAAGCTTGGGAGCATAGAAGCCTGAGGATTTTCATTGGCCATTTTGACCTTTTGCCCCCACTTTGCTATTCCGTAAAATCATTTCTTATTCATCTGACTGCAGCCTAAATTCTACCTTTTGTCTGCCACCCAATGAACCATGGCTTTCTTTTCTATCAAAAGTCTATTGACCTCAAAGTCTTGAAAAAATCCAATGACCCAGCCTCCACTGCTTTCTGGGTAAGATAATTCCTCAGACTAACTATCTCTTAGACAAAAAGGGGGAGATCTCGTTCTTTCAAATTGTATCACCTACTTCTAATGTTCACAGAAAGAAACCTAGAAAATAGGAGCAGTTGTAAGCTGTTCAGCACTTAAGCCCTCTCCCCCCATTAATTTGATCATAGCTGATCATCCAATAGTCCCTGTTTTCCATTTTCTCCAATATTTTTAATCCATTTAGGCATAAGAACAATAAATAACAATTTCTAAAAAAAAAATACAGTATTTTGGCTACAACCATTTTCCATGATAGACAATTCCACAGGTTCAGCACTCTATGTCAAGAAATTTCTTTTCATCTCAGGTCTAAATGGCCTACCTTGTATCCTTAAACTGTGACCTTGATTTTAGACTACCCAGTCATTGGAAAATCCTTTCTCCATTTATTTTGTCTACTCCATTTACAATTTAATAGGTTTCCATGTGATCCAACTTTATCCTTCTAAACTCCAATGAATATCATCCTAACTGATCCAGACAGCTTTCATATTGTGAGAGGTATAATCCCAGAATTCAGTCTAGTGAACACCTGTTGCACTCCTTCCATAGCCAGAACATCATCCTTCAGATAAGAAGACCAAAATTGCATACAATACTGTCAAAAACCTAGAGACTGAAAGTCTATGTACTGTTGGTGTAGTCTCACCAAGGTCCTATACAATTGTAGCAAGACATTGTTGCTCCTGTACTTGAATTCTGTTGCTATGAAGGCCAATATATTATTTGCTGCCTTCACTGCTTGCTGTACCTGCATGCTTATTTTTAGCGACTTGTGTACTAGTCTTGTTGCTTATCTCTTTTCCAAATTTATCTTAATTTGCATAATCTGCCAAATCCCTGTTTTTTTCTACACAAATGGATAACATCATATTTATCCACATTTTATTACTTCTGCCATGCATTTGCCCACTCACTCAACTTCTCCAAATCATTGTGTATCCTCTTCACAATTCAGCCTCCACCCAGCTTTTGTGTTGTCTGCGAAGTTGGAGATATTTAATTTAGTTTTCTCATCTAAATCGCATACACATATATTCATATACACACACAATATATTATGTGTATGTGTATAGATATTTATATATAGCAAATAGCTGGGTCCACAGATTAAACCCTGTGGTATCCCACTAGTCCTCAGCTAGCATTCAGAAATATGATACGTTTATTTCTACTCTTTGTTTCAAACCAGTCTGCCAAACAATTTTCTTTCCATGTCAGTACACAATTCCCAATCCCATATGCATTAATTTTATGTGCTTATCTCTTTGTGGGACCCTATCAAAAGCCTCTGAAAGTCCAAGTAAAACTACATTAATTGGCTTCCCCTTGTCAAGTCTACGAATTACATCCTTAAAAAATT
This sequence comes from Hemiscyllium ocellatum, assembly GCF_020745735.1. Taxonomy (NCBI): domain Eukaryota; kingdom Metazoa; phylum Chordata; class Chondrichthyes; order Orectolobiformes; family Hemiscylliidae; genus Hemiscyllium; species Hemiscyllium ocellatum. Next base: position 126,009,834 of record NC_083402.1, read on the forward strand.
TCAGTAGATTCGTTAAGCATGATTTCCATTTCATAAATCCATCCTAATTCTGTCCAATCCTGTCCATTTCCTGTTCCTTGGATGCTGCCTGAACTGCTGCACTTTAACCAGCAACACATTTTCAGCACTGTCACATATTGTCCTGTCATCTGACTTGTTAAGTTCCCTCAGGATCTTGGATGTTTCAATAAGGGCATCTCTCATTCTCCTAAGCTCCAAAGCTGTTCATTTTTTTTTACTTTCTAAGTTGTGCACCTACCTGACAAATTGTGGCTCAAATCACTTATATTATGACATCCTCCAATACTGTATATTGTCCAGATCTCCTTCCATATAAACTTCAGCTTTTCAATACTAGAAGTCAGACAACGCCTGCTTATAATCCATCAGGTTTATTTGAAATCACAAGATCTTGGAGCAGCACTTCTGATTTCAAAATAACCCTTTGGACTGTAACCTGGTTTCACATGACTTCTAACTTTGTCCATCCTAGCCCATCATGAGCATCTCCACATCATGGCTTTTCAGTATTAAGTTATGCTGTTGACAATGAAATTTAGTGTGAGTCATATTTCAATTTAACTTAAGTCAATGTAACTTGTTATTTCATCTTGTAACATTTGAGATGAATTGAACAGAAACTCATTGGTTGCATTTAAATTTGTAAGGAGGGTAAGTATTGATTCTCACTCAGCTAGCTCTACAATGCATTTTATTAAACACATGTGGCTTTAAAGATTGTGAAGAGAACATCAGTTGTTCCATAAGATTCCATAGAATCACTACAATGTAAAAGCAGGCCATTTGGCTCATCGAGTCCCCATTGACCCTCCAAAGAGCTTCCCATCCAGACCCATCCAGTACCATATCCCTGCATTCTTCATGGCTAATCCACCTAACCTACACATCTTTGACACTATGGGCAATTTAGCATGGTCAATCCACTAACCTGCACATCTTTGGACTGTGAGAGGGAAAATGGAGCACCCAGAGGAAACCCACGCAGACACAAGGTGAATGTTGAAACGCCGCCCCGATAGTCATCGGAGGGTGGAATTAAATCCCAGTTCCTGGCACTGTGAGGTAGCAGTGCTGATCATTGAGCTACCATGCCATCCTTCAGCACTGTTCTGCCCCAGTTATCAGGGCTGAACTTGAGCAATCAACAGATAAAGGAGTTTTGTGTTAAGTTACAGCAAATAAACAATACCAGTCTATGTTACTACAAAAGGTACTAATACAGCATAATAGAATTTCTAGTTGTTACAATTAATTAATCTGCTCAAACACCCCATCTTCTTTGAAGCAATGATGGCTGCAATCTCAAAAGTAAAGCTAAGTTTTTAGTATTGCTAGCATTCAGAAATATGATACGTTTACTCAATGTCATTGTCATTCTGGTAATAATTTGTTGGATTAGTACTGTGATCATGTTTATCATTTGACCAATATTAAATTGTTTTATATTTTGTAAAGCTTTAGTAGACAAAGCAATACCGAGTCAGTACAGCACTGAGTCATGTATATGTTGAATGGGATGTTGTCCCATGTGGTATCATAAACTAGGCCTTGGGCTGTTGCATGTGAATTCTTAGAGTGCAAATGTGCAGTTGGTCCCATTTGTAGTGTAGACTTTGAGGCTAAATCCATGTGGAGCATAAGGATTACAGCACTCCTAAGCTGAGTAATTTACTACTTTTCCTTCATCCCTGCTCTATTTAGCAATGGAAATACTGTTATATTGACTGGTAAATTCAAACCTTGATCACCTGAACATCTCATTACAGCTCCTTTTAAGGACCACTATTCATTTGTAATAATAATTGATTATAAAACAGCCTGTCAGGTAATCTAATATCTGAAAATTAGAATTAATTGAGACATGGGCTGGCAACTACAGCCCTGGAATTTAAATCCGAGGTTTGACTAAAATTTTGCCCTCTGGCTTTCATTAGAAGGTAGGTTTTGCCAAGGCTGATTCAAGAGATCTTTCAAAGTAAAGGAAAATTGAGTATCTCTGCATTCAAGCCACCATTGCAGAAAATGAAGTTTCAGATATTCTGTGTCAATGGAGATTCCAGGTGCTGAAGTCATGTTACCATCATACCATCCATAAGAAATCGTTTGTTGTCAGATTGAAGGGGATGTGGAGGGAGGAGGTGGTTGGTGGGAGGAGATATTTTCAGAGAACTGTGGGATGGAAAGTTAAGAGTAATGCTCATGGAGGAAAAACTGATTACCCAAAACAAGGCTAAGAAAGCTGACCATTGCAGAAACAGCTCTGTAATATAAAAATCAAAATGATTGCAAGATTAATGTGTTTTTCCTCTCCCACCTTATCCCAGTTCCAACCTTCCAACTTGGCACTGCCCTCATGAGCTGTCCTACCCTGTGCATCTTCCTTCCTACTATCTGCTCCAACCTCTTCTCTGACCTATCACCATTACCCCTACCTCCATCTACCTATTGCACGCTCAGCTACCTTTTCCGAGCCCCACACTCCTCTCATTTATCTCTCCACCCTCTCGGTTCACAAGCCTCATTCCTGATGATGGGCTGTAATGTTGATTCTCCTGCTCTTCGGATGCTGCCTGACCTGCTGTGCTTTTCCAGCACCCCACTCTCGACTCTGATCTCTAGCATCTGCAGTCCTCACTTTCTGCTAGTTGTTTTTAAGAATAGTTGAGTGTAATATTTGAAATTGTGATGCACCTGAATAGATAATCTCCGGGCTACACTAATATTGGATTTCATGACTCGTACTTTTGACAGGCAAGCTGCAAAAGCCTACTTAAATTACAAGGGTCACCGGACCCGAAATGTTAACTTTGATATTCTTCACTTATGCTGAGCTTTTCCAGCAAGTTCTGTTTTTGTTTCTGGCTTACAGCATCCACAGTTCTTTTGGATTTTACTTAAACTGTGGGCTGCCACTTTTCAATAATTAGAAGAGGGTGTGATTGCTGAAAGTCAAAAATCACATGAAACTGGGTTATAGTCCAGCAGGTTTATTTGGAATCACAAGTTTTCGGACCCCACTCCTTGCTCAAGTAGCAATGTGAGAGAGAAGGAGCGGGGTTCTGAAAGCTTGTGGTTTCAAATAAACCTGTTGGGCTATGATCCAGTGTCATGCGATTTTTGACTTTGTCTATCCAGTCCAACACCGGCACCTCCACATCGTGATTGAAGAAAGCAGCAATCAGGACGGAGGAACAGTTGAAACATGTTAATTGGTTAATTGTAAGCTATGGGTTACATGTGGACTGGTAAAGCAGACTTTTTCTGTTCTAGATATTTTTGTAAAAACTGACTTTTACAGTCATGATTTGGAGATGCCGGTGTTGGACTTGGGTGTACAAAGTTAAAAATCACACAACACCAGGTTATAGTCCAACAGGTTTAATTGGAAGCACACTAGCTTTCAGAGCGACGGTCCTTCATCAGGTGATTGTGGAGGGCTCAATCGTTACAATCGAGCCCTTCACAATCACCTGGTAAAGGAGCGTCGCTCCGAAAGCTAGTGTGCTTCCAATTAAACCTGTTGGACAATAACCTGGTGTTGTGTGATTTTTGACTTTTACAGTAGTCACTCTAAATTGTGGACCACTGATTAATTCATGGAGACCTGGCTTTCGAACATATCAGTTCATTAAGTGGGACTCATTCTCAGCCTTTTATTTGGAAATGGAACATGTTCTGAAGTCTGATTTTTATTATGTACCAAGCTTACACTGTCAGTTTTTTTTTGTCCTATGACCCTTGCCACCAAGATTTGTAAGTTTTGCAAACATTCTGGGAAGATGGTCACTTCATGTTCAACTCCTAATTCACACAGTACTCTAACGGAGATAGATTGTTATTCCTTCACCAATGTATGGCCATAATCTAGAGTTTCACAACATAGCATTGACCACTTAGAATGAACTCCTGTATCATAGAATTTATCAGTTACAGATTTTGCAGAAGTTTAGCTTTAATCCTGTAATGTTTCTGCAATATTCTTTGCTTTTAGAATCAAAACACTCTTGTTGAGTTTGTAAGTTAAAATAATATGAGCCCTTAAAGCTTTTAAAAGGCTTAAAGTGATTGAAGTATTTAGATTTTTTGCAGTCAGAAGATACTTTAAGAAATATTCAATGATTTTCTACATGTTTCTTCCTTTAATTGTAATAAGAAATATTAGTCAAATAAATTTTTATAATTGCCCTATAATCGGGGAAAAAAAAATCCTAAAAGTTACAAAGATTTTGTTACTTTTGTTTAACTAATCAAATTATTTAGATGTTAGATGTGTGATATTATCCTTCTGGCAAAGCAGAATGCGCAATACAGAAATGACAAAATTGCATATGAGTTGTGGAGATTTTCTTCTTACTCAGGATAGTATTCCACAGTTATACATAGTGTTGTCTATTTCTAGAAGCAGTTTTAAAGAATATCATGGTTTTTGCCCACAATGCCATAAGCATAGAGTATATTCTTATAGTTCCCATGATATAAAGTTGACTTCAAATCCTGTCAGAGTTGTCATCTCATTAGAAATGCTTGATTTAATTTAAATAAAATTATACAGCCATGCAAATTAAGATCAATTTTGCCCAAAAATAGTTCAGTCTCAGGAATTTGTTTTAGCTTATGATTGAAAAGTACTTTAAGATCCATAAATATAATTGAAAATCTGGCACTAAAATGTACATGCTGTAAATTCAATGCACTGCTAACATTGACAATAGTGCATTTTCTCTAGTCATCTTACCAAAAAGGCTTTATGACTAGAATATTCAGTTACACATGTTCTTTTTACATCATGTCATTAGTAATATGCTAAACAAATGCATTGTTCAAGAGGCACAAATGATGTCTTTAAATTTTGCCAAAGCTGTTTATCATAATAAAGCTCAACTTTATCCAGTAAATGATTTCTAAAGCAAGGCCTGTTCAAATATGTATTTTTTAAATGTAGAAAAAGAGAAAAAGAATGTCATCTATTTTAGGTGGGGTGGGGGGGGAAGCAAAAACAGGGAGAGAAGAGTAGTGAATCAGATATTATTGACAGAAAGACAGTGTAGAATGCCACACTGTTTGGTCTTTTGTGTAATATGTACATTGTTCCCTGCTGTTATTGGCAATCTTCTTTTGTATTCTGACACCAAACATTTCCCGAGTGGCTGTTGTCACAGAAAAAAGAGAATTATCAATATTGCAGTTAAACTCAACTTTCAAAGATGATTGCAAGTCATTGGAGGGCTCTGATTTAATGAATTTTCTTTGATTTTTGGTGAGTTTTTAAACATCAAACAATAAATTGGCCAGGGTGCAGTAAAATATTTAGATCTATTGACTGTAGCTGTGAGATGGAGACGGCAAAAGAAATCACTTGCGGTTTGATGTTGATAAAATCTGAGCACTTTAATTCACTTGAGTTTTTCCTTTTATCAGCCTGAATTTCTGTAAAAAGGCTAAAGAAAGATTTTTCAGAAGTATTTTAATATTTAATTATACATTTACTACAGAGCTAAAGATGAGGAGACCCTTGCTGAATGCATTTATTTTTGTGATAATTGTTACAGCAAAAGATTTGTATGTATGCAGATCTGATAACCTCCAAAGGGATGTGCTCCATTACATCCACAAATGACTTGTGTCCAGCCCAGAGCATGGAAAACTGGTTTGCTCAAGACCCAATATTTACATAAAAATTACATTACAGTATTTTTATCTTGAACGTATCAACTCAGCCAAAATAATTCCTAAAGTTAAAATCCAGAATAAAAAGGAATACTTTTTAAGAAAAAAGGGGAAAACTGATTTCTTTTGTAAAATGTGCTCTGAAAGCAGTTACTTTTTCTACACATAACACACTTACTTTCTAAAATTGGATTTAAAAATGCAATCCTTAAGTAATGATGAGCACCGCTGAGATCATAAATATCTCTCCACTCTCACGAACTGCCCTCCTGCCCTGGCATTTTTCTTATCAATGATCCTTGTATTGCTAAGCTGTTTAACACATTGTTATGGGGAGTGTATTGGATAAAACAGAAAAACAGTATTTAAAAGGAGCTATGTAACATTGCTGGAGCAATGGTGAGTTTATGCAGCAAGATATTCCATTATGACCCTGCTTGTGTTATTCTATGCTGTACTGTTCTAAGTTCTAAAACTAAACTGTCATGTTAAATTCTCAGCTGTACAAAAAAGGTGTTTTAATATCTTATTTTTGGATTACAAACAAGCACAGACATGTTAATTTGCAGTGGGGGCAAGCGTATAAAGAGTCGCAAAGTGTGGGTGCTAGAAAAGCACAGCAGGTCACGTAGCGTCCAAGGAGCAAGAGAGTCAACATTTCAGGCATAAGCCCTCCATCAGGAATGCCCGAAACGTCAACTGTCCTGCTTCTTGGATGCCACCTGATCTGCTGTGCTTTTTCAGCACCACACTTTTCGACTCTGATCTCCAACATCTGCAGTCCTCACTTTCTCCCAAGCAAGTTAAATAAGCAAAATGAATGTTAACATACATTTAGAAAAGTTATCTCTTTCCACGAGTGTTCCCTTTCATTTTTAAAATCAAAGTTGCCCTGCTATGATTCAAATTTTCCACCCCTCCCTTTGTCTCATTGCTGGAAAATTTGACAACTCCCCAGACTGCTCCTGTTCACTTTTCACATATCGCCATTGCTTGAAGCACATGTTGTGTGCTTGCCATAGAGAGAATTTTAAAAATCAGATTCTTGACATCAAGAAAATTTTTTTGATTTTTTTACAAGCCTTAAATGATGACATCAGAATATCACCTTAAGTAGCAATGACCTATTTCTGTGCATTTTTATCTCATTAAATCCAGAACTTGTCTTATTTATATTTGCCACTTCCAGTTCTCATCTGCATCCTCAAGAATCTAGATGGTGCAAATGTTTGATATATAAATCAGACCAGGCACCTAGTGACTGCATCTTACTGAATACTTGTCCCAGTCAGCATCCTCTGCTTCTTTACTACAAAGACACTGCATTCTGCATGGCTTCCATCATCCTCAACTTTTTGTCCACAGATGTTGGAGCTGACAAACCACCAGTCTCACTACATTGAGCCTGCTCTCAAACCAATTCTCACAACACTTAAGGCCTTAAGCACTTTGGAGCTTGGGAACATCCAAGACCCTTAAGCTTCTTGCAGGTCACTTTGCACATGCAGTGATACATGCATCTCATGTATTACATAGGACACCTCTTTTGGCTGTTAACCTGTTTTTTTTTATCGTTCTCACTGACCTCAGCACTGACTTTTGAACTACAGTCTTCTGTGAGAGTCACATTTGTTTTTTTTAATATTCATTCATGAGACGTGTACCTTGCTGGATAGTATTTATTTTGCCCATCCCAAATTGCCCGGACACCAGTTAAAAGTGAACCACATTTCCTTTGGTCTTGAGTAATATGTAGTCAAAGCAGATAAGGACAACAGGACATTGATAAATCAAATGGAATTTTATGACACGTCAGCTGTGGTTAGGTGGTCATCATCAGGCCACCTTCTTTTATGTATGTATTCACATTTCAATATCTGTCATACTGGGATTCACATCCAGAACATTAACCTGGGTCATTGAAATATGAGTCCTGTTACAACCATTGTGGCTTATATTGCCTTTTAGATCAGAGGGAGAGGCAAGCAGCTTTAATGTCTGGTAGCACTTTAGAGTCAAGGGGCAAATAAGTCACCGGGCAGAACTGTGCTACTCCACTGTCACAACTATTCATGTGCAAGCAGTTTACATGGCAAACACACTGCATGTACTTCAAGCAAATGGCCATGTGTGAAAAATGAATGTGGAGCAATTTGGAGCGATGGCCAGTGTTTCTAGCAATGAGACAAAGGAAGGGATTGAGTATGATGGAAGGACAGTTAGTGGTGATGTATGAGCAGATGTAGCAAGATAATCCCCAGTAAGAAGAACAGGGGTATGCAAGGGTGAGCAATTTGGGAGCAAGAGCTTGGTGAGAGCTGTTGATTAGTTAATATGCATGCAGTAGTGAGAGTTGTAATCCTTGAGCCTTGCTGAGTTTAGTGAGCAATGAGGAAGCAGCAAGATTATGCCATTTCGCTTTTCAAAGTGCTGACGTTTATTCATCTTCCTGCACTGCTGAGCATTCTCCCTCACCCGTGACACAGTACTGAGCCAGGCCACAATTTCTGTTCAAGCTGGTTTGATCTAGTGGTGTGGCCTCCTTTGGTAATCAGCAGGAAAAAGAGCTGTCATCCTCTCCACTATCCTGTTTACCACATCCTCCAGGATACTGTCTGTAAAATAGGCACTGAGCTCTCCTTTCCTTTGGGCCATAGCCATGAAGCACAACAGTATGAAGGCCAGCTTCTGGCTTGCAGTACCTGAAATGGTCTGCTGATGATCTTTAAATATAGTGTCAGTGGTAACACTTAGCCTTGCAGATCTCAAAGACTATTGACTGTATTCCTGCACTGCTAGGTGTCATGCTTCACCTGGAACACAGCACTGACCAATTTGTATCTGAGTTAGCTATGTCTGGTGGCCTCGTCTCTGGTTATCAGCTTAAAAATAGGAAGCCCTCCTCTACATCACCCTGCCCACTAACTCTAGGTTCCTGCCTGCAAATCAGGGAGCAAGCTTTCCTTTCTGCTGTGCCATGCCCTGAATGACATGCCTCCAGCTGCTTTACAGCCTATGAAGGGGTTTGCAGTCTGTGCATTAAATATGGCACTATCTGTATGTCCAATGGAAGGTCCCAGCTGTAGTGAATGTTTTTCTTTCTCTGGTTGCACAGTTCTCCATGAAAGACACCCACAAGAGCTCAGTTGCATAATTAATGAAATGAAGAGGAGGTGATTGTGTGGGAAAATTTTACTCTACGCACTATGAATCTCATTCAAAAGCACACTTCAACTGCAAATGAGAATATTCCATCGAATGTTATAATAATCATGGTGAGGAAACTAACAAATATCATATGAACCACATGCGGATCTTTTAATATACAATGAAACAGCTAGCCTTCCCTTTATTTCAACCCAATGGACATATCTGCAACATGAGTTTTACCTTGTCTAGCCTACATGTGACTCCAGATCCATATTAATGACTTTTGCCAAGCATTTCAGAGGATAGTTAAGTTGCTCAGTTCAAAAGCATTAAAGGATGGGCAACATCAACTCTACTCTACCAGATTGCCTTGATCCATTCCTACTGTCATACAGATCTCTGACAGATGCCATCTCCCTGCCCCTACATTAATCTGGAAAACCTACATCAGATCCTATTTATTGATTACAGCTCCACCTTCAACACCATAATTCCAAACAAACTCATTTCCAATCTCCAAGACCTAGGTCCCAGCTCCCCCCTCTGCACTAGATCCTCAACTTCCAGACCTATAGATAGCAATCAGTAAGAATAGGTGACACCGCCTCCATAATAATCCTCGATGCCAGTGCCCCCAAGATTGCATACCCAGCCCCCTACTATACTCCTTATACATTCATGATTGTGGCCAAATCCACCCCAATTCCAATTTACATAACCATCATTGTAGGTTGGATCTCAAACAATGATGAGACAGAGTACAGGAAAGATATTGAGTGCTTAGTGAAATGGTAAAAAGACAACAATCTCTTCATCAAGTCAGCAAAATGAAGGGGCTGGTCATTGACTTCAGCTTAGAGTGGAGGGCACACCCCTGTTTGCAATGAATGGTGCTGAGGTGGAGATGATTGAAAGTGTCAAGTTCCTGGCTATGATGAACACAATCTGTCTTAGTTGACCTGCGTCGTCGATGTGATGTTCACGAAAGCACACCAATGCCTCTACTTCCTCAGGAGGCTAAGGAAATTCAGCATGTCCACAAAGACACTTACCAATTTTTGTAAATGCACCGTAGAAAGCATCCTATCTGGATGCATCATAGCATGGTATGGCAGCTGCTGTTTCCAAAACTCAAGAAACTATAGAGAATTGTGAACACAGCTGAGGCTATCACACAAACCAGACTTCCATCCATTGACTCCATCTATACTTCCCACTACTTTGGGAAAGCAACCAATATAATCAAAGATGCCACCCAACCCAGTTATACTCTCTTCCACCCTCTCTTGTCAGGCAAAAAATAAAAAAGTTTGAATACACAGATGAACAGATTCAAGAACAGCTTCTTCCCTGCTGTTGTCAGATTTTTTTGACGGACCTCTCGAATATTAATATTGATCTCTGTCTCTGTCTGTCTCTCTCTCTCTGCAGCTTCTCACAGTGGCTGTAACACTGTATTGCGCGCTCTATTCTGCTACACTGGTGCAATTTTAAATGGTACAATGTGCCTGTATAGCACGCAATGCAACTCTTACTTTGGCTTGGTACTTGTGACAACAATAAATCAAACTCAAACTCATACTGGCCTTGCCAGTGACATCCACATCCAGTGAAAGAATAAATTTTTATAAATTATTTGTGCCTCAATTTTTGGCATTGTGTGAGGGGCTTATGTTCACACTTAAAGAAACAGTTTTAATACATTTAGAAAATGTTTTAAAGCAATGCATCATATATGTAATGGAGGATGTATTTTAATTTGAGCATTTTTGGAACATGACAAGCTGTGAGGTTTATGTTTTGTTCTAGTGTAAATAATTTGAATAGACTTATTTCAAAAATGTTTTGCTTCTGTGGACAGAATGAAATGGCAGTGGAATACATTGAGCAATAATTTTTGTCCATCTAATATCAGCAGCTCAAGGGCTTTTAAGTCAACTGTTAGGCTACAAATATAATTTCACGTGATGTGTTCCAGAAATTTGGTTCCAAATACCACACAGTTCCATGTAAACATGACGTAAATAAAGAGCACAGGGAGGAATATTGAAGATGACTGAAAAGTTCTGCCCCATCAGATAAGTGATCTGGTGTTTTAATTTATATACCTTCTGAGCGTTTTCAATAATTGGCAAAAGACATGAGTTTATACTGTACCAAAAGTATTAGTAAGGGTATATGAGGGTAAGGTATGTGTTACCATTAAAAATAAAGCTAAGACCCATACTGGCAACTTTCTCGTATAACAGAACAATGCAGATGCCATGTGTTAATGTTAACAAGCGTAGGTAAAACTGTTACATATTGTTTATACGGTGAAAAGTTGCATTCCTATAATCAAAATCCTAACACTAATACAAATTTCTTGCAAGTGCAATAAAGTCTCCTACGTGTCATACTTTGTAATTTTGTTGATCTAATTTACGTCCAACCAGAATTCTTGATGTTCTTATACAATTTCACAAAGCACTTACATAGATTGGAATTATTTTTAAGTAGTCTTCTTTTCTGAAAAAAGATCCCTTTAGTAGATTGTTTAAACATCATTTTCTTCTGAGTAGAGTCTAGGTTTTACATTTTCAAATCTTTGAAATGTAATTGTAAGCTTGAGTTGTCCATGTTTGTAGCTTATAATGGTTGTCTACTTTCTCTAAAATGGCTGTAACATTGCTTGCTTTCTCTAGAATCATGCAACTTTAAAAACTATCACATTTTTCTGATTTTTTATTATTTTTATTGCTGACATTTAACAGTAGAATTAATAACACTATATACCTCTCTGTTGCAAAGGCAATTCTTTTGAATGGATCTCATTAGCTTGAATGTACCTGAAGCTTTTAGTGCACACAAAAAGCCCACAATTTCCTTTCTAAAATTGCAACATGAAATATTTTCATGAAAAAACAGTGATGAACGTGAAGTCTGCAATTCAGTTGAATAATACAGAGCAGAATTAATTTTGATGTAAGCTAAAGCTAAGTGCTGCAATAGCTGTGAACATCAACACATTGCTAATTCATGCCAATATATTCATTGGCCGCTAACATCAACAGTACCTGATTCGTATTGACTATTTTTCATAAGCAATATTTCAGTAGTACCTAATTTTGTTGAATATACTAAGTAACATTAGTCAGGAAAGTGTATCTTTAAGCCTATTACAAAATAAATAATTGTTGCCTATGTTTAGATACATTTTGTTTCCATGTTGGTCTAGGTTATGAACTGCTGATTATATTTTAAAATATATATAATAAAAAACTTTGCATTCAGATTAGTCAAGTGCATACCTTCATGCCAAAGTGCAGAAAGCAGCAAGTTACAACTTCAATGAGTTTGCTATTAATGTTATTATTTCATTTAAAATATTCTTCTAACCTTGGTAAGCTGACTTTTACATTGGACAGTACAATAATTTGATGAAAAAAGTATTTTTCCACAGGGTGGCAGTGTGATACAAACAGCTTGCTTGTTTTACACTTCAAGATCAAAACCAGTTACTGTCTGTGTATAACTTGTGCTTGTCTTTAATGTTTTACTGTGCAAGATTTTTACATGCAAGGACATGGCCTAGAGACTGCTTTAACCACAGTGCTTTGAAAAGCTTGTAGTAGACTTGGTCATAAGAATTTAACTGCTCAAGGGTTTGAGAAAGCTATTCTAGTGACTTGAGAAGGACTCCTGGCAACTTTAAAAAAAATTCAATCAGATAATACTACACTGTCTTTTTAAAATTCTCAGTGGTTATTCTGAATTACTGATTTATTTGCAACAAAAAAATCAATTAGTCTTAAATTTATTCATGGATTTCAGGCCTAGCGATCAATGCAAGTCCACTCAGCGGGCTCAAGGGGACCTAGTTCATCCTAGTTAATGTGTCTGAAGGGGAATTACCATTGATGCTGTTTTCTCTTCCTCAGGTCAGAGATCAGATTTCACTGTCATGGTCTGTGACAGCAAAAAATGACTTCACCCTGCAGCTACCCAAATTGCACCTGGAGATCTTCGAAGCAAAGGGGCTGAAGGATGGACTCGAGGTTGCTTCATTCCAGGTTAGGGTCTGTCATAGAGCATAGAGTTAATCTGAAACTCAGGAGCTGATTGTTTATTATGGCTTAGTGATTCACTGATTGATTTCATTTGCTGTCAGTTAAAGCTCCCTTAATGTCAGTTTTCTTTGCATAATGCCTTGAAACAAAGGCTGATGAAGTTCCCAGATTGAAGTAGCTGACATAAACTGACCCTGATTTGCCCTATTCTGCATGGTAATTTAAGCAAATGCAGTTACTGGAAATGCTGCCATGAATATGAAAACCTACCACTCTTACCAATCTGAAATATAACATTCCTGAATGTTGAGAAAAAGAAACCTTAATATAAGTGGTGCCTGTGACATGTACAGTATGCCATACCAGCTCACAACAGAAAATTGTGAAGATATCGAGAGAAAATCAGACATACATAATATTCCTGTATCATGTATTGCATGTTTTAAATAGTTCATGGACTGGTTATTTGCTTTTAGAGAATTCTGTGATTGTCCATTGACTCAGGAAATTTACACAGCTGTATAAGTTAGTATATGTTAGTTTGAAAAATGATGAGATCCTGCAAACTTTGAGCAATTACACCAGGGTGCTTAGTACTACACAAGGATCACCAAATTTGAAATTTGTATGTTTAATCAATTATTAATAATTTTCAATTATGATCTACTAACATTTAAAAAAAAACAAATGAAAGAGGTGCTGGTTGAACATTTGAAAACATTTAGAATCAACTGTAAACCTATAACCCCCGTGGAGACACAGGTAATGGCAAAAGTGTGTTAAATAATGACATGAAATTGCCTTAACAATCATATAATCAAGGATATGAACAACCTACTTTGTTTAATTATATCACCACTTGTTAAATTAATCGTCTGGTAAGTATAGGAATGCGTTCATACTGAACTGGTTGTCTTTTTTTGTAAAAACAGTTTAATGTCGTAGTGTGTTTTCCAAACTACCTGGTTTTCCATTATCATGACCACAGCACCATTATCAGATCACACATTATGTAATATAGCAAGCACTCAGTAACAAACACTATTTGGTGAAAATTTCATCATTGTTTTTATAACATGGAAATGAAAAGACCATTGTGGATGATCTGGCTGATCCCAATATTTGAAACTTAATATTGGGGGCACTATCCATCAATTTGCTTGATGCTTGAACCTTTCTGAGGTCAACAAGCTACTGGTAAGCTCAGGGTGTCAGGTACATGGCTGAAGAGTAACCATCCAGTTACAGGAGGTGAAAACCTTTGGGGACTGCTGCTCAGGAGTCCACTTAGGTAAAAGAACTACATGATTCCTTTTTATTGTTGCAGTGATCTTCAGTTGTGTATGCAAGAACCATTGTTTAGCCTGCTAAAAATAAAGTAGACACCACTTGCAAAATGCCTCAAAATGTGTCTGAGTATAGAATGCAGATTTGTGGTTTTGCAGTCACCCATGCACTATGAGCGAGTAAACTCTGCCCACTTACATATATGTGCTGGTTAGGCCTCTCACACATTTACAGACCTATATCAAACAGGCTTTCATCTGTTTACTTACCTTCATGAGGCAGTGTTTCACCTGGCTACAATGCCACATCAGGTACTCCGCCCTTCCATTTACTGACCTATATCAGTTAGCCCTCTCACCTAATCCCTGCAGAATTAAAAGTAATATCTCAGGAACACTTGAAAGTGAATGTATTGGTTGCATTAGATCTCCATTTTGAAAAATACACAATGAGTCTGACCAGTATGTCTCATCCACTAATTCTGCTGGCTTCTCCTTCTGATTTACAGTTCCATATGAAACAGGCATCTTGCCCATTTACAAATCTATATCAGATGGACCTCCATTTGCAGACATGTGTCAGAGGGGCTTGTGTCTGGATTAATGGTGCTGGAAGAGCACTGCAGTTCAGGCAGCATCCGAGGAGCAGATTTTACTGCTCCTCAGATGCTGCCTGAACTGCTGTGCTCTTCCAGCACCACTAGTCCAGAATCTGGTTTCCAGCATCTGCAGTCATTGTTTTTACCTCAGAGGAGCTTGTGGTCCATAAGCAGACCAGAATCAGACAGGCTTCTTGACTTTCCACAGACTAGTAGTAGACATGCCTTGGGCCTTCCTTGGATTGACTGAGATACCTCTTGTCCTCCTCTAAAAAATTGTCCAGATGACTTTTCCAGTCAAAGAATGGGCAGCCAGCAGCCGCTAACCATTACCTTGACAAACCGCAGTCATTATCTGCACGTCATTTTTGTATTACATCTTTCCTCAATCTATCAGTGGAATCTCTCTAGCTTGCTATTGAAATAGAAAACTGCTCCTTCTGGAGTGAGTTCGATAAGTTCCTTACTACCCATATTAAATTGTAAACTTTTTGACCTTTCCTCTCCAGTTTTCATTCCCTAGTTACACAGTTTGCAATTTTATCAAACAATAGTTTGAGAAATAAACTTGGCCTCTCATCTTCACAGGTTAAGTGGCAATGAATCTTCATTACAAAGAAAATCTGATCTACTGAATTAAGAAAGAATTCAAAATGTTCAAAGCACAGTATCAATGCTTATCATCTTTTCTGCAGTTTCTTACTTTAAAACATGCTTTTGGACCTGGGAGGAAATATCAATAAATATGGTGACTCTTGAATTGATTCATATATTTTTAAAAATCTAAGTGGTTTCATATCCCTCTTCCTTTGAACAGGTTATTATAAAGGGTTTAGAGAATGAAATTCTCTCTATTTTGTTGGAAAAAAGAAGGCATATATTTTTTGAAAAATTTTAATTATGCAATTACAGTGCATTTAATTACAATTATTTCAAAGTAAAATACATTTTTAAAGCTGTTGGAATGAATGTGCTGTCTTCAATAGTGTTAATGAAGTGGAGTGAGTATGGAGTGGTGTAATGTCAATGAAAAGTACCAATTTTCATGGTCATCTCTGCTTTGAGTACTCCTCCCCTCCAAAAATAAATTAAACAGTACAGGCTAGAACAAACAGAGTTGTTATCTCTAGTTAGTTGCCCGTGCCAGGTGCTAGTGAAGTGAGGAACAGGAAGAAAATGGAGCTGAACATGTGGCTGCGGGGATGGTGTAGGAGGGAAGTTTTGGATTCTTGGATAATTGGATTTGTTTCTGGGGAAGGTGGGACCTCTACAAACAGGATGGTCTTCACCTGAACCAAAGGGGTACCAATTTTCTTGGGGGGGGAAATTTGCTGACGCTCTTCAAGGGTTAAACTAATACAGCAGAGGGATGGGAACCCGAATTGTAGTTCCTGTGTACAGGAACTTGAGGATAGTGAGGTCAGGGATACGTTTACAAGGTCGTGAGAGGGCACCGGCAATCAGGATGTTGGTTTGAAATGTGGGTACTTCAATACCAGGAACATCCGGAATAAGGTGGTGAACTTGCAGCCTGGGTAGTACTTGGGATTTCAATGTTGTGGCCATTTCAGAGACATGGCTAGAGGAGGGACAGGATTGAATGTTGCAGATTCCGGGATTTAGGTGTTCGGAAAGAAAAAGAAAATGGTAAAAGGAAAAGGTGGGGTGGTGGTGGCGTTGTTAATCAAGGGTAGTATTACAGCAGTTGAGATAATGTTTGAGGACTCATCCACTGAAGTAATTTGGGCTTAGGTTAGAAACAGGAAAGGAGAGGTCACCCTGTTGGGAATTTTTTTGTAGGCCTCCGAATTGTTCCAGGGATGTAGAGGAAAGGATAGCAAAGATGATTCTCGATAGGAGAGAGATTAACAAGATAGTTGTTATTGGGCTTTAATTTCTTCAATATTGACTGGGAATGTTATGGTTCAATTAGTTTAAATGGGTCAGTTTTTGTTCAATGAGTGCAGGAAGGTTTTCTGACACAGTACGTAGACAGGCCAACAAGGGGCGATGTCATATTGGATTTGGTACTTGGGAACAAAACCTGCCCAGTTTTAGATTTGAAGGTAGGTGAGCATTTTGCCGATAGTGACCACAATTCAGTTATGTTTACAATAGCAATGGGCAGGGATAGGTATATACTACAGGGAAAGAGGTATAATTGGGGGAAAGGCAATTGTGATGCGATTCGGCAAGATTTAGGTTGCACAGGATGGGGAAGGAAACTACAGGGGATAGACATATTTGAAATGTGGAACGTATTCAAGGAACAGCTACTGCGGGTCCTTGATAAGTGTATACCTATCAGGCAGGAAGGTAGTTGTCGAGAGAGGGAAGCATGGTTTACTAAAGTAGTTGAAGCTCTTGTCAATGGAAAGAAGAAGGTTCATGAGAGGATGAGGCATAAAGACTCAGCTAGGGGTTTGAGAGTTATAAGTTAGCCAGAAAAGAGCTAAAGAGAGGAATAAGAAGAGCCAGGAGTTACATGAGAAGTTGTTGGTGGATAGGATCAAGGAAAACCCTAAGACCTTCTATAGGTATATCAGTAATAAAAGAATGACTAGAGTAAGATTAGGGCCAATCAATGACAGTAGTGCGAAGTTGTGTGTGGAATCTGAGGACATAGAAGAAGCACTTAATGGATACGTCAGTTTTGTTAGTAATCACATTGGAAAAGGGCAGTGTTAGTGAGAATATGGAGAAACAGGCTTCTGGGTTAGGTAGATCACAGTTGACAAAGAGGAGGTTTTGGCAATTTTGGAAGATTTGAAAATAGAAAAGACCCTTGGGCCAGATGGGATTTATACTTGGATTCTCTGGGAAGCCAGGGAGGAGATTGCAAAGCCTTTCGCTTTGATCTTTATAACATCATTGTCGACAGGAGTAGTGCCAGAAGACTGGAGGATAACAAATGTTGTTCCCTTGTTTAAGAAGGGGAGTTGGGACAACTCTGGTAATTATAGGCCAGTGAGCCTTACTTTGGTTGTGGGTAAGATGTTGGAAAAGGTTATAAGAGATAGGATTTATTATAACCTGGAAAGGAATAATTTGATTGGGGTAGTCAACACGGTTTTGTGAAGGGTAGATTGTGCCTAACTAACCTTATTGAGTTCTTCGCAAAGGTGACAAAACAGGTGGATGAAGGTAAAGCAGTTGATGTGGTATATATGGACTTAGGTAAGGCATTTCATAAGGTTTCTTACAGTAGGCTATTGCACAAAATAAGGAGTTTTGGGATTGAAGGTGATTTAGCAGTTTGGTTCAGAAATTGGCTAGCAGAAAAAAAAACAGAAGGTGGTGGTTGATGGGAAATGTTTATCCTGGAGCACCAGTGAGTGTGCCGGAAGGATCTGTTTTGGGGCTACTGCTGTTTGTCATTTTTATAAATGAGCTGGCTGTGGGCATAGAAGGATGGATGAGTAAATTTGTGGATGGCAGTAAGGTAGGCAGAATTGTGGATAGTGCCGAAAGATGTTGTGGGTTACAGAATGACATAGATAAGATGCAGATCTGGGCTGAGAAGTGGCAAATGAAGTTTAATATGGACAAGTGTGAGATAGCTTATTTCAGAAAAAGTAACAGAGATGCTGAGTACTGGGCTAATGGTAAAATTATTGGCAGTGTGGATGAACAGAGAGATCTTGGTGTCCAAGTGCATAAATCCCTGAAAGTTGCCACCCAAGTTGATAGGTTGATAAGAAGGCATATGGTGTGTTGGTGTTTATTGGTAGGGGGATTGAGTTTCAGAACCACGAGGTCATGCTTCAGCTGTACAAGACACTGGTACGGCCGCACCCAGAGTATTGCATACAGTTCTGGTCACTGCATTATAGGAAGGATGTAGAAGCTTTGGAAAGGGTTCCGAGGTGATTTACTAGGATGTTGTCTGGTATGGAAAGAAGGTCTTATGAGGAAAGGTTGAAGGACTTGAGGCTGTTTTTGTTAGAGAGAAGAAGGTTGAGAAGTGACTTAATCGAGACATATAAGATAATCAGAGGGCTAGATAGGGTGGACAGTGAGAGCCCTTTTCCTCAGATGTTGAGGGCTAACACGAGGGGACATAGCTTTAAATTGAGGGGTGATAGATTTAGGACAGATATTAGGGGTAGTTCCTTTACTCAGAGAGTAGTAGGGGTATGAAACGACCTACCTGCAACAGGAGTTGACTCGTCAACATTAAGGGCATTTAAATGGTCATTGGACATTCATAAGGATGATGTTGGAATGGTGTAGGTTAGATGAGCATCAGATTAATTTCACAGATCAGCGCAACATCAAGGGCCGAAAGGCCTATACTGTGCTGTAACATTCTATGTATTATAATCTAAGTCAAAAGGCCAATTTATCTTGTTAATGGTCAATCATAAAAAAATTTGTTGCAAACTTATTTGTGAAGGAATAACAATAAAAAAGTGAATATATCTTACTGGAGGTAAGAAGTACTGTCTTTAATTGCAAAGTTTGGAGTATCACTAAAAACTTGAGCAAGGGAAATAGAGTACCGAAGATTTCAATTTAAGAACAAGCATTCTGTGGCCATTGGTGAGAAAAGTACCAGTTATGATGTGATCACTTTCAAAGACAGTATGCTGTACATCTCACAGAATTATTTTCATTTGATATGAGAGCACACAAAAGAGGCGATTATTGATATAAAATTACATTTTGAGTTGTGCCATTTATATCTACAGAAATATTTTATGATTGTTTACAACTCTGTTTTATAAAAGCACACTGTAAAATTAATACATACAAGTCACACTTTATTGTTGCAACTTTGGCTTTATCCAGTGAATAGCTGAAACCAGCTAACTAGCTAGCAGTGGGAGAATGGAAATCATCAGCCAAATAGCTAGAGTCATCAGTAGCCACCATCCGCCAGATGTCACCCAACAATCACTTGTTTGACTAACATTATAGTTATAAGTCCCACAGTTCAAGCCAGCTGTCCTTTGTACCTGTCTTCTGGTACTAATGTTTGTTTGCCTCCCACTGTTGCTCAATCTCTCGCTGCTCTGATATTTATGCAGCCAAAAAATAAATATATGCTTGTCAGTCAAAGTTTATGAAATGTTATATGCAATACATTGATATTTGTCATTCATACCTTTTAGCAGAATGTAGTCAGGGAATACAAAAGGCTCCGAAAACAATGAATATTGTTTTTTTCCTTATTAATGATTGTGAACAGTATTTGTCGCCCTTTCCTAAATGCCCAGACATCAGTTAAAAGTCAACTACATTATTTGGGTCTGCAGTCACATGTAGGCCAGCCCAGATAAGGATGGCAGATTTTCTGCCCCAAAGAGCATTAATGAATCAGTGGTTGCATGGTTGCTTTAGACCAACTTTTTATTCCAGAATTTTATTGAATTCAAATTTCACCTCCTTCTTCAAATCATGTTGTCGCAACATTAGCCTGATTTTATAGGTTACTTGTCCAGTGACATTACCAATATGCCATGTCTCTACACTTCTATATAGAGTGTCCACTCTGTCATTGACAGTTATATGGCTAGTGTAAAAAGACATTGAGGTGTGCAATATGGTCTAAAAAGGTTTGCAGGGTAGATAACCATTAATATTCTGCTGTCAGTGGTGTTGAAGGCTGCTACTGTCTTGACTTTTAGATCACATGGATCTCATCTAGGAGTTAATCACTTTACTGTAGAATTTTACTAAAATAAGTAAGCAAAGCTGTACGTCACAATGCATCCCCATTTATATAAGGTGCAGCAGTAATCAGAAGCAATAGTTGGCTGTGCAGTAGCAGTTCTACACTGCTGATTTTCCTGAGTTGCTATACCAAATGGCATCAGCCGTGAATAGCACGTGTGCCACCAACAGCATACTTTGGAAAATTTATATGTAAAGTCTGTTGCTGTGTGGGTATGTGAACAGGAATCCACTCTTGCATATGTATATCATTCTTTTCTGAGCAAGACTGTTGGCATGGTGAGGGAGTGTAAGTTATGCTTTCATTATGAAGAAATCAAACATGCCACAGCTGTTTGAGAGAGAGGGATTGATGACTGACCCTCTTGAGCTAGGTGGTCCAAGCAATGTTATCAGCACGTTTGTACAAACCCTCCATATGCCAGCAATGAATTGATACAGTGAACACTTAGGCAAACTGGAGCTTCAGCACACACACATTGAAGCCCATGGGGTTAAAGGACATTTGTAGACTGAATACAAATCGTCCTGGGGACAGAAAAAAGTAGAGCAGTGGTTTAGAAAAATGTAAATATACAGTGGATTTTTCAGGAGTAAGATGAGAGTATTGCTTATTTGGCAAATATGCATGGACTGGACATACAGAGCATCATTTTAAACATTATAGACAGACATAATTCAAATTCAGTACACAAGTAGAAGGATCATAACAGACTTCAGGAGGCATAAGCAAGCTTGTGAAATGGACAAAAACTAGGGAGATGACATTCAACACTGTGTCAATTGATACACTTTGACAGGAAGAATAGAGAGACATGTAATGAACAAAATGATATAATGTTAAAGCAAAGTCAGGAACAGAGTCACTGGGGTGTATGTTCACAAATCTCTGAAGATTGCAGAACAAGTTGAAAATAATATTTTTCAAAAGTATAATTTTGGGTTTTATTAATAGAGAATTAGAATACAAAAACAAGGAATACTTAGGTCTCAGCTGAAGTATTGCATTCAGTTCTGGACACTACACTTTACAAAGTATGCCATGACCATGGTCAATGTGCAGAAGAGTTTTACTAGTTTGGTGATTGGGATGAAGAGAAGCTTTGGTACTTACCACTTTAAACAGCAAGATTGAGGGAAAATTTAGTAGAGGTGTAGGCTCTAGAAGAGTCTTGATCAGATACTGAGAAAGAAATTGTTTTCAGTAGCAGGAAGGTTAATGACCAGAAGATTCAGATGTAAGATGGTTGGCAAAAGAACCAGTGATTACATGAAGAAAACATTTTCACTTAATGGTCTGAATGTAGAATGCACTGCCTGAAAGTTTGGTGAAAGTAGAATCAATAGCAACATTCACAATAGAATTAGATACTTGAAAGTGAGAAAAAAAAAATTTACAGGGCTTTTGCAAAAAGCCAGAGAAGCGGGATTAATAGAATAGTTCTACAAAAGAGCAAACACAGGCTCAATGGGTCAAATGGTTTTCTTTTGCATCCCATGATTCTTTGACTTTATATTAAGATGCTAAGGCAAAACTTCCAAGTGCTTGACCCTTTCAAAGATGCTTTGCAACAAACTGTAGAAAGAGTCTCAGATATAATGATATGTTGGACAATAGGATCATGGACAGAGTGCTGCTGATGAAATTGTGTGAGAAACAAGCCATGGAAGGGTGGTGTTATCATTCAATCTGTTAGTGGAGCACAGTTATGGAAGGACCTCATGCCCTAATTTATTGTGCAATCTGCATGTGGACACTTTGTATTATTGCGTATATTTGTGATCTGTTTAATCATTGACTGCACTACTGTTTGAAATCACTATTCTGCTGAATGACTAAGGCAAAAGCTATTTATTATTTTCTCCATGAAGTTTTGCCTTTTAACTAAATGAACAGAGGTTTCCCTTCTGTGTTTTTCTTCAAACGTGGTCTACTGTTGTACATGATACTTCGTAAAATAACATTCCACACTTGTGAGGAATTTCTGTTTCCAGGTGTAATCATTATATTAGCAGTGTTTCCAGTTTAAAGTTACATAAACATTCCTTTTAATGATTTTGGTCCGTATATATCAAAGAGTGCCAATTGTATGCAATACAACATATACTTATTAGCTGGACTAATTTTACCTTGGGTGATGGTACATGATTTCAAATACAGAAGCACCAAAGGTGGAGTAGCCTCTAATTAGCACAGTCAGGGGGTACTATACTGTACTGTACTTAACAAGCTTTGGAAAATAATTTTTGCTGTTACACTTTGGGAAGTAGATAAGTTCCAAAGGGAAAACAATTCTTTGAAGAGCGAAATATAGTTTACCTGTTATGAAGAACTCCATTAATCCCAACTGTATTATAGTAATGAGTGGATATAAAGTTACCAGCACTACTGTACCATTTTGACTCGCTTCTGCAGTTAACTTTATTATCTTGCCTGATCAATAGTATACAGTTGGGACTGCAGTTCTCCATAATACACATAAACAGAATTTTATTTCCTGTTTTTCTGACATGGTATAGTCAGGCTATTCTCTGAGAGCTGTATGCCACTTTAAAACTAATAACTTACCAAGCTTATAAATGATGAGAAAAATTGTTTCACTGTGTGGTTCACAGACGGGATAAAGTATTATATTAAAATGGTCAGGTCCGACACTTCAGTCACATTATAAGATTGTCGATTATAACTGTTTTTCTGTCAGAAGATTACAGGACCTTGACTCCTGATATTCCTATACTATAATGCTATATTGTGCGTTGTATATTATAATCACATACCTCAAGAAACAGAATGTTTTGCTTATATGAATTGTGATATAATCAATGTGAAGGATATTAGCAGAATGTTGTTGTTTACAACTTGGAACTGGTAGTCGAATTATTTTTCAAACCTGTCATTTCAATAAAAAAAGTAAAAATGTGCTGTATCAAATGCTTCGTGAAATATTTTATATAAGCTTAGTCATTGTTGATAATTACCTTTGTCTTTTTTTTTGTTCTGTTTCACTAGAATTTAACCCAGACTTTCATGGACGTTTACCAGCTGGCTAGCTCCAGGGTTACTGCTCTGGAAACAGAAATCACTTCACATCAAAAACACATTGCAGCTCTCAAATCAGAACTTCAGACTGCATGCCTGCGTGAAAATAATGGCTTAGTTCCAGTAAGTGTCTGTTTTCACACATAATGTTTTGCAGGTAGGTCACCCCTAAATTGTCAGCAGCAGATGTATGATGACTATCGCTTGCTATTATCTAAGCAAATACTTGTGTTTATTGCAGCCATTTTGGGCTTCAACAAAATATGTTTTGGTTGTCATTATATATGTGCTTTGAAAAGTTAACAAACTAAGACATAATTTTGATTAACTCGTGTAAAAACCGTAAAAAATGCATGGACATTTTCCATTGCAATATAGTCACTTTTCAAACAACATTCTGGAGAAAATTATGTTTTGTTAGGTTCTTAATAATTAAACCAGCATGAAATTCAGTCATGTAGCTACATGTAAGAACTTCTAATCCATCAAATTCAGCAAGCAGGAAGTGGATGCTCACTACAAGCCGGAAGTGGGAAGACCGCCATGTTAATAAAAGCTGGAAAAAATTTAGGCATGTTGCACTTACATCCGAAGCAGACTTTCAGTCCTTTGTGCAAATGAGTGACCTAATGCTTGTTTGAAAAATCTTGTAGGATAGACTGCAAGATAAGTCTACCTTCAACTGCCTGATCTTGGATAGACCAATTGTCTGCCAGTCTCACAATGCTCACTGTTGACCTCAAAATAAAGCTGACAACCGTGATCTAGCAATCTCTGCAGCATTTTACTTTTCTATACAATTTTAATCTGCCAAAGGACAAAGAGGTCTCCAGATGTGCAGAAGCAGTGATGGCAACCAGCCAGTCATATTAAAACTTTTACACAGCAAAACCACAAAGTTAATATCAATTACATTTACTATCTGAAAAAATTCAATTAAATGATTATAACTGGATAAAGGTAGAAGCTAAACTAAAGATATATAAACTTTCATGAGAAAAGGTTAACTTTTTTTTTGAATGTTGAATTTTGTTTGTTAACTTTTCACAGTACATACGTAATGACAAACTAAAATATATTTTGTTGAAATCCAAAATGGCTGCAATAAACACAGGTATTTACTTAGTTTATAGCAAACGATGGTCATCATACATCGGCTGATGTGAAATTTGACATTTACAAATACAAAAATAACTTTTCAGGACCAATGAGGGTGTTTAACAGTAAATACGAAATTGATAAAACATTAAAAACCAATTGCACCTCATTCAATAAGGGTTTTTTTTAAGCAACAGTGGAGGAGTTTATTGATTTCAATTAATTTTCATAAACGGTAGTCTGGGATGCCTCAACAGCGCATCTTCTGGAATAATGTGAATTCATTGACAGTAACTTCGAGATTTCTGCATTATTCTGTAGTCTATAGAAGTTGCTAACAGCTTCAGTGGCGTAATTATAGTGAATGCTGAGGGTTTCACCATCATTACTACTGCAAAATCTGGACTAGTGTGTTTTCTGTTCTTGAAATAACTATAAGGTTT
Source organism: Hemiscyllium ocellatum (assembly GCF_020745735.1). Taxonomy (NCBI): domain Eukaryota; kingdom Metazoa; phylum Chordata; class Chondrichthyes; order Orectolobiformes; family Hemiscylliidae; genus Hemiscyllium; species Hemiscyllium ocellatum. The sequence continues at coordinate 126,034,863 of NC_083402.1, forward strand.
TTTTTTATCTTAGATCCAAATATTAGTCAAAAATGAAAATGGGATGGAACTTTTGAAGATTAAATATTAAATGGAGTAAGATTAATGTCATTTAAAATGACATTTTTTGGATGGAAAAATTGCTGATTTTGTCATCTTGGATGTAAAATAAGACCAGTTAATTGGTTAGTTTGGTTGCTAAGAGAATTCTGTGGGGTATACTTTACTGAGGTATACAGATAAAACGAACACAGCTATTGGAATCTGAACGGGAATTAGGGATGTTCATAAAAATTGTGCCTTGCAAGGCAACTTCAATGCACTATTTTGGTATATTGAAAATTCTATTTCATATTATTAGTTTGCAAATAATAAATATTTCATGGCATGAAAATTAATTTAAGCACGCTGTTCACATTCAACACGTTCAAATAATCCGTGCTTTGCTTCATAGTAGCTTTCTGTTAGTTTGTAGCTATAGGCCTTTGGAAATTTATTCTATTTTATGATCATGATCAAAGAACAAGGAAAATATTACAAAAGACACAAATTCAAGCTACTAAAAACCAAATTTATGGCTGGCATCGAGAAGTTCTTTGCAAATCTGTAGCGCATAATGTGGATTTCTGCATAGAGCAGTGCAGCAAAACCTTTCATTTATATTGTCCTCTTAATGTAGTAAAATTAATTAACGTACTTCACATGAATGTTACTAAACAGAATGTGGCATTAAACCACATTTGAAAGTCAGGATGAGAGTTTTAAAGTCAAACTGCACATGCAAACTTCAGAATCAGTGGATATGGTAGCTTTAAGCACTTTATTGATAAGTGGACTCAGGTGACCAAATAACATTTCATGTGCAAAAAGGGATTGCAAAGTTGTGATTTGAAGTAAAAATACCATTTGGCATTTTTAGACTTTGAGAATGCACAAATGTTCTTGCTTTATTATCCTCCCTATATCTTGATAAGATCAAAACAAGTGGTTAGCACTGCTGTCTCACAGCACCAGGGACCCGGTTTCGATTCCAGCCTTGGGTGACCGTTTGTGTGGAATTTGCACACTCTCCCTATGTCTGCGTGGGTTACTTCCAGGTGCTCCAGTTTCCTCCACAATCCAAAGCTGTGCAGGTTAGATGAATTGGTTATGCTAAATTGCCCATAGTTTTCAAGTATGTTTAAGTTAGGGGTAAATATACATTAATAGGGTAGAGGAATGGGTCTGGGTGGGTTACTGTTTGGAGGGTTGGTATAGACTTGTTGGGCCAAATGGCCTGTTTCCACACTGTAGAGATGCTGTGATCTCCTATGACCTATTAGTGAAAATGATACAACAAGCACAGTTTCTTTTAACATGTTTCTACTGTGACTTCTTTGTGATATTTCCCTCTCTGGAGGTGCAAAAAAGTGGAAAGAGATGTAAACTATTGAACAGTTGGCCCTGGAAAGACATTTGTCCCCTTCCTACCACCTCAGCAATTGATTTCTAATGAGAAGGTCCCACTCACCCCACAACTAATAGATACCCGTAAGTGGTCAATTGACAGTCAGCTGCAGGTCTCAATCTGCCACTAACCCAATTGCTTCCCTTAATAACAGTTGATAAAAATGATTGCATTCCAGATCAGGAAACCAGGGCGATTTATATCTCTTGTAGCCAGATTTCCTTTGAGACTGACAGAATATTTAGTTCTGGAGATATAGTTGATGAGCGCCAAGTGTTCAGCCTTTTGTGTAATAGTCTATTGGGTCAGTTGCTTTTACAATGTTGCGCCATGAACATTTTTCTAATATTTCCAAGAAGGTAGGAGGTAAGAAAACTACATTGCCCAATACGTTTGTTAGATCTGCCGGTTTTGTGATGAAGATCTCCAGTAATCCCAGAAGATCAGAATAAAATTAAAGTCGTAGAATCCCTATAGTGTGGAAACAGGCCCTTCAGCCCAACAAGTCCACAACAACCCTCTGAAGAGTAACCCACTCAGACCCATTCCCTGAACCTATTACTCTACATTTACACCCAACTAATGCACCTAACCTACACATCCCTGAACAGTATGGGCAATTTCACCCAACCTGCACATCTTTGAATTGTGAGTGGAAACAGGAGCACCCAGAGGAAACCCACACAGGCCTGGGGAGAATGAGCAAACTCCACACAACTTGCCCAATTCTAGAATCGAACCCAGGTCCATGGCATTGTGAGGCAGCAGTGTTAACCACTGAGCCACCATACCACCCCAAACCAACAACCATTCCTGCCCTTGTATTATTCAAGTTTCCATAATGGCCACAACATTGTGGCTCCAAGTACTGACCCATGCTCTAAGTTCATCACCCTTATTCCTGATACTTACTGTATTACAATAGACACACTTCAACCCATCACACTGACTGCAACTTTGCCCTATCAGCTGTCTGTCCTTCCTCACAGCCTCTCTGCATGCTGTAGCTGCCAATTTCTGAGCTACCCCATTCTCTGATCCGTAGCTCCAGTTTCCATCCCCCTGCAAAATTAGATTAAGCCCTCTGAAAGAGCTCTAGCAGACCTCACACACAGGAATTTGATACCCCTCCAATTCAGGTGCAACCCGTTCTCCTTGTACAGCTTCCACATTCCCCAGAAGGTATCCCAATGATTGAAATATCTGAGGCCCTCCTTCCTACACCAGCTATACAGCCATGTGTTCAGCTGCAGTTGCTCTCCGTTCCTAGCCTCACAAGCCCCGTGGCACTGTAGTAATTCTGAGATTACTACTCTGCTCGTCCTGTCTTTTAGCTTCCAAGCTAACTCCCTATATTTACTTTTCAGTTTCTTATCCCTTTTCCTAGCTATGTAATTGGTACTGATGTGTAACACGACTTCTGGCTACTCACCTTCCCCCTAAAGAATCCTGTAGACCCGATCTGAGACATCCCTGGCGCTGGCACCCGGGAGTCTTGTTTGCAACCACAAAATCTCCTGTCTGTTCTTCTAACCATTGAATCTCCTATCATGGTGGCCCTCCTATTCTCCCCCCTTCCATTCTGAACCACAGAGCCAGACTCAGTGCCAGAGACCTGGCTTTCTCCTGCTAAGTAACCCCTGCCTCCCCTGCAACAGTATCCAAAACAATATACTTATTGTTGAGGAGAACAGCAACAGGGGATCCCTGCACTGTCTGCTTATTCCCTTTCACTCTCTTGACAGTCACCCAGCTACCTTTATCCTGTAACTTTGGTGTGACTACCTCCCTATAGCTCGTCTCTATCACCCCCTCAGCCTCCTGAATGATCTGAAGTTCATCTAGCTCCATTCCTGGGAATTCGTCCAGGGAGGTTATTTAGGTGAAACGGAGAAATAAGACAGGGATGATCGCTTAATTGGGATTGTACTATCGACCTTCAATAGTCAGCAGGAAATTGAGAAACAAATTTGTAAGAAGATCTCAATTCCCTGTAAGAATAATACGGTGGTTATGGCAAATGATTTTAACTTTCCAAACATAGACCGGGCTTGTTGTTCAAGAGTAATAAGTTTTTTTACAAATTTCAGGATCAAAAGTTTCAGCAGGAATCAGTAAAAGAAGCATGAAAGCTATTCAAGAACTTGGACAATGGGAAATGGATTGAAACCTCCTTTATGTGTGCAAAATAAGTGCACCGTGTAGGCCTTTATATAGAACCTGAAATACGGAAGCATACCATCAAGGAGATCAGATATCTTCAAAGCAGTAGCATTATTCATTGAGCTAGGCATCCAACTTAACCTGGAGAGTTCTCAGTTGGAACTTTCCCAGAATATTACTATCTTCAAATATCCATGCCAGCAAAAATAATCCCTGAAAAGTAGCTAATATCAGTTAAATTGGATAGTCATGCAAAAAGCCTCAAGTCCAGTAGTTGAAACTTTGTAATCGTAAATGCCACAAGTTGCATGCTTCCATTGCATTTGACTCTTTGATATAATGATCTCTGAAATATTCTCATAACTCTATTAATGCAATGGATGTATTATATCTTGATTCTTTCCTAACGTTTAGGCCAATTTTTCAAAGTACGGTCGGTTCTGCTATAATGCGTGTTTCTTCAATGCAAATTGGCTTTAACGCAATTAAAGAATTTAGACCATTATTTTGGAGGACGCGAATTTTCCTGACCTGTATTGGCTATAATCCTATTCCAGGCCCATTAGCTTAAATGGCATGGCAATTGTACAATTTTCTTATAACACGAGATTGCACGCGAACCAGACTTTTTTCTTTATATCAGAACAGACTGTAATTGGTAGAGAGTTATGTTTCTTTCCATCACTTTAGAAAACAATAGATTGTTATTTCAGTTATAGGATGGCAGTTTGAAAGTAGTTTCAGACCATTTGTCCTTCAAACCCAGCTACAATACATCTAGGCATAAAAATGTTTCACAAATGAAGAATAGGTATTCTGCCACATTGGTGAAATGCTTTATGCAATCTAAAATGATGAGTTATCCATGGAGAATGTTTGATTATCATTTGCCAAATTTATCATTTATATTTCTTGTAGATATTTTTCAATAATTTTTCACAACCTTGCATCAAGTAAATAACACAAAATAACACAGAGGGTAAACAACAATTTAGTCATGTGAATCAATAATTCCAGATGCAATTTTAAGTTGCCACCATGTTGTTTTTGTATCCAGTGTTAAATGTATCACTACTAAGAAATTTAATGTAGCTTTTTGATCTGATAGTACATTTCAGCCTTCTGTTAACAGTCTCCAGCAAACCTAATGACAAGTAAAACCATCAGATGGAAGGCTATGCAATAAACCTGACACACTTTGGCAAAAATTGCACATTCATTGTGAGCTGCAGTTATAATATAGTAAAACTGTGCAGATGACTTGTCCTTTTTTTATCTTAAGAAGATTTTTAATTTTCTACAAAATTATAAAATTACAATAAAAATAGTATAACTATCTTATAGTATAACAACAACAACAAAAGCTAACTACTACTCTACTTTATAAAACAAATTAAAAAACTAAAAATTCTACCCATACTACAATTCAATAAATAATTAAACAAAATAAATTCAATTAAATTAAATTACACCACTCAGCGCAACTGCACCAAAGTTCCCCATCATCAGGGGCATCCCCATATTTATTCGGGATTCTTCCTCTCTGGGTCCCCGGCCCGCCAGACCCAGTCTTCATGGCTATACAGAAAAAGTTCTGTTTTCTGGTGCACCATGCTTGTAAGGAAGCCTAAGGGGACATGTTCCATAACTAATGTGCACCATCCCGTCAGGCCTGGGGGATTTTCCAAGATCCAGCTCATCAGAATGTTCTTCCTTGCACACTATGTAAGAATATTAAAGAATGTCTTCCCATACTTATCTAAAGAAGGCAGATTTGGCAGGCCCTAGAGGAGATATACTGGATTCACCTTGACTTTGGTTCCCAAAATGCACTCGAAAACATTTGCTACAGCGCCCGACTACCTGTAAAGCTTGTGGCATGACCACAAGCAATGGGTGAGAGTACCAATGCCTATTTTGCATTTGGGGCACATTGGGGGCGTTCCTTTATTTAAATTTCACAGGTCGCTCTGGAGCCAAATAGGTCCTGTGGAGAACCTTCAGTTGCACAGATCAAAATCCTTTTCACATTCTCCCAAATGTTCTCCCATACCTTTGTCAAGATCTCAACTCCCAGTTCTTGAGTCCAGATCCTGCAGAACTCCTCAAAGTCCTCCAAGACATCACCTCCCAGTAATGGTAGAGGGTATTAATCGAGAGAATACCTGTGGACCGAGGTACTCTCCTCTCTACATTGGACTTATAGGGTCAACCAATAGTATGGTCTTTTTCTGTATAAAGTCCCTAATCTGAAAATAACGAAAAATACTGGACAATTCATATTTATGGCTCAGTTAATCCTGGCATTCCTATTATGGGAGTAAGAGGGAAGTTTTATATTAATTACCCTCGCTTTGTCACATATTTCTCCACGCTTTAACTGTGTAATGACAATCAGGTTTCTAAAATGCTCCGTGACAGTCCTCATCTTGTCCATAAACAGCAAATTAATAAGGGGGCATTTTGCCTGGGTGGCCTCAATGTCCTGATAAGCCCAATCATTTACCTAGGATAATAGAGCCCTTATTTGATATCACTTGAAATCTGGGAATTCTATCCCCAACATCCCCCCTCCCAATCCCATGTGGAAGCTGCAGTTTAGCAAGCTTAATAAGAGATAACCTGCGGTGCCAGATGAAAGAACCAATCCAACCGTTAAGTCTCCACATTGTTTGAAGGTGGAATCCGATCAGAGCGAGCATTCGCCTGGGATATAATAAGCAAGGAAGAACATTCAGAGCTATTCTACCCAACCAAGATATTGGTAGAGCTTCCCAACGCTGAAGGTCCTGTCTTATCTTCTCAAGCAAATGCACAAAATTAGCTTTATATAATTGATCAAAGGCAGGAGTAATAAAAATGCCTAAATTTGGAAAACCTACCTGTGACCACCTGAAAGTGAATTGGATTCCACCTTCAAGATCGGGTACTTCCAAAAAACCCCCACTGGCATGGCCTCCAATTTCATAAAGTTGATTTTATATCCCGAGAATGAGCCAAATTAATTAATCTTTTGTATTAAATGGGAGACAGATATTGTTAGATTAGTTAGAAAAAGAAATACGTCAACTGCATAAAGGGTGATTTAATACCCCACCAATCGATCCCACCTCTGTAGCAACTATATTAGAGTCCCTCCAGGTAGCCTCCACCAATGACTCAATCACCAGTGTGAACAGCAGCGGTGAAATGGGACACCCTTGCCGGCTGTCTCTACCAATACCAAAATTGTCAGATGTTATGCCATTAGTAAGGACCACTGCCATAGACTCACGATACAACACTGCCAGCCACCTGGCAAAGACCCCCCAAGACCAAACCGTTCCAGGACATAGAAAAGGTACGGCCATTCCCCCAGGTCAAATGCCTTCTCCGCATCTAGGGAGACTACCAAGCTCAGAATTGGCCTCTGCTGGCACACGTGGACCATGTTCAGCACTCTTCTAATGTTGTTAGAAGATCTTCAACCCCCAATAAAACCTGTCTGGTCCTCCTTTACAATAGAGGGCAATACCTCCTCCAACCTCAGCGCAAGTGTTTTCAACAGAATTTTAAAATCCATGTTTAGCAGAGAGATGGGCCTATATGAAGCACAGTCCTCTTGGCTTTCCCTCTCTTGAGAATAAGGTAGATATTATCTTCTGTCAGAGAAGATGGGAGCCAGTCCTGACTATCTGAGTAATTATACATGTCCACCATTGGCCTGGCAAACATATTTATAAACTCCTTATAAAACTCACTCTGAAATCCATCCAGGCCAGGTGCTTTACCACTTTGGAGCTCCCTTGCTGCCTCCTTGCATTGTCAAAGGGGCCTTCAAAAGGGACGCCTGCCCTGAAGTTATACCTGGAAGGTCCATTTACTTTAAAAAGGACTCCATCTTCGCCAACCTGCCCTCACAAATCTCCGATTGATACAACTCAGAGTAAAATTTCCTAAATGCCACGTTAATCTTTTTGGAATTGCAAGTGAGAGTACCAGTATCCTCTCTAATAAATTTAATAGATTGGAGGGTGCTCTTCTTTCTAACCAGATATGCCAGGCATTTACCCACTTATCACCGTACTCGAATAGCCTTTGTTTCATGGAGGAAATCTCTCTTTTCGCTGTTTGGATGAACACAGAGTTCAGAGCAGCCAGGAGAGCTGTTATCTGCTATAGCTTGGTCATAGACGGCCTGTCAAAGTATGCCATCTTGGCTGCCTTCAACCGGGCCTCAAGCTTCTGGGTCGCTGAGTAAGAAATAATTATATCCCTTGCATTGGCCTTGGCAGTTTTCCAGAACACCAGTGAGTTACTGACTGACCCAAATTAATATCCCAGAAAATTTTAAACTCCCACGAAAAGTACTCAATAAACTTGCTACCCTTCAGGAGAAAAGGATCCATGCGCCGCAAGCCTGTCCTATTACCTGGCCTTAACCTCGAAATATACTGCCACATGGTCAGAAATGGCTATGTTCCCAATTCTACAGGACAGTACTGAATCCAAAAGCAGCCGAACCCTCCCTATTGTAACTTTAAATGTTCCTTATCGTCTAGATATGTTTCTTACAACAGAGCAACATCAACCTTCTCTTTCCTAAGACTTGAAAGTATTTTCTTTCTCTTAATTGGTGAGTGACTCCCCTTAATATTCCAGGTGCATCATTTAAACGAGCAACTACCCGTAGCCATCTGAAACAACCTGTGACCCCTCGAGAGGAAGAACCCTACTCATAACGTACTGAGTGGAAACAGTAAAAGACTCATAAAATCTAGAAAATACGACTACAAAAACTAACAAAGCAGAACTTCTAAAAACTACTCCTATAGTAAACCTTCGTAAAAAAATGATAATTGGAGACTTTCCTTCTTGCTCACAAAGGGCAAGACTTGTCATTTTATGAAAATGGATCACACAATTGGCTAAGGCAACCTTGCTTAATACAGGACATTCCATATTGAACTTGGAATAGGGAGATATCCTTCCTTTTGTTGCAATTCTTCAATTCTCACATGAGGGATATGACAATATCCGTCCAATAATGCTTTCTTTAGGGCTTTTCACTGCTCCCCCCAGGAAGAGAGTAACGGCTAGCTTCTCTTGCATATTAAGGGTCTTGATGAACACTGGTCTGTGTCTTCTCTCAGTATTGACCAACAAACAGAATATTGGAAGAACTTATCCTCTACCCTAAAACACATGCTGATATACACAGTAATAAACATAAAATACTGAAGAAACTCAGCAGGTCTGCCAGCATTTTAGAGAGAGAAACATAGTTAACAATACAAGTCCAATCACTGTTCTTCAAGTTAATATTCCCAGAATCTCTGCCTAGGACCTATTTCAATACCCAACCCTGTTACTTACAGTAGCTTAAGTTTCAAGTAAATAAAAGGCTTATATCCTGCTACTGTAGAGCCTTTGCTTCCCCTGTTCATGCTTTACCCCTCCAAACTCTGACCCAATTTGGATCCAAATGCTTGCCGCCAGTGTATGTTTCTGCCATTCCCCTGCAGTATCAGAGGCATTTGAAATTGTAATTACGCTGGCTCTGTGACCATGCAAATTTGAATGAGCTAATCTTGCACGTCATAATCTGGTTAAATGCATAGCCTCATGGTCAGTTGAGGTTCAGAACAGCCTTAGTTCTGCATTGGAATCATTTAGGTTTCTGGACTCATTAAGTAGAATTTAATGGTCACAATGGGAGGCTAATCTGCTGACTGCAAAACTGATGCTAAATCTGGCTTAGCGTGGCCAGGATTCACATGGGATTTAATCCAAAGGGCACCTACCTGCCTACTGTTTGGTCCTCTGGCTGCTGTGAGTGCACGTTCTTCCTGGAAGTGCTGGTGAGGGATAGTTGACTGATAGTTCATGACCAGCAGTACAATTGGAAATAAGGGAAACTACTTAACATTGTAGCACAACCCACAAACTGGATTGTTTCTAGAATCCTTGGGAACAAGTGCTGGGGTCAGCCAATGAGGCTTTGTTACAGGGAGGGTGGTGGGGGGAGATTGATGATAAGGTTGTCAATTTAAAGGACATATTACTCCAGACACTTCAGTTTGTCCACTAGGCATCTGATATGAAGCCCAAGCCTACATGCCAGGAATTTTTCTGCAATTGACAATACGACCAGTGGTGGAATGGTGCACTTAAGTTATCACTTATGCACATAATTGACCCCTGGGTAAGAAAACCGTCTTTCAGCTTTCCTGCGCTGCATGAAGTAGGAAAGAGGCAGGAAGGTGACACACAGGAAATTTGAAGTTGAATTGTGCCATTGAGTATTTGAGTGGCATGATATCTGCCATGGTTGATGTGTGCCATGTTGCCCAATCACTGTCTTAATGTCTCATTATCTATGCTAGTGAGCTGTTGTGTGGGTTCTTGGCAAAGTGCTTGGCAAGTAGCCTGGAAATTCTCACCACTTTGCTATATATTCCAAGCTCCAAGCAGAGGTGCCAAATTTACAGGCCAACTGAAGGTCACCTCAGATGTTACAAGCCACGCGCATTCATTCAGCTTGCGGTCACCCCAAAACTGATCACAATGCTCCTAAGAAGGCCTAATTGGCTCCGATGCTTACCAAAAATGCTCATTGGGCATTGCTGGGTGAGTTCACTGAGAGAAGGTCTGTCCTCTTCCTGGCTGACAAGAAATGAAGGCCATCTCCTCAGTCGCACCCAAGCCAGATTGTAGCATGGGTCACTGAAGTGGCTTTACTGAACAGGGACAGGTAACAGTTCCACAAGAAGAAAAAAATGATCTGCTATAGACTGCAAAGCAATTTGACATTTTCCCTCTGTTACTTACCCTCACTCTAACTCTGCCAATGCACATGCTTCCCACTAGGGATGGTGGACTGCAAGTCCTGACATTACATGCATCATGCCTACAGATAGGCTCACTCCCACTTTATTCCCTCAAACTTCTAAACTCCTTAATGCCCACAGAACCTCCTACTCATTTTCACCATTTTGTGTGATTGCAAAATGCTACTGCACTCATTACCAGCCTTTTTTTTTTGTCTCATTACTGGAAATACTGGCCTGTAACCAGGTTAGGAGTGCCAAGATCTGTGGGATTTTAGTAGACTCCAGATTCTTCATTCCCTTACAGGAAAGGACTTTTGAACTGTGCGGAAAATCTTAGGGCCATTCCAGTAGTGACAGGGCGATACCACTGGGCCGCCAACCCAACTGAGCAACATTGTGCTCTATTTTGTTTGAGTGAGAACCAAACTTAGTACATTTCTGTTGATGGCCTTTTCTCAGTCTTCACCAACTAATTCCTTCTAGTCCTGAAGCATTATCTTGACATCTTCGGATATTAGCTAAATAGAGGCCACAGACTGATTACTGTTGTGACAGCACATTTCTGATGGACAACTGTGAAGCTTAAGAGGAGTCATCTCTTAAGAAGAGGAGCACTTTCCACCAGCACAGAGGCCTCAATATCTATATGGAATAGACTGGGACAGCACAATCTATTCAGCACATCCCTGATACATGTCCACATCTGGTGGAGGAAGAAACACCCAGGTTTCCATCACTCTAAGGAATTGTCAGAGACAAGATAACCTACTCAGTGCTTGTGCTCAACCATTAGTGATATGGCCAACCTGTAGCAATATAGATGGGATACCAGGTGGGTGTGTCAGAGGGGTGGAACATAAAATGAAGTAATCCTTCCATGTTCTTACAACTGCGGTGGCTGCAACATTTGGGCATCTGACTGTCTCTATGGAAGAGTTGGTAGCAGCCTTAGACAGCCAGGGGCTGCCATATATCCACTTAAACACATTCTTCAGCACTGTAGTCTTGGGTGCTCAGTGTCAGTGGCAATACAAGGGCGGGAGAAACAAGGGATCTCAACTTCACTCCAAGTGTCCTTTCTTAAGGAACATCTGCCAGTAAGGAGAAGGAAAGGTAGATAGACACCCTGGCAGCTGCTGCTTCGGGTTCTCCAGATGTGCCATGCTTTTCTCCCTGTCCCCTGCCTATGACCCCAATCCCTTTAAAAAGTCAGGTCAGAGGAGGTGAAACTTCAACTGGGCAGGAGACATTCAGCAGGCCGGTACCCGTTAGGCTGAATGCTGCCAGGGCCTCACCATACAAGACTACAAAGTTTGCTCAATTATAGCACACAGCAGGCAACCCCCACCCCAGTTGCAGAAGTTGGGCCTGCATCTAGGTATAGTGCGTGGGAAATCAACTAAAAAAATTTTGAGAGCACTTTGATGGCACAGGTTAGAGATTTTGGGATGTACGTTTTAATTATAGATTGAGTTTTAGAGAGCTAATCTAAACATTTACTAGTCCTGATTAGTTACAAGATCACTTTCAGGTACAAATATGTCTTCACAAGTTTTACAGATTTTTTAAAAAGTTTATCATACAGTACAAAAGAAATACAACTTAAGAAAAGCAATTTGTTTTTGGTCCATCCACTTTGAAATACCATTTTGTGACCTTAGTTAATTGGGCACAGGTCTCTTGCTCTGTTCTGTTGAATGCAAACTTTTTTTCTGTCTTCTCACCATCATCTTCCTCCTCAGGTAGTTCTCTCAATCTTACACCATTACCTCATCCGGCATATCCACCCCTAACCTGCCTTGTCTAGCAGCACATCACTGCAATCTGAGATGCCTTGTCTAGGCAAAACTACATGGAATTGCCTGACCAGTTCAGACATTGGAACGTCCTGTGCAGGAGGCCTCTGGTCTGTTTGACAGTGACTCTGGTCAAAGGCTGTTCAGTGTTTTACCTTTGCTATGCGGCAGTGGAATCCTTTTCTGTTCATGAACACTATTGGATGGTGATGGGGTGCTCTCAAAGCTATGTACAATCAATTGCACCCTGCTCTAGTGGATAGCCAACAATGATGAAAATCCTAATGCCACTAATGTTTGACTGGCTACATCATGGGGAAATGAGATGAATGGGTAGAATGTGACAAATATTACATTAATAATGTGCAGGATGCACATATGACAAAAGAACTGTGAAATGCAACAAAAGCCTGACATTGCTGTCTGATGACTCAATTGCAAAAAATGTTAAGGTCACTTGTAACCCTGAGGGCTACCAGGATGGGATCGCCACAGAGCCCTTGTAGGCGCATGTTCTCACCAGCAGCTAGCATAGGCGTGGGAAGATAGCTCCTGCCACCCTTAGATTTCTTGGCACTGTGCCTCAGTCACTTACAGATAGCAGCTCTGATGTCTGAGGGTACTGTTACACATCAGAACTCTCCACCTTTGTGGTGAGCCTTGAACTGCTACTTCTCCATCTGGATGCTGTGCAGCAGCTATAGGCAGTTGTTGTTTATGTTGGGCCAGTAGAAGTAGTTCTGTCTGCTCTCTTCTAGGTCTTTTTCTTCAGATTAGCAGCAGTGCCAGAAGAACAGCTAGATTTACCTTAGTCTTTTTTTAATAAACTGAAGCAGACTAGTGAGAATACACATGAGAGTTTACACATGTGTTATTATTGGCATGATTGAACCCTGACATATTTGGCAATGAATCTGAATGTTATCCTCAGGGAGGGCAGTGTGTAGCCATTTCAAAAAAGCAAATGAAGCACTCTGATAAAGAGTTTAAAGTGAAATATTATTGCCTCATGTAGGGCTACTCAACAAAATGTCCATATTTCACTGGCATGAGGCAGCTTCTAGGAGGACACCATTTCACCAGTAACTCTCACTTTTCCCTATCTGCCTCAGTAGTGATATCGTAGCAGCTTTCCTTTTGTACTTGGAAATATGGAAGTTGTAATGGTGTTGGCTTGCTTTTATATGATTATGATTAGGTTAGACTCCCTATAGTATGGAAACAGGCCCTTCAGCCCAACAAGTCCACACCGACCCTTCGAAGCGTAACCCACCCAGACCCATTCTCCTATCCTATATTTACACCTGTCATGCACATCTTTAGATTGTGGAAAGAAACTGGAACATCCGGAGGAAACCCACGCAGACAGGAAGAATATGCAAACTCTCTACAGACAATCACCCGAGGCAGGACTCAAACCCGGGTCCCTAGTGCCATAAAGCAGCAGTGCTAACCACTGAGCCACTGTGCCACCCATTTGGGCTGTGTGTTGGGAAGATGATGTTGCGATAGAGAGTGCCTTTTTCCATTGTGTGTTGTCAGTCTCAAAGATCACAAGATAATAATCAGTGTGTATAATGCACTTCTAATGATTACCTCATAAGTGCATTTCAGAATTGGATGCTCTGACGAATGTTGACTTTCAGTTTAACTATGAATTGAAAGCAGATGAATTTCATTGTTTAATCACTACAGTCATGGTAGAGGGCCTCACACTCCATCCCCTTGGGGAATAAAAGGAGTAACTTACTCCTTCCATTTTGGAGGCACCGTTTTCTACATTGAGACCACATTGCACAGTTGATTTTTGAATTATTGTGGCAAGGCTCCAACATTGTGTTTGTGCAAGTGACCTGCAGGCTCTGACTGTGATTCATAACTTGCATCCCATTCTTATTGTCTCCCTTTGTGTTGAATGTTCTGTGGCCCCTATGTCCCTTCACTCTCATCCACCTTCACACCCGACCCCCACCCCAACGCTTCAACTGTATCACTTTAAATTCTCATATATATGAATTGCAATTAATTACAGTAAGTATTAATTATTTAGATTAGGAAAGTGAGTGTGCTATTGCTAAGTTTGCAGATATGTAAAATTGTGCAATGGCCAGTGTTGGGGATGACAGAAGGAGTCTGCAGGAGGATAGGCAAAAGCTTGGCAGATGGAATGTAATGTGGGTAAATGTGGGATTATGCACTTTGGCTGCAGGAATAGAGGAGCTGAATGTTATTTAAATAGAGAAACACTGCATAAAGGTACAGCACAGGGGGATTTGAGAGTCCTTGTGCATGAATCACAAAAAGTTAGCATCCAAGTTCAATGGGAAGGCAAATGGAATGTTGGCCTTTAATTTGAAGACAATGGAATATAAAGTAGTGAAGTTTTGCTAAAAGTGTACAATGCACTAGTCAGACCACTGCTGATCTACTGTGAATAGTTTTGGACCCCTAAGGAAAGGTATGCTGGCATTGGAGTCAGTCCAGAGAAGGTTCACTAAACTGATCCCAGATATGGAGGGAATATCTTATAAGCAGAGGTTTAATATGTTAGGCCTGTACTTACTGGAATTTAGCAAAATGAGATCAACCTTAATGAAGTATGCAAGATTCATAGGGACTTGACAGGATAGATATGGAAAGGTGTTTCTCCTTCTGAGACAGTCTAGGACCAGAGGTCAAAATCACAAAATAAGGAGTTGCACCTTTAAGAGGATTTTTTTTCTCTGAGGGAAGTGAATCTGTGGCATTCTTTACCACAGAGGGCTGTAGAGGTAGAATCATTAAGTATATTTAAGACTGAGATAGATATTTTTAATCAGCAAAATAATCACAGGCTATAGAGTTAAGGCAAGAGAATGGCATTGAGTGATATCATTCATGATCTAATTGAATGGTGGAGCAGACCTGATCGGCTGAATGGCCTACTTCTGCTCCTATGTCTTATATTTTTGCTGCTGCAGCTGAACTACTTAATAAATTAACCATCTGTCAATTACAGTCAGTTGCAGCAGTCCCATAGATGGTCACAGAATACAGTTTCCATTGTGCAATAAGGACAAAATCTTTTCTAGCATTGGCAGGTAATGACATTAAGATATGCAGTTTCAAAGATATTTTATGTTGGCCCAACATCAGGGCTAACATAATATGACATTTCAGTTCATCTTAAGCAATACACTGCTACTTGTGATTGTAAATTAAGAGTAGATAACATTTTTATCAGGTGATAATAGTTCGCATTTGTAATCCATGGAAGGATAGTTACAACTGTGAAATGCTAAGTTGGAGAAATTTGAAGGGTGTCTCTGGATTTATAATTAAATATATTAATTTATGGAAACCCAATGCTGGCTCCCCATGTCTAATACTAGTGGATGATATTGTTAAGTTCGTTTTTTGACTAAATACATTATGTCGACTATAATCTACAAGGCAAATGCCCTAGAGATGCACATGTTCTTGTGCGCAATTGTAAATAACTTGCAAAAATAGTTAATGTAGAAACAACGTTCTGAGCAAACACAATGGCTCAGAATGTAGGTAGACAAAATGCAAATACTTTGCCCCAGGAGCTTGTCAACAAGAATTAAATGCAGGTTTTAAAGCTTGAATAACTCAGTAGGGGTCTAACCAGAGAAGGAAATATTCTCTTCAGTAATGGACGCATTTTTATTATCTGTATTTTTCTCCAGTCCATCTTAAAGGTATTCAAATTGTGACAATATGGTTCTGTTCCACTGTGGTGTGTTTTTTTTTCCTTTTCTTACTTGTGTTCTTGGTGCAGTGGTGTTTGCAGGGTTGAACCTGCCCCAGTGTTCGTTGCTTGGTCTCTTGCCCATTCTTGATTAAATCAAGCTGAGCATTCCTATGAAAACTAGAGGAAGAGGTGGGCTGCCTGCCAAACCTGCAGTAGTGACACTGTTCAAGGCAGGTCATAAAACCTCTTTTCCCCCAAACAAAACAGCAATCTCATCTTTTTGAGCACAATGCCTTGATCTGATAAACTGCATATTAATTAAAGAGAGGGGAGGATAATGTAGCCTTGTGCATATAGTATTAGTGCTTTGGTATTACATATATGTAGAGTGGAAACACATATACTTCCAACTGAAAATTTGCTGCAGTTGGGATATTGGTGCTGTCTGTTTTCATACTTTCATAGGATGAAGTGGGAAATTGTTGTTCCAAGTGGTAAGCAATTTAAGCTATTAGAAAGTAAGGATTGTTTCTAGTTGCAAAGAGTTCAGTAGTAGTTTATTATTTTAAACATGATGTATTCACCAAAAGAAGGAAAAGAGAAGCTTTATTTTAAATAACATTTCTGGGCATCGTCTACATCCTGTGGTAGTTTTTTTCATTCGTCACTTGCACAATTTATAACTGGAACACACATATAGCCAGCTCATCTATTGACTTTGGCCCATCCCCACCTCCCTGTATAAAACTGTCAATGGGGAAATGGTGACTCAGCAAAAGAGCAGGAAATGAGAATGCTGGTTCCTGTCACTAGAATGTTAATATATGGAAAAGGAGAACTGTTTAATTTCAACTGTTTTCCTAACCTCCTCATTTACATTTACCTGGACTATTCCACTTGTGCAACTATCAGCTGTCTGGACAACAAGCAATTGTAGCGTCTGGTTTCCAAAATGTGTGCTGTCAAGTGTGCTTCTGATTAGGTGACTTAATTACAGCTGTGAAAACAATGTTGATTTAAGCTTCGTAAATCCAGAGCATTTTAGTTCCTATGAACTAACCTTGATACAGCACCACCATTTAAAAATGGAAACCTCTGAGTTGAATTTGAGTTTAAGCCACGTTGCCAGGAATAGGTTTAAGCTCCATCTAACCTGCAATGTATCAGACATGGGAATGCTTAATACTGACAATGGTGTGCAGAATGGAAAAATGATTCCTTTGCTACCATTAAATTCCCACCCCTAATCAAATGAAAGTTCACTAAAAATACAAATTACATTAAAACTGTTATACCTAGAGAATTATCTCTCCAGTTGCGATGAAGACTTTTGCAAGGCTTTAATTTCACAGCTTGGCTCTTCCAAACTGTATTTAAGTCCATTAGTGATAGTTTCAAATTAGTTACTTAGTGATCAAGTACATTCTAACATATTCTTTAAAAAAATGCCTTAAAAAAATGAAAATTCCCTAATAGTTCCATATAAATACAGTGTATGATACAGAGTGATACAGTTCCATATAAATACAATGTATGATATAGATAATATTCCAAAAATATTAAAGGGGTTTCAAATTAGTTACTTAGTGATCAAGTATATTCTAACATATTCTTTAAAAAAGTGCCTTAAAAAATGAAAATTCCCTAATGGTTCCATATAAATACAGTGTATGATACAGAGTGCTACAAATGGAACTCCCAAAGTTGGACACTGGTCAAGAAGTGGATTGGTTAACCTGAACTACCTCTTGATAGAATAGTGCAATTAACCTATGTATTGCCTAGCCTGAACTAAGGACAGTTTCTATTCCTGACTACTGCCCCAGTCTCATGAACTTGACTGAGTTTTTTGAAGAAATAACAAAGAGGATTGATGAGGGCACAGTGGTGGATGTGATCCAGATAGACTTCAGTAAGGCATTTGCCAAGATTCCTCATGGGAGACTGGTTAGCAAGGTTATATCTCATGGAATACAGGGAGAATTAGCCATTTAGATACAGAACTGGCTCGAAGGTTGAAGACAGAGTGTGGTATAGAGGGTTGCTCTTCAGACTGGAGGCCTGTGACCAGTGGAGTGCCACATTGGATCGATGCTGGGTCCTCTACTTTTTGTCATTTATATAAATGACAAGATATCCTAACTTAATCTAGTCCCATTTGCCAGCACTTGGCTCATATCCCTCTAAAACCTTCCTATTCATATACCCATCCAGATGCCTTTTAAATGCTGTAACTGAACCAGCCTCCACCACTTCCTCTGGTAGCACATTCCATATATGCTCCTCCCTCTGCATGAAAAAGTTGCCCCTTAAGTCCCTTTTATATCTTTCTTTTATATCTGCGAACATAGGAGGTATAGTTAGTAAGTTTGCAGATGAAACCAAAATTGGAGGTATAGTGGATAGCGAAGAAGGTTACATCACTGTACAATGGGATCTTGATCAGATGGGCCAATGGGCTGAGGAGCGGCTGATGGAGTTTAATTTAGATAAATGTGAGGTGCTGCCTTTTGGAAAAGCAAATCAGAACAGGGCTTATAAACTTAATGGTAAGGTCCAAGGGAGTGTTGCTGAACAAAGACACCTTGGAGTGCACCTTCATAGTTCCTTGAAAGTGGAGACACAGGTAGATAGGATGGTGAAGAAGGCGTTTGGTATGCTTTCCTTTATTGGTCAGAGCATTGAGTATAAGAGCTGGGAGGTCATGTTGCGGCTGTACAGGACATTGGTTAGGCCACTTTTGGAATATTGCATGCAATTCTGATCTCCTTCCTATTCAGAAGGATGTTGTGAAACTTGAAAGGGTTCAGAAAAGATTTACAAGGATGTTGCCAGGGTTAGAAGATTTGAGGTATAGGGATAAGCTGAACAGGCTGGGGCTATTTTCCCTGGAGCATTAGAGGGTGAGAAGTGATCTTATAGACATTTATAAAATCATGAGGGGTATGGATAGGATAAATAGACAACGTCTTTTCCATGGGGTGGGGGAGTCCAGAACTAGAGGGCATAGGTTTAGGGTGAGAGGGGAAAGATATAAAAGGGACTTAAGGGGCAACTTTTCCACGCAGAGGGTGGTGCGTGTATGGAATGAGCTGCCAGAGGAAGTGGTGGAGGCTGGTTCAGTTACAACATTTAAAAGGTATCTGGATGGGTATATGAATTGGAAGGTTTTAGAGGGATCTGAGCCAAGTGCTGGCAAATGGCACTAGATTAATTAAGATATCTTGTTGGCATGGACAGGTTGGACTGAAGGGTCTCTTTCAATGCTGCACATCTCTATGACTCTAATCACTACTGGAAAGAGTGGTAGACATTGTTTACTTGGACTTTGTTAAAGTCTTTGGCAAGGTTCTACATGTCATCTAATTAGTAAAGTTAGATCACTTGGGATTCAGGGTGAGCTTGCCAATTAGATATAAAATTGGCTTTATGGTAGGAGACAGAGGATCGTGGTAGAGTGTTGTTTTTTGGATTGGAGGCCCTTGATCAGCTTTGTTCCACAGGGATCAGTACTTGGTCCACTTTTTTTTACATTTCTATAAGTGATTTGGATGAATATCAGAGGTATGGTTCGTAAGTTTGCAGATTTCACCAAAGTTGGTGGTATAGTAGTGGACAGTGAAGAAGGTTATCTAAGATTAGAAAGATATATTGATTGCTTGTCAATGAGCTGAGGAGTGACAGTTGGAGTTTAATTTGGATAAAGGTGAGTATTGTATTTTGGGAATACAATCAAGGGCAGGACTTAGGCAATTAATGTTAGGGCCCTGGGTAGCGTCATGGAACAGAGAGATGTAGGGGTTCAGGTGCATAATTCTTTGAAGTTTGTGTCACAGCTAGACAAGATGATTTAAAAGGCGTTTAGCACGCTGGTCTTCATGGCTCAAACCTTTGAGTTATAGGAGTTGGGACATCATGTTGAGGTTGTTTAGAACATTAGTGAGTCCTCTTCTGGAGTATTTTGTGCAATTGTGGTCATCTTGTTAATGAAGGATATTATTAACCTGGAGAAAGTTCAGAACGAATTACCAGGATGTTGCCTGGAATGGAGGTTTTGAGATACAAAAATAGATTGGAAAGTCTAGGACTTTTTTTTACTGGAGCATAAGAGATTGAGAGGTGACTGTATTGAGGATTTTAAAATCATGAGGGGCATAGGTAAGATGAATAACAATGGTCTTTTCCTTTGGGTGGAGGAGTTTAAAATTAAGGGGTATAATTGTAAGATGAGAGGAGAAAGATTTAGAAAGGAAGTAAGGTGTAACCTTTTTACACAGAAAGTGAGTCGTGTGTGGAATGAACTGTCAGAGGAAGTAGTGGCTGTATATACAGTTACAACATTTAAAAACATTTGGAGAAGTCCATGAATAGGAAAGGTTTGAAGGTATATAGTAAAAACAATGACTGCAGATGCTGGAAACCAGATTCTGGATTAGTGGTCCTGGAACAGCACAGCAGTTCAGGCAGCATCCAAGGAGCAGTGCAGTAAAATCGACATTTCGGGCAAAAGCCCTTCATCAGGAATAAAGGCAGAGAGTCTGCAGAGTGGAGAGATAAGCTAGAGGAGGGTGGGGGTGGGGAGAAAGTAGTATAGAGTACAATAGGTGAGTGGGGGAGGGGATGAAGGTGATAGGTCAGGGAGGAGAGAGTGGAGTGGATAGGTGGAAAAGGAGATAAGCAGGTAGGTCAAGTCCGGACAAGTCATGGGGACAGTGCTTAGCTGGAAGTTTGGAAGTAGGGTGAGGGGGGGGAAGGGAAAATGAGGAAACTGTTGAAGTCCACATTGATGCCCTGGGGTTGAAGTGTTCCGAGGCGGAAGATGAGGCGTTCTTCCTCCAGGCGTCTGGTGGAATGGGAGTGGTGGTGAAGGAGGCCCAGGACCTCCATGTCCTCAGCAGAGTGGGAGGGGGAGTTGAAATGTTGGGCCACGGGGCGGTGTGGTTGATTGGTGCGGATGTCCCAGCGATATTCGCTAAAGCACTCTGCTAGGAGGTGCCCAGTCTCCCCAATGTAGAGGAGACCGCATCGGGACCAACGGATACAATAAATGATATTAGTGGATGTGCAGGTAAAACTTTGATGGTTGTGGAAGGCTCCTTTAGGGCCTTGGATAGAGGTGAAGGAGGATGTGTGGGTGCAGGTTTTACAGTTCCTGCAGTGGCAGGGGAAGGTGCCAGGATGGGAGGGTGGGTTGTAGGGAGCATGGACCTGACCAGGTAGTCATGGAGGGAACGGTCTTTGCGGAAGGTGGAAAAGGGTGGGGAGGGAAATATATCCCTCGTGGTGAGGTCTTTTTGGAGGTGACGGAAATATCGGTGGATGATTTGGTTTATATGAAGGTTGGTAGGGTGGAAGGTGAGCACCAGGGGCGTTCTGTCCCTACAACCCACCCTCCCATCCTGGCACCTTCCCCTGCCACCGCAGGAACTGTAAAACCTGTGCCCACACCTCCTTTCTCACCTCTATCCAAGGCCCTAAAGGAGCCTTCCACATCCATCAAAGTTTTACCTGCACATCCACTAATATCATTTATTGCATCCGTTGCTCCCGCTGCAGTCTCCTCTATGTTGGGGAGACTGGGCGCCTCCTAGCAGGGCACTTTAGGGAATATCTCCGGGACACCTGCACCAATCAACCACACCACCCTGTGGCCCAACATTTCAACTCTTCCTCCCACTCTGCCGAGGACATGGAGGTCCTGGGCCTCCTTCACCGCCACTCCCTCACCACCAGACGCCTGGAGGAAAAACGTCTCATCTTCCGCCTCGAAACACTTCAACCCCAGGGCATCAATGTGGACTTCAACAGTTTCCTCATTTCTCCTTCCCCCACCTCACCCCAGTTCCAAACTTCCAGCTCAGCACTGTCCCCCTGACTTATGCGGACTTGTCCTACCTGTCTATCTCCTTTTCCACCTATCCACTCCACCCTCTCCTCCCTGGCCTATCATCTTCATCCCCTCCCCCACTCACCCATTGTACTCTATGCTACTTTCTCCCCTCCCCCACCCTTCTCTAGCTTATCTCTCCATGCTTCAGGCTCTCTGCCTTTATTCCTGATGAAGGGCTTTTGCCCGAAACGTTGATTTCGCTGCTCCTTGTATGCTGCCTGAACTGCTGTGCTCTTCTAGCACCACTAATCCTTGAAGGTATATGGGCCAAGTGTGGGCATGTGGGGCTAGCTTAGTTTGGCAACATGGTTGGTGTGGACTGGTTGGACTGAAGGATCTGTTTCCATGCTCTATGATTCTGTCTGTAAAGTGACCTCAGCTAATGGGACTAGATTTCAGTACAATACTTGTTGCAGTAAATTAGTCACTTGATATGTGCTTTCAAGAGTCACCAAGAACAATGGGTTCTTTGCTGAGATTGCTGGTGTTCACGGCCCATACTGCCGTATCTCCCAATATCTTTGGGACAAAATGGAAGAACATTTTAAGAAAAAGCAAGGAAATGCTACAAGCTGTGGTCCTTCCCAAAATTGTAAACGCATACATTTGTTTTCAAGATTGTCCAGTTCTAAATTTCTAATCAACAATTTTGCTTCAAAGTGCCAGCTCAAATAACTGGTGAGTGTTTAACCAGACTTTGTCTTAATTTTACAATTGTCTTTCAGATGCTTTAATGATGTTTAGCATTAACAGTGCAGTTAAGCTTTTGCCATGACCTTCTATATCCCACTGGATTCAGTCAGTGGTATTTTGCAGGGCTAAAGGTGAATTTTTAATCTGAGTCCTAATTATAAATTGGTTTAACTGCTTATGAATTAACAATCTGCTTAATAACTGTATTAAGGTGATCAATCCCTTGAGTTTTTTGAAGACATAAATTATAATCTAAAAGCACTTAAGGTTTTTATTTTACCCCAAATTTATAATGTTTGCTTATGTTTGATTAGAAAGTGAATTATTTGACAAATTTATATTGTAGTGTCATTTTGTATTAGATAAGATTTTTAGTGAATGAAAAGAAAGCGATTTGTATAGGGTCCATACTTTTCTATTCACCACAAGCAAACAGAAGTAAGGTAGTTAAACTTCTTGCTTTTCGTGAACAGTCAGAGGCCAGATGAGCGCCTTGCACCTTGACCACCTATTATGAAGCTCTTTGCTGCAATGTCATGTGAAAGCGAGTTAATTGGGTGAAGCTGTAGAGCATGTTAGGGGCATGGTAAAGGGTTGCTAGCTGACAGTTGAATGTCAGTGAGAGCCAGTCAAGTGTGTCTGAGGAGACAGAGGCCTGTCACAAAGTTCATATGGACTACAGCACTGTTAGAGAGCTGAAATGTGGGTTAGTGTCAGAATCTAGCATTATTGCATGCAGACACCTCAGCTTTCATGCTGTATATGTCAACTATTGTTACTCTTATTTCTGTTCTTCAAAGTTCCAGCATTCAAATGATTGGACAAAGCATTTCAGTGTTCCTTATATCAGTGGAATGAGATCATATGACATTCAGGAGATTATGAAAAGTGATTTGTGTGAAAAATAAATAATTTCTCCACTTGTTACATTTTGAAACTTGGAAATCAATTATGGATTCTTAAAAGATGTAATCTATTAATAAATTCTTGACATTGTCTTTGTATTGTATATTTTAGTATCTCCAATCCAATATAAATGCAGCAAAACACATACCAAGTTATTTATTTGTACAATTTTGCCTTTAGATTTAGTGAGAAATGACCTGATTAGTTGCTAATTTGGTTTAAACAACTATCTCCATTGGTATCATTAATTGCATTTTGCTAAGGTAATATGTACTATAAAATTTTAATAGGCAGGTTGATGGAAAAAAGTTCTAAACTACATTGTTACATAAGGTAATTGAGTCAGACAAAACAATTGAATGTACTTAACACATTCTGGGTTTATGTGATGTACAACATTTGTGTTACCTACTCAACTATTTAGACTGACTAGAAGTAGCTGTTTCTGGTGACGTAAACTTCTAGAAGTACATTATTTTCTTACACCACCAAACAGTAACTAAATATTTTCAGTGAAAGAAAATGCACACAATTTAATATTAAAACAGCTCCAAATAGGGAAGTATTTTCTTCTACTTAAGATGACCCAATGATTTACTATGCAAGTTATTAGTTATATTCAACCATTCCTTTAAATTAAATATTTGACTAATAATTCTAATTTTACAAAATCCACCATTAACTAAAAAGATTGCGCTGGATGAAATGCAAATTTGTGGACAGAGATTTATAATATCAAATAGGATATTAGTTGATTCCACTAAATTGACAAATTAAGTTTAAAAATGCATTCCTCTTTTTTAATTTACATTTTAAAATACAGGAAATTTATTTCAACTCATTATACAGTACTTAAAGTGATAAGCCATCGAGCTTTAAAAAAGTTTGAATTTTGAAGTTCAGTGAATTACAGATAGCTACAAGCTATAAAATAGCATAATATTAAAAATCTACATGAAAAGGACTTTTAAAAAGATTTACAAATCTAATAACATTTTAATGACCCAAGTAGTAACATACTAAGTCAGTATTTCACCAAGGCTAATAATGTAAAGGGAATTTCTGTTTTACAAGGCAATGTTATGATCTAAACTCCGCTGCAGCCTGCTACAGTACAAAGATTCCCCTTCCCTAAAAGTGATTTTGTTTAAAAAAAAACTTTTATTTCAATTTGCCACATTATTGGGTTTGATCTCATTGACATATACTTACATTAGTGTACAGTCTAATCTAATTGAATATGTATTAACTTATTTTCTAATTTTAACATTTCTTTTTGTCAATTGAGAAATAAACTATTTGTCCAACAATGTAGTCATCCTGTTTTTGGGGCCACTATAAAAGGGACTTTCCTCTCATCTACCAGTACAAGAGTTGCTTGCAAACAAGTTTACTTCATCCATATAGGTGAATTTGATCTTTGACAGTAGGATTACAATTGGCGATAGAAAATTAGCTGTCCATTATCTGCCAATGGAAAAGAAATCTGGGTGTAATGTAAAATGGCTATCATCAATTTCCTCTCCAATGTCAAGAACCAATTTCACCCAAAATCTCTTGTAATGGCTACTAAGGGGTCTGATGGGAATTTCAGTATCTATTCCGAAATAACTTGTATCATTTGCACAAATATACATAAATTGTGTTCCCAGTTTAATGTTTCCACTTGGTAATTTGTGAATAGAAAATTTTTCATGGTGTGTTTAATGAATATTTTTGTTTAAGATTATGATTTAGATTCAATTTAGGATCATTTGTATTATTGTCCTATCTGACCTGAGGATGCTTCATAATATGCCTTGCTGCAAAGTGCAAGATATTGTTTCCAGTAACATTCATTTTGCTCTCTTAACAAATAAACAAATCTTACAGTATGATAACTTTCTTTAAAATTCATAGTGAATTTTGGTTTTACAACAAAGAATGAATTACAGCTTTTTTCCAACAATTATTGAATTAGATCATATCAATTTTGAATAAATTTGTGCTTTAATTAAAGTTTTATATCTTGTATTTTTACAGTAATCTCACTGAAATGCTAAAAACAATTAAATATTTATGAGAAAGAACATTATAAAAGACTTATGAATTTCTGGAATGATCAGCTTTTTTGGTGTTAAATCTATGATCAGAGATAGGAAAATTAGTACCATGAGAAACACAATGTATTTATTTTTGCATTTTTATAGACTAAATTTTATAACTGTGGTTAAATGTAATTACTGTTGATCCTGTTACAAAGCTGACTCATACTTTAGTTTGTTTCAAAAACTTGTTTGCTTTTATGTGATTGTGAGCAGTATAGAATCAGTTGGCATGAGGACATTGCTTAATGATATAATTCTCCAATTAGTCTAAATAGTGGTAACATCATTTCTTGCTGTAATGCATCACAACTTGATGTGGTGGTTAGTCTGATAACATAATTTATGGTAAAATTAGCTGAACTCCTGTAAAAGGACTAATCTTACATTCAAGAATTTCAATATTACAATTTACAGATTACTATACAGAATGAAATTTTAAAATATATAACACTGTTTTACTCATTTAGTAATTCACATCAAGAGATATTTGATTATTCTGCAATGGAAAACCTCCAATCATTAGTTTTAAAGCCATGTTTACAGCTGTCCATTCCCAATTAAAGAATTACACGGAGATAAACATTTTTACATGAATTCTAGTTGGAAAATGAGGAAACAAATGCAGAATGAGTAGACAATAGAAATGTTCAAAAATATGTCATTAATTATAGAAAAGAAGTAAAAGGTTTCAAGATTTTAGATTTTAATTCTTATATGGATGTTTACCATTTCGCGGTAAATTACACCGATCAAATTTTAAATAAAATTAAGAGTTACAAGTTGTGGTTCTCACAACTTCATTTTAACTTGGAATACAAAATGTGTTGAAAATGTTAGAGTTATCGAGACTAAACCATAAATCCTGGCATAATGTAAACCATGAAAAGAAGTTTAACATTGTTTTCAACCTTGTTCCTAGTGAAGAATCTGGTTTAGCAATTAGTGGCTGAAAAAGTTTAAAGTGAATTCTAAATCATCTATTGCTCACTTTGACATGATGGGAATTGTTAACTGGCATTCAGAAACATTGTTGTGTCTGACAGTGGAAATGCTTGTGGAAAGAAGGATGCCTGATCTGAATAATTATTGCCAGCAAATGTAGACAGTACTGTCTGTACAAATCGTTATGGCCTCTCCACTTACCATGTCTTAGTCCCAGAGGGGCAGAAAGGATCACATTACATGTATGATTATGAAGAATTCTGCTGAGTTGAATCGTCAAATGATTTGGACTTAAACATCTATGTGGATTCATCATGGTGAAGTGAATAGATAAGCCTGACTTGTAATGCAAGTTTTTTAAGATACCTTATGTAGCCTAATGCGAAGAATGCATTTCATTTCTACATGTAATAATGTACTCTTAAACAGAATGTTACCTGCACAAATCTGTCTCAGAGACAAATCAGATCTAAATAAATTTGACAAGTTATCTTGAGCTAAGATGTGCATGTAATCAACCCCTTTCACTAATGCAGAGAATGCTTTTCACTGATGGTGAATGGTTCAATTTCTCTTTTCTGGTTGTTCAATGTGAAAGGAATGTTCTGACAGTAAAGTGCAATTCAAAACTTGTTCAATGAAGGAAATGGAACTTTAGTGCTGTGATAAAGGAGAAAGAACAGAATTGTTTAAAAACATTTAAATCAAGTTGAGAAACAAATCAAAAAGAAAACCAGATATATTTAGAAGTGACTTGTTTTTTGAATTATTTGCACTTGTATTTACTTAGAAAAACCTAGATTAAATCTGGTAAATTATCAGTACACATAATAATGTCAAGCTCATTGATCTTGTCATAATAGAGAAGTACAATATGCCAGAATGGTTGAAAATGTATGAGTATATTCGTAGTAATACGTGGAGATCTGAAACTGTACTTTTATGTTTGTACTTCCTTTGTTAAGCTTAACATCTTCCATTTTACACAGTGGGAGAAAAGTCTTGGAACTTATTTTTCTAGAGCCCAAAGTAACTGTTTCTGTAGAGACCAAATTGTACCACTTGGAAAAGTACCAGGGAATATTTTCGTAATGTAATAAGTATTGAACTCTCACAAATGGAATGAATATAATTCTTTTGGTAAGGAGAAACAAATTTTGTAAAGAGGTTTTGGTGTAATTTTACAGATGTAAGGAGATGTTACTGAAAACAGCATAATTAAAATCCTTCTTATTTATTAATCTTGTATTAAAATGTTTTCATTTGCACTGACGGCAGTCTGACCGGATAGAGTGATCTGAGCATAAATTTTCTGTGAAAAGGGAATG
This sequence comes from Hemiscyllium ocellatum, assembly GCF_020745735.1. Classification (NCBI taxonomy): domain Eukaryota; kingdom Metazoa; phylum Chordata; class Chondrichthyes; order Orectolobiformes; family Hemiscylliidae; genus Hemiscyllium; species Hemiscyllium ocellatum. The sequence goes on from NC_083402.1 coordinate 126,062,603, forward strand.
TGTACTGAATGCTTCTCTGCAAAGTTTGTAGAAATTATACTCCTTGGAAAAATTCCTGCCAACAGATGGAGAACCATTCCCCTTTAACTCTGAATAATGCCTCCCAGCATTTTACCTTGATGTCTTCTGCTGGGGAAGTTTCATTTATCACATACAGAAGCTCTAAATCTATTTGGAAACGGTTCAATGCAGGTTAAAACTTTTTTTTTCCCATTTCAACTGTTGCAGATGCTGCTTCTTTATTCATTGGCCAAAACCTGAATAAATCTGGTTTAGGTAGCCATATTGGGAATCTATTCAAAAATGTTATTTAGAAGGCACATTTAATAAAATGCGTACATTAAATGGAGAATCTAAAGCTGGAGTACATTTGCTTGATGTTTTTCCTGCTGTGGGAGTGAAATTTTGCTGGAGGTTCAGCAGAAATCTAATTTTATACTGCAGTTATGCTAGTGTATTAAGAGACTTATAAGGAATTCACACCCCATGTATATTATCGTCAGAGACTTGATCATAACATTGTTATGGCGAACATCAGTCAGATAGACTTTCGTTTTACCTCTTTCCCATTATTGTAAATTATATATAGGATATGGATTCAGAGAGTTTTGAAAGCCAATAGTTATAGTTCTTGCTTTGGGAAATCAGTGTTTACTGGAGCAGGTTTTTAGTTTATAAAGCATTCTAGTCACTTTCTGTGCTTGCATTTTCTTTTTGTTTTATAAATGACCTCATGTTGTACAGAATTATTAATTTACCTTTTTATTACCAGTTTCAATGGGAAGGATAGATTTACAGAGCAGAAAGCAAGCATCTAGATTTGTAATTGCACCGTTTATACAAATTGTTTAAATCTTTTATATGTTTCCTCTTCCTTCTCTTTCACCATCTCTCCCTCCATCCCCACATTTCCTTCCCTCTGCCTTCCCCCATGCCCCGTTTTCCTCTTAATGCAGTCCATCGGAACCCATTTCGATCAACTATACGCTTGCCATTCACAAACAATCTTGTCACAAGAGAAAAGAAGCCAGGAATTTGGCCCCTTGCAGCCAGAAATGGAGAGTTCGCACAGTTTTCTGAGGGACACCCCACAGAAAAACAGACCACGTTCCCAATCTTCATCCTCTCTCCATGTTAGTCAATCCACTGGATCCTTGAAAACAGAACATGATGGTTTCCATAGTACTTTTAGATTACAATTGTAAAGTCTATTTTTTTTTTGCAGTTGTCTGAATTAAGTAAACATCAGCTCTTTTGATATGAGGGCAATTATAAGCAACCCTGCATTCATGTTAGAGTAATTGATTGAAAACCTTTTTTGAGCTTGTATATGTGGTTAAACAGATAATCTCTTATTTATGTTTAATTTTCATTTTCTTATTGAATAGCTATATTTTAAATGCAAAAAAGTGACACATTTTAAGTAATTTTGCATAGGCTTAAAATCAATAAGCCATTTCAGTCTCTATCTATCAACGTTTTTTTATACACGTCTGTTTCAAAGTAGGATGCAGCACTTTAATAGGATCACTAAAGCTATTTGAAATGTATACCAATGATTCCTGTCATTTCATGGCAGCCCTGCTATGGTTCACTGAGCCCCCTCTTCTCTCTTGTCAACTGAACTGAAGACAAGCATTTAGTTGCAAACTTTAAACAGGTTGTGCAGAGCAGAGATGATGTGGCTGGTTTTTCTCAGCACAATAATGTCACTCCTGGTCAATGTGAGAAGGTCAGATTGCCTCTCACTGAGCTACATGATGATAGCATTGCCTAGTTGAATGTACGGAGTTAACTGTTGGATCTAGTCCCTACAGACCCTCAATCTCATCCCCTTATCGGTTATTGTCTGATAAGAAAAGGTGAAACAACTGTACTGAGAGGAATGGGGATGACATGTTTATGTACTGTGCAAGGTCAGTTCCTGAATAAGTGTCACTGTTGTAACTAATCCATTTAATATGTTCACAGACTTTTTGACGTAATTGCTACTTTGGCCTTTGTGGCACACAGAAACTGGCTTAGTATCCTGGAACCATTGCAGTTAAGATAATCACACTGACCCCGAGTCATGCTCCAGATGCTGACTGGCACTGCAGAACTCTGATTTTGAATTTAGGCACTTCAGTACCAGATGTGGAGTAAAACCGTGTCACTGGATTCACCTTGTTTCATAACAAACATGTACAGATTGCCATTCATTTTTGTTGAAATGATAGAGTATACCTCTTAATTTTAACCTACCCACGTCTTAAAGGGAATATATTGGAACATCAAAATGGAAATGGAAGCAAACCTAAATGGTGGATGATTAAATAAAGAAGAAAAAGATAGAAACAAGAATTTTCGAATCTCATAGTTGATTAACCCCTACTCCACACAACCCCTGTTCTCTTTCCCCACCACCAAAAAACAACACAAGCTTCGTTTTGGAACCGTAGCTTTTGCCCTGCATTTTCTGCTTTGTAACACAGACAAGTAAAAGGCTCATGTCAGGCCAAGATGTCAGGGAGTTGACATGAAGCCCCTGTGACATTTCAGCTCGAAAGAGCAAGTGTCTTGCAACCAACTGGTCAAATATCAAATAATAGGTCAGGCAGGAAGAGCTGAGTGCTAACCACAAGGCAGGTTCTGGCAACATCTTTGACAAGCCTTAGGTGCTTGCAATTTATGAAGTGATATTCATTTGGTAATCAGCATATAGTCCCTTGTTTAATGGGTTACTGTTATTGGTTAATGTCTTTAACCCCATAGGTGCAAGCATTACTTTCTCTGGAATTCTACGAAGAATTTGTAAGATTTTTTTTAAAAAACTGAACAATTGAGTCACACAGTGCTCTTTTACACAGTCACTGAGAGCACCATGAAATTAAATCAGTTTTTGATTTTTGGAACAGTCGTTTTTTTATAAAAGTCTTCTCATTGAAACAATACAATATTCTTTATTAAATTATTGAAATATTATGAGACATGTTTTATGCAAACTATTTGCCTGCAGTTTGAAACATGTTTGATCATCAAGAAAAAACATGGCTGTGTAGTAAAATTACTAAAATGAGGTACAAATTTCTCCCCCGGAGGTGGCAAGAAGGGGAAATAATTGCACAAGTTGGCTTTGAAAGGATAATTACTCCCTTGTCCCCTTTATCAGTTAAAGGGCAAAAAGGTTCATTAGGGATCTTCTCAATTCACCAGCAATTCGTCTGCTAAAAAGCTCAGTTAGCGGCCACTTAGAGCCATGCCACCTCCCTGATTATCTATAGCCAGCAAGGGAGAAAGCCAAACTGGGGACTCAGTTTGGCTGAATCTGGGGTGAAAGGAGGCACAGATAAAGGACAAGTGTGTGACCCTTACCTCTAACCCTCACTGTGAAAAGCACAAATGTATCCTCTGAAGAGTAGGACTTGACAAATAGTTTTTAGGACCCAGAAGCTGCAGATCTACGCTTGCCCAATAGTTTCTGGCTGGCCAGAGACCACTGTTGAGGCTTATGAATTAACAACTGGGCTAACTCAGAATTACTTTAAGTTTACATTTTGGTTCAATATCCAGGTCTAGCAAGTAGAATTTAACAATAAAATAGTATAGGCAGCATTTCCTGTTTCCCAAAATAAATCATTGACTCGTACATGATAATCATATTGAAACCTGTTTATTTACTGGATTTCTAATTATTGTATTAAAATCTAAAAACTTCCTCACAAGTTGTTTTTGATTTAATTTCTAGAATCTGTATTTATCTTCCCTTTTCATGCAGTGATTGATTTAGTTGATTTTCTTTATCTGTGTAAATATGTAATTATATACTTTGTTTGCTATCGTCAATGATGGTTGAAATGTGCTGAATGTTTTATTTTATTTATTAAAAAAAATCATATTGCTAGCCATAGAAAATTCATGTTATATGTTTTATTGAAGCAGTGAATTATTTTATCATTTGTCTGGTATTCTACATTTTGGTGCTGATATTTGCGAATCTTTGTCATTTTTACATATTTTTGTGTATCAGCAGTCCCTAACAACAGGGTAGCCGATTAACTAACAATGAACAAGTTGGTAATACTGTTTTACCATCTTAACTCAACCCATCATTTTGGATTGAAACTAAACAATCAAATCATATTCTCAGCACAAAATCTTTGGGAGCCATTCCTGTCTTCAATTTTAAATTGGCTAGCCTTGCTTTAAGCCCTCAACTGCACCTTTGATCAAATAGCATTCAATTTGCCAGCCTGTTCTTGTTCACATAATTATTCTGAACATTAGGTAGAAACTTAGGAGGACAGAATTGTGTGAAAATTAAACTTAAAGAGATAAAGATAATTAATAGGGTGGGGGGATCACTATAAAGAAGAGTATTTAAAGATATCTTAACCTATCAGCAAATGTTTCCAAGGCTGAATGGGCATGTGATCAAGTTGATCACATCTGCCATCTTGAGGAACCCTTGAGGTGTAAGTATTCAGCTGCTCCCCTTCTTTGGCTGGTGGTGCTGTGTGAGTCACAGGATTGTACCCTCCGCAGTTGAATTTTGACACAGTCGGTAGAGGTTCTGTATGAGAGCAGCTCACTAATTTGGCCAAGGTATCCTTCCTTGCATATTTATTAGGCCAACATAATCATTATATAAGATCCATTAATATTTCAATGTGGGACTTAGGAAAGATAGAAAATTTGAGTTCATTGTCAAGTATTCAGATTTTGACCAAAAATTGGAAATCCTCTCTGTTCTGGTATGCAAGTTAAGGAAGGATGACCCAATATAAGGTTGGTGTTAATGTTGAAGCAAGATCCAGATTTTGATGTGACGTTGATCAGCACATGCTAATTTAATGCTTTGAAATATAAGAACATCAGAATTTATTTAACTTCGCTTCACATCTTTAGTGGCATTTAGTGTATGATGGTAGGTATGTGTGTGTGTGTAGTTTTTTTATATACATTTACACGCATATATAGTAAATTTCCCAACATATTCTTCATAATACGTCAGAGGTTGAGGTTATTTTCATTTTGCCGTGTCAATTTAATTTAAGGTGATTGAGTCAAGGTTTTTTTGGTGCATTATTGGAGCATATTTGTTTGGAATTTAAATTAGTAACCTTAATAATTGTTAAATGTTTGATTAACTACTATCTCTTTGTCCTCTCTTTTAATCCTCCAAGTTTCATTTTTGTGTGTTACACAAAATTGCTTGCCCTACCAGTTGTTTACTTATTAGGCCCTTCAGCAGAGCAAAAGTCTGATATAATGCTGTTAATCTGACAGAAAGCCGATGTAAACATAACACTTACATCTCAGATTCCATTTGTCTGAAATGTCCAGTTAGTCATTCTGCTGGAAACAATGGTTTTAAAAAGATGACAAATCAGAGCTTGAATCTTTCATAATATTACCTTGACCATGAAAGAACAAGTAGAAACGTCATAGTAGACGAGGAGGTAAATGAGCCACAGGGTGGGCTAAAAATTGATGAAAAGGAGATTTTCTATTATTCATTCGTAGCTCGTGGATGTCACTGACTGGCCAGCATTTATTATCTCGTCATAGTTGCCCTTGAGAAGGTGGTGGTGAGTTTCCTTCTTGAATTGCTGCAGTCCACATGCTGTTGGTTAACGCACAATGGCCTTAGAGAAGGAATTCCAGGATTTTGACCTATTGACAGAAGAAACGCTGATATATTTCCAAGCCAGGATGGTGAGTGGCTTGGAGTGGAGCTTGTGGGTCGTGGTGTTCCCTTGTATCCACTGCCCTTGTCCTTCTAGATGAAAGTGGTTGCAAGTTTGGAAATTGCTGTCTGAGCATCTCTGATGAATTCATGCAGTGCATCTTGTAGATAGTATGCTGCTGCTATTGAGTGTACTGCTGCTCCTGGTGGAGCGAGTGGATGTTTGTGGATATGGTGCAAATCAAGCAGCTGCTTTGCCCTGGATGGTGTCGAGCTTCTTGACTGTTGTTGGGGCTGCACCCATGCAGGAATGTGAGGCTCATTCCATCACACTCCTGGCTTGTGCCTTCCACATAGTGGACAGGCTTTGAGGAATCAGGAGGTGAGTTATTTGCTGCAGTACTCCTGCTCTTGTAACCACTATGTTTATGTGGTGAGTCCAGTTGAGTTTCTGGTCAATGGTAATCCCCAAAATGTTGATACCTGGGGATTTGTGATGGCAACATCATTGAATGTTAAGGGGGAGGGTGATTAAATTGTCTCTTATTGGAAATGGTCATTGCCTGGCATTGTGCAGCACTTGTCAGCCCAAGCCTGAATATTATCCAGATCTTGTTACATGTGAAACATGGACTGCTTTAGATTTGGTGCTGAACATTGTGCAATCATGGATGAACATCCCCACTTCAGACCTTATGACGGAGAGAAGGTCATTGAAACAGTTAAGATGATCAAACCTAGGATACTATCCTGAGAGACTCTTGGAGTGATGTCCTGGAGCTGATATGACTGACCTCCAAAAGTCACAGTCATCTTCCTCTGTGCCAGGTATGACTCTAACCAGCAGAGAGTTTGCCCCCTGATATCCATTGATTCCAGTTTTGCTAGGATTCCTTGATGCCAAACTCTGTTCAATGCAGTCTTAATGCCAAGATACTAGAAATTTAATCAGTTATTAAAGCTATTAAGTCACTTTTGAACTGAATAAGATGCATCTGAGGAAAGCAATAATGCAAATTGCAGAGTTACTGTGTTTAATCTTTAAACCTTAGATAAGGGATGGCACCAGGGGTCTGGAGAAGTACAAATATAATGCCCTTGCTCAAAGAACTGTATGTAAACCTGTCACTTTAACCTCTGTGGTAGGAATGGTTTTAGAAGTAATTCAGGGCAAAGTTTTAGAGCTTCAAGCAATCTGAATAGCTGCCCATTGTGCAATGCCACTGGGAGCAATGGCAGTGTTGTAATGCACCTAGTAGTATTCCAGGATCCCCGAGGGGCCATAGACCAGGGTGAGACGTGGGTCATGAATTGGAGAGGTGAATGTAAGCTGCAAGGCATGGGGGTGATTCCACCAGATCCCAGGTAGAAAGGCTGAGTGCTTATTGAACAAGGGACTTGCTCCCTGTACCCCGTAGCTCACAAGTAAATATGCCAGAGTTCATATTTGGACCTTCCCACAAGTACTTGAATATCAGTGGCAATGGAATTAGACCTTGTCCACTCAGCATGGCAAGGCAGGAAGTGTGTCCCTAAACTTTCTTCAGGCTAGAGACAAGAAGTTTTATCCAACACCCTCTAGCTGAGTTAAATGTCCACCTGTCTCTAAACTCACCTTGGTGAGGGCCAGGCACCAGGCAGGCAGGCATTAAATTCAGTCCTGTGTTTCTTTCCTATATGATGTGTTTTATGTGTGAACTGGGTCAATAGTCTCCACATTAAGATTATGCCAATATTTCACTGAATGGATACCAAAAAATTCTTTCCTTCCCATCTGCCTGTAACTCATCCATTGAGTATGTGGACTGGGAACTCACTGTGGGGAGAAAAAAATAGGCATAGATATCAGCCTCTTGAACATGTTTCTGTCTTCAAAACATATAGAGTATTTTGAGAACACTTGATGTGGTCATTGCTAAGAGAATGTTTCCCCTTGTAGGCAAATCTAGAACCAGGGGCTCCAGTGCAAAGGATCTCTTTTAACTTGAGAGCAATTTCTTGTGTTTTTTGTATGATGGCACCGGCTTGAGGGGCACAATATCTTGCATTACAGATCTATGATCAAACATGTTAGATTTTGAAAGTCATTCATTTAAACTAACTGCATGTAAAAGGCAAACTACTGTAACTTATTTGTTAGGAGTTGACCTCAGCATACAAACTGCATCATCTGTGTCAGTCACCTGATGCTAATGTCTTGAAGATTATTTGTATCTTTCCCCAAGTGCAAAATTCTTTGCGGGCAATAGCACTTGAATATCATCATTAAAAGAGTTCCTCTGTTCACGAATTGGAAAAAGCTTTAGATGGATCTCAAAGTTTTTTTAAACATGCAGACAATTCACTTACTGTGTTTCTTCCTTCGTATGATATCAGTGAAGTCATTGCTTTCATACTTGCAGCTTGCTCCCATCAGCAGATCAATACAAATTTTTATCCTACTTCCTTTTTCTCTGTCACTGAGATAGCATTAAGGTCATGCTTCATGCATAGTTGCACGGGATGGTGCCACTAATTTGGTCACAATAAATCACTAAGCCAGCATTATCAGTCCTCATTTATCTCTGCATCAGCAGTTTCTATACATTCCAATTTTTATCAGTGTACCAAATTACCCACTCTGGCCTGGCACTTTGCTGTCTTGTATTTCATTCAGAATGTACATTCAAGCCTCATCGAAACACAGACATGAGAACGTAATTTAGGGGCAGAGGGGAAAAAAGCCTTGGTTTCATGAAATGTGTTTGTGGTTTAGTAGATTCTAGTTAAATTATTAAGAGCTTAGATTATGATACCAACATCTTATTGTAGATCCATATTGATTTGTGAGAGTGCACATTAATAAAGAAGACCTTTTAAATTGTTTTAGTGTTTTGAATTGGAACAGAGTATTTTGTGTTGGTTTAGAATAAAAAATAACTCTTATGTGGTTTCTGAAAATTATCTTTTGACTCTTGTGAAGAGATTCTTAAAACTGAATTGTGGCTTTGATAAGCATAAATCAAATGTAAAATAAAATGAAATCCTTGAAGTGTCTGAGAATTTTTTAGAAAAGCCAAAATATATTAGACACTTTCAAATCTTCATAATAGACTGGAAATCAGAAATGGCTGCATGGAAAAGGAATCTTTATTTGAAAACAGTCAATCTATACATGTCATATCAAGTAAATGGCAACGAAAAAATATTTTTAATGGTTAAAAGAGAAAGTATGAAGTGCCATTTAGTCTTGGATCAGTGAAGTCTCAGTTCGCAACATGTGAATGGTTCTTTGATAGAACACATAGCAGTACTGGTGACATGTGGAAAATTATCCAGGTATCTTACATTAGTCTCGTTTCAAAATTGAATTACATATTATTTTGTGTTACTGCTGACCTGCCCTGTCATGTTTCATCCATTTTATCAAGCTGTTCAGTATCATTGGCAACAGCCTGCCAACAAAGCAGAGAGGGCCATCAGAGTTGTGCTATGGTCTAAAGCAATGTTATAAAAGCATTTTCAGGTAAAGTTACATAGATTTTCCAGCACAGAAACAGAATTCAGCCCCACTGGTCTGTATTACCATCAGTCTTCACACCCTTTATCTCATTATATCCTTCCATTTCTTTCTATCTGATGGCTATGTATCCATATGTGGCTTCCTGTATAACAAATATTTGTCTTCCAGGTGCAGACTTCACAAAGTCATTTAATTAGCTTGTTACTGATCTGTACCTCAGCAACATTTGCTCAGTTTTGCTCCACATTCCTTTTTATATTTACCTGACAAACATCTATGAGACTGAATTATTTCAATTAACTCTCAGCCGTTTGGTTGTTTGAGGATTGCTTCACTCAATCTAACCATTGACATGCATTTTTAAAATTCAGTCATAGGATATGGTCATTTCTGGCTGGCCAGCAATTATTGACCAGTTCTGGTTGCCCTTCTTGAACCATTTCAGTCCACATGCTGTAGTTTAACCCACAATGCCATTAGTGAGGGAATTCCAGGATTTTAACCTAGAAACAGTGAAGGAGCGGCAATATATTTCCAAGTGAGGATGGTAAATGACTTGGTGGGGAACTGCAAGTTCCTTGTACTTCTAGATGGAAGTGATTGTGGGTTTGAAAGGTGCTATCTGAGGATCTTTGGTGAATTTCTGCAGTGTATCTTGTAGATAGTCCATAATGCTGCTACTGAGTGTCAGTGGTGGAGGAAGTGGATGTTTGTGGATATGGTGCCAATCACGCAGACTGCTTTGTCCTGGTTGGTATTAAGTTTCTTGAGTGCTCTTGGAGCTATACTTATTGAGGCAAGTGGGGTATATTCCATTATACTCCTGATTTGTAGATGATAAACAGGCTTTGAGGAGTCAGGAAATGAGTTACTCACTGCAGTATTCCTAGCCTCTGACCTGTTGTAGCCACTGTTTATACGATTAGTCCAGTTGACTTTCTGGTCAGTGATAACCTCAAGGATGTTGATAGTGGGAAATTCAGTGATGGTAACACCATTGAATGTCATGGGGTGATGGTTAGATTGTGTCTTATTTGTAATAGTCATTTGTATGGTGCTTGCCACTTGTCAACATAAGTCTGGATAGCATCCAGGTCTGTTGCATTTGAAAATAGACTGCTTCAGTATTTGAGGAGTCATGAACGGTGCTGACATTATACAATCATTGGTGAACCATTCCCACTTCTGACCTTATGATGAGGGGAAGGTCATTATTGAAGCAGCTGAAGATGGTCGGGCCCAGGGCACTACCCTGAGGAACTCCTGCAGAGAGATCCTGGAACTGAAATGACTAACCTCTAACAACATAACTATCCTATGAACCAGGTATGACTCCAACCTACAATGTTTGTCCCCAGGTACTCATTGATTCCAGTTTTGCTAGAACTCCTTGATGCCATACTCATTCAACTGTGGCCTCGTTGTCAAAGACTGTCACTCTCACCTAATCTCATCTGGAATTCAGCACTTTTTATCCATGTTTGAACCAAGGCTGTAATGAGATCAGGAGCTGAGTGACCCTGACAGAACCCAAACTGGACAGCAGTGAGCAGGTGCTGCTCAATAGCATTGTTAATGACACCTTTCTATCACTTTACTTATGATTGAGAATAGAAAAGCGGGTAAATAGCTGAGTTGGATTTGTCCTTTTTTATGTACAGGACATAACGGGGCAGTTTTCCACATTGTCGGATAGATGACGGTGTTGTAACTGTACTAGAAGAGTGTTGTTAGGGGAGTTAGAAGTTCTGGAGCACAGGTTTTCAGTACTATTGCCGAAATGTGGTTAGAGCCCATAGTTTTTGAAGTATCCAGTGTCTCCAACAATTTCTTGATACGCGGAGTGAATCAAATTGGCTGAAAACTGGTATCTGTGATGCTGGAGGAGGCAGAGATGGATCATCTGCTCGACATTTCTAGCTGAAGATTGTTGTGAATGTTTCAACCTTTTGCGTTGATGTGTTGGGCTTTTTTGTCGTTGAGGATGGGGATGTTTGTAGAGCCTCCTCCTCTAGTGAGTTGCTTAATTGTCCACCACCATTCATGTCTGGATGTGATAGGACAGCAGAGCTTACATCTAATCTTTTAGTTTTGGCATCATTTAACTCTGTCTATCACTTGCTGCTTATGTTGTTTGGCATGCAAGTAGTTCTATTTAGTACCTTCACCAAGTTGAAACCTCATTGTAGGTATGCCTGGTGCTTGCTTCTCCAGGCATACCCTCCTGCACTCTCCATTGAAGCAGGCTGATCCCCTGGCTTGATGGTATTGAGTCAGTGGAGGATATGCTGGGCCATGAGGTTGCAGATTGTGCTGGAGTGCAATTCCAGGACTATTGATGGCCCACAGTGCCTGATAGATGTCTTTGAATTGCCAATCTATTCGAAGTCCCATTTTTCACAGAGATAGTACCATACAACACAGTGGAGGTTCTTCTCAATGCAAAAGCAAGACTTCAATGCCACAAGGACTGTACAGTGGTCACTCACCGATACTGTCATGGAAAGATGCATCTACAGCCAACAAATTGGCACAGATGAGATTATGTACATTTTTTGTCTCTTGTCGGTTCCCTCACCACCTGCTGCAGATCCGGTCTAGCACTCTGTCCGTTAGTACCCAGCCAGTTGATCAGTAGTACAAGTGCTGAGCCATTCTTGGTGGTGGATATTGAAATCCCCACCTAGATAATTAATCTGTAATTTGACTACCATTTTATAAAACATTTAATCCAATAATGGAAATTTCATTATTCGTATATGAATTCATAAATCTACCTAACAGCCCCACACACTGTGGGACAAATGAGAAAATGATAAACCATTGGCCAGCTAATTTGTAATACTCGAGTGGAACATATGATCTTAAATTTTAGACTAATGTAGTCTGACATCACATGGAGGACATGGTGAGGGAGTCTGTCCTCATCCTGAAATTTTGAAGAGTAGCTCAAGTTCTTGAATTCAATTAGAAAAATTGATATGGTTTGCCCCAATTAGTAAATTGATATATGTGGAAGTTATGACTTGAAAACATCTACTTGGCTCAACCTGTCAGTATTGGCATTTGTTCTTCAAACAAAGCAAGTAATTATTATAATCCCATTTACCACACAATTTACATATCCTTTCAATTGTTATTCATCTACCGCTTTAATCTAATCTGGAATATTGACATAGTTTCTGTTTCAACCATAAATCAGGAAATGAAATTCATAGCCTCATTATCTAAATCAACAGTCTCATAACTGTGATTTTTAGATACTCAGAAATTTTACCAAATTATATGGATTACTGTCCTGTACACCCTGCATTCTAGATATCTAAGTTCCTTGTGAGCTCTTTGAAAGTAATGTGGAAAATCAATCATTCGTACTTTTAATCTTTGTTTGCCTTCCTTTAGATATTTTTTAATTTGCCTGTTCAAAGAACACCAGCACTGCACCACAAGGGCCCCATTTGCCTTCCTATAAGTTTTTGACTTGGGACTAAAAGTGCAAAACCAGATAAGATTTACCAATCTCAGATTCACTCACAAAGAAATTGAGTGCTGGATATATAGCATGCAGTCATTATTTCTTCCTATATGTTGGCTTACTATCAGAATTTAGATCAGAGTGGTGCTCAAAAAGCACAGCAGGTCAGGCAGCATCCGAGGAGCAGGGAAATCGACGTTTCGGGCAAAAACCCTTCCTGATGAAGGGCTTTTGCCCGAAGTGTCGATTTTCCTGCTCCTTGGATGTTGCCTGACCTGCTGTGCTTTTCCAGCATCACTCTGATCTAAACTCTGGTTTCCAGCATCTGCAGTCCTCACTTTTGCCTTACTATCAGAATTGACAAAGGGTCATAGAGAAACATCTACAAAAAATCAATTTATGAATTAGGTCAATGCATTGACCCAAACAATTGCCCTTTTGGCCCAAACAATAATGGACACCCATGATAAATTCAGGAGTCTTTTTTTAACAGGGAAATCTTAATATGGTATGTGTGAAACTAAAAACAAAAAGTGCTGGAGAGACACATCAGGGTCAAGAAGCGTCTGTGGAGATAGAAACAGAGTTAATGTTTTGAGTCTAATATGCTTCTTCTTTGGAATTAGATTAGATGAGACTTACAGTGTGGAAACAGGCCCTTCGGCCCAACAAGTCCACACCGACCCGCCGAAGCGCAACCCACCCATACCCCTACATTTACCCCTTACCTAACACTATGGGCAATTTAGCTCGGCCAATTCACCTGACCCGCACATCTTTGTGACTGTGGGAGGAAACCGGCGCACCCGGAGGAAACCCACGCCGACACGGGGAGAACGTGCAAACTCCACACAGTCAGTCGCCTGAGTCGGGAATTGAACCCGGGTCTGCAGGCGCTGTGAGGCAGCAGTGCTAACCACTGTGCCACCATGCCGCCCATAATTGTAGCAGGCTGGAATATGATGACTTTTCCAGCCCACTTCTTTTCTGAAGAAGCGTCATATTGGACAAAAACATTCACTGTTTTGTTGTCCACAGATGCTCCCAGACTTGTTCTTCAACACTTTGTTTTTATTTCATATATCCCAGATCTGTAGTACTTCACTTATATGTGTGAAGCTTTCTGGGATTTTTACCATCCACTGCCAAGTATACTGAGAACAACAGGCATGCAACAATATTTGTAAAGTTTATTTTCTTACTCGTATGTCATAAAAATTGACAATGCAGAATTTTGGAGTAAACCATTGGCAAGTGCTAGGGAAACATTTTAACTTGTTAGAAACAAAATAAGAGAAGCATTATTACTGAAATAACTGTACAGAAGCTGGTATCCTATCACCAAGTCACCCTTTATTTACATGTCCATGCTACTTGATACTTGTCCAGCTTCCTCAGAGTAGCTGTCAGATTGAACAGAACCTTTGACACTCCTGTTTATTTTTTTCTCTTTTTTTTTCCCCCAGCACCCATGTTGTGTGTGTGTGCAGGTGTGAGACACAGTGAGAGACACAAGGTGCACGAATCTTTATTCAATTTCCACCACCAGGAAAATAGGAAAACACCTGAGTGGCCAGTGACAAGCAGTGCCCTTCACATCAAAGGGCAATGCTGTGTGATCAAACAGTGAAGGGGAGGGCAGGGACTAAATCAAAATAGAGTTGGAGGGGGAAATGATGCACTCCACTCCCTGCGGCGCACACCTCTCCCTGAACAACTCCAGGGTGTTGGTGGACACCGCATGCTCCTTCTCCAAGGACACCCGGGCCCTAACATAACCACGGAAGAGGGGCAGGCAGTCGGCCCTCACGACCCCCTCCACGGCCCACTGCCTGGACCTGTTTATGGCCAGTTTGGCCAGGCCCAGGAGCAGACCCACGAGGAGGTCTTCAGACCTGCCCTCCTTCCTCCACACCGGGTGCCCGAAACACTCCTGTTTATATCTATCAGTCAAGGCTCCCTGACTGGACAAGATTAATAGCAAAATTCAGGCACCTTGTTCTATGATGTCCACCTAGATTGACATCATTACAACCAATACACTTACTTTCATCATGTACTTTTGACAATTTTCTTTTACCCTATAACACTACAAATAAGAAAAGTTCATTATTGCCAGTGGCTATCTGAGAATGAGTCAGGTACCAAGTGGCTCATGAATCACAAGTCAGTCCACAAAATTGCTTTCCAACTAAAATCCCCACAATGGACATATTCCTTAACAAAAACTATTTGCAAAGCAAATTTTGCTGGCAATATTTTTAGGAACCTGAGTCATCTGATATAAATTCTAATCCCATTCCCAAATTCCTAAATGTACAGCACTATTGCTCTGGAGGAATAACAACAAGAACTGCCGGGAATTGAACGCTCATGGATTCTGCAGCTCTGACTGTACTTTGGTCCATATGCTGCATTGCCCACCATTGATAGTATGTTCTGTTTTGTATTAAAAACTGTATCTTCTATGTTTGGATTAAAAAATCAATTGAACAAGAACAATGAACAATTTAAAAGTGTTGAGTGCTCACAACCACGTTCCATTTAAACAAGCTATTTCCCCAGCCAAAAATAGCTCTAATTAAGGGACATACGATATTCAGTTTGATGTTCCCAAGTTTTATTAAAGCAGGATTTGTTACAAGTATTAAAATGCAAATGCATTAGTTTACTTTCTTAGTTAACTTTGAAATCCTGTTAACCTAGAAATACTCTTGGTCCCTTTGATCACCACACCCAGATAAAAGATTGTCTTTTTCCCTTGCCAGACCCATTTATGGCTCAAACTTAAGCATCTTTGCAAGTCTAGCTAATGGAACAGACAATGGGATTCCCTGCTCTAGTGAAATCTAGGCCAATGTGTTTTAGAACCGACAAGGGAATTGGTCAGATTAGATTTAGTGATGAATAATGTACCAGAATTGATGAACAATTTGGTAAAATAAAACCTTGCAAATAGTGAACCAGACTTGATATTATGTTTGGAAGAAGAGAAATTCACAAAGCATATTTTTGAATTTAACTAAGGAAAGCTAGGAATTGAGTCAATTGAGCAAACCTACTGACAGCCAGTGGGAAATATTCAGAAAGATATTTGGTGCTAATCTGTGACAAATACAAGATTACACGTTCACACATACATAGCAATCCAAAAGTTAGTAATATAGAATAAGGATTTTTTTTCTCAGATTAAGTCCTAATGACTCCCAGATATGGTAATGTGTTCAAAAGCATAAACATTATTCATGAGTACAAATCAAGGTGGAACATCAGCCAGTATGGAGAGAGATTTTGCACTTGCTTGAATTTACAAAATTTGGAGCAGAGTTTGTATAATGTGTATGATCATTTCTTTCATCAGTACCAGTGAAATGCATATTCAGGAAGCAGTTCCTTAACTTCTGTTCCTTAACTTTCATTTTCATTCAAAATAACTCTATCACTAACAATATTGAGATGAAAAATGTATCCTAATTATTTATTTTAAATATTTCAGATTTTGCTTGTTAAATGTATCTTTCAACCTAATTTTTGGAATGCCAACTCATTAATAGTCTTCCATCTTCATAGCCACAGTATTTCTGAAACTACAACTTTGATAAATATTTAATTCTAATCGGTTTAATTTTAGAAAGTTGTTTGGATTTTGCTCTGGCAGTTCATTTGTCGATGTGTCTGCTTCCATGTAAGCCTGTGATCACTGAAATCCCCGGTTAGTTAATTTTAAACTAGTGATGTGCCCCATCACCTGACATTTTGTTCATTGGAGAATGGCTGCTGCAGAATTAATGTAAATGGAACTCTTCTTCTCCCTATTTGAAGTACATCCTTCGGAATAAATAGTCTGCAAGTGACAGTGACATAGATGAAATGTTTCAGATTTGATCAGTTTAGCTGAAATTGTTGAGGAGAGTGTGTTCATAGACATTAATACACAAAGGGACAGAATGGCTGCATAAACTCACATCTTGTCTCCTAAATGCATGTTAGCTATAAACCTGTCGGAAAAGTCATCAAAACTCTGTTCCTATTTCCTGCTTGATCACACAGATCCTGCCTACTAAGGCATCAACACTATGTATTCAGAGATAAGTCAAGATGGGCTTGTAATCCTTTTCTCACCTCCTGCCTGACTTCTGCAGTTGTCAGACGCAATACAGAAACCATTACTATATCCTGTTCCCAGGCTTCAAACATGAGGTTCCATTACAGATAAATGGACACAGTAGACAACTTTTGCAATCGGCTTAAAATCAAGTCAGCAATCTGTACAGACCTTTCTGAGGAACGAAAGCTGAAGTAACGAACTATTCTAGTGTTTATTTAACCCTTTTAATGGATCAACATCCTTTACAACTCAGAAAATAAACTCACTGTTTTCGTAATATGATTATTAGAGGATTTCTATAATCTCCAAGCACATCTAATCTCACCATACCTCACATTTTAATATCCAAGATATTTCCCTATTTCTGTCCATGGAGGCCATTCAGTAATATATAGAATATGCAATGTAATTTTTAATGTTGAAGCTTTATACAACAGAGTATTGCTCATTGAAATATGTAGTATCACCTAACAAAATTACTCAATTTTCAATAATATTAAATGTAAGTTATTGTTGACGTTAGATTAAATATGATATGGTATCCACTTGGATATATACAAAACTAAATATATTACTTGTTAAATATGTAATATTGTAACTTACATTTATGTCTGCTTCCCAGTATATGCCACTATAAATCGATACTATTCCACCAGTATTTTCAATGAGAAACAGCACATTTCTGAATATAGTCTTTTTGTTCTGTGAGTTTGATTCAAATAGATAACTTTTTTACATTAGTTTAGATTATTACAGTGTGGAAACAGGCCATTTGGCCCAACAAGTCCACACCAACCCTCTGAAGAGTAATCCACCCAATTCCATTTCCCTATGACTAATGCACCTATCACTATGGGCAATTTAGCTTGGCCAATTCACCTAACCTGCACATCTTGGATTGTGGGAGGAAATCGGAGCACCCAGAGGAAACTCACGCATACACGGGGTGAACGTGCAAAATCCACACAGTCACCCAGTGCAGAAATCGAGCCAAGGTTCCTGGTGCTGTGAGACACCAGTGCTAACCACTGAGCCACCTTTTTACAACAAGGGCTGTCACTCCCATCTTGGATCCTGCCAGATCATTCCCAAGGACAAACTGAATTCCTGGAACTGACACTCTGAAAATCAATCTCACTGTAACTTCCCCAGTCTTAAGTTGGCACTCCAATCTGATCTTACATAGGAGAACGTGAAATTTCTGTCCATCTATCCCACAAATTGCCATACTCTCAGCTAACAGATCAGAAATTGTGCATATTCGCTCATCCCTTACTGTCAGTGATTGGTTAGATCCTGTATCTCTCAAAATTATAACTTCTTGTCCATCTCCCCTGTTCTTTCTGAGTAAACTTTACTCTTGCAAAAAGTATTTTAAAAGTTGTATTAATTTGTTAGCTAATTAATATGAGTGTTTGTACCTAATACTTTATTAGAACTTCCTTTAATATTGAAAATCCTTTTGCTTAATGCTCAATTATAACTGCTCCTTCCAATATTAAGATCCTACTCATTTAACTTTAATGAAACCTTTTTAAATGCACTTAAATATTCAGATATTTGAATCCTTATTGTGACAGGTACCATCAGCCCGAAGTACTAACTGACTTGAAACAAATTCTGATAGATGTAGAAGTCTTATGTAACATGAGAATGGAAGCTATAAAACATTCTGGTGGTAGACATTTTGAATTTTGCTTTTCACATTCAGTACCTGAGATTTGAGTACCCAGTGGTCAAGAATTGATATGCTTAATTGAATAATACTTTGGAAAGTAATGAAAACATATTTTTCAAAGATGTTTTTCAAAAATGCATATTGTTTGATTGGATTTGGAATATTTCATTCCATGCACTGAATGGTGATGAAATTCTTGGTTTCTTGTCTTGTAGGAGTTAGTCAGCACAGAATCTGAGGGAATTAGGTTTACATGTTAAATATTAGGTCTCCTTACAGTTGAATAACTGTAAGCTTTGCAAGTCCATTCCCTCATCATCATAGACCCTCAGCTTTTGAAAAAAAGAACATAGTCAAATGTTGATTCTGATCCTGTGTAAATACTGAGATTTTGAGAAGATACATATGAGAGACAATATTTTTGGTTTTTTCCTTTCCTTTTTATTTTCATTTTCTCTCCTTTCTTTGAGTCTAATCAGACATTTCACCATACGCTGAATGGGAAAGAAGGACATGGTCATGCCTTCTGGTTCCTAACGATATTTCTCACAAAGTGGTCCCCTATAAAATTTAGGGTCAAGATTAGAAAAGCACAGCAGTTCAGGCAACATCCAAGGAGCAGGAAAATCGATGTTTCGGGCAAAAGCCCTTCATCACGAATGAGGCAGGGAGCCTCCAGGGTGGAGAGATAAATGGGAAAAGGGTGGGGTTGAGGAGAAGGTTTCTAAGAGTGCAATAGATGGATGGAGGTGGAGATGAAGGTGATAGTTCGGAGAGGAGGGTGGAGCAGATAGGTGGGAAAGAAGATTGGCAGGTAGGACAGGTCATGAGGATGGTGCTGAGCTGGAACTGGGGTAAGGTGGGAGGGGAAATGAGGAAACTGCTAAAATTCACATTGATGCCCTGGGGTTGAAGTGTTCCGAGGAGGAAGATGAGGTGTTCTTCCTCCAGGTGTTGGGTGGTGAGGGAAAAGCAGTGGAGGAGGCCCAGGACCTCATGTCCTCAGCAGAATGGGAGGGGGAGTTGAAATGTTCGGCCATGGGGCGGTGGGGTTGATTGGTGCGGGTGTCCCAGAGATATTCCCTAAAGTGCTCTGCGAGAAGGCGTCCAGTCTCCCCAATGTTAAGGAGACCGCATCGGGAGAAATGGATACAATAAATGACATTGGTGGATGTGCAGGTGAAACTTTGATGGATATGGAAGGCTTCTTTGGGCCTTGGATGGAGGTGAGGAAGGAAGTGTGGGCGCAGGTTTTGCAATTCCTGCGTGGCAGGGGAAGGTTCCAGAAGGGATGAGTGGGTTGTTGGGGGGGATGTGGACCTGACCAGCTAGTCACGGAGGGAATGGTCTTTGCGGAAAGCTGAAAGGGGTGGGGAGGGAAAAATATCCCTGGTGGTGGGGTCCGTTTGTGGGTGGCAGAAATGTTGGTGGATGATACGGTTAATGCGGAGCTTGGTGGGGTGGAAGATGAGGACCAGGGGGGTTCTGTCCTTGTTGCGGTTGGAGGGGTGAGGTTTGAGGACAGAGGTGCGGGATGTGGCTGAGATGCGTTGGAGGGCATCTTCAATCATGTTGGAAGGGATATTACAATCTTTAAAGAAGTAGGCCATCTCGTGTGTTCTGCGGTGGAACTGCTCCTCCTGGGAGCAGAAACAGTGGAGGCGGAGGAATTGGGAATACAGGATAGCATTCTTGCAGGAGGTAGGGTGGGAAGAGGTGTAACCGAGTAGCTGTGGGAGTCAGTGGGTTTGTAAAAAATGTCAGTATTAAGTCAGACGTCATTGATGGAAATGGAGTGGCCCAGGAAGGGGAGGGAGGTGTCAGAGATGTTCCAGTTGAATTTAAGGTCGGGGTGGAATGTGTAGGTAAAGTTGATGATCTACTCAACCTCCTTGCAGGAGCATGAGGTGGCGCAAATGCAGTCATCAATGTTGTGGAGGAAGAAGTGGGGAGTGATGTCTTTGTAACTACGGAAGATGGACTGTTCTAAGTAGCCAACAATGAGACAGGCATAGCTGGGTGCCCACGGCTACTCCTTTCGTCTGGAGGAAGTGAAAGGATTCAAAAGGGAAATTGTTCAAGGTGAGGACTAGTTCTGTAAAATGAATGAGAGTGTCGGTGGAAGGGTACTGGTGGGGACATTGGGAGAAGAAGAAACGGAGAGGTTGGAGGTCCTGGTCATGGCGGATGGAGGTGTAGAAGGATTGGATGTCCATGGTGAAGATGAGGCGTTGGGGGGCAGGGAAACAGAAGTCTTGGAGGTGGTGGAGGGTGTGGTTAGTGTCTCGAATGTATGTGGGGAGTTCCTGGACTAGCAGCGATAGGACAGTGTCATGGTAGGTAGAGATGAGTTTAGTGGGGCAGGAGCATACTGATACAATGGGTCGGCTGGTGTGGTCAGGCTTGTGGATCTTGGGACGGAGGTAGAACCGGGCAGTGCAGGGTTCCCAGACTATGAGGTTGGAAGCTGTGGGTGGGAGATCTCCTGTGGTGATGAGGTTCTGTATGGTCTGATGGTTTGGTGATGAGGGGTGAGGTCATGATCAAGGGGGCAGTAGGACGAGGTGTATTCGAGTTGGCACCTGGCTTCAGCGGTGTAGATGTCAGTTTGCCAAACTACCACTGCATCCCCTTTATCCGCTGGTTTGATGGTGAAGTTGGGATGTACAGAGGGAGTGGAGGGCTGTGCGTCGTAAAAGTGAGAAGTTGGAGTAGGGGAAAGGGGTAAACAGGTTGAAGTGGTTAATGTCTCTGTGGCAGTTGGAAATGAAGAGATCGTGGGGAAGTAATAGGCCAGCACGGGGTGTCCAGGTGAATGCAGTGTGTTGGAGGCGGGTGAAGGGGTCCTCAAAAGGTGGGCAGGAGTCCTGATTGAAAAAGTAAGCTC
Organism: Hemiscyllium ocellatum; assembly: GCF_020745735.1. Lineage (NCBI taxonomy): Eukaryota > Metazoa > Chordata > Chondrichthyes > Orectolobiformes > Hemiscylliidae > Hemiscyllium > Hemiscyllium ocellatum. The sequence goes on from NC_083402.1 coordinate 126,083,921, forward strand.
AGAGGCGGAGGTGGCGGAAGGAGTGTTCGACGTCACGATGCATATTGAATTCGTAGATGCGTGGACAGAGGGGATAAAGGTAAGGCCTTTGCTGAGGACTGATTGTTCGTCCTCAGTGAGGGGGAAGTACAGGAGATGGTGAAAACTCAGCAGGTGTGGAGCTGGGAGTGGGGGCGGAGCCTGTAACTGAGGTGGATGTGGTGGTCGGGGAAATGGGGGTGGAGTCATTAGCAGGGGTGATGTTACCCTCAGGGTTCTGGGGGCAGGGATAGTGACAGTGGGATCTGTGGGGTGCGTGGTGGCAGTATGCAGGTGAGTAGAATCAGTGGGGGTGGAAGTGGTGGCAACGACTGCAGTGGGGGCGGTGGAAGTCGTGGAACATGTGACATCAGCGATGACGTGAGAGGCGGAAGTGATGTCACGCATGGTACTTGTGAAATCGTTGGGGACGGACGTGGCTATGGAAGTGGCCGCAATGGGGGTGGAAGTGACATCATCGATCTCGGTGGGGATGGCGTAACGGCCTCGTGGCTGCCATTAGCCACAAGGAAGCTTCTGGAATGTTTGAGGAGTGCTGGTTATGGAGGTGGATATATAAAAGTTTGTTGTACATACAGTTTTTTGATGTTTGAGACAGTGTAGAAATATTGTTTGTTGAGAGTATGAATTCTTCTTAGGAAAAGAAGAATTTTCACCTATAAAATTTAGTCAATCTTCATGTGGGAGTTAGAGCTGGTATAGCATGGAAAATACCCTTTTATCCAACTTCTCCATGTCAACCAGATATCCTAAATTAATCTAGTACCATTTGCCAGTATTTGACCCATATCCCTCTAAATCCTTCCTACTGATACATTCATCCAGATGACTTTGTAATTATACCAGACTCCACCGCTTCCTCTGGTAGCTCATTCCATTCACACACCAACCCTCTGCATGAAAAAGTTGACCCTTAGGTCCCTTTTAAATCTTTCTCCTCTTACCTTAATCTCTTGTCCTCTACTTTTAGACTCCCCAGCCCTGGGAAAAGACCTTCCCTATTCACTCTATCCATGCCCCACATGCTTATATAAACCTTTCACCCCTTAGCCTCCAACATTCCAAGGAAAATGGGCGGCACGGTGGCACAGTGGTTAGCACTGCTGTCTCACAGCGCCTGAGACCCGGGTTCATTTCCCGACTCAGGCGACTGACTGTGTGGAGTTTGCACGTTCTCCCCGTGTCTGCGTGGGTTTCCTCCCACAGTCCAAAGATGTGCGGGTCAGGTGAATTGGCCATGCTAAATTGCCCATAGTGTTAGGTCAGGGGTAAATGTAGGGGTGTGGGTGGGTTGCGCTTCGGCGGGTCGGTGTGGACTTGTTGGGCCGAAGGGCCTGTTTCCACACTGTAAGTAATCTAATCTAATCTAAAATAGCCCCAATATATTCAGCTGCTTCCTATAGCTCAACCCTCTAACCATGGCAACATACTTGTAATTTCTTCCTGAACCTTTTCAAGTTTCACAACATCCTTCCTTGAGCAGGGAGACCAGAATTGCATGAGGTATCCAATAGTGTCCTAATCAATGTCCTGTTCAGCCGCAACTTGACCTCCCAATTCCTATAGTCAATGTACTGACCAATAAAGGCAAGCATACCAAAAGCCTTCTTCACTCACCTGTCTACCTGGGACACCATTTTCAGGGACCTGCACTCCAAGGTCTCTTTGTTCAGCAACAATCACTGGCATACCCAACAGTTATATTATCCATCCTTAACTGACATGACTGGGAAGGAGTAGGTGTTCTTCTTCAACTCATTAACCACTTAGAGTCACAGAGATTATACAGCACAGAAACAGACCCTTCGGTCCAACTCGTCCAGGCCAACCAAATATCCTAACCTAACCTAGTCCCATTTGCCAGCACCTGACCCATATCCCTCTAAACCCTGCCTGTTCATATACCCGTCCAAATGCCTTTTAAATGCTGTAATTGTACCAACCTCTGCCACTTCCTGTGGCAGCTCATTCAATACATGCACCATCCTTTGCGTGAAAAAGTTGTCCCTTAAGTCCCTTTTAAATATTTCCCCCCTCACCCTAAACCTATTCCCTCTAGTTCTGGACTCCCCCACCCCACAGAAAAGTCCTTGTCTATTTACTCTATCCATTACCCTCATGATTCTTTAAATGCCTATAAAGTGACCCCTCAGGCTCTGATCTAGGAAAAACAGCTCCAGCCTATTCAGCCTCTCTCTATAGCTCAAACACTCCAACCTTGGCAGCATCTTTGTAAATCTTTTCTGAACCCTTTCAAGTTTCACAACATCTTTCCTAAAGGAAGGAGACCAGAATTGCACACAGTATTCCAAAAGTGGCCTAACCAATGTCCTGTACAGCTGCAACATGACCTCCCAATTCCTATACTCAATGCTCTGACCAAGAAAGGAAAGCATACCAAATGCCTTCTTCACTATCCTAACTACCTGCAACTCCACTTTCAAGGATCTTTGAAACTGCACTCTGAGGTCTCTTTGTTCAGCAAAGAGTTCTCATTAAGTGCATACGTCCTGCTCTGATTTGCCTTTCCAAAATGCAGCACTTCACATTTATCTGATAGAGGCAATCAAGAGTAAACAATGCTGGATTGGAGATGCATATAAACTTAGCGAGAGTAAATTGAGGTTTCTTCAACAATCCGGCAATGAGGGTCATTTTTACAAATGACAAAACTTTATTTCCAGAATTCTCAAACTGAATTCAGATTAGATTCAATTAGATTCCCTACAGTGTGGAAACAGGCCCTTCGGCCCAACAAGTTCACACTGACCCTCCGAAGTATAGCCCACCCAGACCCAATTTAAGTCCACAAATTACCCTGGCCTGCAAGATTAACACTCTAGGGTATTAATTACACCACTACCAGAAAACTATATCCTTATATTTTGAGATTATGACCAATGTGTCAACAGTATTTTACATCCACTCCATTGATAAGATTTACACTTTGAACTTCGGGACTACATGCCATGGTCAAATGGGGGTCAAATGGGGGTCAAATGTGGGAAACAGTCATCCAGTTATGACTTACCCAGAATTAGCTGTAAATGACCAGTGGGCTGGCTCACCCAACAGTTAAACATAATAAGTGGCATTTGCAAGCATCCAGCTGATCAGTGATCCTTTGTCTTGAAATAAGCAGGTCAGTGAAGGAGAAAACAGCTATTGGAGCCCAGGCCAATATATTGTGGTTGGGTGTGGGTAGGAGAATTGCCCAGGGTGGATTACAGCTTATAGGAGGCAGGGAGGGTCTCCAAACCTACCTGAAATGCTAGTATCCTGGTCTACTGAGGGGAAACAGCCATGTGAACTATCCAGTGCACTGTGTCTCCGAGGCCCAGGAGGCCATTTGTTAGTCTGCGATGTGTAGGCCTTTAACAATGTCAATTGACTAATGACAAGTTGTGAGCAGGTATCCCTGATGACATCTCTTATCCACCCTTCAGGAAAATGTGTGGAAAGAACTGGGGAACCTGAACTTTGCACATCGATCAGTGGCACAAATTTGCCTGCTCCCACCATATTAATCCTGCAGCCATCCATCAACATTATGTGGACATCTATTTCCATCCTTAACAGCACAGTTCAGAAGGATGTTCTGTCAGACTGCAGCATTACATTCACTAATTTATCGCAGCATGAAATATGATAATTCTCTGCTCTGTTCAATTGTGATGATTTTGTGGTCAATGTAAAGGGACATTGCTTACATTCAAACCCCAATTCTCAGCAATACTTCCAGTACTATGTAGTAGACATTACCCCTGTGAAAATAAAACATTGCATTTCTGACTACGTTTGCTTGTTATGTGGATGAACAGCCCTCGAACAAGCATTTCCCACATATCGGGAGGGGAGTAGTCATACTTGTTTTAAAAAAAGTAGGAATATTATTTTGTTTAGAAAGTGATTTTATGAAGTTATTGGAATGTGTGAAAAATCCTAACACTTCAATGCACTTAAATAGTAAATTGCTTCAATACAAGAACAGGTATTGTCAATGTTAATGGATGTTACAGGTCAGTAATGAAATAAACTGGTGATTTATTTATACATTGAGAAGCCCAACGGACTGACTACATTATGACCTGCTATAAGGTATGAAGGAGTACTTGCAATTCTGAAACCTCTTCCCGGTATTTTAGATTTCACTGATGGCTTTTCCTGTATATGACACAAGTACCACTTGGAATCTACCAGCTGTTGTTTTTTTTTCTCTCTCCCCCTCTTCTATCCTTCAACTTTTCAGTCACAAATCATTCTGAGGCATCCCTTAAGTGCATTTGTATTGTTAAGTGCACTGGTTTGATTTGGTGTTAATTCAATTGGAGTGCCCTTAATATCCTGTGGATTGATGCAGTGCATGCTAGCTTTACCTTGAAAAGCAGGTTCCAGGTCAAGCTGAAAGGAGCTACCCTCCCTTCAGTAATTTGAAAGTTGATGATGAAATTTTTATGAAGAAACCTTTTAGCTTGCCCCTATTGTGTTATTCCCGTGTTCAAATTTAGTGAATTGGGACTTCATTTTGGTGACAATAGGATGCATGTTCGTTGTTCTCTGAGGTGAAAGAGGCTCCATTACTCAATTACAGGCCAGCTTCTTCAATATGACCTCTTCAACAATCTCATGCTATGGAGTTACCTCTTGCTCAGTACTTATGTTTTGCTATGCGCCAAGTTTAACTTTAAGGAGATGAAGTATGAATAGATTTATGGAAATGAGAACTTCAACCAGTCACTCAGTACCTGAAGGAGAAAGCAGAAATTTAGGTTTCAGGCAGAGATTTCATTCTCTTTGCAAAGGTGTATGAAGCTGTTGGTTTTCTTCCAGTAGCAGATAAATGAAGTTTGTAGCTGTAGTATAAAAAGTAGGATGGTACCCCACCCCCACCCCATGTAGATGTATATATGTCCACACATTTAGATAAATAGACATGTGCATTGAAATGGTGATTATCATCATAGTGCAGACAGAATTTGATAATCAGTGGTCTCCCATATAAGACTGAGATGAGGAGGATATTATTTCTCTCTGAGGGTCTAAGTCTTTGGAACTCCCTTCTCCAGCGAGTATGCCAATTAATACTTTTAAGGCAAAAGGAGAGAAATCCTTGACTATCAATGGAGTCAAACAATGTGGAGTTGAGGCCCCATTCAGAGCAGCTATGTATTCATTGAATGATGGAGCAGCCACAAGATGCTGAATATGTAAGTCTGTCCATATGACAGACAGCCCACTTTCGTCGTATATGAAATGAAAGACAATCGATCACTTTTAGCTTCTAGCTTCTAATCCAGAACTAATCATTTACGTACAATTCAAATGAATTATGAACTCAATCTTATGAACTTCTTTTTCAGCAATTACCTTCTAATTTACTTCAGGATTTAAATTGTGCTGCTAAATATTCAGCTATGCCAATCGGTTGGAGAAGTTGGGCTCCTTCTTCTTACAACAAAGAAGGTCAAGAAGAAATTGAATAGGATTGCTGAAGTGAATTTTTGAAGTGTTCAAAGTTTTAACGAATTTGGATAGAGTATGTGAAGAAAAATTCTTTCTACCAGCAGTAACAGATTTTAGATTAGATTGGATTTGGTCCAACAAGTCCACACCGACCCTCCAAACAGCAATCCACCCAGACCCATTCCTCTACATTTACCCCTTCACCTAACACTATGGGCAAATTAGCATGGCCGATTCACCTAACCTGCACATATTTTGGACTGTGGGAGGAAACCAGAGTACCCAGAGGAAACCCACACAGACACGGGGAGAATGTGCAAACTCCACACAGCCAGTTGCCTGAGGCGGGAACTGAACCCGGGTCTTTGGCACTGTAAGGCAGCAGTGCTAACCACTGTGCCACCGTGCTGCCCAGATTTAAGATAATTGGCAAAAGTATCAGAGGGAAAGTGAGTATTTTTTCAATTTGTACAGTGAGTCTTTGTGGTCTGGAATGATTTGCCTGAAAGGGTGACGGGAACTGATTCACTGGTAACTTCCAAAATAAAATTGGATAAATACTTAAAAGGGAAAATATATGGGGTGAAGGCAAAGGAGCAGGGGAATGAAAGAAATTGGAAAGCACTTTCAAAAAGCCAGCACAGGCACGTGGGTTAAAAGGAATGGCCTCACTTCTGACGAAGGGCTTTTGCCCAAAACTTCGATTTTCCTGCTCGTCAGATGCTGCCTGACCTGCTCTGCTTTTCCAGCACCACTCTAATCTCCAGCATCTGCAGTACCCACCTCTGCCACATGGGTTGAAAAGCCTCTGAGTTCTCGAATGCTGTGGAAGAAAACAGGCCAATTTAAATTTGATATGTATCAGGTATTTTAAGATTGCCATATAACATAAAGACATTTGAATTACTAGAAGAGAAAAGGTTAGAGTTCATCCAGTTTATTCTAATACTACAGTATATATTGTAAGAAGTGAGCATTTTGCAATCTTATCTTATCTCCTCTGTTGGGGAGGCATAAATAAAGGTACTCTAATAATTGGTACCTACAGATAACTATGTGTTGATCTTACTCAATGCAACATACAACATCTACCATCCTGGTAATTGCATGATAAAGCACTAATGCATAACATAAAACAGAATGTCATTTGACTTAATGCATTTGTGAAATGGAAGACTCATTAGTGTTATTAACAAACACAATTTCTATAACCATCTGTTTCAACGTAGATAAAACAAAAATATGTTATTTAAGGGGTAAGTTGCTGTGTTGTGATTCTGGTTATCACAACTCACTGGGATGGTGTACTAGAAATTAAGCCCCACTACTCCCAGAGTTGTCACAAATGGGAAAAGGTTTCATCAAACTATCCAAGATCCAAACTTCACTTGACTGATGAACACAGATTTAAAATAGACATAAGGTTTCTGTACTTAACAACTAAATAACTGTTCACTATAAACAGACTATCTTTAACCAATGATAATTATGAAAGATGAATTGCTAACTTATAACTCTACACAGTTTCGTCTCTGTCATTCTTAAATTAATCCTTTCAGAAATCGACAAGACATAGACATTAAGAGTGGGAAAATAAAACAAAAGATCAAGAAAATAAAGTTTGCTAGCACCCGCCTCAGCCACAGAGTTTAACAGTTATATCTTAAACTTTCTTCCAATTCCTTTTAGTTCTTGCTCGTTGATGCAAATTTCTTTGCACACTAATGCTCTCTTTCATTCTCGGATTGTGAGTTCATCTTTTCACTGCCTTTGAAGACATTGTATTCCTCCATCAACAGGACATTTGCAGTAAAAAGTGATTGGAAGACATCTAGCTATTGCTGGAAACTGCCTATTAGCTCCACACAAAAGGGAGATGGCGATTTTTTTTTGTTTGGTGTTTTATCGTTGTAGGCCAGATAGTTCTCTGCTGCACTGACCCCACACAAACCATAGTCACCTGGTCAGGAGCCAATCAAAATGTCATTTTCAAGCAGTTTGTCCTCAGTTCAGAATATATCAGCTCTGTGCTGTCTGCTTTCACTCTCACTGTTCCAGGAAAACCAAGTTGTATACAATTCACAGTTTGCTCCAGTAAACATTAAAACTTCAGTCATTTCATTTTCATAAAAGTAGTATCTTCTTTTTATCATTCATGTCCAAATTAAAATGATATGGTCTTTACACTAGTAATCAGCATTTGCACTAAGGAACGTACACCAGAAATGTGGATCCACATTGCAAATGACTTTCCATTAAATATTTAAATTAACAATTGTGAATTTGGTCAAACTAAATCACATCCATCCTTTCAATGGACCAGATTTGAAATATTGGTTCTATATCTATCATAGAAGTTCTTCTAGTCAGATTATTCAGATGTCTCCCATCATATTAGCCTAATACAAAATTGTTCTTTGCTTATTAAAATTTGAAGGCTGCCTAAAAGCAGAGGATTCCTGATGAAGGGCTTATGCCTGAAACGTCAAATTTCCTATTCCTTGGATGCTGCCTAACCTGCTGTGCTTTAACCAGCAACACATTTGCAGCTAAAAGCAGAGGACCAATATGATGGTGGACATGTTTAAAAGTGGGAATTTATATTCATAAATTGATCGCATTGTTCCTAAGTTATACCCAAAAAGCACATGCCAGTTTCTACCCTGATGGAGCAATATTATTTCTGCTATACGTGGGGAGACCAAATGCCTGGATACCATATCAGGCCCACCATAGAAATTAAATCTGAAGCTTCTTGTTCCTGGCAATTTCTAAATGCAAATTGTGTCATTTCAATCCACATCTCAGAAGTTTTACTAACCTTCACTTGATTTCAAAAACCCAGTTTCACCACAGAACACTGGTTTCTTCACTCAGCCCAGGAATGAATTATGACAGATACTCCAAGATAGGTTCAAATTAAAAAGTCTTCTCATATTATATAATATATATACGCAATGCAGACTGTGAAAGGGCAAAATGAAATAATGAGAAAAGGATGTTTCAAAACAGGTGTTCAGGAATTAAAGCAATGGCATAAAGGTCAAGGATCTTTGTGTGTTGATGTACTCCTGGGACTGTAGCCTGGACATTTCACACTGAACATCACAGTGAAAAGGTTTAAACATGGTTGCATATTAAATTCTGTGGTACAATTATGTGCTGTTACCTGGGAAATTATTTGAATTTAAGCAGAAGTTAAAGCATTCAAAATGTGGAATCAGGAACAAATTCCATGGTCCTCTCTGCTTTAGTTCTCTGGCAACGAGATTATGATGTTTGAATATATGAAAATAAATTGGTTTGTTGCTTTAATTATAATTCAATTATACATCTGCAATTCAGTCTTAAAAATTAAGAGTTTAAAAAAAGCACAGTAAAAGCTATATTTGCAAAGTGTCCAATAGATTTAGTTTATTTTCTGAGTGATTGATACCTTAGTGATTAGAGACCCTGACATTGACCCTGACACACCGGCATACATCTGCTGGTTTGCAAGTTGCAAGGAGTGGGATTCTTTGAAAATATTTCACTTCACTCAAGACACTGATGCTGTGTGAAATGTTGCTTCTGCAAGTGCAGTTCATAGTGAGCAGGATTCAAATTCATCATTTCAAATCTGTGAAACATAGACTTATTTTGTCATTGTAATTTTAATTTAATTTAACTGCAAAATACCCATGAAGATCAGCACAGTGGTTTGTGTTTGATTAGCATTAATGGTTGGATATAAAATACATAGTGAAACAGAGGAGGAGAGCTGAGCTTTTGAAATGAGCAAGTACTCAAACCTGACACAGAGGCTGAAGGAAAATTAGTTTTAGTTGCACATAACACTGGAGTTAGGCAGACTGGCTGACAGAGGTTGCTTTAGTCCATTCCAAAATGAAATATTATTCTGGAATCATGACATTAAATGTACAGAAATGTTCACTGCTCTGTATGATTTTAGCCAGGAAATATTCATCTCTTTTGTCTTTTGATTTTGAAAGATGCAAAATGAAACAGTGCTATCTCTAACCCTTTAATCACAAAGCTCTGAGTTGTAGCTCTGTTAGTGGACAGTGGGAGCTTGGATTCCCAATTTGTTCAGTTTCACGTCATTCTGTTTCCATAGGAAATTTGATACGGCATGTACAGTGATACAACAAGTAAAAATGTCTTTCCTCCTAAATTAGAAGAATTGAATGTACATGAATAGCTGCAAATTGGTTAGGATTTATTTTAACATTGAAAAGGAGCTATTCACCATAAGACAAACGGAGACACCATGATCTGTGGCATAATGCACTTTGTTATGGTGTGTTCTTTGACTGAAGAACACATAAAGTAGTCTCTCCATAAATAAAATGCACATACTTTTTTTTACAGCTACTCAAGACTGTTATAGGCAGTGATTACTTGATTATTTTTTCAATGCAGGCTGACACTAACAAACAGCAAAGTAATTACATTTTTACTCACTGTCATAATAAATTAAAGGTCACTCTAAGATGTAATTTATATGATTACTCCAGTCAAGAATCCTGCAATTGGTCATTATGTGCATGTAATGAAATAGAAATGAACAGTGGTTTGTACATTTTAGAATTTGAAACAGTTAATTTTTCAGTTTGGCTGTACGTCGACTGTTGTATGTTTGTGTCTAAATACAATTGCAAAGCTGAATAATCACCATAATATATTGAGAAGGGTGTATTTCAGAATATAAAACTTTTCTACACAGAGGGAAACCATTCATGCATATCTGTTGGCTATTTCAAAGAAATTTCTAATTTTCACTCCCCTGCTCTTTGCTTAAAATCAAGTAAACCATTGCAGCCACATGAGTTCTACCGGAAGATTAAATAATCTACACCTAATTTTTTGCAATCACAGTGAGTCTTCAGAGTTATGAAACTGAAATTCCATTCCCCTCCAAACATAGCAGGTATTGTTTTCATAGTTTACACTGAAGGGGAAATAGAGGCAGGTTCCAAGTTGCATAATCATGTCTAAATTTTGGTGGCCAGGAGTGGGAAATACAAGATGTTTGGATTACACCTGGTAAAAGCTGAGCTTTGGGTAAGTACTGCATCCTTTTGCAGAGACAAGGTATCCTTTTGTATATAATCCTGAGATATCTTTGTGATTGTAAAAAAAATTCACAAATGTGCATGAAATGTGCCTAAATTCATTAGAACTGTCAAAATGAAATGTCAAAAACAACTCAGAATGTTAAAGTATTTAAAACTCCTCTCCTTTAAATATTTGAAGATGCTGCCTTTTTAAATAAAGGAATCGTTGCTTGTTATTTGAGTTTGTCCACTGATGCAACCTTGAGGGCTACAATTATTAGATCAGTGCTGTATGACTCATGTTACAAGCTTCCGTTCTCAAAGTAGGATGCCTGTAATTTTACAGTTTGGCAACTCCAAGACATTATAGAGTGAGTCTACAAATTCCAATGTGCTGAATCTTACATTTTTCCAGCTAATTGGAAGTTTTGGCAAGCTTTTTGGAGAGATTCTTGTGAGATTTAATGAGATTTCTTACCATATTTTACCAAACCAGTCTCATTAACTATCTACCTGCCTTGGGGTTGTCCCTGATGTCCGATCATATCCATATCTCACAATATACTGTTGCTACAGGAACTTCCCACTTGCTGGGTATCTGCTGAAAGGCTGAAATCTATGCTACCCGCACAATATTTAAAACACTGCTGCGCACCAAGGCAAGTACCGGCATTCCAAATCTGACTTTCTCATTGGCAGAAAATATCAGAGAGAGGGAAGATAATGCTGCAATTCTCCAACATGGTAGAACGGTGTCACCTTTCCAGAGAAAGCCACACAACCAGATCCTGTTCTGAGATCTCCACACAGTCAATGCCATTTCAAAGGTGTAGTCGAATAGCCAGCAGCACTCTATGCAGGTCAATGACCTTCTCCTCTCTACCAGTGTAAGTATCACACTCCCCTCTGCCAAGTCACACTCATGGTGGCTCAGTGGTTAAAACTGCTGCCTCACAGCGCCAGGGTCGCAGGTTCAATTCCAGCCTTGGGCAACTGTCTCTGTAGAGTTTGCCCGTTCTCCCCATGTCTGCGTGGATTTCCTCTGGGTGCTCTGGTTTCCTCCTTCATTCCAAAGATGTGCAGGTCAGGTGAGTTGGCCATGCTAAATTGTCTATAGTGTTAAGTGCATTAGTCAGAGGGAAATGGGTCTGGGTGGGTTACTCTTCGAAGGGTCGGTGTGGACTTGTTGGGCCGAAGAGCCTATTTCCAGAAATCTAAACAACCACTGACCAAGACTCTGTCTCTCATTATTGTATCCAGCATCTTCCCCCATTTACTGTCATGCCACCCCACTCCCCAACAATCTTCTACATCACAAACTCTGCATGGTCTCTGTTCTGCTCACTCACTCACTGTCTTAGAACATCTCAACAAGCAACCTTCACTTGCTCCAACACTAACAGCTATGCCACCTAGTTTAATCTCCCTCAATCCCTTTCTTTCTCTCATTCCAGGAGAAGCCAATATATAAAAGGGTAGAAAATGCCTGCATAGACAAAGGAATGCCTGACATTGTTTCAGCCACCACAAGGAAATACTCCTGGTTTATGCAGGGAAAGACCAGGGCTGCTGTTGCAGGGATGTTCATCAATCATTACACACCACTCCTAACCACAGGAGAAACACAACTGGAGGAGCAAACACACTAATTCTTTGGGAGTCTCCTTTCAGGACACTCCAGGTGTGGCTGGCCTTTCATCCCTGGCCTCCCTACCCTTGGAAGTTCAAGCTGAGAAGAGTCCATTTGCCTCTGGCAAGAAAGCCCTTATTAAGGCTGGGCTGTCCAGACATCAGGATCACCTGAACAAAGCTCCAGAGCCAATGGGCTCTACTGCTAAGCATATTCGCTCCATACCAGCTGCAGAATCAGAGACCCTGAGACATAGTGGGAGGGAGGAGGAAGAAGAAATATATGGATGACACTTTATGGCACAGGTGACGTTGCGCTGTATATGAATGCTCATGTTTGTTTAAATTTCTTGTTATGGTTGTACATCTGTTTGTGTAGCACTGAATGTAACTTCATATCAGGATGTAGCGGAGATGTAGGGGGACAGTCTGTGGAAGCAATATGAATTAGTCATATGCAGGGTAACAGATCCTACTGACACCATTGCCTCTCAGCCTAAAACATCCCAACTTTTTCACTGGCATCTGTGACCAAAAGTGCTGCTGTGAATGAGATGATCATCAATGCTTGCGGCAGGGGTGTATGCAGCACACAGGGAGCCAATGCATTAATATGACCAGGGATTAGGGATCCTGCAGGATTGTGTCCTGAAATCGTTCTGTGTGCAATCGTTACTTCTACCTTAAGTAGGTCTTGCAGCCTCCTCCCTCACGAGCTGAGACACTTATCCCACTCACTTGTGGTATGTTCTCAGCCATTTTCTTCCTCATTGAGCACTTTCAAGCTCCAGTACGATGGATGGCAATGGTGAACGTTCTTTGGCTTGTGTCTTCCAACATGTCAGTGATTCCCCAAAGATCAGATTCCCTTCCTGATAGCCCTTCCCGTGAACCACTTAGCCTTTATTCTTCCTCAGGTTCCCACCCAACCTGTCTACGTGATCTTGCAGCTGCCCACCTTTCTCCCCCTTGTATATGATGTAACCCTGCCTGGTATGGTCATACACTGTGTCTCCTTTTAGCCAAGGTATTCCTGATCATGGATGAACCCCCATCCTGTATAACCTATTCCAATCCATGCTTTTCTATATCCCCACCTTACAAATATTGTTGTCCTACCATCATGATGATTATCCCCCTTCCTGCCAGCCTACAATTCCCAATCCTGACAAATACTTTCCATGGCAGTGGTATCCCCTTGTTCCCTTTCCATGCACTTTTCTGTTTTGGCCCCCTTACTTTGTGTGAACAGACTCAATTGGCTGACCATGGTGCACTCCCTTGAGCAAACTAACTGGACAGCCAGAACATGAAGTGCCCAAACTCACATCCTCCAACTGGTTGGCCCTGCCCAGCATATTGGCTATTATGGAGCCACAAGCCTAACTGTGACCCAGTCCCTGGCCTGCAAAGACATGGGCCTCTTGACTGAAAACACTCTGACCTGCCATCTGAATGTGGCCAATCTTCTGGACTGGAATAGGAGGCTGCTCTTCACTAAATAGGCTGAGACCTTCTGACTGATGGGTGCCTCCTTGGACTTTGGTGAGGACCACTCCCCCAAGATTTGAGATGTGGCTACTCGCTTGCTGCACATGCCATGTGTTTGCCATCTAAGCGGTTAGCACATGGAGATTGATGAACAGCAAGGCTTATCCAACCACCGACTGTGAACTGCTGGCCAGGATGCAAGTTGACTGGTTGTGAGACCATCGTAATTGGAACAGCAAGGCAAGGCAAAGGTGATCAAGCATGAAGAAAGCAAGTGAATAACCCTGAGATTTCACCAGATCATATCTGTGAGCTGGGTGCCTGTCTCTACTTATGACATCCTTATTGCAGCCTTTAACTATCAGTTGCCGGAGCACCCTGCATTGCAAGTCTGCGCTTCCTAAGCAGCCTGCATTAGATGGATGCCAATGTCATCCAATGGGCACATGTGGCTGGTGGCCAGCGACTATGCTCTGAAGTTCTGTTTGGTGTTGAGCAACACAATGGCCACAGATAATGGCAAACTGAAGTTATCGGGTACATGTTTTTATTTCCGTACAGTATTCAGAAATCTCAACATCTACTTGGTTGATGTGTTGAGTCAGAAAATAAGTTGAATATTAATGAGATATGTAGTGGAGTTAATACTGCATTATACAAGCTATAAGGCCCCTTCATTGAAGTAGGGAAATCTTCAATAGACAATTTGAAAAATTTAATTTCATCTCATCTCAGATTCTAAAGTCTGCCCATGGTAGGTGCAGGGTGAATTGGCATGTTAGATATAAGGGCAAAGGGGGGATGAGTAGGAGGCAATTGGTTGGCAGGAATTGGCAGTAAATTGGTATAGGGGTTACAAATTCTCATTCCTGATGAAGGGCATATGCCCGTACAGTTGACTTTCCTGCTCCTCGGATGCTGCCTGACCTGCTGTGCTTTTCCAGTGCCGCACTTTTCAACGCTGACTCTCCAGCATCTGTAGTCCTCATTTTCTCATAGGGGTTACAAAGGCTCACAGGATAGTAGGTGGTGGGCATAGTCTGGGATCAGTTGCTACTAAGTTAAAATAGAGGATATAAGGACCATGGAGTGTGCATAAAAGCACATCGACTTGCTTGGAGGGTATAATGGGCATGGGGGTTAGTGGTATGAAGGGCCGCGGTGTTGAGTAGATTGAAGAAGGTGAAATAGACTGGCATAATTACAGTGTGTGATTCTATGGGGTTGTCGGTGAGGGAGGGAGAGAATATGTGCATATGTGTGTGTAGAGGGTGGAAGGAGACCTGGAGGGCGATTTTCTCATTTCATTGCATTATGACAAATCTTAACCAACCAAGTGTGGATGCAGGTCTTTTTACACAGACCATCCTTACAGCTAACCGCATCCAAGATCAGCCCTACTGATTGGAACACAAAGTTCTCGGCAACTTTCTACAGGTGCAGATTCACAAAGCCTGGATGCACACTGAGTCTGCATTCCAGGAGTGAAAGTGTAGCCTAAAATTTCCATTCAGGCCAACAGATAGGAATATTTGAACCATATTTTGCATAGAATTACAGACGTCTAAGGCACAGGAGCAGACTATACAGCCTTCTCCAATGCTATTTAGATCATGTTACTTCAGCATTATCCTTGTACTCCTACCTCCCTCCAGGGCAGCTTTTTCCCATTTTCAATTAAAGTATATTGCCCAGTGAGATTCATCATGAATTCCTCTGCTCACGTTGGCTGACTCTCCCCATCATGTGGGGAAGATGTGAACTGGGTGTGGTCTAGAGAATATTGCATCAGTATCATCATGGATGCACTTGTGGATCAAGGCTTAGAAGTTTTTGGATTAGATTACCTACAATAGGGAAGCAGGCCCTTCGGCCCAACAAGTCCATGCCGACCCTCCAAAGAGTAACCCACCCAGACCCATTCCCCATATGTACCCCTGAGTAATGGGCAATTTAGCATGGCCAATTCACCTAACCTGCACATCTTTGGATTGTGGGGGGAAACCGGAGCACCCGGAGGAAACCCACACAGACACAGGGAGAATGTGCAAACTCCACATGGACAGTTGCCCGAGGCTGGAATTGAACCCGGGTCCCTAGTGCTGTGAGGCAGCAGTGCTAACCACTGAGCCACCGTGCCGCCTCCTAAAGTTACTACATTAGTCCACGTTACTGCTTGAAATGAGCTACTGGCATAAAAAATAATACAGTTATGACCTTGATGGCGACAGGGATGGCATTGCCACTTGTGCTTCTGAGCACAGGTCCTACTGCAGTAGATGTCACAAAGCCTGCACTCTTTCAGGGAGTTTGAGAAAATGACCTTGAAGCCTCTAAATGTGGGAAGCTCAACATTCTCCTCTGTCTACTTAGGGGATCTTCACCTGTTGCTTCTCCTTCGAGGGGTTGTACATTTGTCATAGGTGGGCTTGCGGGTGAAGTTGTAATCGCTGTTTCCTTTCCACATTATCTTCATATTTCAAATCCCAAATTCACAAGGATTCCAGCCACCTTGATGCCGATGTTAGGTACATGAGCAGTTAACTAATGGGAATGTTAGAAAGAAAACACAATTTTTCAGCCCTCACATCGATCACAATGATGGCCTCACTCAATGTAGAATGGAGGGTGCCCAATGAAACCATAGTCATGCTTCCATAAGAAGCATTGATGTAAGAGACATTATCCAATTGTACAATGGATGACAAAAGTTTCGTACTATGGGGCTTAGAATTTTGCCTGTAAGCCACCACAATACTCCATAGCACTCCCCTCTACTGAAGAAGATGCTCCTTTCCAGATTGGAGACCAATGCTCTTGCATACTCATAGTTCAATATGTGAACGTGGCCCACCAGTACTAGCTATCAAATGTGTTTCTGAAAATCTCAGGGACCGCTTTTAAGCACCTTTGTCAAATACTTTTGCTTCACAATTAGGAGACAATTAGCATACACAATGTAATGGACATGGTTGCCTGAGGCCATAATACTTAATGTGTATTTTTGGAAAAGGAATAACCTGGCAGTGAAGTACAAATTAAAGGCAGATGGGTGTCATTACTGAATCAGTGGAGGCATAATTAATGCAATCACCTCCAATTTCACAATTTTTACTCCACCCCAGAAGAAAAGAAATTTACATGCTCATTGTACATGAAGTGAGAGCCATTTTGTACAGTTATTACTCAGTTGACTATTGACTCAACTTGGCAAGGACCCAACTTAGTTTAACATGTGTGACTTGCAGGTTCGGCATGTGTTGAGCAAATGTCTCCTCCATCCTTCATGTTCCCTTTAAATGTGACTGTTCTTGTGACTCTGGTGAACATTCAGCCTTCAATCATTTCTAGTCATTTCAATTTTAATGTCCCCACCTTATTCTAAAGGCCAAACCTTTAGAAATTCTCATGTCCTTTTTGGCACCACACCCTCCAGAGTTAGCACGATCTCTTTGAGACCTCCCTCCTGGACTCCGAGACACCATCGATTCACCCTGAGGTCCAACTTGATGCTGAAACCAAGCCTGTGACTTGAGTTGTCTGCTTTCCTCAGGACTCCGTTGATTGCTTCCTGATAAGTTTCTGATTCATTGTTGAGCAAACCTCCAGGATGGTCTGTGCTTGCCACCCAGACTGACTTGGCTGGACAGCCTTGACTGATAATGCAGGAATGACTATGATCCCATCCTCAGACTACAATGCTCCCAAGTGCCTTACTGACTCTGGTAACCCCTTTGGCTGGAATCAGATGAGTCCCTTGACTAACATTAATGCCACCCATTGACTGACTATTGTCCCACTTCAGCCCACTACAGATCTCCCCTACGATTTTCACATATGACCATTTGCTTCAATCACCTGTACTGTGTTTACTATGTAAACTGCTGCCTCATGTTTCAGATGTGATGTTGACCAGGTATTGCACTGCACAGTGACATACCCACTTTCTTGACTGTTCAGTGCTCACACTGTTACAAGCTGCCTACTTCTACCTTTGTGCACAACAAGCCAAGCAAGCCACAGAAACCTGCAGCCTGTAACTGAGCACTGAAGACCCTGGGCACTGAGAAATCAATACAATTGATGTAGACGGCAGCCTGCAAGTTGGTGCTGAAGTCAGTGAGTGTGAGCTCAAAAAATACTGTGGAGTAGACAGAGGCTGGCAGACTCCAAAGCAGCACAAACTGAGTGAGCACTAAGAAAGTAAGCAAAGAATCTTAGAATGTATCCAGTTCAGTTTATATGAAATGAATGCGTGGAGAAAGTGAGGACTGTAGATGCTGGAGATCAGAATCGAGAGTGTGGTGCTGGAAAAGCACAGCAGCTCAGGCAGCATTTGAGGAGCAGGACAGTCGACCTTTTGGGCATAAGCCCTTCATCAGAAAACCAAGGAGCAGGGGAACCAACATTTTGGGCTTATGTCCAAAATGTTGATTCTCCTGCTCCTCAGATGCTGCTCGACCTGCTGTGCTTTTCCAGCACCACCCTCTTGACTCTGAAATGAACATGTGTTCATGAGCACAAAGCCACCTAGCGTAAGAATACAAGTCTTCAGTATTCCTAAGTTACAAAGTAAAGTCTTAAAGGGTTGATCTCATGTCTGAGTTCTTTTAAGAGCAGGCATGGTGTTTTCACAGGGCTAGTGAATGCCAATACAAACTTTGGTAAAGAATCGAGGGGGATGATGGGTTATGAAGCATGAAGAGGGACATTGCTTTTAAGAAACAGTTGGATGATGGTTGGGACATGTTTTCAATGAGCTGCAGATGCAGGGTACCTGGTTGGATTTACACATCAGGAATTTGCATTATCCAGTTTTCCAAGGAAGGAGAGAACTGGAAGTGGCTTGTAAAGAAGGTGAGTTAGAACTTTAATGAAATGCAAATAGATGGAAATAAAGTAGTCACTGCTCAATGGTGGGATTCTGAAGCTCCCTGGAGCTTGAGAGGAAAATCACAAAAAATTTCTTAACATCAAGATACTGATTTTTAAAATTCCTCCATTTTTCCCATCTTTCTCACCATTGTTTATGCACACCAGGGAAGGAAACATTTCTGTCCATGTGATTATCCATTTCCCCGCAACATCTAACTCTGGTGAGCGGCACTGTGGCACAGCGGTTAGCACTGCTGCCTCACAGCACCAGAGACCCAGGTTCAATTCCCACCTCACGCAACTGACTGTGTGGGGTTTGCACATTCTCCCCGTGTCTGCGTGGGTTTCCTCTGGTTTCCTCCCACAGTCCAAAAATGAGCAGGTTAGGTGAATTGGCCATGTTAAATTGCCTGTAGTGTTAGGAGCAGGGGTAAATGTTGGAGAATGGGTCTGGGTGGTTTGCGGATCGGTGTAGATTTGTTGGGCTGAAGGGCCTGTTTCCACACTGTAAGTAATCTAATCTTCGATTTACCTCAACAGCTCCAAGCAGTAGGGAGTTTCATATTCTCACCACACTCTGGGTAAAGAGTTTTCTCCTGAATTCCCTGTTGGATTCAGTAGTAACTAACTTATATTTGTGGTCACTAGTTTTGGATTCAGTCACACCTACCTTTCAAACACTTCAGTAATTTTAAAGAACTCTATTGGGATACTCAGATTTCTCCTTCCAACAGAAAAGAACTCCAATTCTGTTCCATCTTTCAATGTTGGTATCACTCCTGGGAATGTTTTTTGCATCTTCTCAATTGCTTTCCTGAAACTTGGAAAGCAGAATTGCACTGATTATATTACTCTGAAGAGTTACTACTAAGCCATCCATGCTTCAATAGGTGACACTGGTAAAACAACAATTCAATAGCCATCAAGGCATCTCACCACTGCACATCAAGGGAAATGCAACTGCCCTTATTTCCCTTGTCAGACTGTAGAACCCTGGTTGAAGCTATGTCTCTCATCCCAATGTGGTTTCAGAGCTGGAAGATCAACAATTGATATGAGATCTTCTCAGGTGAGCAGCTTCAGCAGAAATGTTGTGAACAAGGAGCACTATATATTGCCTTAATGGATCTCAACAAGGCAAATATGACCAAAGGCATTCTGTTTAAGCTGCTAGAGAAAACTGGACTCCTGCCAAATCTATTCAAAGAGATCCCCTCTTTTTCATAACAACATGAGGGATAAAGCCAGCTGTGACAGGGCAACATTGGAACCCGTTAATTGGCATAATTTTCACTTTGCTGGTATAATATGCCTTCAGGATAGATATAGATGGTATCTACTAACTGTACTACCAGAACTGATGGAAAGCTGGTCAATCTCCTTGCCTAAGATTCAAGGCAATGTCACACTAGCATTCCACACTGAGGAACATATCCAACAATAATCGGACAGAGTCTGTCATGCCTGTAAAATGTTTGTGTTGACCATCAGCATTAGGCAAACAAAGTCATGGTACAGAATATTGCCACACTGCCATCTACTAGCATTGACTATGTGATGCTGGAGATTGTTGATGGTATCACAAATTGAAGCTCCACTAACATCAGCAACCTGTCAGTTGATGTTGTAATCAACACACACTGCAAAAGCTGTAGCTGTTATGTCCAAGTGCAAGTCAGAAAGTATAGAACAACAGCAGCAGGACTGAGGATACTGAAATGTGAGTTTACGAATCCTGCATTAGCAGTGTACAACTCCCACAGAGCATAGACTCAAACAGTTGAAAAGGTTGAATAGTTTACACCTTTGGTGATTCAGACATTGCCTTACCAAGAGATGCTAAGGATATGTCATGAGAGATCCTGGAGTGTGCTAATTCCACCAGCTAACATTCATTACTAAGCAAAGAATGCCTGCATTGGCTTGGCTATATTGGATTGCTTGCATTTGAATGCCCAAGGATTTTCTCCGTGGTGTACTGGCCTCTGTGACACAATCTCCTTAGCAACCATATTTCTGCATCAAGGATACTGCAAAGTAGATACGAGAATGGTGCACATTGACACTGACATTGGGATACAGACTCTGGACAGTTTCCAGGATGTCTGGAAGCTGACTCCCTTGAAGGTGACTCATTGGAAAGGTGAGCAGATCTCTGGCCAAAAAGAGGACTACAGAAAACAGAAACCAGCAAATCATGCATCTTCTCAACGCATATCTTCGTCTGCAACAAATGCAGCAGAGACTGCCAGGTTATAGTGGGACTACTAAACCACACTGACATGATGTTTAATACAAAATTAATTACCATGACACAAATCATCATCTTACAAAATGGAATATTGCCACTGCCGATGCAACAGAGAAATGTGAAGCAGATTTTATTAAAGAGAACAGACCTTAGACAGTCCTTGTTTATCTGGTTGTTAGCAAATAAAACATATTTGTTCACTGGATGCGTGTGTGATTGGTCAGGTCAATGTTTTTGGCCATTCTAATTGCCCTTGCGGTGAGCTGCCTTCTTGAACAACTCAGTCCATTTGGTGTATGTGTACCCACAGTACTGTTAGGAAAGGAATTTTAGTACTCTGGCTCAGTCTCACTGAAGGAATCATGATATATTTCATGTCAGGAATGGTGTGTGGCTTGGAAGGAATCATGCAGTTAGTTATATTCTCTTGCATTTGTTGCCTTTGTCCTTCTAGATGGCAGAGGTTCTGTGTTTGGAAGGTGCTGTTGAAGTGCACTGGGTGAGTTCTACAGTGTGTCTTGTAGAGATAGTGCACATTACTGCGTGTCAGCAGTTGAGAGTATGAATATTTAATATGATGGGCGGGTGCTCATGAAACCCTCTGCTTTGTTCTACATGGTGTCGAGCTTATTGAGTGCTGTGACTGCACTCATCCAGCAAGTGAAATGTATTCCATCACATTTCTAATTTGTGCCTTGTAGATGGTGGACGTGGTTTGAGAAGTTAGGAGATGAGTTGCTCACTGCAGAACTGTTAGCTTCTGGCCTGCCTTTGTAACCACAATAAGTATATGGGTAGCCTGATTTAGTTTCTGATCAGTGGTAAACCAAGATGTTAGCAGTGGGGCTTTTGTCCTGGTAATGCAATTGAATGTTAAGGGAAAATGGTTAGGTTCTTTTGAGCATTTATGTGGCTCTACTGTTACTGCCCACTTTTCTGCTCAAGCCTGGATATTGTCCAGATCTTGCTGCACATTGAATGGGCTGTTTCAGTATCTGAGGTGCCATTCATTCATTGGGGAATGAGCCATGCCAACAAAGAGCTGTAACCATGCCAGTGTCCAACTGTGAGGGGGTATACCCTCCCCTGCTTGATGACCTTTGTATCCCTCCTTTGTGCTGGGTAACTGAATGTGAAATTAACCTCTTTCCTTCAAGCAAACATTAGCAAACCACCTCCCCACCAGCTGTCAGCCTCACCACCACATCTGATAATAGGACTCCCAATTATTCAATGACCTCCTATTGACTGCCTGCCATTCTTAATTGGCAGGGTTTCCAGAGGCATACTTAACTGGCTGACAATTCCAAAATCGCATGTGAGGTCTCACCACCAGAATTTCCATCTCATCCTAAGAGAAGGATCAGTTCCAGAACCAAAACTATTACTCCATGAATCAGAATGACCAACTTGCTTATTTTCAACCATCTCCTGCCAGGCTGTACTATTACGAAGCGCTAATCCAACCAATACAGAAATATTCTATACCTGTTGCAGATATTGATTCCTCAACATTTCAAGATGCTCTCTTAACAATCTTCTCAGGTTGTAAATTCAATGCATCAGATACTTCCATGTGTCATCTCAATGACCTTTGGTTCCCAGAACAGACTCCCTCATCAGCACTTTATCATTTTCTTCAAAAATCCAAAATTCAAGCTGGAAAGATGTTACACTAGATACCTTTGGCATCTATTTGTTATTATTAAATTTGATTACATGGGTCTGGTTATATATTCATTCCTAGAACTCAGACCACTCCAATTTGAAGCGAATGACAGGGTGCTGCAGAACTGATTCACTCATTTTTTTTCATATTCTTTGCCTCATTTTATTGACTTTACTTTCCACAGTTGTGAACCTGGCAGGAGTGAAACAATGAGCACTGTGCAACTGATGTATTTGGCAGGTCCAATGCAGTTGTCACTGCTGATGGTGTGTGAGAACGACACAGCTGTCATTGTTGGCACAGATGCTACAGCTAGTATTCTGTATTTAGTACAGATGGATTACATGTCACAGTGTGCACTGGAGGCAACTGACCTCAGAACCAGTTCAGCAAAAAATGATTAGTCTTTAGAAATTAAAGAAATTAAAGATAAATAAGACTGGTTTTATTTTCAACATCTTTAAACTATTGTAGCTTGCAGCAATGGAGGCCTCACTGGGTTGTTCACAAGCTCTTGTGGAGATTTTCATATAATAAAGACTCATTATTAATGTAACCTCAACCATCATTGCATGCATCAGTCTTATGACCATATGTCTAAATTGGTATGTGGGTGAATCAAATTAACATATGTCTGACAATGATAACCCTGAATCAGCAATAAAATTTCAGTCTAATGACACATGGCTGATTAATTTCCATTATTACACAATTAATTCCCAAACATAACATTTACACAGAAAATCTAGATCCAAATAGGTAAAATATTTGACAATTCTTCAATTTTCTTTATGCTCGATCCATGAAATATAAATATCACTGTGCTGGATTTCCAATAGACAGTGGCCTGTTTTTTAAAAAAATACCCAATATTTTCTGTACATGTTTCCCACTGTTTTCACATTAATCAAAGGATGTCAAATTCAATGTACTATATCCAGACTATTCACAACTTGGCAAATTTGCCAGACATTAAGTTGAGCTGCTTCTTACCTGACAAGTGTCCACCCAGACATTACATTGTGGATAAGTAACTTAGCATGATGTTTTATTTTTCAGATATTTAATCAAATGCACAAAATCATTCAAAAAATAATTCTGAGTCTTCGAGATGATTCCACTGTTCCTTCTGATATGGTTTGTGAAATCACTCCATAAATTCTTCTCGCAGTGGAACTCCCATGTCCTTGCGTTGATCCTGAAAGACTTGATAGCAAAGTCTTTTGTTACAGATAAACAGAAAAAAAAGCAATTAGATTAGATTTCCTACAGTGTGGAAACAGGCCCTTCAGCCCAACAAGTCCACACCAACCCTCCAAAGAGTCACCCACTCCCCACTGAATGATGCACCTAACACTATGGGCAATTTATAAGGTCAATTCACCTGACCCGCACATCTTTGGATTGTGGGAGGAAACCAGAGCATCCATAGGAAACACACATGGACATGGGGAGAATGTACAAACTCCACACAGAGAGTTACCCGAGGCTGGAATCGAACTTGGGACCCTGGTGCTGTGAGGCAGCAGTGCTAACCACTGAGCCACCATGCCACCAGGATTAACATACGTAACAAAAAGGACAAATATTGTTAAGTATTAGAAGGAAAAGGAAAGATTTCTGATTTGCATCAGATTCTTCTTTACGAGAAAGTGATCCAATCCCCATCCAAACCTTTACTCCCTTTCCTCTGCTGATTGACCTGCTGTCCATTGCCAGAATTTTCTGGTTGTATTGTTGAACTACAGGCATATGTTGCTGTGTTAATTTGAAGTAGTATGGGAGGAGGCTGGCTACACAGAGTGATGTTCAGCGTAGATCAATTGGGCAGAATGACCTACACAGTGAAGATGTGATCTGATTGGGTTTCTTTTCTGTAATTTTCGCAAGCATTAAATGCATCTCAACTAATTCACTTAAAATCTGTTAGACTATTAGACCACAAGATGTAGGAGCAAAAGCAGGCCATCAAGTATACTCCACCATTCAATGAGATCATGGCTGATCTAAATGTCTTCAACTCCACTTTCCTTCCTTTGGCTCATAATTCTTGATTCCCTTACTAATTGAAAATCTGCCTCTCTCAGCCATGAATGTACTCAATGACCAAACCTCAACAGCTCTTTGCACAAACAATTTGTACAGATTCACTACCCTCAAACAGAAGCAATTCCTCCTCATCTTTGTCTTAAATAGGTGACTGCTTCTGAGGCTATGCTTAGATTCTTCAGCAAAGGGAAATAATCTTGCCACATAAGCCTCCTAAGAATTCTTTATGTTTCAAT
Organism: Hemiscyllium ocellatum; assembly: GCF_020745735.1. Taxonomy (NCBI): domain Eukaryota; kingdom Metazoa; phylum Chordata; class Chondrichthyes; order Orectolobiformes; family Hemiscylliidae; genus Hemiscyllium; species Hemiscyllium ocellatum. The sequence goes on from NC_083402.1 coordinate 126,108,680, forward strand.
AAAATCTCATTGGAGTACAGGCCTAACCTATTTAAACTCTCCTCAGAAGCAAATCCCTGAATGCCTAGGATCTACAGTGAACTTTCTTTGGATTGCCTCCAATGTCACTAAACTAATGACTGTCAAGAACAGAAGGAATATAAAAATTAATGGGAGCATTAATTAACACAATATAAGGGAGATTTAGCACAGAAAAACAGACAGCTGCATGTACATCACACACGTCACTCTTGTTGATTAAATTCAAGTCAAAGTTTTGCCATCAGGTCCAAATGGTCCCAAGCATGGTGCAATAGACAGCAGGAACCCAAGGATGATACTTCCTCTGTGTTGTGGTGCCCTTGAGAGAGAGAGAGAGAGAGAGAGAGAGAGACAAGGAGTTTTTGTTATTGCACTAGGCTCAGGTTTGCAGGCTCTGAGGAGAGAAGGGAGGACCTCCAGCAGTGGTGAGGGAGTGACCATTGGAGCTGGGGCTGGGCTCCCACTCTGTGTCATAATGAGGCCAAAAAGGCAAAGGTTCTACCCACACTCTCCTTCAAAGAACTTGTTGGGAAATAGTCACTGTTTAAATTGGTGGCCTAACCATGCGGTGAGGGCCTGTGCCAATGCGGTTGAGGGCACAAGGTGGTCATTAATTAAGTGCAACTACAGTAATTGTCTGCCTGCATCTCTCTGATTGGTAAATTGTCTCCTGGAAATCTAATCACAGTTTAATGCACTTTGAATTTGTCTTTTTGGGATATAGAAACTAAATACATAAGAATGTTGTGCTGACTTTTTTGTCAGGTTATTACATGCCCTTGCTGTGTATGGAGGGGTTGATCATGTAAAATAGGTCAAGTGGCCAGCCTGCCACCTTCCCACTTCTAAGCTCACCCCCATAAAATGGAGGGTGGGAGGGTGCTGAAATCAGCCCACTATCTTGTATAAGTAGTAACTATTAGTTCATTGAGCTTGATAAAACCACAATTGACCGATATGTAGCCCTGCCCATTCCATAATATGGTTGGACCAGATATGGGGCAAGAGTGGGCAGCCAACGTTGTACGAACAGCAGAAAAGAAGGTTGGTATTATCTGTGGAGGGTGTCTTTTAGCACTGGGGCACTCCACCAGCAGATAAAACTCCCTTCCTTCCAACCTACACAAACCCTAAAACCCATCCATTCAATCCCCTTGTCACCTTGCTAATTTGACAAGACTTTCTGCTGATATCCTCTGACTTACTTGCATTCAGGATCCATCTGGTCTCTATTTTTGGGCCAGCCTGCTATCCCAGCAGACCTCTCCACAGACCTCTGACATCACTGGGCTGTTCAGCATTCAGGGAACTCCATACATTAGGACTCCATTCCACTAAGGTGTGGAAGTCCCACTCTAAGCTAATTTAGCCGGCTGCAAATCATTATGGGTATGGAGAAGTTGGGCCTGTTGGCTCAGTGCTGAGTTTTTTTAAACTGCCAAAAACTTCAGTAAATTTAGAAGTGGGCAATTATGGAAAATGTTCGAGGAGAAAGTGAGGACTGCAGATGCTGGAGATCAGAGCTGAAAATGTGTTGCTGGAAAAGCGCAGCAGGTCAGGCAGCATCCAAGGAACAGGAGATTCGACATTTCGGGCATAAGCCCTTCTTCAGGAAAAAGCCTTCAGCCTTTCCTGAAGAAGGGCTTATGCCCGAAACGTCAAATCTCCTGTTCCTTGGATGCTGCCTGACCTGCTGTGCTTTTCCAGCAACACATTTTCAATTATGGAAAATGTTCCTGGTAACTAATAACAGAATGAAAGATTGATGGGTTGAACATTATCATGTTGGAGCACATGACAAGACTGTCCTCAGTATTCTGTATGCTTCTAATCAGGTAAACTAGGCTGTTATGTTTCCAAACCGTTTGCTTGACAATAGATCGTTTGGGACAAATGACAGGCAGAGTTGTGATTACTCTGGCATAGAAAGTTAAACCATAAACTGTTCAAGCACGATGCAGTTGACATCTGTATTTCATCTAGTGTCATTTTGTTAAAAAAATGTACATTTGTTTCCACTTGTCTTAGTTAGTAATATATAGCCGGGGTCATTGGCTGACAGATTGTTTACTGTTAAGATCATGAATTAGTGCGAGTAAACAACAGTTATTTCTGATGACCATCTGATATGTAAGGGCTCTTATGGTGCAGGATAGTGTCCTTACCTCTGAGCCAGGAGTCCCACCTGCTCCAGAGGTGAATAAAAACATCCCTGATGGAATGATTGATTAGAAAGTATGTATATGCCTGTTGTAGATGCAAAGTTGTAGAATTTTTGAAGATTTAAGGAATGGAATTTGCTTATATCACTTTTAAAATATTACCGTGTTATAAAATTAAGTTTATATACAAAATGTTCTCATCATTTTGTGTAATTTTTAAGACTCTTCCTTATTTTAACTTTCTTAATCTAACTCATAGTTTGAGAAGGTTTTGTTGGTATTAATTTAGAGCAGCTATGCTTATTGTATTAGGGCAGTCTAGATGAATTCACTATCTGGTTCTTCATCTTTGCTTCACCTGCTAGACACATGTAATCATCTAAATCTCTCCTTAGATCAGCAAGTTTTTCATCTATCCAGATGAAATTTAATTGCACTTTCATAATTTCAAAGACCGCTGTCAAGCCAAGTCCTAATCTATCCAGCAACAAAACAGCAATTAAAAGTGTAAAAGAATGCAATGCATTTTCAGTGTTCTTCTGTCCGAGAGTTTTGTGTGAGTGATGAAGCAAGAAGGCCATGGCAGGAGCATTATCATCAACAGCACCTGAATGCCAACATTTAACATATTTTCTAGGCACTGCTTAGAGATTTAAATGCTGTTCCTTGGGACAGGCCTTTGCAGACTAAGATGTATTTATAGGAAGTATTTTAGAACTGTGATTGAGTTATGACAGTTGTCATACACTGGCTGCAGTCAAGGATACAACTGCTGTCACCTTCATGCCTCCAGTCCCCTTGACACTATCAGAGAGGCACATCCAGTGACTTATCTGCAGGTCATATCATTTAAACACACAACTAATTCTGTGTTCTCCATTGGCTCCAGGACCTTTATTGCCACTCAGATATTCATTTTCACATTCATTTAACAATGGAACTCACCATGATTCAAGGAGCTGGCTGGCTGAATAGTTTCCATCTGTGCTGTATGACTCCAGAAAATGACTGACTGAAGATAGAATAGATGAGACTGTAACTCAGAACAACATCAAGTCCTGTTATCCATAAAACAGCACATGCAGAAGGCATCGTGTAATGCTTCCAGTTCACATGACGCCACCAAGGCCATTGGAAACAATATATAACCATTGGCAAATTTCAAACATTCCAACTTTATCAATGTCCCAGTGTTCAGTGAGCAGCAAAACAGGTTTTTGTGGTTAGTGCCCACTTTGCAGGCAGCAACACTGATTTTTTATTTTGCAGGAATCTTATTTTACTTGAAGGAGGAGAACCGAGGTACATAGATTCTCAGAAGCCAAGGCTATCCTCTTCAGATATTGTTAACAACATCCATTTGAGCCCAAGAATTGTATTTAATGCCTTTGCAGCATGAAAATTAATTTTTAACCTGGTTTTAATGCATATGATCAATGGCAAAAGGAAAAGATAGAATGTCATCATAATGCGCAGGACAGAGGGGGTAATTTGGTGATGTTGCCAGTGCCAGCTCTTTAGTAGAGCTAAGTACTAAGTCCACTTTCCCAACTCTTTTCCCATTACCCCATATCTTTCGCCATTGCTCCATAATTTTCTTCTCTTTATGTCTTTATCCCTTTGCACCTTCACAGATGTCTTCAGCATTTGATTTTTCATCATTATGTAATATGGGAAAACAATTCATTTTAGATTTGAATAGACATTGTCACAGCCCATAGCTAACAAGGAATTTCATAATAGCAAACATTATAAATTGCACTTAATATGTTGCAAATTTAGTTTGAAAATCAGACAAGTGAAGATTATAGTTACTAATGAATTCAGCATTGACTGCATCTCTAGTTACCTGAAAACCTCATCTTTGAGTGATTAAACACTGATCCATGCTTCCTCTTGGCTCAGTAGCTATTCAGCAAATCATGAGTAAAATCAGAATGATATAAGGTACTATTTGAATTGACATGTCTAATTCAATATATTGAAATGTTCAGGACAATTTATTACAGTTCTCCCAACTTACAATCAGACTGCATTTATTTTGAAACTCTAGGATAGTTTCCTGGCACACTATTGAAGAGAATGACCCAAGCAGTATAGGAATATTTTAGTCCTAACATTTGTGTTACTTTGGTTTTGCTCCTCTCCCTCATTTTTCTATTCTGTATCTAATTTTCTCTCCACTTGAATTCCTCTCTCAAACCTTTCTTCCCACATATCAGTGTAGCTCCAGCCTCTAGATGTTCTCTATTATAAAATGGTGCTGATAGATCCCCAGATCCTCATAATTAAAAACGAAATGTTGGAGAATTTTTGTTTTTGATGAAACATGGTATTTTTTTAAGCTGCATTCAGTTATTTGAAAGTTGTGGCTCCAAAACAAATGGACATAAAATTAATCACATTTGTTCAGGGAGCAGGGAATGTGTAATCCTCACTAGCAAACCTTAAGAACAGATACACACCGAGAATAAGTATCAGTTTATGTTAAATATTTCTCCTTTTTAAAATATAATTACCTACAAAATAATTTTATACCTTATTATTATTAATTTCTCTATTATTCAGTTCTACATTTTGATGATAGACTGTCCCATTCTGATTTCTCATTTTGTGTGATTATCTTTTATTTAAAACAGTGCTTGCTGTCTCTGCTAGATAATTAAACTTATATTTTTTCTCTTGTGAAGACTGATTTTCGAATATGGATGCATTTGAAAGCTTGTGTGCATATGGCAGTTTGTGCAGTTATTCAAATATTAGTGTATTTGGATGTATATTTGCAGAAGTGCACAAGTGTAAGGTATTTGTGTTTTAATTATAACATAATTAAAATGTACTTAGTTATGCACATTATTTTTATTTAAACAGGAACAAGCACAATATGATCACTACCTGGTACCGATATTAGTTTAAGAGAGTTGCTGAGCCAGATAACTTCATTCCTAGGGGTGCAGGAATTCAACCATCATTCTTTTAAAACAGTAGCAACAATAACTTGCATGTGTATAGCACGATGATCATAGTAAAAATTGCCCATGGCACTTCAAGGTGGTAATATGAAGCAAAATTTGATACTACATTACATGAAGACATATTAGGACAGATTAATTTCAGTTAGAGATCCAAGTTTTAAGAAGCATCTTAAGGGAGGAGAGAGAGAGAGAGAGAAAGAAAGAGAGAAAGAAAGAGAAGCTATGGCTTTGGGCCCAGGCACCAAAAACAGACAGATGAAAATCAAGGATCCCCAAGAATCTAGAATTGTCAATGTCTCTTTTTTTTTCACAGTTTCAACCTAAAAATATATTCAACTAAATATATGCAGCTAAATGAACTGAAGAAAAAAGTATTCAGAAGTTTCCACCAGTTTTTACTTCAAAAGATATTTGAATGGTGAATTTCCTCTTTAAAATAGCTATCAAACATTGCATCTAATTTACCACTGCCAGTAAGCCAGTGGTTGAAACCTCTTACTGTTCTACTGTGTATAATGTAATAATATTTAAGTCTTTATGGATTAATGCTGACCACTGTTGAAATTACAACTATTATGACAGGATAAATTGCTGAGAAAAGGTCAAAGCTTGAATCCATATGAAGAAGGTCTTAGTCAGCCTTGAATTATTTATTGAGAGAAAATACATTATATTGATTTTAGGTAAGAAAAGTATATGTGATATTGTTAAGGAACTGACAACATCATACATAAAGTTTAAAGCATACAATGTCAAGCAATCATATTATGCAGCGACAACTAAAATTCAAGTGACGATTGAATAGTCTGTTATATTTGACGAGACTAATGATCTTCATCCAATATCATCAAAAATAAGAAATTAACTCAAGGAATATGGGTGTCATTGGCAAAGTCAACATTTGCCCTTTCCTATTTGCTGTTGAAAAGGTGCTGGTGAGCCACCTTCTTGAATAAACTGTGTGACTTTCCCTACAGTCCTTGCTGCACCCCAGCTTGGGTATTCCAGTGTGGTTACAACACTGGCATCTACCTAACAATATGGAAAATTGTCCAGGTAAAGAACATATCCAAACCAGCCAATCAGTGTCTTCCTGATTGTCAGCAAAGTCAAAAAAAAGGGTCATTAACAGTGCTATCAAGCAGCATGTGCTTTGCAATAACCTTCTTACTTATGCGCAGTTTGATTGCATCTCTCAGGGCCACTCAGCTCCTGACTTTATTGCAGACTGAATTCAAACATGGACCACAGAGCTGAACTTTAAAAAGATGAAAGTAACTGCTTTTGACATTAAGGCCGCATTTGACCAAGTATGGCATCATGGAGCACTAGCAAAACTGGAATCACAAGGAAGAGGGGGAAATTTTAGGGAAACATTAAGTGGATGGACAACATTTAAAAGTAACACAGCATGTGATGAAACAGGAATCAGACAAGAAATTCAAACTTAGTAATTTTGCTAGTGCAGATAAAGTGTTAGTGTTAGTATCAGGGGTACGTGAACCTTTAAAGGCAAAACTTAGTGGGTCCTATCAAATCAGAAGGAAATTGATAAGAGTGCCAGATAGAAAGAAATCTCAGTATATCATGTGAGTATGCTCAAAAAGTATTTTGATAGGGAAAGAAAGCAAAAGAAGAATGTGTTATTGGTTACAAGACAGAGTGAAGAACCAAGGTCAGATGATTCGGAATTGGACATTCCTCAAATTAAATTGAAAAATGAGTAAGTTCTCAAAAGTTGGCATAAATTATTGTGTTACCTTCCAGAGGAAAACTGAAATTACCTGAAGGAGTTATTACAATTATATGGGGAGGTATGTAGGAATAAACTGGAAAGTACTAATCTGATTATGCAGGATGTAGATATACAAAATGCTGTTCCAATTAAGCAGTATCCTTGTAGACTTAACCCTCTAAAGTTGGCGCACTTTCAAAAAGAGATTGAACGTATGCTCAAAGACAATATAATCAAAGTGAGTTACAGTGAATGGAGCTCACCCACAGTAATGATACCAACACAAAATTCTACCCAGTGATTATGTGTATACTATTACGAAATCAATGCAGTTAGAAAATCTGATTCACCTCCTATTCCACATTTCGAACACTGTATTGAGAATGTGAGACAATCCATTTTTATTTCAAAGTTGGATATACTCAGAGGATACCTTTATCTGAAAGAGTGAAGGAAATTTGGCTTTCATGATGCTAAATGGACTGTTCCAGTATAAAGCTATGCCATTTCACATGAAAAAGGTGACAGCCACATTTCAAAGACTAACCAATAAAGTCATTTTGGGATTCCCCAAATGTGTGGTGGACATCGATGATCTGGTGATTTTTGTTTTGTCACACATGGGAGAAACATCTGGAGCATCTATCTGAATTGTTTGATTGACTTTGTGAGATGGGCTTGGTGATAAACCTGGGTAAGAGTGAGTTTGCAAAAACCCAATTCACATTCCTGGGCCATATCATTGACCCACAGTACATGAAAACAATGAGTTTTGAGAAGTTATCCCATACCATTGATGGAGAGGGAAGAAGTATGATTCCTAGGAATGATTGCTTTTTATCAGATATTTGTACCGAATATTAGCAGGGTGGTTGCTCCACTGGCTGACTTGTTAAAGAAGTGCAGAAAATTTCAGTGGACAGAAGAATGTCAGGATGCATTTGACAGCCTGAAAGCTTTGTTAACTGTTGTCCCCGTGTTAGCCACATCTAATTTTACAAAGCCATTCAAAGTGGCTATCAATGCAAGTGACATAGATATCGGTGTTGTACTCTTGAAAGAAAGCGATGAGAGGATAGGAAGACCTATCATGTATTTTTCCAGAAAAATAAATAAGCAATATTCAATAATTGAGAAGGAGACCTTGAGTCTGGTTGCAACATTTCAACATGCATATTGCCAGTAGTGTATCTGGGACAATTGTATATACTGACAATAACATCTTAAAGTTTTTGGAAAAAAATTAAGGATAAAAATTCCAGCCTCTTTATTATTATCGCAGCTATTCAATTTGAAAATTATACACATGGCAGAACAAGAGAACGTAAGTGACTATGTTGTTGCGACTTTGATGAAGGAAGACGGAGAAGTTTGGTGCTGGGAAAAAATGGACTGCAGTGGTGCACGTTTGCATGCTTAGAGTCAATGTAATGGATATGCATTGTAGTGTACTAATAGCATAAAGCTAAAACGTTTTTAAAAATGAAGCCATCTTTGTATATTGATGATTTTGTTTTAAGGTGTGACAATACTATGGCTTTAATAGGTGTATTCTGTCCTTTTTATATGAAGTAAGGTTGAGACAAAGGTGACAAGCAGTCTGGTCAAAGTAAACAGCTTGTGAGGTGTTAGTTTATTTTAAAAGCTTGAACTAAAGAGCCAGGATTTTTAGCTTAAGCTTGCAGCAGTTGCAGTTTCAGCTTGAAGCTCTTATTCCTCTCTCTGTTACACTTAAAAGCTGAGGTTTTCTTCCTGCTGCTAGAATTGCATATGAAACCATCTATTTTACTGAACTTGCCTTTGTCAAGGGTGTGTTTATGGGATGTTACTATATTGGAACAATCTATTAGTAGTAGTTTAGATATATATAACTTTGTTAAGCATTTCAATAGAGTTACATATAAACCAATTATTTTCTTTTGTCTGTATTTTAACTGTAATCTTAAAATAAAGTGTGTTTTGCTTAAAGTCAAATGGTTTAATCAACTGAATTGAATCTGGAATACATCACCTCACACTTACCTTTAAAATAAGAAAAGGGTCATGTCTAGGATATCTTCTTCATGTATTTTGAAGGGGTTTGGTCTGGTCCATAACAAATGGAATTGAAATTCATAAAGGCCAAGATAGAACTTGAACTCAAATAATCAAGCCAGGTATCTGTATCACTGGTCAAGTAAAATAACTATTACCTTACAAAATCAAGATACTAAAAGATGCTGAAACTATAGCTTCTGGTCACCAGCACCTGATGAACAAAGATAACTCACTCAGTTAGCTTAAAGAGCTTTTCAGAAATCCCTATTGATTCCAGAAATTCCATTCCTTGTGTTATATTGAAATTGATAACTTCTAGTGGAAGTGATGGGTGTAAAATGTGCATTAGATCATATTAGATTGAGCTCAAATATTTACATTGAACCCGATATGACGAGCCCCATGGCGAGGTTTGCCAAGTTATTTGAGTTCCAGCCTGGGTACCCCAATTTTTTATGGATCCAGACAAGAACAGATGAACTAGCTCCCTTTCTTTATACACCCATCCCATAGGTAGGTCACAACAATGTTAATTTATAAAGTATCCCATTTCCTGTATACACCTTGCTCCCAGATCAAATAAATTTGTTTTTCAAAAGCCAACTTAACCAGGATTTCTCACAACCTATTAGCTTCTAAATACAGGAAGAAATAATAACACAACATAGAGATTATATATATATATATATATATATATATACACACACACGAATTATTTCCAAAAAAGATAAATATTATATGGATCAATCTCTATGGGTTGCTTATGAAGAGTAGATAATACAACATGGAGAGTTGAACACTCCATTTCAGGAATCTTGACTTTACAGGTTAGTTGAAATACCTTTGTTGTCTTTTCTTTCAATGGAGACTGGCCAGTAGTGCCCAGAGTGAGACAGACCTCCAAACCTGACCATATGCACTGCCAGCAAGTTCAATGGGGGCAAAATGTTAGTGTGAGATGGCAGGTTGGACCTTTGAAGTTGGATCCTTGTGTTTTATCTCTTGAAGATATGTAGAGATCATATGCTAACTTCTATGTGTCCAACAGGAGTTTATTTGGTGCTAACAATATATTTGACTCTTTTGCCTGTGAATGACACAGGAGCCTGTTTGCAATGTGTAAATATTCCTCATGTTGGGATATGAGCGGGGTAAGGGATGCTTTCAATGGGTTAAATGTAACTCTCCTGTGGTCAAACCTCAGCTTCATGAGGCCTTCAGCAGATTCTCTTTCACAAAATGTTATTTCACAATGGGTTGTCTGAGGACTTAGCATGATCAGTCAGCAATTGTCACAATTCTGATCAGTATATTAAACTCAAAGCTATCTAGAAGTATGAAAACTTTGAGGTGATTATTCAGAGTTCATTGTCCTCTGTAATTCTTTAATTTCTCAGATTTATTACAAGTCTATTTCAGACTTTGACACCACTTTTTAAAATTGAGTTTCTGCTATTGTATTGATGTGAATATTAAACTTGAGAGCAAGCTGCTCATTAATACAGTAAATATTTATAGCAATTTTCACCTATATCAGCTGATAACACCAGATTAACTCAAATGTAGTGCTAAATACAGAAGATTTTCTTGTGAAGACCAAAACTAATAACCAATAACCAATAACTAATAAAAACACATCCTTTTATCATCCTTGTCTTATTTCAGGAATCAGACAAGTGATTCCAATTTGAATCAATTACAATTTTACAATTTGTGATGTTTATGATGGAAAGCATTTTTCCCTCTTCCTGTAATTGTTACCTTATGCACCCATTATTCTTGCTTCATATAATCTAAAATAAATACTTGCCACATTGCTAATTATTTTCCTACAAGTGACTAACATTGATTTTCATAAGTTATTTTCATATTAAATAAAATTACAAAGAATCCACAACAGAAAAAGGTCATTCAGCTCATTTGGTCATTGTCAGCACTTGTGCCTTACATCAATCTCCCTATCCTTATTCCTTTTATTCTGTCACTATTTCTTCCTCACTCATCTGCTTATCTAGATTTCCCTTAAATATAACCATATTATCCTGCACAAGCACATTCTCACCATTCTCTAAGAAGTTTCACCTGAATCCCTTATTGGATTTATTATTAACTATCTCATAATGATGGCACCTAATTTTAGTTTTCCCACAACTTGATAAATCTCTCAACGTCTAAATGGTTGAGCGATCTGTTATTCTGGTGATGAATCTTGGAAGAGAGGTTCCTGGAGTCTAAGGTATTTTTAAAATGACTCTTTATTTAACATTCTGTGAACTGTTTTACTCTCTTAGACTTGGCATGACGTCTATGCAATAGCATTTGTCTTCAGAGGCCCACCATCATGTGATCTCTTACATTGCTACCAATGTAGTGTTTATACTTTGAATATTACCCCTCTGCTCTACATATTACTCCCAAAGTCACTGTTTTTGTTCTATTTTCACATCTTCCTACAAATCCCTTCAGTTTGAACAGGAATCCTGAGGCAAGCGTTCATGTTTGCAGTAAACCTTAATGTCAAAAAATCAGAATAAACCCACTCTAAATTTCTAGCAATGAGCCCTATCTGAAATAGAGGTGCATCTACCTTCACCCACTGTCTCTGTTACTGTGGATGAACACGTACTTAATATTTCAGGAAGGTGTATAGTAGAAATCACAAACCCACTACAGGGGTGATGTTGGATGTACAACTTCTCTCTTTCACTTGGGCCCATATGGCAACCCAATTGAAAATGTTGTCTAATAGCCCATCGGATTTGAAAAACACCTGCTCAAAATAGGCTGGCTGGTCTAAAAGTATTAAAAGTCACATTCTTTAGGGAATAAACCAATTAATCGACCATGACTTTTGGGCATGTATCTAACAAATCAGCAGTAAGTGCCAGCCTTGTGACACAGCAGAGAGCTGAGGAATCTGTTTGCTCCTGTAATTTCTGAGAATTGAGTCTTCACTCTCAGTCGGAGAAAGGCGCTGAACACAGAGCAGACGTCATCTCACCCTGTTACAAAGCTCAGAAATGCTTCAAATTACACAATCAAAATTTACATTGCTATACCTTATCCAGAACTTGGGCAAGTCAGAAGTCATAAAATCTTACAACACATTAGGAGACCATTCAACTCATTGAGCCTATGCCAGCTCTCTATAGGAGCAATCCAATTAGTCTCACAACACCTACTTTTAAACTCAATGTGGGGACACATTCCCTCTCAATTCCCCTCCATAATTTGGGGTTCTGAATGTGAAACAGGGACATTAGCTGAAATGTTCTTTTTTCTGCCAAAGTATGCTTTCAATAAGTTCCATAACTAGAAGACCTCTGTCTTTACAATTGTTTAAGGGTGACCTATTTGTCTGGAAAGCTGACAAGCTTTGTCTAAAATCTGGAATCTTCTAACTCCCAGATGCAGCATCAATAGTGGCCTGTAGATTCCTGATGAGTACTTTTATTATCAGAACATCACAACACATAAAAATGAGAGTCATTCATTCATTAGCAGCTTTAACTGATTTTTAAAAATTGATTCATTGATGTTTGCATTGTCGCACAGGGAATATAATTTTTACACTCTCTACACAGCTAACCATTCGAATCAGCATTATGGCATTAAAATACATCATTACATTAAAAAAATAAAGCCAGTCTGAAACACAAAGATCAAAAACAGATGGTCCATGGATGAAGACAGGCTCCTTTTAATACGGGAAAAGACAACTGAGATTGCATACCATAACAATTCATCAATCCTGGCACAGAGCCAGCATGTATTCAGTGAAGGTTAGATTACAGTGCTCAAATAATTTATTTTCCCTGGTACTGAGGACATTTTTGGGAGGGAAGGGAAGATTACTAGTTCAAGAACAAGCATCATACAAGACATGTGCTTGAACTTCCTGATAAAAATACTGGTCAAGAACTGGAGCAAATTCCACAGCAGAATCATGAATCCCTGCAGTGTGGAAGCAGACCATTTGGCCCATCAAATCACATTGACCCTTTGAACAGCATCTGTCCCAGACCAACCCCATCTCTGTAATCCTGCATTTCCCATGGTAATCCATTTAGCCTGAATATCCCTGGATACTATGGTCAATTTAGCATGGCCAACCCACCTAACCTGCAAATCTTTGGACTGTGGGAGGAAACCCATGCAGAGATGGGGAGAATGTGCAAACTCCACACTGACAGTTGCCCAAGAGTGGGGTTGAACTCAGATCCCTGGTGTTGTGAGGCAGCAGTGCTAACCACTGAACAACCTTGCTGCTCCATTGCAGAGTTCATGACTGTTATGCCTTGAGTGGATCTGACTATATAACCAGCAATGGTACAACTTGATTATACCAAGTGTTGTCAGAAATGGTGCAAAAACTGGAATTAATTTTCTCCAACTGTTCTGTTGGCCACCTTCCTTTTAAGGATTACATTGTCATTAAAAATTTCTCAGTTTCATAACTGGCATTGGTGAATGGTGATTTTTAAGGCCGAAGGACAGAATATGAGCTAAGGAATGGCTTGGAGAGGCAGTTGCTGGCTGACTGAATTCATGTGCTCAAGTTTTTTTTTTAGTTGTGCATCACCTGAATGTTAAACAGTCAATTCTACAGAATGATTGTTTGGAGCAATGCTGGTTACAGATTGATGGATAAAAATGTGATAGTCACATCTCACCTTTCCTTCACACCAGGCTGTTTTGATATAGTTGAGCACCAGAACTTTGATCTTTAATAATGTGCCACTAGAGTCAGAGAGATATATCGCATGAAACCATGCCCTTCGGTCCAATTTGTCCATGCCAACCAGTTCTCCTAACCTAATCTAGTCCAATTTGCCAGCACTTGGCTCATATCCCTCTTTCCTATTCATATACCTAACCAGGTGCCTTTTAAATGTTGCAATTGTACCAGACTCCACCACTTCCTCGGGCAGTTCACTCCATACACACAACACCCTCTGCATGAAACGTTGCTCCTTATGTCCCTTTTATATCTTCCCCCTCTCACCCTAAACCTATGACCTCTCGGTCTGGACTCCTCGCCCCAGGAAAAAGATTTTGACTATTTATTCTATTCATGCCCCTCATAATTTCATGTACATCTAGAAGGTCACCCTTCAGTCTCTGACACTTCAGAGAAAACAGCCACAGCCTAATTAACCTCTCCCTATAGCTCAAATCCTCCAATCTTGGCAACATTCTTGTAAATCTTTTCTGAACATTTTCAAGGAACTATGAACCTGCACTCCAAGATCTCGTTGTTCAGCAACACTCCCTAGGACCTTACCACTATGGATGTAAGGCCTGCTCTGATTTATTTTTCCAAAATGCAGCATCTGACATTTATCTGTTGGGGCGATTAAGAGTATACAATGTTATTCTGAGGTAACCTACTTCACTATCCACTACACCTCCAATTTTGGTGTTATCTGCAAACTTTCTAAATATACCTCCTATGTTCACATCAAAATCATTTATATAAATGAGGGAAAGTAGTGGACCCACCACCGATCCTTGTGGCACTCCACTGGTCATAGGCTTTCAGTCTGAAAAGCAACCCTCCACCATCACCCTCTGTCTTCTACCTTCATGCCAGTTCTGTATCCAAATGGTTAGTTCTCCTTGTATTTCATGAGATCTAACCTTGCTAGCCAGTCTCCCATGGGGAACCTTGTCAAATGCCTTACTAACTACTTTAATAATTTTTCCTATTACTTTGCTTATGTAAATGTTATCATTTTATGACACCGAGACTTTTTCAAGAATGATTTGTTAATGAGTTGTAGGCATCACTGACTAGGTTCTTATTGCTGGTCCCCAACTACCCTTGAGAGAGAAGTGGTAAACCACTGTACTATAGACTTCTGTGACCTCTCTATGATATCTAAATAATAAGTTGTTTTTCTATTCTTTCTGCTAAAATGGGCAATCTCACATTTTCCCACATTATATGTCAACAGCCAAATTCTTGTCCACTTATTTTATCTATATCCCTTTGCAGACTCTTTAAGACCTCTTCAAAAGTTACCGTCTTCCCTATCTTTGTGTCATCAGCAAATTTAGTAACTATACCTTCAGGCCCTTAATCCAAACCTTTGTTAAAGATTATGAATAGTTGAGACTCCTACACTGACCCTGTGACATTCTACATGTTATATGCCAATCTGAAAATGATCCATTTATGGCTACTCCCATTCTCCTGTTAGCCAACCGATCCTTTACCCACACTAATAAGTTTCCCTCCATTCCGCGAGCTGTTACTTTGTGTAGTAACCTTTGATATTGCATCTTGCTGAATGCCTTCTGTAAACTCCAGTACACCTTATCCACAGGTTCCCCTTTATCCACTTCATCGTTACTTCCTCAAAAAAGCTCTAATAAATAGTCAAACCTGATTTCCCTTTCACAAATACATGTTGGCCATGTCTGATTGTATTGAGATTTTCAAGTGGTCTGCTATAATCTCCTTAATAACAAATTCTGGCATTTTTCTGATGACAGCTATGGGGATAACTGGTCTCTACTTTTTTGCTTTTTATCTCCTTCTTTTCTTGAATACATGAGTTACAGCTGTTAATTTCTAATCCGATGGGACCATTCCTGAACTAAGTTATTGGGAATATTCATTAAATATCATGTCACGTCAGTTTTGTATACACAAACAATCTAGTGATTAGTTTATTATTTCAAGATCTTGTCGGTGACCTTGTATTTTTTCAAAATTGAAAATTATGCTTTCTGATGCAACCTCTGTTACATTATGACTTATTACTCTGAAAATATGGGGCAAATATTTAGTCGATCTAATTACTAGTGGGTTGAATACAACAGTCCAGATATTTTACATTTTTTAGTGTTAGTTGGAAATTAATACAAAATAAATGACCATTTCCACGAATTAACAAGTCTAATTAATCAACAAGAGGTAGATTCAGCAAATAAGCAACTCTCCTTATTCTGACATTTCATAACCTTTATAACACCAAGTCTGACAATCCCACTTGGATCACATTTTATGACCACTGGCAGGCTTTAAGTATATATTGTTTGTGTTTTCTTCTTTACTAGCAATTTTCAACTTAAAACTGAGTATTTCCATTGTAGCACTAGATTTTTTTGTTTCTAGATGCAATTATGTTTTTTTATCTCTATTAAACATTAGTTGTACCACACTTACAGTATTATGTGTAGGCCTGGTTGTGATATTGTAAAAAGGGTGTAGAGGCACTGAAGAGGGTGCAGCAAAGATTTATAAAGATGGTACTATAAATGTGTGTGTATACATATCAGGAAATGAATGATAAGCTGGGTTTCTTTCCAACTGACAAGGTAAGGCTGAGGGTTGATTTAATGGACAGCTTTAAAATTACAAAAAGTTGAGTGGGTACACAGAGAATGTTTCTTTTGTGGTGAACAGTGCAAGACTAGAGGCTGTCAATATAAGATAATCACCAAGAAATCTAATAGTAACTTTAAAAATGATTAACATATAGTTTCAATGTCTTTAAGGGAGAGTTAGGCAATGTGCAAGAGAAAGGAAGGGAATATAATCGATTTAGATGAGAAAAGATGGGAAGAGCCTCCAGTGAAATATAAGCATGAGCATGGACCAATTGGGCCAAATTGCCTGTTTCTCCGTTTATATCTCATCCAATGTAATTCTGTGTAAAGTACTATTGTCAGGCAATAGTCAAATACATAAATGTCAGAACATCACTGAATATTTTAATATTTCCAGTGAACTCAATTTACATTAGACTGTGTTACTGGAATGTTTTGAATGGATATTTAGGAAGAGACTGCAATGTAATATAACATGGAAAACCAATTTATAGGTCTTACTGACAAGATCAATGCACCTCCTGCATTATTGATTAAAAGCAGAAAAGGAGAATTAAGAACAATGTATGATAGGAAACGACTCTTTGAATTAAAGAGCTGACTAACAGTAGCAGAATAATGCCTGACTAAATATGCAAAACACTAAAACTATTTCTATGCAAAAAAATGAAGCCTCTGGTATCTCTTGGCACCTGGTGTAGAAATGGAGGAATTTGGAATTTTGAGTCTAACATCCAAATTTTTTTTACTTTCATGATCCCATTCTTGCCTCCACATGGATGTTAAAATCAGGCCCTTCATTGGTTAGTATTTTTGCCTCAAGATCAAAATTTTTTGTGTTCAAGCCGTACTCCACAACATGAAATTAAAAGTCAAGGCTGACACTGCAGTGCAGTACTGACAGAGCACTGAATTGTTGGAGCAAAGAAAGAATGCTGCATTGTCAGAAGGTCAGTACTGAGGAATTGTTGGACTGTGGTGGTCAGTTTGTTTGATAAACTATTAAATTGTAGTATATGGGATTAATACCTATTATGCTAATATCTAGAGGGCATCATCAGTAATGACAGATCACATGTAACTGGAACCAAGGGCCGAAGACATAAATCACAAACCTCCTGGCTAACATCACACAGCCCGAACCGAAGCACAGTGGCTGTAGCCCTAACCCAAGGAAAGTGTCTTTTTATTTTTCCAGCATTTGGTTCATATCCCTCTAAACCCTTCCTATTCATATAGCCATCCAGGTGACTTTTAAAATGTTGTAATTGTACAAGCCTCCAACACTTCTTCTGGCAGCTCATTCCATACACACACAACACTCTGCATAAAATGTTGCCCCTTAGGTTCCTTTCAAAGCTTTCCCCTCTCACCTTAAACCTATGTTCTCTAGTTTTGGACTCTCCCACCCTGGGGAAAAAACCCTTGTCTATTTACCTTACCCATACCCCTCATGATTTTATAATACTCTATAAGGTCAATCATCAGCCTTCCATGCTCCAAGGAAAATACCCCCAGCCTATTCAGCCTCCCCTTTTAGCTCAAGCTCTCCAGTCCTGGCAACATCCTTGTAAATCTTTTCTGAACCTTTTCAAGTTTCGCAACATCCTTCCAATGGCAGGGAGAACAGAATTCCACAGACAATTCCAATAGTAGCCTAGCCACCATTCTGCACAGCTGCAACATGAGCTCTCTGCCCCTATACTCATTGCACTGACCAATAAAGGAAAGCATACCAAACATCACCTTCACTATCCTACCTACCTGCAGCTACATTTTCAAGGAACTATGAACTTGCACTCCAAAGTCTCTTAGTTCAGCAACACTCCCCAGGTTCTTACCATTAAGTGTATAAGGCCTGTTAAGATTTGCCTTTCCAAAATGCAACAGCTTTTATTTATCTAAATTAAACTCCATCTGCCACTCCTTGGCCCATTGGCCCATCTGATCAAGATCCCATTGTATTCTGTGGTAACCTTCTTCGTTGTTCACTACACCTCTAATTTTGGTGTCATCTGCAAACTCACTAACCATATACCTCCTGTGTTCACATCCAAATCATTTACATAAGTCATGAAAAGCAGTGGACCTAGCTCTGATCCTTGTGGCACACTTCTGGTCACAAGCTTCCAGTCTGAAAAGCAAGCCTCCAACACCACCCTCTGTCTCTTACCTTTGAGCCAGTTGTGTATTCAAATGGCTAGTTCTCCCTGTATTCCTTTGATCTAACCTTGCTAACCAATCTTCCACGAGGAACCTTGTTGAATGCCTTACTGAAGTCCATATAGATTCTATCCACCATTCTGCATCTGAAATAAAAACAGCAAATGCTGGAGAAACTCAGCATGTCTTGCTGCATCTGTAGACTGAGTGAATGTTTCAACTCCAATTTCTTTCCACTTTTGAACTAAAGTTTTTAACAGAATTCCATGACAGTCAACTAGGAGTGCACAGGGCTATGGAGAAAGTCACATCTGTGCCTGACTACCAAGAACAGAAACCTTCAGCTACACACTGGACAAACAGACTCAGTCCATACTGGACTGTCTGGGGATTTGCTCAGAAGTTAGGCCAAGATCAGATCAGTGCACTCCTCAACGCAATCAGCAACTATGCTATAGAGTCATAGAGTTGTACAGCCCAGAAACAGCCCTTTGATCCAACTCATCCATGCCAACCAGATATTCTAAATTAATGTAGTCCCATTTTTCAGCATTTGGCCTGTATCCCTTTAAACCCTTCCTATTTATGTACCAAGAAGCCTTTTAAATGCTGGAATTATTTCAGCTTCCATCTCTACTTCTGGCAGCTCATTCTATACACGAACCATCCTTTGTGTGAAAACAATTGCCCCTTATGACCCTTTTTTATCTTTTCCCTTTCCCTTAAACCTAGTTTTGGACCCCCCTATTCTGGGAAAAAGACCTTGGTTATTCATCCTATCCATGCCCCTCATAATTATATAAACCTCTGTAAGGTTACCCCTCAGCCTCCAACCCTCCACAGAAAATGGCCTATTCAACCTGTTCCTATACCTCAGCTGACTGCCATGGAATTCTGTTAAAACCTTTAGTTCCAAAGGTATGCAATGACATTTTAGGAAGATGAGGATTGACTGAGAAATTAATCAATATGAAGGGATCATGAAAGTCTTTGATTCCTACTTTGGTTTTCAAAAGTATGCTGCCTTAGATCAGGAAAAAAATCAGCAGGGGCACCAGGATCTAGACAAAAATATTGATTCTTTTCATAGTTATCTGTATTTGATACCAGAAAGCTGTGAAGATGGGACAACACCCAGAAACAGAACAGAGCTGGCTGGCTCTGACATAGTCATGTCATTGTTTGGGAATAAGCCATGTTGCTGCCAAGATTGTCGAACCATTTACACAGAGTTCCCCTCTTGCCCTAGGATGAAGCATTTAAAAATAATAAACTTTCAATTCCAGGTTGGAAGTTTAAAAACAGAATCTCCTTACTACATGTGCTTAAGAATTAAAAGATCCTCATGAGTATCAATTACCTTTATTTGTTTAAATGGTTATTAGCCACAGGAACGTAAAAATTGGACACAGAAGAAGGAATGTCCATTCTCTCCATTACCACACCCTTGATAAAGTCTGTATTACTCCAGCCATTGCCCATTCAACTGCATTGCTCTGGGAGTACTCCACTTAATTATGAGAGAAGCAAAACCACTGAGATCGTCTATAGCAGCCACATTCAGGGGTCTTCCTTGCTGTGCTGCAGGGGCACAGAACTATACCTTATCCATAAGCAATCATTCAAGTTTCAGAATTGCAATAAATGCTGGCCCAGCTGGCAATGCCTACACTCACAGAATGAATTTTTAAAAATCCAAACCTATGTACAGGACTGAGAAAGCTGCAATTGACTTGCCATGTCACCTTAAAATCAATTGTTAAACTGGTGTGTCTATTTATTCCAAGAAAGATTCAGTACCCTCTAGTAGAAAAGGTCAGAGAGCATATTAAAGCAATACAATACCAGAGATATCACCGTTGATCCAGCCCACATCTTGATGTACTGGCTTTGTGTCTGTACCTAAACCTAACAGTGCTTCATGAATATGTGTCAACCTCACACAACTGAATAAGGCAGTGAAACATGAAATTTACCTCACACTGTGAGGGCTTGGCAAATCTCACAAGGTTCTCAATCTTCAGGAAATTGGAAATAAACAGCGTCTTCTGGCAGTTTCCATTAGATGAAGAGCCCAAATTCATTTTGCTGCATGTTTATCCCATCAGAAGATACAGTTTTAATCATCTACCATTTGGAATCACATCAGTACTTGAAATCTCCAATGCACCATGGCATTTTAGAGTGTGCCTTGAGGGAGACATAAGCCATATGGATGATATTCTCTTTTATGACTTCACCACGAAGCCACAAAATCAATGTTGTAACATATGTTTCCTGCAAAGAAGCTGTTGTTGGCCTAATCTTTCCTGCCTCACCTTTAGGAGTGCCTTGGGATGGATATATTTGTCTTCAAATGTACAAATTTCTCATTGTTTTGGCTTCTAGTCCCATTAGATAAAGTTCAGGTGACTACATATCCCAACCTCAGTGATGGTTATTACCATGTGTAAAGTGATTTTCACCACACAAAGGCATCCCTGAAATGATCATTTCTGACAACAACCTGCAGTTTGTCAATGCTTGCTTCAAAGGCTTTTCAGAAATGTGGGGTTTTGCATGCATTACCAGCTGTCTGAAATATCCACAACCAAGATGTCAGTGCTGTTACATTTGCAGGCAGTGGGTCTTAAATTTAACCACAAGTTTGAATTTTCCATTTTAGCTCAGACCTGCCCACCGTAGTTGCTGCTGGAGCATCTTCCATTGGTGTAAGAGTTGTTTTGTGCCAGCCTTAACAAAGGGTCAACTACCCTTCTGGAACCCTGGTGACTCAAGAAGGAGACCCTGCAGTCATCACATCTGTGAAGTCTTTGCTAATCATGTCCTAGGCCTCAAGTTCACAATCCCAATGGATCACATGCCACTAGTGACCCTCAACTCCAAGGAGCTGGTAAAGATGTCACCATGAGTTAAAAGCTTGAATTACACTTGTTATAGTATCACAGCATTACAAAATAATAACTGAAGCAAACTCCCAACCATAGCTGGTGCTTTGGCCTACATTCCTCGGGTGGAAGACCACACAGAATGATGTCTCCTTTGTTGAGGACATAGTGTTGAGGATGTGGGATAAACACACATAGATGTGAGTTTGGGCTCTTCATCTCATGCAAACTGCCAGAAGACATTGTTTATTTCCAATTTCCTGAAGACTGAGTACCTTGAGAGATTTGCCGAGCCCTCACAGGGTGGGGTAAATTTCATGTTTCACTGCCTTATTGATTTGACACATATTCATGTTGATCAAGTTTCTCCCAGTAACCACGCAGAAATTGTAACAGATTCACACAACTCAGAAGGCCAACACTGAAAATTTACAAATACAGGACATTGGATAGCCTGCACATATTCCCATTAATTATATTTTTTTAAAACCATTATTGAGAAACATGATCAATGGAGAAGAATGTTCCAAAATCCTTCACAGTTGACAGTATTAAAGACTTTTGAGAGGTCAAAGAGCCCATATACAAGGGTTAGTGCTTCAGGAGAGTGAAACAGTATGTTTTCCCACCTCCATCTAAACAGTGTCGGCACGGTGGTACAGTGGTTAGCACTGCTGCCTCACAGCACCAGAGACCTGGGTTCAATTCCCGCCTCAGGCGACTGACTGTGTGGAGTTTGCACGTTCTCCCTGTGCCTGCGTGGGTTTCCTCCGGGTGCTCTGGTTTCCTCCCACAGTCCAAAGATGTGCGGGCCAGGTGAATTGGTCATGTTAAATTGCCCGTAGTGTTAGGTGTCGGGGTATGTGCGGGTTGGTGTGGACTTGTTGGGCCGAAGGATCAGCCCAAGAACTTCGGCTGAAAAGCAGAGAGGTTTGTGCTCAAGTGTTTGTGAAATCTATAACAAAGCTGGCTTACTTCTGGTCTCCATATTATCAGTACTATATAGAGGCAACAGAGAAATTGCAAATAAAGTTTATGAAGGTGGCATTAGAACTGACGACATGTAACTAGTAGAGAAAGGTAAACAGCATGGGGTAAAATTCACTTAAGTTCAATCCTTAAGTTTGTGTAAGACTTCAACGAGACAGAGAACTGTTACAGGTTAAGGGTACAACTTCAGTTCTGGTCTTGTTATGAGAAGCAATTGGGTCAGTTACCACTGATAATAGTAAAAGGCTCAAGCCCAAGCCTATTGGGGCAGAATTGGTTGAGAAAAATGCATCTTGATTGGCTCAACACTTTTTCAATTAGAAAATGGCTGCCCGAGTGAAGTCCTAATTAAATACCTGAATGTTTTTCAGGAAGTTCTAGGGGCTATCAAAGGACTGAAGGCTGTCTTGCATGTTGATCAGGAAGCAATTCCATGGTTCTGCAAGGCCCATCCTGTTCCATTTCCCTTATGGCCAAAAGTAATAGCAGAAATCAGGAGGCTGGAAAATGAAGCAATCATCAAACCTCTATATTTTGCAGAATGTACAGCATTGATGGTATCGATTGTGAAATTGAAGAGGTCAGACTGCCTTTGTAGGGATTTTAAATGAAAGGTAAACTGCTTCTCGCAGTAGGATAAATGCCTAATCACTCACGCAGAGGTCATATACACAAAGCTGCTGAATGGGGGGGGGAGGAGACATGGGTAGGGGAGGGGGGTGGATGTTGGGGAAGTTGTGGGGGCAATGTCCTTCACAAAGCTGAACATGGGCCATACGTACTTGCAATTGTGGTTAGATGAGGATTCCCAGAAGTATGCAACAATGAATACTCATTACGGTTTGTACCAATATATGTGACTGCCATTTGGGATATCATAATTTTTCAGTGGATGATGGAGAACATTTTACAAGGTCTAGCCCAGGTCACCATTTATCTGGATGATGTGCTAATAATAGGGAAAACTAATAAAGAGCACTCTGAGAACTTGGACGTAACCCTCAGACATTTCTCCAAGGTGGGTACATGCCTTCAAAGGGAAAAATGTGTGTTCCACTGATCCTAAGTGACCTATCTGGGCTACAGAGTCAATAAGATTGGATTACGCATGTTGGAACATAAAGTGAGAGTGATCAAAGGTGCCCTGTCTTCCATGTGTGTGCTGGAACTTAGGTATTTCCTTGAATTCGTGAATTATTACAGGAAGTTCATATATAGCCTGGCATCCGCCCTGACCCCCTACATCTGCTAATGAAAAAGAGTCAGCCTTGAAAGCTGTCATCATCATTTAAGGTGCTGGCACCATACGATTCCTAGCAAGATCTGGTGCTGACACGCAATGCATTCCAGTATGGTATCAAGATGGTGTTGGCCTCATAGATGGCCCAATAGAGAGGAACGTGCAATAGTGTATATTTCCCAGACTTTGGCTAATGGAGAGTGCAAATGTGCTCAGGTAAACAAGGAAAGTTTGGTGGTCATCTTTGGTGTAAGGAAGTTCCACCAATACCTTTATGTAACTGACCACAAACCCCTGCTAGAACTACTCAAAAAGGACAAGGTTGTGCTACCATAACTTCAGACCAAATTCAGCAGTGGGCTCTCATTCTAAGTGCGTACAGATATAAGTTGGAACACAATGCAGGAAGCCAAGTCACAAATGCAGATGCCTTCAGCCACCTCCCATTGGTAGATACACCATTGCAGGTGCCATTGGAACAGTCTGTTCTGGTTTAAACTTTCTGGATACCCTTCTGCTCAACACTGACAATATCAGACAGTGGATGCACCAAATATCCAGTCCTGGCAAAACTAAAACAGCTGTTGGTGTTGGAGGAAATAAAAGGGCCATCACAACTAAAATTGAAAGCTTGCTGGACCCTGTGAGACCAGATCACCATAGAGGATGACATTTTATTTTGGAAAGTAAAAGTGATTGTCCCGAGCAAAGGTTGCTGCCAGATATTGGCAGAACTCCACCAGAGGTGTCCAAAAGGAAAATGTTGGCGAGAAGTTCTGTCTGGTGGCCAGGATTGGATTCAGACATAGCTACATTGTGGTCTAGTGCCCAGAGTACCAATGAGGACAAAAATTACCACCAGCAAATCCCCTAAATTTGTGGGAATAGCCAGGTAAATCCTGGACTCGGTTACACATCGATTATGCAGGTCCTTTCATTGGTTCAATGTCCTTAGTTATCATGGATGCAACTCAAAGTGGTTGGACATGCATAGAGTTATTTCTTCAAACAGGGATAATGACAGAAGAACTGCGAAAATCTTTTGCAATACTATGAGCTCCTGGAAATGTTGGTCATAGACAACAGGCCATCATTTGCCTGTTTGAGAATTTGAGTATTTCGTAAACTCGAATGGTAGTCATGATATAAGGACAGCTCCATATTGAACATTGTCCCATGGTCTGGCTGTAAGAGCACCCAAACTTTGAAGGCAGACTGAGATGGACACAGCAGACATTGGGTCTTGATACCTGAAGAAGAGGATGATTTTTTTTCCAAGATGCTCCAGGCACAAAAGGTGAGCTATGGTCCTGTACATGCTGCCCATATCCAAGGCTGAGTTGGTGGAACTAGACCTGATTCAAAAATGCTCTAGGAGAGGCTACAAGATAATGAACAGGCCTAAGTCCCCAGACTTAGAGTGGAAGGGGATGTAATGATTATAATGAGGTCACCCAGCTGGACCACATAGAATATGAATTCCCTTATTGGGGCTATCATCCTGGTCTAATTAGAGAGTCTTGGCTGACAGATATAATTGTATCCTTCCTAAAGTGACCAGAACTGGACACACTATTCCAGCTATGACTTAACTCAGGTTTCACACAGTTCCAAGAAAAACACCCAGCTCTTGAATTCGGAGGCAAGTATCCCATATCCCTCTTACCTTTCCTACCTAACTGTCCATTTTCAGGGATCAGAGTGTATGTTACACTCCAACATTCCTCTTTCCTCCACATTTTTCCATATCCTACCATTTATAGTGCATTCCTTTTGCCATTTTTGGCTTGCCCCATGTGTATTACCTCAAATTTGATGGTAGGATTTCTTGTTTGGTGTACAACAAGTAGTGGATCTCTTGAAAGAACGAACTTTGGTTCTATTGAGTGAGAAAGGATTAATGGCATTAGTTTTACATATTAGATGGCCCAGATTTTCAATCATGATCTTATTTTCAGTCCTGATTGGAAAGTTGCCTCCTGTAGCGTGAACGAATTCAGAAGAACATATGTCCCTACCCTGACCCCCTTTTGAGCAGTAAATCGTATATTCTGAATTTTAATTGTGCTATTTATTTGGAAAACTCCCTGAGAACAGCAGGTTGGCAGCTAAATGGGTGAGTTCTTAGGATTCATCGGGGGAAGGATAGGGGGAAACGTTGGGTCTTTTGATGCGAGACAGGTGTTTGGTCCAGAGCAGTCAAGGCCGCTTGTGGGAAGGTGGGGCCAGTATTAGATCCAGTGATGATGGGTTGATGAGGATTGTTTTTGGAGCAGCTCAGTGTTTTCTTTAACAGTTATCCAGGGCATGCAACTAGGAAAGGTTTAGAAGGATAATGGACCAAGTGCAAGCAAATGGGATAGTTCAATTTAGGAAACCTAGTCAGCATGGACAATTTTTGCCAAAGGACCTGTTTCCATGCAGTATATGCTTCTATGATTCTGTGAGTGTCAGAGATTCTGATCAGTCTGAGAGCTGGCTCTGAATAAGCAGACCAGTATTGAGTGCAATGTACGTTTAAATAAAGGGTGACTTGGTGATGGGATAGCAGCCTCTGTGGAGTTATTTCAGAAAGCTTGGGTGCAGCATTGATGACAGATATGTTTATTTTCCAAGGAAGAATCCAGTTTCATTATAATGCCAGATTATGTATTGACATGTCAAAGTTTAATTATATAATTTCATTTGAAAAAAAAATGTACAGCCAAAGGTTGACTGTAGATGTAAATTCAGTGCTGGCTGGAAAAGTCCTATGTGGGATCCGTGAAATGTTGCACTGGTAGAGTACCAGGGGATATTCCAGCTGTAGGGGAAATACAACAGAAAGAGATAACAACAGGCTGACTATCTCACCCCTTTGAGCAGAAAGCCACCTCTTGCAAAATTATTCCGTTTTGGACTTCCAGGACTATAAAACTATAGGGATTAAAAATGGACAGTGTTACTCTGTGTGATTGACTTGATTTCCCAGTGTGTGGACAAGTGTGATGCGAGAGTCACTGCACATAGAACAACCATTTAAATAACCTTGCTCTCCAGGTGAAGAAAGAAAGAAGACTTTTTCTCACTCTGAATGTTGCCTAGTTTGCAAGGAATCAGGGCAAAGGAATCACAATCAACTTAAAAAGTCTGGAAATTGTTGTCAATACTATTGGTAACCTCCACTGCAACATTCCACCTGTCCACTCTTCACAAACAATGCAGACCTCATTTTTTACTCGAAGACATTTTCTGTACTTTATTTAAAATTTTAATCCTTTTGAATTTACCTCTTACTTCGAATTTGCATGCAGGTATTGTGTTACTATCTATTCTTGCATTTGGTAATTAATAAACTGACTCTTTGTTCATTGAGGAAAGGCTGTTTATATTGGTTTCTGTTAAAACATAAGTTTATTTGAATCTGGGAGGAAGGTTTCCATAAAAAAAGGGATCTTGTTGTGAACAACCAAGTGGATATGACAATAACCAAGTGACCAGGCTCATCCCTCCTTATTTAGTAGCTTAACAGTTTAAATTATTCCATTTGCAACTGTAACAAATTTGGGAACCCCACCCAGGGACTGGTTATAACATGCAGCAAAAAAAAACAAATTTGGTGCCTTTATTTCCTAACACAGAAATAGGAGGAGGCCATTTAATCGCTTGAGTCTGACCCACCATTCAATTAAATTAAGATTGATCTGTCTCTTCACTCCATCCTCCCAACTTAGTTCTGCAACCCTTAATACTCTTTCTTAACAAAAATCAATTGACCTTGGTTTTAAAATTGTCAAATGATGCCCAGTCTTGACAGTCTTTTGGGGGACTGAATTCTAGATTTCTACTTCAACTGAAATGGCCTGATCATAATTCCCCTTTGTTCTGGACTGCTCCTCAAAATAGAGGCAATAGTCTCTCTCTCTCTCTCTCTCTCTCTGTTATTAACCTATTAACTCCATTAAGCAACATAATCAGCTCAATTAAATCACTCCATATTACTCCATAACAGTTATGACTTTCGTAAAACAAAGCCAGCTAACAACAGGATTACAACACATTGACAATGTCACTTCAGAACAATGGTTCTTCTGTTGCACAGTACTCAAAATGATGATGGAACAGTACCAAATTTCACTCAGATCATTGTCACACAGATTATTATGTGTCTGCCGCCAATCTGAGTGAAATCTGCTACTGATATTGCAACATTGTATAGATATCATGTGCATGAGCATTATTAGGAAACAGGCATTAGCCTAGTCGTGGCTTCCTGACCAGATGATTGTGGGTTTGACATGCAGGGTCGGTCTGTCCCCTGGGAGCAGCTCTCAGCTCGCTGTACGTTTACCACAGCTTCTCTCAAGGCCAATTTATGAAGCCAAGACAAAGGTCATCGAAATTGTCTGCTTTTTCACAGAAACTAGCTGAAAGAAGAAACAAAAAGGTCATTATTTTTATGCTAGGGTTCTAAATCTAAATTCTGATGTAGCCCTCCTTATTTACCAACATTACATCTCCATTGATATATTTGTACAATTATTTCACTGTTTAGTTACATATTTCTATTTTGTCTGTTCAATCTTCAAGTTTATGAGACTCTATTCTGAGGTATGTGAGATATATTTCCGCAGAAATGCCACTCCATTATTTAACACTTTCAGTAAGTGTCCAGTGCCAGTTTGAGAGTTTAAACTCATTCCTGTATTATCCATTTTCCAGCTATAGTTTAATGATAAGCTGAAATATCACTACGATTGCTCAGCTCTCTGGGCATCAGCAATATAAAATGTATTTCTACCACTAGCAGAGCCATGCTTACGTAACATGTTCAAATCAGTGAATTGCCCCAAGGCACTTTACAAAAGGACCGTATGGGCGGCAGGGTGGCACAGTGGTTAGCACTGCTGGCGCTTGCCTGAGACCCGGGTTCAATTCCCGACTCAGGCGACTGACTGTGTGGAGTTTGCACGTTCTCCCCGTGTCTGCGTGGGTTTCCTCCAGGTGCTTCGGTTTCCTCCCACAGTCCAAAGATGTGCGGGTCAGGTGTTAAGTAGGGGTAAATGTAGGGGTATGGGTGGGTTGCGCTTCGGCGGGTCGGTGTGGACTTGTTGGGCCGAAGGGCCTGTTTCCACACTGTAAGTCTAATCTAATCTAAGACTCAGCAGCATAAGAAGGCCATTCAGCCCATCAAGTCTGCTCTACCATTCAATGAGGTCATGGCTGATCTGATAGCCCTCAACTCCACTTTCCTGCTTTTTCCTTGATAAACCTTGATCCCTTTACTGATTAAAAATCTATCTCAGACTTGAATATATGTAGTGACACAGCCTCAACAACCCTCAACAAATCTCTACCTTAAATGTTAAATGCATGACTCTCTTAATCTGAGATTATGCCCTCGGGATGTTTGTGCTAGGTGCTCAGAGTGCTGTTGTGATGCCTACATCTTTGAAAACTTTTATGTTCCCAATTCATTTCAGTGGCTGGATGCCTTGCTAGGATGGTTACTGGGATTAAAAAAAAACTACCCTCTGTAAACAAGGCTAATGACTCCATGAGGCAACCTCATGACTGAGGGTAACCATAGCTGCAATGCTGTCCATTTTTCAAGCAGGACTGCAATGATGTAGACAATAAGCCTGTTGAGGGTGAGGTTCAAAAGTTTGAATCAGACTATAGCGACAGTGTGCTGCTAATCCTAGCATGCTGCATTCTGCACAACCACAGGTTGCAAGCAGGGAACATGATGGTGCTGAAAAGCTGGGACAGCAGTAGCAGTCTTCGAAAGAGAATGATGATGTTGAGCAGGAGAAACATCACTTTGTGCATTACAGAGTTCAGCAGCATCTGGTTCAACAAGCCAGACAGGATTTAATTGACACCTGGATCCATTAGCTGAGAGCTCCATGTAGTGATCATTCATTGACTATAAATGTGATGTTGATTGAAATGCAAGCATTCCCTATCTGTTCCCAGAAGCAAATGTAGCTTTTCTTTCTTTATTTTGTTTTCCCTTTTGCTTTCGTGGAATAAAAAAGAAAGTTTTCAGTAATTTGAAGGCTTTCCAGTAAGTGATGCTCCCATATTGAACATGTGTTATTAAGGAAGAAGTAGCACTCCCCTCAGCAGGATTCTATGCTGGGATGATGCTAAATCTTAATAATCTGTGAATCTTGATTCTCATAGCTACAGTTACAATGACAGAAAATCAATGTCCTCAGGGTGGTGTTCTTTGGTTGCTTCATCAATGACATTCCCTCCATCACAAAATCAGGAGTGGGGATATTCGTTGATGATTGCACAATATTCAGCCATTAATGACAGCTCAGACACTGATGTAGTCCACATCCGAATGCAGAAAGACCTGTACAATATCCAGACTTGGGCTGTAAAGTAACAAATAACTTTTGCACCACACAAATGTCAGGTAATGACCATCTGCAATAAGGGAAAACCGAACCACTGGCGCTTGACATTCAATTAACTTGCATTCACTGAATTCCTTACTGTTAATATCCTCATGGTTACCATTGTCCATTTCTCAGTGGTGGAGTGGAACTATACAGTTCGGCCAGCAGGTTCCTCAATTCATTAGGAAACTGGCCAACTGCATGGAGATGCCCTCATAATAGCAGACGAATAGGCTAATGCTCCATGCAGGTTTTAATATAGAACTTGTAACTGCAGGGAATGGTTGAGCTGAATACTATAAAGTACTGAAGAAGACGTTGGATAAAAACATGCATAACATCCAAGGTTATACTGATAGGGTGAGGTGAAGAGGAGAAGTGAAGTGAGAGGAGACTTGCATTGAAGAGAAACAAGATTATACAATTGATGGGCCAAATGGCCTGTTTCTGTGCTGGAATTCCATATCAGTCTATGTTACAGACAAAATACAATCCTCCCCCTAAAACTCAAGAATTAAAAATTGCTGTTGCTCATTGCCGAATTAAAGATCTTGTTCACGTTCACATTATAATATTTTTTAAAACCAATATAAAAGCACATGTAATGTTTTCATAAAACCTTCCCTTGTAACTTTATACCTTAAATTTTGGAATAATCTTTTCCAGACTATATTAAAGTTGCCTGTGGTTAGTCACATTATGAATACAAAATGACATTTTAACTTTGCATTCGTGTGATGATAAATTTCAAATGGCCATAAAGCAACAATTTCAATTTGGAATAAATTATATCTGTCAACACATGAAGCTTGGTGCAAAATGAACTTTTCACAAGTTCCCAAAGATTCTTTAAGGAACTGCATTTTACCCAAAATTAGACTACAGTGCAGAGATGTGATGCATAATGAGGAGTATGGACATTGGATCAGACAATTACTAGGCACTTTCCCATAATGAAATTGCAGAACAAGACTGCATAATCCTATTCTACACACAATACTGCAATTAACAGGTAAAACTACAGCAGACACGTTGTTCTAATGATCGCAGAAGTGATACAAAATTACATCTTCTTCTCCTCCACCAATTCCCTCCTCCTTCATCTTCTTCCCCTCTTATTCCACTCCCATCTCATCATTCTTCCATTCCTCTCCATTAATTTGCATCACCTTCCTCATCTTCTAACATCCCATTTTTGCCTTCACTCCCGAACATTCACTTTCTCCTCACTTTCCCTTACCGCCCTCTCAACATCTCTCTCTTCTTCTTACTCCTCCCTTCCCCAATTCCTTCCACAATCTCCACACCCCTTTTCCTCGCCTTCTCTTCCACTTTCTTTTTTATTCTTCCCCCGACTTCACCAGCATCTCTTCCCCTTATTGAATCAATGGTTATAAAAGGCCGAAAAGCTGAGATCTGCATCTTTTATGAAATATTATTCCTCGAGATGCATTTGATTGATTCACTATTTCAGAAATGGGGAAATCAACTAACATCCCAAAATGTTGAACAGATAAATGCGTCATCAATATTTGAGAGAAGCAACAAAAATTGATTGCATTCCAGCAAATGAGAAATGGCCAAAATCTGGTATAATGGTAATACGATCAAAAAGCTCAAGACAAAAATAATGTCTTAATGTAATATTGTGATTAAAATAAAGTATGCTTTTTCCCTGCATCAAGGATTTTCCTATATCGTTGCATAGAATTAAACAGAAATGGTCATACAGAAACATGAGATTTGGCCCAACTGTCTATACCCCACATAAGCCTCCTAGCCTTACCAAATCTCACACAATATTCCAGCATTACCTTCTGAACC
This sequence comes from Hemiscyllium ocellatum, assembly GCF_020745735.1. Taxonomy (NCBI): domain Eukaryota; kingdom Metazoa; phylum Chordata; class Chondrichthyes; order Orectolobiformes; family Hemiscylliidae; genus Hemiscyllium; species Hemiscyllium ocellatum. Next base: position 126,140,445 of record NC_083402.1, read on the forward strand.
TTTCTGTCTCATAGAACAAAGGACAAGGAACAATACAGCACAGGAACAGGCCCTTCTACCCTCCAAGCCTGCACCAATGCATTTTGTCCTTCCATACTAAAACTGTCTTCACTTATAGGATCCATATCCATCTATTTCCTTCCTATTCATGTATGCATCCAGGTGCTTCTTGAAAGCTGCTATTGTGTCTGCTTCTACCACTTCCTCTGGCAACACATTTCGGGCACTCACCACCATTTGTGTGAAAAATGTGCCTCACACATCTCTTTTAAACTTTTACCTCTGCACTTTGAATGTGTGTCCCCAAGTAATTGACCCCTCCACCTTAGGAAAAAGCCTCAGACTTTCCACTCTATCCATGCCATTCACCATCTTGTAAACTTCCACCAGGTCGCACCTCAGCCTCCTGTATTCTAGTCAAAACAAACCTAGTCTATCCAACCTTTCTTCATAGGTAAAATCCTCCATACCAAGCGGCATCCTGGTAAACCTTTTCTGCACCCTCTCCAAAGATTCCACATCCTTCTGGTAATGGGGTACCCAGAATTGAATGCAATATTCCAAGTTTGGCCTCACTAAACTTCTATAAAGCTGCAGCATAACTTGTCTACCCTGATACTCAATGTCTCATTTGCTTATCCAATTTCTCCTCATAACATTCATAAATTATGACACAACCATTCACGATGCAGTCAGTTACGTATTCTCAACCTTTTGTTATAACAAGTTGAAGAAGTGTGAATTGGCTCCCATCTTTTTGTTAGCACCCTTGGTTGCCTGCAATGAAGAATTTATTTCAATGAAGAAAAAAGGCAAGGTAACATATATTATGGTTGATATCAATGGTGGAGCCCACCCAGGAACATAACAGTGAAGTACAAACAGAATTGCCCACTAAGAAATCAAAGAAACAAAACCAAATTTTAAACCTCAGCTAGTCCAATCAGGTTGTGCAGTTCAGTAAGACTGAGATACAGGATACAGGTCCCCAGACACCCTAATTATATGAAAACATACCTCTCTGGTTCAAAATTAAGGAGCTTGTTGCAAGATAGAACACATACATTACAGCGCAGTACAGGCCTTTCGGCCCTTGATGTTGCACTGACCTGTGGAACCAATCTGAAACCCATTTAGCCTACACTATTCCATTTTCATCTATATATTTATCCAATGACCATTTAAATGCCCTTAAAGTTAGCACGCCTACTACAGTTCCAGACAGGGCTTTCCACACCCCTACTACCTCTGACATCTGTCTTATATTCAAAGTTTGTGAGAAGATTTGTAGCTCGGGTGCTCATTGTGTGGTTCTGTTCGCCGAGCTGGACCCAATATACCGACCACTGCAGCGGACAGCTGGAACTGACAACTGGAAGCGGCAGAGACAAACCACTATAAATGCCAGAGGAAATATCACAGAAGCACTTCACAGGAAGCTCCCGAGCACTGAGGATGTCACCTAGACAGGGAACAAAACGTCTGCAACACAAATTCCCAGTTCGGCAAACAGAACCCCAACATCTGCCTTATATCTGTTACCCTCATTTGAAAGCAATGTCTCCTTGTGCCATCACCATCCGAGGAGAAAGGCTCTCACTGTCCACCCTCTTATATGTCTCAATTAAATCACCTCTCAACCTTTTTCTCTCTAAAAAGTCCCTCAGCCTTTCCTCAAAAGGCCTTCCCTCCATACCAGGCAACATCCTAGTAAATTGCCTCTGACCCCTTTCCAAAGCTTCCATATCCTTCCTATAATGGGGTGACGAGAACTGTATGCAATACTCCAAGTGCAGCTGCAACAGAGGTTTTTTACAGCTGCAACATGACCTCAATCTGACACTCAATCCTTCTACTAATAAAAGCGAACACATCGTTTGCCTTCTTAACAACCCTATCAACCTGGAGTTCAACCCTGTCAAGTATGAGGTTGTCCATTTTGGAAGGACAAATAAGAATGCGGAATACAGGGTTAACGGTAGGGTTCTTAGTAAGGTGGAGGAGCAGAGGGATCTTGGGATCTATGTTCATAGATCTTTGAAAGTTGCTACTCAGGTGGATAGAGCTTGTAAGAAGGCCTATGGTGTATTAGCGTTCATTAGCAGAGGGATTGAACTCAAGAGCCGTGAGGTGATGTTGCAGCTGTACAGGACCTTGGTAAGGCCACATTTGGAGTACTGTGTGCAGTTCTGATTGCCTCACTTTAGGAAAGATGTGGAAGCTTTGGAGAGGGTGCAGAGGAGATTTACCAGCATGTTGCCTGGAATGGAGAATAGGTCGTACGAGGATAGGTTGAGAGTGCTAGGCCTTTCCTCATTGGAATGGCGAAGGATGAGGGGTGACTTGATAGAGGTTTATAAGATGATCAGGGGAATAGATAGAGTAGACAGTCAGAGACTTTTTCCCCGGGTACAACAGAGTATTACAAGGGGACATAAATTTAAGGTGAAGGGTGGAAGGTATAGGGGGGATGTCAGGGGTAGGTTCTTTACCCAGAGAATGGTGGGGGCATGGAATGCGCTGCCTGTGGGAGTGGCAGAGTCAGAATCATTGGTGACCTTTAAGCGACAATTAGCTAGGTACATGGACAGGTGCTTAAGCTAGGACAAATGTTCGGCACAACATCGTGGGCCGAAGGGCCTGTTCTGTGCTGTATTGTTCTATGTTCTATGTTCTAACCTGGGTGGCAACTTTCAGGGATCCATGAACATGGACACCGAGATCTCTATGTTCAACTACACTGCCAAGAATCTTACCATTAGCCCAGTACTCTTTATTCTTATTACTCGTTTCAAAATGAATTATCTCACACTTTTCCACATTAAACTCCATTTGTCACCTCTCAACCAAGCTCTGCAGCTGATCTATATCCTTCTATAACCTACAACATCCTTCCGCACTGTCCACAACTCTACTGACCTTAGTGGCATCTGCAGATTTACTAACCTATCCTTCTCCGCCCTCATTCAGGTCACTTATGAAAATGACAAGCAGCAGTAGCCCCAAAACAGATTCTTGTGGTGCACCACTTGTAATTCAACTTCAGGACGAACATTTCTCATCAACCACCACCCCCTGTCTTCTTCAGCTAGCCAATTTCTGATCCAAACCACTAAATCACCCTCAATCCCATGCCTCCATATTTTCTGCAAGGGGAACCTTATCAAATGCCTTACTGAAATCCATGTACACCACATCAACCACTTTGCCCTCATCCACCTGTTTGGTCACTTTCTCAAATAACTCAATGAGGTTTGTGAGGCATGACCCACTCTTCACAAAACCATGTTGACTTGTCCCTAATCAACTTATTCCTTTCTGGATGATTATAAATCCTATCTCTTATAACCTTTTCAAACACTTTACCCAAAACTGAAGTAAGGCTGACGGGTCTATAATTATCAGAGTTGTCTCTACCCTCTTTCTTGAACAAGGGGACATTTGCTGTGCTCCAGTCTGCTGGCACTATTCTTGTAGACAATGACAACATAAAGATCAAAGCCAAAGGTTCTGCAATCTCCTCCCTGGCTTCCCAGGGAAACCTAGGATAAATCCCATCCAGCCAAGGGGACTTATCTATTTTCAAACTTTCCAGAAGTGCTAACACCTCCTCTTTGTGAACCACAATCCCATCTAGTCCAGTAACCTGTATCTCAGAATTCTCCTCGACAACATTGTCTTTTTCCAGTGTGAATGCAGATGAAAAATATTCATTTCTAACTTCTCCTATTTCCTCGGACTCCACACACAACTTTCCACTACTGTCCTTGATTGGCTCTAATCTTACTCTAGTCATTCTTTTATTCCTGATATACCTATAGAAAGCTTTAGGATTTTCCTTGATCCTATCTGCCAATGACTTCTCATGTCCCATTCTGGCTCTTCTTAGTTCTCTCTTTAGGTCTTTCCTGGCTAGCTTGTAATTCTCAAGTGCCCTAACTGAGTCTTCACATCCCATCCTAACATAAGTATTCTTCTTCCTATGGACAAAAGATTCAACTTCTTTAGTAAACCACAGATGCCTCACTCGACTACTTCCTCCTTGCCCGACAGGTACATACTTATTAAGGACATGCAGTAGCTGTTCCTTGAATAAGCTCCAAATTTCAAGTGTGCTCATCCCCTGCAGCTTCCTTCCCCATCCTACGCAACCTAAATCTTGCTCAATCGCATCATAATTGACTTTCCTCTAGCTATAATTCTTGCCCTGCAGTATATATCTATCCCTTTCCATCACAAACGTAAACATACCAAAATTGTGGTCACTATCACCAAAGTGCTCACCTACTTCGAAATCTAACACCTGGCCAAGTTCATTACCCATACCAAATCCAATGTGGCATTGCCCCTTGTTGGCCTGTCAGGAAACTCTCCTGCACACATTGGACAAAAACTGACCCATCTAATTTACTCGAACTATAGTATTTCCAGTTAATATTTGGAAATTTCAAGGCCCCCATAACAAGTACCCAGTAATACTCGCTCTTATCCAGAATCATCTTTGTTATCCTTTACTTTATACCTCTGGAACTATTTGGAGGCATATTGAAAACTCCCAACAGGGTGACCTCACCTTTCATGTTTTTAACCTCAGACCATACTACCTCAGTAGATGAATCCTCAAACGTTCTTTCTATCACCATAATACTGTCCTTGACTAACAATGCCACACCACCTCCTCTTTTACCACCTTCCCTGTTCTTACTGAAACTTCTAAATCCCAGATCCTGCAACAAACATTCCTGTGCCTGGTCTATCCATGTCTCCGAAATGGCCACAACACTGGAGTCCCAGGTACTCAAGATTTTCTTGAGTGAAAGAAAGAGAACTTATAGTAAATACTAATCCCAAGAAAAATAATTAAACACATCAAATGCACTGACAAAAATACAGGTACACATTTTGAAAAAGTGAGATTGTCAAGTACAAATAGGAGGATAAAAGAATATCCAAGCAAAAGTACACAGCCAAATTTGTTTCCACAGTTTAGATAACTTTCTAAGTTTTAATATTTCTCTTGCCTGTTGTCCAGCTACCAGATTCAGGCACTGTTGCAAATTTTATATCTCTCACTGGCCTGTGAGACCCAGATTTAGCCTACCTGGGTTTATGAGCTTGTGTTTTTATGATGATGGAGCATAACCCAAAGTTTCTTGGCGATATTTATTTCAATGCCAAACTGTGTTTTTATTTCAAAAAGACGACTGCTACAGAAGAAAAAGAAAACTTCCACACATAAATTCTGTGTTGTTGGGCAATGTCATGTGTGAATCGCAAGGAATGTCACACCTGTAAAATGTAAGGAAATTGCAACAAAAAGAGACTTAACACGAAGTGATGACAAGCGAGCTAGCAATCCCCCTCTCAGCAGAAAAGCAATCTTTTGAAAACATACCTGCTTTATCTTCCAGGAAAACATAAAAAAGGGTATTAAAACTGATCATCACAACGATGGGCGTGTTACAGGCTAGATATTTTAGTAAGTGGACGAGAGCATTGTTCGGGTCACCATAGCTTTGACAACAATTTTAAATATTTTGCAGGTAAAGTGAATAAAAAACTGCTTTCTCACCCTGAATTCTAGAATTCAGTCCCCCTCATGAAAGAAATCAGAACAGAATTGCCAACAATCTGCAAATTTAAGAATCTCAAAAATGACTGCTCACCTGCCAATTCAATAATGCCAGTACCATCCAATAATAGGATTCACCTATTTTTACTTTGTGTATGTGTATTGCATTACTATTTCTTCTTGCATTTATTATTTAATAAACTCACATTTTTAGCAAATTCTAAAAGCTTGATTAATCGGTTGCTTTTAACACATTCATTTAGGTCTGGGAATGACAAGAAATCCAAACATAAGCACGAGTATAAAGTTTAAGAAGGGCAGAGTGTCAAATGGAGAGAGGAGGATGAATGAATATTCCGTTTAAAAGTCTTGAGTCATTGAGACCACCGTTGTTTAATTGATGACTTGTACATTCAGCAGCAGCGAAATTTGTAGATGTCTTTGAGTTCTCAGTAAATGTTTCTTCAATTTGCTTTTCACCAGGCGTAGTCTTCTGAAAGGCTAGAATGAAAAGCAAGGAGTGAGGGATTGCCCTCGAATGTTGTTAAAAATCCATTTCTTTCTCGCTATCTGGCCTACTCTGTATTAAGTACCTGAAATATGTTTTATTTGTGTATCCTCATGTCTAGCTTTATTTTTTTGCCATTGATAACCTGCAGATAATACTCATCACGATTCTATGAAACATAGATTAAGATCTAAATCAAACAGGAAGTACAAATGCAAGTAACAGATATCAGTTATTGTCATGACATATCATTTTAGACTAGGTAGGAATCAATTAAGTCAGTTGGCTTGAAGGCTGCTTTGCAATTGAGTGACACCTACAATGCGGTTCAATTCCTAATCTGACTGAGACTAAGGTCCTTCCTGCTCAACCTCACTTCTTGCTTGAGGTGTCGTGACCCTCAGGATATATTCATCATGGTTGCCTCTCTCTAATGAGGAAGCAGCCCTGTAGTTCTCTGGGACTAAGATGACTACCATCAGTTCAAGCTGGTTCTTGTTTATTCTTGATTACATGAAGTATGGCTCAACTTGGTAAAGTGATCACTGTGACTATATTGAGTCAGCAGTTTTCCTTTTATAAAGCCATTTGAGTTCAAAAGGACTATTGAAATCAAATATTAGACATCAAAAATTGATAATCCATAATTCACCATCATGTATATAACAAGATAAAACATTTCTCCTCAACTCCCTACTGGATTTATTAGTGAGTTTCTTAAATTTATGGTCTCTAGTTCTGGTATCCACATGAGTGGCAACATATACTCTTTATTTGTTCTATCAAATTTTTGTGATCTGAAAGACCTCTATCAGGTCACTCCTCAATCTTCTCTTTTCTGAAGAAAATAGCCCCAGCTGTTTTAAATGTCCCTGATAGTTATAACCTTGCAGTTTTGATGTAGTCCCTGTAAATCTTTTTTGCAGCTTCACTGATGCCTCTACATAATTTTTATAACATGGTCACGAAACTATACACAATTCGTTGTCTTCGTTTTACAAATATTTGTGCCCATGGAGGTCACGGAAATATTTAATTATACAGTGGGGCCATTAGAGCCCAGGGGTATAATTAACAAAATAGTTAACCAGCTTTTACCAATAACGTTTCCCATCAACATAAGTAAGCAATAATGCATCATTCACTGCAATATTTTCTCATTGGTTCCTTAAAACACTGCAGCTCCTGTTGATGCACAGGAACAAATCAACCTTTCTAAAAGGTGCCTAGTTACTTAGCACTAAAACAGTTGGACTATCAATTCTTTCATCATTGTAAGTATGCAAAGTATATTTCAAGTTGATGTGTCTGACACTAATCAATGTGTTTACAATCACAGACACCTGCCAAATTAACTGAGGTTTGGACAGTAGAAAGTAACACAAAAAAAAGTACAAATGGTCTTAGGTAGCAAGAAGTAAAGAAAAAGAGAAGCAAAGGCAGAAGCAAAGGCAGAAGCCAGTGACAAATGAAACAAATAATTGAGAGAAAAGGAAAGAGAAAGTAAGGGGGAGAAAGAAACAGAAGTGAATCATGGAATATGTGATCCAGGAAATGCAGATTTGATTGGGAGTTACACTGAACATTTAATCATGACTGTTTGACTCAAGTGATTTAATCACGTGTCAGAAAGACCTGGTTCACTGCCAAACTATTGGACATCTTTCTCCTGCAGCCTCAATGTGACATTTCCTGTTCCCGCAGCAGCCTTCTTTGTAGCTACTCCCAGTGAATTTGCTCATTAATGCCAAATTAGGGACAGTACTGCACTATGGATCCAGACCCACTAGGAATCAGATTGAGACTTCCCACACTGATTTCCCAGAGGACATTTACAAAAGATTGAGGAGATCTTTAGGATGCAGTCTGAAGTAGATTTAAAAGATGGGCCCAGCTTTTATAAAGCTGAAAATATGTTGCTGGAAAAGCGCAGCAGGTCAGGCAGCATCCAAGGAACAGGAAATTTGACATTTTGGGCATAAGCCCTTCTTCAGGAAGTCATTGTTGTACTTGAGCTTTTTCCTCAAGTACAACAATGACTGCACTACCAAAATATTTAATTAGTTGTAAAACACTGAGATTTGCATGCTGGTAAAAGTTCTGTACACATTATTACAATGGTGAGGTTCATAAGATTATGTTTTAGGACTATATCTTTTGGTTTAAAAGGACATTATAGCTTCAGATTTTGCTTTTAACGTTAGGCGAGGTGAAATATCACATGACCTGTGTCTTTTGGTAAGCTTCGGTGGCTTAATTATTACAGCTCAGAAGATGACACAGATTGTTTTACTAGGAGGCAGGTGCAAGCTGGGGTCTTTGATGACGTTCTCTAATCTAAAATTGTACATCCTTGAAATAACTGCACAGAGGCCAGTATCCCATCACCAAGTTACGCTTTATTTATATGCACACAGAACATGGACTCTGACCAGCCAGCTCCAATCCAGTCCCTAGATTGCGGAGACCTTCTGAACCTTCTGTTTATATCTATTAGCCAGGTCTCCTTGATTGGCCCCAATCAAGGATCTCATAGTCAATGAGATCCATTTGACCCTCGTTCCAATCACTACAATCCTGCATCTCCTGAAGTCTCATGAAGAGCGTATCGATGTTAAGTTACATAGTTGCACTAATATCTAGTCCTTTACTCCTAAGGTGATATGGAGTTAGGCTCAATGATTACTAATTAACATTTCCACTTAGATTTGTGGGGAAGGATATGTTAATATCAGTTTGAGATCATGTTACAGGTTTCTCTACAAGGCCAGTCATACCATAGGCAGATGGGAGCTGCCATTTTGTATTTTGTAGTCTGCAAGCAACTGAGATGTTGAGAGCAGGAAAGGGTTTGCACCTTAATTAAATTTGATTATTGATTACACAGAACATGGGCTGAAGCTCATGCTAATTTGTAGAACAAGTTCCTGATGAGTTAAAAGAGGCTGGACAATTTAGCAAGGTTAGAGCTGGAGGAAGAATTCTACAGCGTAGTCCTTATAGTGAGAGATAGTTCTGAGTTTAGACGTCACCTGATTGTGAAAGGAGAAAGGAAGCACTGGATAGTGGGAGCAAAGGTGAGCTGTTTAGTATGATGTTTATAATTCTGGGGAAAGTGATAAGCAACAGTAAGATATTTATTTCTCCAGTTTAAAGTATAATCTGTACACACAGAAAAACAGTCATTTAGTTAGTAGTGCTTACCGTCATTTTTATTGTAAAAGGTTTTTCTAAGGCATGACCTTTTGGCATGCCATTCTTTCAGCTAATGTCTGGATATTAGAATGCTTCTGCAAAAGTTTTAGTATCTCTGGAGATCATCACAAAATGCAAGTCTCACTTTATCTTTTTCTGGTGGAGACAATCCAGAACATTACGATAGTATCTTCAAATTATAATGAGGCTGTTCATTGGTGATGTCAGAAGTAATGATTCACAAAAGGATCCAGTGTCCTTCAGTCTATAAAAGAGGATGGACACACAGTAACCAATCCCTTTCAGATGGAGTGCATTCATAATGTGCACTTGTTTCAATGGCTGAAGAAGCCAATCTTTGAGAGACAGGTTCTGATACAAGAACTGTACATGAAGCCTTCGAGGTTATTGTGGATTATGGTGTTTGATATTGAAAGCTGCTGCCTAGCCACTGGTCATGATGGTGGCATGTGTTAACTCCCAAGCGGTGTTCCTACGCTCCTCATGAGTTAGTAATAATGTAAAATATAGTTTGCCCCAAAAGCCTTTGAAGCTTGAGGGTAATTGAACATTTCAAAATTGAGATTAATTGATTTTTGATAAGCAAATATTATCAAACCATGGTGGGTAGTTGGAGTTGAGATACCGGTCTGATGTACATAGGAGAACAGGTTCCAGTGAAGACTGGTCTTCTTTCCTATGTTTCTTCTTTAGATAGTTGGTAGAGATTGTCAGGTTAACAGTGACCAGGTACAATCTGCTTGTTCCTTTAATTGCTACAAGTGTTTCCTTACTGATCTTTAGGGAAAAAAACCTGCAGTCTACACCCAGTCTGGACCTATATGTGACTCCAGTCCCATGCTAACATAATTGTTTCGAAAATGCTCTGTGTCCTGTTGAGTATCTTATTTATATCAAATTAATTGAAGCTGGTGGTTTGCCAATACCTGATGGTTAGGGCTAGACAATAAATGTCATCCTTGCCATCAGCACTCACATCCCGAGAACTAATGTGTTGGAAATAAGATTTAAGTAAATATGGTTAGTTTACCTTTTTTGATAGTTTGAATTGTGCTGGTATATGCAAAATTACAAGTTGAGATAATTTTTTAGTGATTATGTAATGTCCAAGTACTCCAATTTTCTTAATCCCATTTGTAAACCTAATGATACATTCTTATGTAATTTATTGTGTGTAGAATATTAAATAGAAAGACATCTGAGGTGGTTATAATGTTTTTCTGGTTGGTGTACAATATTTTACAAAAGGTTATTGCCCATTATTTCCCACCATTATCACCTCTGAAGAGAGCAGAAACTTCCAGAACCTTGGCCTAATGTTCTGGGGTCATGGGTTTGAAACCCACCATGCCAGATGGCGGAATTTGAATTCATTTTTTAAAATCTGGAGTAAAAAGACTGTTGTTATGAACTTTTTTTTCCTCAATTTTAAAAGTTATACCAAAAATTTACAATGCTGACTTTTTACTTCACTGGTTTGCTAAGAACTGTAACTGAAGAAACTGTACTGATGGATCTTTGGACCTAAGATGGTGCCATAAGTAGCAACTTGAACGCTTTTCACTGTACTCATTTGAGTACATGACAATAAAGCTAATGCTAAAGTTATAATTCTAAATTCAATCTAAATATTACCAATTATTGTAAAAACCCATCTGGTTACCTGATGTTGTTTTGGCAAAGGAATCTTCTGTACTTAACTGCTCTGGCTGATATGTGACTCCAGCCCCACAACTGTCTGGTTGACGCTTGATTGCCCTCTGGGAATTGGGAATGGGTGAGAGATGCTGGCCTAGCCAGCAATACCCATATCCCGTGGACAAATAAAAAAAATCAGAGGTTGTCTGAATCAGATGATACAAATGAAAGCTTTCAACATCATAATGGAGAACATACAGCCTGTAGAGTTTAACAATGTGTACATGTAACAGGCAATAAAATACGAATTGATAAATTGGTCTTTATGGAATAATTTATTTTTTTTGTTCTTGACTCTTTTCTCTCTCAGAAGAGAGATGAAAAGGAATCATCAATATGAGAGGCAGCCTATGCAATTTGGGCATTCCATGAATTTTTTATCTTATTTTCCAATCACAACTTACTAAATCCAATGGGTAAGAACATGCTGTGTGTCAGGCATCGGGTAATGTAACATAAAAGGTCAACAGTACGAAAGGACAACAGGGTGCCCAGAAGAGGGTGCCACACTATTGCTGCTGTTTTCTGAAGCAGATTAGAATCACACATTTCTCTCTCTCTATCTCTCGGTGGGATTTTTGAATCTAACTTAGTGTTAATTATGTTTTAGTGGATTTAACTGGAAAAATACCATATGGTTCAGTGGAGAAATAAAGGAAACTGTTCCACTGTGAAGAAAAGTAATGGTGGTTTTAGCAGGAGCAATACAAAGATTGCTTTTCGTTCCTATCAGTCCCACTGGATCCACATGCAAGATATTTTTGTATCCAGCTCTAGGTCTGTAGCGTTTTTGCATAATCAAATCAATATAGTGATGATTCAGCCTCTGGCAATGGTCTTTCTTTACAAGTTACCAGTGAGATTCTGGCAGCCAAGTAGCAAAAAAAAGTTATAATCTGAAAGAAATTGATTTTTCTTTTGTTCCAGCATCTGCTGTGGTGTTTTTTGTTTGAAAGAAGATTGAATTTCTTAAAATATATCTGACACAGCATTGCTGCAATGGGTTTTTTTAATGTAATTTGTGAGGATTTTAAAGAAAATATACAGAAACTAAGGTCTGAGTGCCTCTTTGACAAATGCAGATTTTGGTAATCACTAGCTCAATAGTTACTGATTTCTTCTCGACTCTCTTGATTTGAATACCTTAGGATTTGTAAATTTTATTAAAATGTGTGTCAGCAGGGCACAATGGAAATTATTCTGGAGAATCTAGGATATGCAGGGGTATCAAAACAAATGCTTATTTCTATTTGTAAGAAAGCTGACATTTTGACACTAATTTAGAAAATATATTTTCAGACAACGTTGGGAGTAGAATGCTTTCCAACTTTTACTGGCCACAGGTCAGAAGAATATCACTCAACTGGTGACAATTTGTCCTCTATCAGAAAGTCACAGGTTCAGATCTTAGTTCAAAGACATGAACACAAAATCCAGGCTGCTGCTCCTGTGCAGTACTGAGGGAGTACTGTCAGTCAGAGTATTGTCTTTCAGATGAGGCATTAGACCAATCTCTGTATCATTTCTCACATTGATGTTAAACATCATTTGCTTATATTGAAAGGAATGCCATGGAGAAGAGTGGATGAAAATTCTCTGTGGACTAAAATTAATTTCTCAAGCAGCATCCCCGATTGCCTGATTATTATCATAGAGCTGTTCATGGAAACTCCCTCTACACAAATTGCCTGTGGAGTTTACTGCATCACATTTGAGGACTACTATTATGAAGTACTTTATGATTGTAAAATATTTTGCAACACTTGCAAAACAGGCAATAGGAATGTATTTTATTTTCCTTTTGACAATGGTATATTGTCATAATATCTCAGAAGCATGAGGAGAGATGACAGAAAGCTGTGTAGAAAGATGGATTTTAGAAAGATGGTTAAATTACTGAGGGATTAAATAAGAAATTCTAGATTCCTCTACATCTCAGCATTCTTTCACCATTGAGACACAATGTCTTTTTAGTTTTCCTGCAGGATGGCTATCTCATATTTTTTCACATTGTACTCCATTGGCTAAATCTTTGCCCAATGACTTCACCTATCTATATCTTTTGGAAGCCTACTTTTGTCCTCTTCACAACTTACTTTCTGACTTATCATTGTGTCATCAGCAAATGTCGCAAGTGCACTTTCTGTCCCTTCATCCAAGTAATTTATACAAATCACCAACAGTTGAGGTCTGAGCACTTATTCCTGTGGCACACCACTCATTATATCTGGCAAACCTAAAAATAGATCCATTTATTCTTATTCTCTGCTTCCAGTTAGCCAGCTGTGCCAATAAGCTATCATTTACATCACCAGGTTTTATTTTCTGCAATAATGTTTTGACATGGACATTAGCAAACACCTTCTAGAAATTTAGATGCAGTATATCCACATCTTTATCCATGTACTACCTCTTCAAAGCACTCCAATAGTTTGGTCACAAAATTAGGCTGACTTCACTTGGTTATCTTAAGCTTATCATAAGTGCCCTACTATGGCTTTCATTATGATAGTTTCTAACATTTTCCCTATAAGAGATGTTAAGCTAACTGATATTTAGTTTCCTGCTTTCTATCTTCCTCTTCTATGAATACATTAATTAAATCTGCTATCTTCCAATCTAATAGACCTTCCCAGAATCAAGGGAGTTTTGAAAAGACAAAATCAATGTTCCAATTATTTCAGTAGTCACTTCTTTTAATATCCTAGGATGAAATCCATCAGGACTCAGGTTCTTGTCAGCCCACAACTCCAACAATTTACTGAGTACTACTTCTCTGGTGATTGTGATTTTCCTGAATTATTCACTCCCTGCTACTTCTGGAATATTACATGTATCGTCTACACTGAATTCAAAGCAAAATATCTGTTTGATTCATGTACCCAGTGCATTTGGATGAGGTTCATTTTTCTAGTCCAGTGATAATACCATTATACCAACACCTCCCTTTGTATCATAGTGTGTGACCTAAGGGTATAAAATTCTCATGCTTCATTTTACCTTAGATCACTTGAAGTTTGGCTTTTATTAAAAGTATGCACTCTTTTGTAAATTTTTGGTTAATATTAAACCAGGCACTTATCTACCTGAGGAATGTAATATTTGCAGATAATAGCTAGTTGCAATAAATGTGTGTTGCATTCTTCAATCCCATAATATCCATGCCCAGTTTCCTTTGATACAGGAGATAACATAAGCTCTGCCACATGAGATTAAACACCCTGTTGAAGGCCAATTCACTTCAACTATGAGGACAGTGAAGTATAAAGTTGCCAGAAACTGTACATAAGTGTTTCAATAACAGGAAAGCTATATTTTGGGCAGAATTGAACAATCCTTCAAAGTTGGAAGCACTTGAAACATTTTTAGATTTCTGATGTTGTCATTCAAGGTACAGAACTACCTGAGAGGGCAAATAGGGCTTGTTTTGCAAACTATTGCATGAATAGACTAATTTCCGATCAATTTTCTAAAAATCACACAACACCAGGCTATTTGCTTCCAAATAGACCTGTTGGACTATAATCTGGTGTGTGATTTTTAATTTTGTCCACCCAGTCCAACACTGGCTCATCCACATCATGGTTTCCGTAATTAAATTATTCAACTTTGACTCTGATCCATCATCCTATTTTTTTCCTTTTGTTTCTACTCAGCAGGCAATTTAGAGGCCCTGTCTGTCCCCTTGTCCCTCCATAGCCCAGTGGAATTTCTCCTGTCTGTCACAGAGTGGATATATCCCCGCTGTGCAGTGACTTGTCGATACGGTCCATTTGGTGGACTGAACATGAACCTAATAATCAGAACCTGCTTAAGCATGCGCTTTCTCTGTAATTGACTCCCGCTTATTGATTGAGCTGTTGAAGTGTCCCTGTATTACGGTTGGTAATGCAGTCTTCTTTCACCAGCCTTCTGACTAAAACTCCACTCTTGTCACTAACTTCATCCTAATGGATAAAGCTGTCATCTTAAAGTTAGAGTGTTTCCCAGGCACAAAAACAAAATTAGCAGGTCAATAATGCATGTGCTTGAAATCTTGCGCAGAATCGTTAATTGATTGCAGTAGTGTGTGAATGTACTTGTCTGCTTTTGCATAAGATTTCCTCAAACTGACTCACCTATTTCAGAGAGCAATTACAATTAATAGGCCTCCCACACATTTTGTTTAATTTAGTATTTTATTTTTATACACCACTTACAAGATAATCAGTGAACAGTCAGTGACATTGGTACTTGAAAGGGTAATGTCACAAAAATGGTGTCAAGTGAAATTATTCGTAAATATGTCTGATAATTGCTGTAAGCACTCCTTTGCACTAATGCATCTTCATGTGTTTTGTATGCTGGGTTACTAAGTCTTTCACTTCAACTGTTGGACATAATTAATGTTTCCTGGGTTGCAATTGGACAGAACCTGTCTCTCAACTGAACATTAATAACTATTGTGATGCAAAGTGCCATTGCATTAATCACAAAGTGTTAACCAAGACATCAAGAAATCCTGTTTGTGATATCAGACCCCTTAATATGTGATTAGTTTCTGGATTTCAATGATTAAATTGAAGCAGTAAAATTGATTTTCCCTTTGCTTTGCTTTGTCCCCAGGATCCCTCTCTCTGCTGCAGGATTATTTTGACGTCAGTATTTGTGGATTTTCTTGTGTCTTTTTGGCAGAGCTCGAGTTCCTTATAAGGCAGCTCCAACTTTTACTCCACCCTGGCTGCACTGCTCTCTTCCATGCCAGATTGCTATTTGTGCTTGTAGACATTTTTATGCTGTAAATTTGGAAAAAGCAGAAAATGGCAATAGAGCTGACAACCCCTCAGCTGTGCGTGTGTTTTTTTTTACAGAAATCTCCAATGACTGCTTGTTTCAGATTTACAGTTCCTTTGTAACACAGAGTACATTTCAGTTTACCAAGAACAAATGTCAGTCCTGTAAATACAGATAAACCCATCTGGAATAATGAACATTAGTTTACATAAACGTGTCATTAGACAAAATGATATTTGACCTGAAATGTTCCAAATTTTAAAATAAAATTCTTTCAATCTATTTGGTGCCAAGCACATTTTCATTCAGACGGAAAGACAATTTTCCTTTTACTTTCAACTGTTCTTGCAATGTTAAAATATGTAAAATTTGTTTTTCATTTTATTCTGGTGGAAAATGCCTGTGTAACTATCCTATCCTTGGTGTTTGGGCTATTCTGGAAATGTGTTGCCTACATCACAGAAAAACCGATTTGCTTTGGGGACAGAATGACATGATGCATTTAGATCTTTTGAGCCTCACTCGGAGCTAATTGAAAGAATTGACTTTTTTTGTACATTTGCTTCTTTTCATGCTAGGCCTGAATGGCTAATCTAAAGGACACTTACATGCATAAATAGCAGGAACTTCAAGATACCTGGACTTGATCATCAAAAAGAGTCAATTCAGTGACAGCAATGCATTAGAAATTCAAAAGTTTGGTGCCTTGATGGTTGAATGTATAGGAGAAAGTGAGGACTGCAGATGCTGGAGATCAGAGCTGAAAATGTGTTGCTGGAAAAGCGCAGCAGGTCAGGCAGCATCCGAGGAACAGGAGAATCGACATTTCGGGCATAAGCCCTTTTTCAGGAAGGTTGAATGTATAGCCAACAGTGGTGGAAAAAATATAGTTGGGTATGCACAAGAACATAATACAAAATCTGTTTGGGTGAAGCTGAGAATGAGCAAGGACAGCAAATATTGGTGGGAGAGTGGCATAAAGTCACCAAACAGCAGTAGTAATGTAAGGCATGGTAGAAATCAGGAAAATAGAGGCATAAATAGTGAGTAGTATACAATGAATAACTTCAATCTACACGGAGACTTGTCAAATTTAATGAGTATCAATGCTACAGAAGAGGAATTCTTGGACTGTCTTTGAGATGACTTTCTGGAGCAAAATGTTGAGCATTATGCAATAAAAAATTATATTAAAAGGTTTGTTGGTGAATGGGAAATGGCTAATATTTAAAGATTTAACATGTGGTTTTCAAAAGAAAATGTATTCCTTTAAGGCAAAAATAACTACCAGGAAACAATAACAAGGGAAGTTAAAGAAAGCATTACATGAAAAAAGAAATTTAGAAAGTTGTAAACTTTAAAATTAGTGGAACTTTAAAATTTAGCAAAGGTGGGAAAAGAAATTGATAAAAGAGAAAATTGAGTATGAGCATAAAAGAAATAAGAAACATAATAAAGGACTGTAAGAGCTTCTATAGATATTGAAAGAAGAAAGGATCAACAAAGACAAATATGTCTATCACATAGGATGAGTGAAATGTGGCTTGTAATGACTTAAGAGGTTTGAACGACCTCAAGATAATGGAACGTGGAATGTGGGAAACCAGCCATGTGGAATAGTCAAGACCAGGGATAAAGAGTGCATGAATGATGATTTCAATAGCAGATGTGCAGAGTGGTGAAGAAAAATATCTGTTTTAAAGTTAATATTGTGGCAAAACCTGTCTCATCAGCCATCATTCTATTATTTTAGTGCAAGCTGTGATGAAATCCCCAGTTAAAGTGGCAATACCTCTTTAATAAGCTTCTTTCTATTGGTGTGCTCGCTATTAGAAATTCTTGCCCTCTATCCCAAAGTGAAACTCAGCTCTGATATAACCAATACTTTAAGTCCAAGCTAAAAATCCACGATGAAATTATTTGCAGGACCTGATCTACCAAAGATGCTGGCATGTTTATGCCAGGAAGTGTTAATTCACTATCACACATGGTGCACAACCACCCAAAGTGAATTTATATCCCTGAAAATCCCATAGCAATTAAAATCCTCAAATAAAACAGAACAAACTCAATTACCATCTTTCCATCAGGAGTATTAAGCATCAATTTGAAAGTACTCTGCTAGGCTATAATAAACTTACGTCATGTACTATCTACTTGCATATTTCAAAGTGTCTCGATATGCATCATGCAGTGACTATAGCTGGGACATTTTAAACATTAAAGGCACAATATCAATGCAAATTGTTATAGTGGAAAAACACAGGTGTAGATTAGAATAAGCCAAGGCAAGGAAAGAAAGTAAAATAAAATAGCATGTAAGATCTTGAGACATCTTGATGGATTCAATATGGAAAGGATGTTTTTCCTTACAGTGTCAGCATGGCTTCATGAAAGGAAATTCACACCTGACTAACTTAGAGTTTTTCAAGGATGTCTCAACCAGAGAGTTGACAGAGGTGAATCAATAGATGTGTTGCATTTGGACTTTTGGAAGGTATTCGACAAGGTCCTTAATAAAATATTGAGTCATAGGATAAAAACCTACTGTGTTGGAGGTAGTATATTGGCATGGATGGTGAATTGGCTAATGAGCAAGAAACAGCATGTGGGGTTATGAGGTTCTCTCTCAGGATGGCAACCTGTGACCAATGAATTGTAGACAAACTTGCAGTCAACACAATAATAGTTGGAAAAGCAGGTTGTGAGAGGAATATAAAAAGTATACAGAGAGATACTAATAAGTTATGTAAGTGAGAAAAAGGTTGGTAAATGGAGCATAATATGGGAAAATGTGAAATTCCTTATTCTGGAAGGTAGAACAAAAGAACAAATATTATTTAGACAGTGAATTGCAGAAAACTACAACAGAAGGGGACTTGTGCATAAAACACAGAAAGCTAACACATGTGCAGCAGGTTATCAGGAAGGCTAATGGAATGTTGGTCCGTATTTCAAGGGAGCTGGTGTAGAAGAGAGGGAAATCTCACAACAACTATACATGGTGATGGGCAGACCATATCTGGAGTAGTGGGAGCTGTTTTGGTCCCCTTATTTAAAGAATGGTAATGTTTCATTGGAGGCACTTCATATAAGGTTCACTAAGATGATCCCTGGTGTAAAGGGATTATCTCAGGAGCAAAGGCTAAACAGCTTGGGACTCTACTGACTGGAGTTTCAAAGAATGAGATATGAGCTCATTGAAACATACTAGATTCTTAAGTGACTTGACAGGGTAAATGCTAAGAGGGTGTTTTCCCTCATGGGAGAGTCCAGGACTAGAGAGCAGTAGCCTGAGAATGAGAGAGTGCCAATTTAAGACTGAGACAAGGAGGAATTTCTTCTCTGAGAGGTTGAGAGCCTTTGGAACTCCATGCCACAGACAGCTGTGGGAGTAAGGCCCTTGAGTATATTTATGTTTGAGACAGATTCTTAAACAGCAGGGAAATCAAGGGATATGAGGATGAAATAACTCCACAGTGGCCGCTATCCAGTTACCATGCCACTCTTTGAGAGTCCTTGACACTAATCCACGGACAAAGCAGGAAAGTGACTGATCCTATTGAATGGCAGAACAGACTCGAAGGGTCAATGGTCTACTCGTATTTCCTTTTCTTATGATTTTATAGTCTAACGGGAGAATCAAGAACTAGGAATCACTATTCAAAAATCAGGGTTAGCCATTTAAAACAGAAATAGGATCAAATTTTTTATCTCAGAACATTTTGAGTCCTTTCAAAAGGTGATGAAAGCATTTTCTGAATATTTTTAAGATGGGGGTGAATAAATGCCTACTATAGATGAGTGGGGGTGGTGAAAGGTTATAAGGGCAGGTAGAAATGCAGATTTGGGGTAACAATCAGACCAGCCAGAGCAGGGCAGGTTCAAGGGCAGACAATAAACAGATATGTCTGTTCCTTGTCCATGCATTCATAAAAGAAATGGGGACAAGAAGTGTGGGATAGATAAAAGAGAAACAAGAATATATAAAGAACAAGCAAGGAGTAGTTACTAAATTGAATAAGTTATCACACTGACAGAGGCAATATGCACTTTGAACGAAACTATTCAACTAGAAACACAGATTGGGATATGGAAGATGAAATGTAATAGAATTCAAAGAGATGTGACTCAGCCTAGGGTGGGACTGAGAGCCAAACGCTCCCATTAGCAACACATTCACAAGGGAGAGATCCTAACATATATTCAGCATATTGATCAAATCTCCTGTTCTTGCAATAAAGATGTGATCATGTAAACATTTTTTGTGAACTGTGATTCAATTGGTATTGTGCTACAGACTGCCTGATTGTGGGCAGTTAGCAAAGTAAGAGGTTTACAGACAAATTAAAGGAATTTGCACAAGCAGTAGAGCTGTAATGTGTACTGTTGAGAAATTTATTTCTGGTACAAGTATAGAAATGACACAAAAAGAGAGCATTGGTTTCCAGGTCAATGTTCTTTCAATGTCCAACAAAGAACAATGCAACACTAAGATTAAATTTAGGAATTTCAAGGGGCAAGTAAGCAATGTAAGAGTTAGTGAAGAAATCATAATCAGTTGGATATAAAATAGAAAAGGAGGATGATGATTCCTAGACTCATATAACACAGAAACTGATCCTTTGGTCCAAGTAGTCCACCATATTCCCAAACTATACTAGTCCCACTTGCCTGCATTTGGCCCATATCCCTTCAAACCCTTCCCAATCATGTCCTTATCCAAATGTCTTTTAAATGTTCTAACTGTACCTGCATCCACCACTTCCTCTGACAGTTCACTCCATACATGGACCATTCTCTGTGCACAAAAACATTGCCTCTCATCACCTTTTTAAACCTTTTCCTCTCACCTTATAAATACCCCACACCGACCCCCCCCCCCCCCCCCCCCACTTAGGGAAAACACCTTCGCTATTCACCTTATCTATGCCCTCCATGATTTTATAAACCTCTATAGGATCGTCACACAACCGTCTATGCTCCAGTGAAAAAAAAATGCCCAGCCTGTCCAACCTATTTTTATAACTCAAGCCCTCCATTCCAGAAACATCCTGGTAAATACTTTCTGAACCCTCTCCAATTCAATAATATTGTTCCTATAGCAGGATGAACAGAACTGCACACAGTACTCCAGAGGAGACCTCACCAATGTATTAGAGACACAGCAGCTTTCAGACAATGATTAAATCTAATGAACAGGCATAAATTGACCACAGAGTACAGAAGCAAAATAAAACTAAACAATCTGTATTTGGCATCTGTTAGGCTGCAGTTTGAATATTACATCTAGTTAGGGGAACTGACTTTCACACTGACAGAATGGCCATGAAAAGAGATTAAAAACATGCCTGAGCTCAGACAACATGAGAAATAAGAGCTGGAGCAGTCTGTGATGTAGATAAAATGAAACCACTGGAAGTACTCTACTCAGATTTGCAGAAGGCATTTGATAAGGGGCCACATCAAAGGATATTGCAGATAATAAAAGGTCACGGTGTAAGTGGTACACAGTGGCATACAGAGAAAAGCAAACTCGGTCTCTTTCAGGTTGGCAAAATATGACAAGTGGTGTGCCGTAGGGATCGGTACTGCAACCCCAACTGTTTACAAAATATATAGCTTATACAGATGAAGGGGCAGATTTTACTGACAACACAAAAATATTTAGGAAAGTAAGTTGTGAAGGAAACATAGGGAGGCTACAAGGTTGAGCGAATGGGTAAAGATCAGGCAAATGAAATATAATGTCAGAAAATGTGAAGATGTCCATTTTGACAGCTCTCTTCCTGAAAAGATGCTGAAAGCAGAGTCTGAACATTTTTAAGGCAGAGGTATATGATTTTTGATCAGCAAAGGAGTGAGATATTATCAAGGGTGGACTGGAATGCTCACTTGGGATTACAGTCAGACCAGCCATGTTCTTATTGTAAGGGGGAGCAGACTTATGGGGCCAAATGGCCCAGTCCTGCAAATTTATATGTTTGTTCATGTTTGGCGCTTCAAATCTGCTGTACCATTAAACAAGATCATGGCTAATCTACTTTTGCAGTCTTTCCTCATTTCACTTGTATCCAAATTACTATCAATCCTAGTCTTGAATATTAACTGAGCATTTCATTACACCAAAATGGCAAAATCTTTCAACAGATACTATGGTTTAGGATACCCCAATTCAGGGGAAGACAGACTTTCAACAGCTCTCTAAGAATTGTCTACACTTCAATGACAGCACCTCTCATTCTTCTAATTTTCCTCAAACACAGATTCATCCTATTTCATGTCTTCTCACAGGACAATCCTGTTATCCATCAGGAGTCAAACAAACAATTTTTGTTGCATTACTTCCAAAACCTATATATATATCTTTCCTTTGGTAAAGAGACCAAAATTTTACACATTACTTCAGACATGTGCTGCCAAAGCCTATACAGACTGAAATGACCCACAGACCATTTGCTCTGCAGTTCATGTGCAAAAGTAAGGAAAACTGAAGGAAAGACCAGAGAACTGGAAAATTTGGGTAACAAAAGGAACACCCTACTGAATCCTGATGATTTGTGCTGTTGAACTACTTCCTCATGTTTTTCCCTCCACTCACAATACCAATTTTTGTACTTGTATGTTGTGACGGGTGGGTGATGTGCCATGGTTAGAAGGTGGTTAAAGTTTTTAACTACAGAAGTTATAAATCGACAATGAACAGTCATTTACCTTTAGTTATCATCTAGTTCTTTGAAATAAATACTAATTTTGGGATGTATGGAAACCTGGTCCATAATCTTTTGTTAACCTGAGAGTATGAAACAGGTATATTGGGAATTTTGCAGACTTTGACAGCTTTAACTATTGTGAAATTTCTGGGAATAAAGATCCTGATTTTGAGTGTGTTGTTCCAGCAAAGCATAACAAGTATCAAACTGGAATGAAATGTTTTCAATTCCATGAAAATTAGTGGCATTTCAGGATATTTGACAGAATATAAAAACCACCAGAAAATTACTAAAAATGAGGAGTATTTAGAGGTCAAGTGTAGAGTAGACAGGAATATAAAATGGATAGTAAATGCAAGATAAATGAAGAATGAAATAAAATTAAGTAAAATAGGTATTAGTCTTCTAGGTAGTGAGTCAAGAGATTTAACAATGGAAAATAAAGAAATGGCAGATATTTTGTGCCTGTTTTCAGTGTATAGGATATAATGGATATCCTAGAAGTAATCTTGTCAAGAGTTGAAGGGGAGAGAGGAAATTACAATCATAGGAAAGGGTGCTAATAAAATTATTGGAATTAAAGTTGACAAGTCTCCAGGTCATGATAACATGACTGCAGAGAAGATGATGTGCCGGTTTTATTTTCTAAAATATCCTAGATTCTGGAAAGGTCCGATCAGATTGGAAAACAGTGGAAATTGGAAAATGTAATTCTTCTATTCAAGAAAGTAAAGAAACAGAAATCTTGAAATACAGACTAGTCATCTTAACCTATTACAGAGAAGATGCTACTCTATTATTAAGGTGGTTATAGCAAAGCCCTTAGAAAATCTCAATGCAATTAGGTGGAGTCAGCATGGTTTTTGAAAGGGAAATCACGTAATTAATTTATGAATTTTTTAAGGAAGTAACAAACAACATAGCTAAAAGGGAATCTGTGGAAGTAGTCGACTTAGATTTCTAGACGGTATTTGACAAGGTGTCAGGTCAAAGATTATTGTACAAAATAAGAGGATTGGGTTAGCTAAGAGGAAGCAACTATAAATGGATCATTTTATGGTTTGGAAGATATTGTGTTATAACAAGTATAGTACCGCGAAGATCATCGCTGGGGAATTAACTATTTAGAATCAATATCAATAACCTGAAATGAAATGTATGGTTTCTAAATTTGCTGATAATGCATACAGTTAAAAGAAGTACGTTGCAAAAAAGTGAAAGGAGTCTGCAAAGGGATATAGAAAGATTAATGAATAGACCTAAATTTAGCAACTGAAGAATGACATGGCAAAATATGAACGTGCCTACTTAGGCAGGAAGAGAGGAAAGCAGCATGTAATTTAAATGAGAATATGTTGTAGACTTCCAAGGTACAAGAAGAATCTGGATATCCGACTACATGAATCACAAAAAATTAGTATTCAGGGACAGTAATTGATTAAGGGTAAATGAAACCTTATCACTTATTGCAAGGGGAGTGGAGTATCAAAGTTGAAAAGTTTTGCTAGTTTTATACAATTGAGTCATCATCTAAGGTCCAATTTTGGTCTTCATATTTAAGAACTCACATAATTCCATTAGAAGCAGTTCAGAGATAGTTCACTTAACTGATTCCTGGGATGAAAGGATTATATTAATGAGAAAACATTGGACAGGTTGGGCCAGTATCCATTAATACATCCTGAGTGGATTTGATAAGATGGATGCAGAAATAGTGTTTCATCTAGACTATAGACCACCAAATAATAATCATATTTGGGCTGGCAATTTACAAAGAAATTACAAATGCCTGTAAAAATGGTATGGCAATTATTATAGGGGATTTAAATCTACATGTTGATTGGTCGAACCAGGTTGGTCAGGGTAGCCTTGAGGAGAAGGTCATTGAATGTATTTGCAATAGCTTTCTTGAACAGTATGTAATTAAACTGACATTATTGGAAAGTTATCCTTGACCTGGTCCTGTGTAATAAGACAGGAATAATTAATGATCTCATAGTCAGGGATCCTCTTGGAAAGACCAATTACAGTATGATTGTATTTAGAATACAGATGGAAAGTGTAGATGAAGTCCAATACCAGGGTCCTGTGCTTAAACAAAGGATACTATAAAAGGATGAGGGAGGAGTTAGCTAAAGTAGATTGGAAGCAAAGACTTTATGGTGCAACAGTTGTCGAATAGTGGATTGACTTTCAAAGCAATTTTTTGAAGTGCTCAGCAGAAGTACATACCAATGAAAAGGTAGGACTGAAGAAAAGGGTAATCTGCCATGGACGTCTAAGGGAATAAGGGAGGATATCAAATTAAAAGAGAAAGCATACAAATTGGCAAAGACCAGTGGGAAACTAGAAGATTGGGAAAACTTTAAAGGTTAACAGAAAGCCACAAAAAAGCTACAAAATAAAGATAGATTATGAGACTAAACTAGTTCAGAATACAAAGACAGATAGCAAAAGTTTCTATAAATATATAAAATGAAAAAGAGTGGCAAAGGTAAACATTGGTCCTTTACAGGATGAGAAGCGGGATTAGTAATGGTTTATGAGGAAATGGCTGAGGCATTGATTTGTTAATTTGTGTCATCCCTACAGTGGAGGACACGAATAACATGCCAGAAATTAACAAATAGATGAAGGTTGATGAGGACCTGAAAACAATCATTATCATAAAATGGGAAGTGTTGGGTAAGTTAGTGGAGCTAAATGTCTCCCAGTCCTGATGGAATGCAGCCCAGCATACTAAAAAAAGATGGCAGGAGAAATAACAAATGCACGTTGAAATTTTCCACAATTCGCTGGACTCTGGGGCAGTTCCTGCAGATTGGAAAACAGCAAATGTGACGCCACTGTTTAAAAAGGAGGTAGACAAAAGATGGAGAATTATAGGCCAGTTAGTTTAATTTCCATAGTGAGGAAAATGTTGAATCTGTTATCAAATAAGAAATAGCAAGACAGCTAGAGAGAAATTGTCCCATTGGGCAGATGCAGCATCGGTTCATGAAGGCATGTCATGCTTAACTAATCAACTGAAATTCTATGCAACCATTACAAGCATGGTGGACAATGGGAACCCAGTAGATGTGGTGTGTCAAATGGCTTTTGGAAATCTAGATAAAGTGCCGCACAAAAGACTGTTGCATAAGACTAAGATGCATGGCATATGGGTAATGTATTAGCATGGATAGATGATTAGTTAACCAACAGGAAGCAAAGAGTGGGAATAAATGGGTGTTTTTCTGGTTAGCAATCAGTGACTAGTGGTGCATCTCAGGGATCAGTGTTGGGCCTGCAATCATTCACAGTGTACACAGAAGATTTGGATTGGGGGATGATTGTGGAGTGTGCCAAAATTTCCAATGACACCAAGACAAGTGGTGGTGCAAAGTGTGCAGAGGACTGTGAAACTTTGCAGAGGAACATGTTTTTACAAATACATTAAGGACAAAAGGGTAACTAGGGAGAGAATAGGGCCCATCAAAGATCAGCAAGGCGGCTTTTGTGTGGAGCCTCAGAAAATGGGGGAGATAATAAATGACTATATTGCATCAGTATTTGCTGTGAAAAAGGATATGGAAGATATAGACTGTAGGGAAATAGATGGTGATGTCTTGCAAAATGTCCATATTACAGAGGCGGAAGTGCTGGATGTCTTGAAACAGGTAAAGGTGGATAAGTCCCCAGGACCTAATCAGGTGTACCCTAGAACTCTGTGGGAAGCTAGAGAAGTGATTGCTGGGCCTCTTGCTGAGATATTTGGATCATTGATAGTCACAGATGAGGTGCCGGAAGACTGGAGGTTGGCTAACGTGGTGCCATTGTTTAAGAAGGGTGGTAAGGACAAGCCAGGGAACTATAGACCAGTGAGCCTGACGTCGGTGGTGGGTAAGTTGTTCAAGGGAATCCTGAGGGATAGGATGTACATGTATTTGGAAAGGCAAGGACTGATTAGAGGTAATCAACATGGCTTTGTGCATGTGAAATCATGTCTCACAAACTTGATTGAGTTTTTTGAGGAAGTAACAAAGAGGATTGATGAGCACAGAGCGATAGATGTGATCTATATGGGCTTCAGTAAGGCATTTGACAAGGTTCCTCATTGAAGGCTGATTAGCAAGGTAAGATCTCACGGAATAAAGGGAGAACTAGCCATTTGGATGCAGAACTGGCTCAAAGGTAGAAGGTGGTGGTGGAGGTTGTTTTTCAGATTGGAGGCCAGTGACCAGTGGAGTGCCACAAGGAGCGGTGCTGGGTCCCCTATTTTTTGAATGATTTGGGTGCGAGCCTAAGAGGTATAGTTAGTGAGTTTGCAGATGACACCAAAATTGGAGGTTTAGTGGACAGTGAAGAGGGTTACCTCAGATTACAACAGGATCTTGACCAGATGAGCCAATGGGCTGAGAAGTGGCAGATGGAGTTTAATTCAGAGAAATGCGAGGTGCTGCATTTTAGGAAAGCAAGTCTTAGCAGGACTTATACATTTAATGGTAAGGTCCTAGGGAGTGTTGCTGAACAAAGAGACCTTGGCATGCAGGTTCATAGCTCCTTGAAAGTGGAGTCACAGGTAGATAGGATAGTGAAGAAGGCGTTTGGTATGCTTTCCTTTATTGGTCAGAGTATTGAGTACAGGAGTTGGGAGGTCATGTTGCGGCTGTACAGAACATTAGTTAGGCCACAGTTGGAAAATTGCGTGCAATTCTGGTCTCCTTCCTATCGGAAAGATGTTGTAAAACTTGGAAGGATTCAAAGAAGATTTACAAGGACGTTGCAGGGTTGGAGGATTTGAGCTATAGGGAGAGGCTGAATAGGCTGGGGCTGTTTCCCCTGGAGTGTCAGAGACTAAGGGGTGACCTTAAAGAGGTTTACAAAATTATGAGGGGCATGTACAGGGTAAATCGGCAAAGTTTTTCGCTGGGGTCGGGGAGTCCAGAACTAGAGGGCATAGGTTTAGGGCGAGAGGAAAAACATACAAAAGAGACCTACGGGGCAACATTTTCATGTTGAGGATGGTACATGTATGGAATGAGCTGCCAGAGGAAGTGGTGGAGACTGGTACAATTGCAACATTTAAGAGGTACTTGGGTAGGTATATGAATAGGAAGGATTTGGAGGGTATGGGCTTAGTACTGGCAGGTAGGACGAGATTGCGTTGGGATATCTGGTCGGCATGGATGGGTTGGACCGAAGAGTCTATTTCCATGCTGTACATCTCTATGACTTTATGACACTATGACTATACTTTAAGTGAGTGGGCATAGATCTGGCAGATGGAGTACAATATTACTGAATGTGAAGTCATCCATTTTGGTAGGAAAAACAGTAAAAAGAACTATTACTTGAATGGAATAAAAAGTTGCAGCATTATGCTGTGCAAAAGGACCTAGATGTCCTTGCACATGAATTACAGGAGTTTGGTCTGTAGCTGCAACACATAATTTAAAAGGCAAATGGAATTTTGTCCTCATTGCTAAAGGGATTGAGATTAAAAACAGGGAGGTTATGTTGCAGCAGTATAGGGTGCTGGTGAGGCTACACCTGGAGTATTACATGCAGTTTTGAACTCCGTAATTGAGAAAGAATATACTGGCACTAGAAGGGGTGCAGAGGAAGTTCACTAGACTGATTCAGGAGTTGAGGAGGTTGGCTTATGAGAGAGACTAAGTAGACTGGGATTATATTCATTGGAGTTTAAAGTCTGGTTGAAGATTTGTAGCTCGGGTGTCCGTTGTTGTGGTTCTGTTCGCCGAGCTGGAAGTTTTTGCTGCAAACGTTTCGTTCCCTGGCTAGGGAACATCATCAGTGCCATTGGAGCCTCCTGTGAAGCGCTGCTTTGATGTTTCTTCCGGTATTTATAGTGGTTTGTTCTTGCCGCTTCCGGGTGTCAGTTTCAGCTGTAGTAGTTTGTATGTGGGGTCCAGGTCGATGTGTCAGTTTCAGCTGTAGTGGTTTGTATATGGGGTCCAGGTCCATGTGTCTGTTAATGGAGTTTGTGGATGAATGCCATGCCTCTAGGAATTCCCTGGCTGTTCTCTGTCTGGCTTGTCCTATGATGGTAGTGTTTTCCCAGTCGAATTTGTGTTCCTGGTTGTCTGAGTGTATGGCTACTAGGGATAGCTGGTCGTGTCATTTTGTGGCTAGCTGATGTTCATGGATGCGGATTGTTAGCTGTCTTCCTGTTTGTCCTATATAGTGTTTTGTGCAGTCCTTGCATGGTATTTTGTAAACTACGTTAGTTTGGCTCATGCTGGCTATTGGGTCCTTTGTTCTAGTGAGTTGTTGTCTGTGTGGCAGTTGGCTTGTGTGCTGTTATCAGTCCTAAGGGTCGCAGTAGTCTGGCTGTCAGTTCTGAGACGCTCCTGACGTATGGTAGTGTGGCTAGTCCTTTTGGTTGTGGCATGTCCTCGTTCCGTGGTCTATCTCTTAGGCATCTGGTGATAAAGTTGCGTGGGTATCCGTTTTTGGCGAATACCTGTATAGGTGTTCCTCTTCCTCTTTTCGCAGTTCTGGTGTACTGCAGTGTGTTGTGGCTCTTTTGAATAGTGTCCTGATGCAGCTTTGTTTGTGTGTGTTGGGGTGGTTACTTTCATAGTTTAGGACTTGGTCTGTGTGTGTTGGTTTCCTGTGTACCCTTGTGGTGAATTCTCCGTTGGGTGTTCTCTCTACTAACACGTCTAGGAATGGGAGTTGGCTATCCTTTTCCTCCTCTCTCGTGAATCGTATTCCTGTGAGTGTGGCGTTGATGATTCGGTGTGTTTTTTCTATTTCTGTGTTTTTGATGATTACAAAGGTGTCATCGACGTATCTGATCCAGAGTTTGGGTTGGATTTGTGGTAGGGCTGTATGTTCTAACCTTTGCATAACTGCCTCTGCTATGAGTCCCGAGATTGATGATCCCATGGGTGTTCCATTGATTTGTTCGTATATCTGATTGTTGAATGTAAAGTGTGTGGTGAGGCACAGGTCTAGTAGTTTAAGTGTGCCGTCCTTGTTGATAGGTTCGGCCTCCTGTGTTCTGTTATGTATGTCCAGTAGGTTGGCTATTGTTTCTCTGGCTAGGGTTTTGTCAATTGATGTGAACAGTGCCGTCACGTCGAATGATACCATGGTTTCTTCTTTGTCTATGTGTGTATTCCTGATGATGTCCAAGAATTCCTGTGTTGATTGTATGGAGTGTTTGGATCCGCTGACTAGGTGTTTCAGTTTTTGTTGTAGTTCTTTGGCCAGTTTGTATGCTGGTGTCCCTGGTAGTGATACTATGGGTCTGAGTGGGATGTCTGGTTTGTGTACTTTGGGTAGTCCGTAGAATCTGGGGGTGTTGTTGCTTTCAGGTTTCATTCTTTGCTGGTCCGCTTTGGTTATCTGTCCATTTTTTTGTAGATTCCTTAGTGTGTTGATTATTCTATTGGTGAGTTGTGGTGTGGGGTCGGAATCCTTCATTTGGTAGGTGTTGGTGTCTGCGAGTAGTTGTTGTGCTTTATTGATGTAGTCTACATCACTACAGCTGAAACTGACACATCGACCTGGACCCCACATACAAACTACTACAGCTGAAACTGACACCCGGAAGCGGCAAGAACACACCACTATAAATACCGGAAGAAACATCAAAGCAGCGCTTCACAGGAGGCTCCAATAGCACTGATGATGTTCCCTAGCCAGGGAACGAAACGTTTGCAGCAAAAACTTCCAGCTCGGCGAACAGAACCACAACATATTCATTGGAATTTAGAAGAATGAGGGTGGATCTTATAGAAACATATACAATTATGAAGGAAATAGACAATAGGTGCAGGAGTAGGCCATTCTGCCCTTCGAGCCAGCACCACTATTCATTATGATCATGACTGATCATCCTCAATCAGTATCCTGTTCCTGCCTTATCCCCGTAACCCTTGATTCCACTATCCTTAAGAGCTCTATCCAACTCTTTCTTGAAAGTATCCAGAGACTTGGCCTCCACAGCCTTCTGGGGCAGAGCATTCCATACACCCACCACTCTCTGGGTGAAGAAGTTTCTCCTCAACTCTGTTCTAAGTGTCCTACCCCTTATTTTTAAACTGTGTCCTCTGGTTCGGGACCCACCCATCAGCAGAAACATACTTCCTGCCTCCAGAGTGTCCAATCCTTTAATAGTCTTATACATCTCAATCAGATCCCCTCACAGCCTTCTAAACTCAAGCGTATAAAAGCCCAGTCGCTCCAATCTTTCAGCGTAAGATAGTCCCGCCATTCCGGGAATTGACCTCGTGAACCTACGCTGCACTCTCTCAAAAGCCAGAATGTCTTTCCTCAAATTTGGAGACCAAAACTGCGCACAATATTCCAGGTGCAGTCTCACCAGGGCCCTATACAGCTGCAGAAGGACCTCTTTGCTTCTATACTCAATTCCTCTTGTTATGAAGGCCAGCATGCTGTTTGTTTTCTTCGCTGCCTGCTGTACCTGCATGCTTGCTTTCACTGACTGATGTACAAGAACACCTAGATCTCGTTGTACTGCCCCTTTACCTAACGACTCCATTTAGGTAGTAATCTGCCATCCTATTCTTGCCACCAAAGTGGATAACCACACATTTATCCACATTAAACTGCATCTGCCATGCATCCGTCTACTCACCTAGCCTATCCAGGTCACCCTGTATTCTCCTAACATCCTCCTCACATTTCACCATGCCACCCAGCTTTGTGTCATCAGCAAATTTGCTAATATTTCTTTTAATACCTTCATCTATATCATTAATGAACATTGTAAAAAGCTGCGGTCCCAGCACTGATCCCTGCGGCACACCACTGGACACCGCCTGCCATTCCAAAAGGGAGCCATTTATCATTACTCTTTGTTTTCTGTCAGCCAACCAATTTTCAATCCATGTCAGTACTTTGCTCCTAATACCATGTGCCCTAATTTTGCTCACTAACCTCCTATGTGGGACTTTATCAAAGGCTTTCTGAAAGTCCAGGTATACTACATCCACTGGATCTCCCTTGTCCATCTTCAGAGTTACATTCTCAAAAAATTCCAGAAGATTAGTCAAGCATGATTTCTCCTTCATAAATCCATGCTGACTCTGACCTATCCTGTTACTGCTATCCAGATGTGTTGTAATTTTGTCCTTTCTAATTGCCTTTTTTCCCACTACTAAGGTCAGACTAACTGGTCTATAATTTTTTGTTTTCTCTCTCCCTCCTTTCTTAAAAGGTGGGACAACATTAGCCACCCTCCAATCCGCAGGAACTGAAGCTGAATCTATAGAACATTGGAAAATGATCACCAATGCATCCATGATTTCTAGAGCCACCTCCTTCAGTACCCTGGGATGCAGACCATCAGGTCCCGGGGACTTATCAGTCTTCAGACACAACAGTCTCTCCAACACCATATCCTGCCTAATATAAATTCCCTTTAATTCAGGTCCTTCAGCCACTATTACATCTGGGAGATTGCTCATGTCTTCCCCAGTGAAGACACATCTAAAGTACCAATTCAACTCTTCTGCCATTTCTTTGTTCTCCATAATAAATTCACCAGTTTCTGTCTTCAAGGGCCCAATTTTAGTCTTAACCATTTTTTTTCTTTTCACATATCTAAAAAAGCCTTTACTATCCTCCTTTATATTTTTGGCCAGTTCACCTTCGTACCTTATTTTTTCTTTGTGTGTTACCTTTTTAGTTATCCTCTGTTGTTCTTTAAAAGCTTCCCACTCCTCCAATTTCCCACTCATCTTTGCTATGTTATACTTTTTCCCTTTTGTCTTTATATAGTCCTTAACTTCCCTCGTCAGCCACGGTCACCCCTGCCTCCCCTGAAGATCTTTCTTCCTTTTTGGAATGAACTAATCCTGCATCTTTTGCATTGTACCCAGAAATACCTGCCATTGTTGTTCCACTGCCATCCCTGCAGTGAAAAGGTACAAATTGAGAGGATGTTTCCATGGAGTGTGAAACTAGGATAAGAGGGACATAAGCTCAAAATTAGGGGGAGCAGATTTAGGACTGAATTGAGGAGGAGCTTCTTCACCCAGAGGGTTGTGAATTGTAGAATTCTCTGCCCAATGAAGTAGTTGAAGCTTTGTCATTAAATGTTTTTAAAGCAAAGATAGATTTTTTGAACAGTAAGGGAATTAAGGGTTATGGTGAGAGGGCAGATAAGTGGAGCTGAGGCCATGAAAAGGTCAGCCGTAATCATTTGAACGGTGGAGCAGGCTCGAAGTGCCAGATGGCTTACTCCGAGTTCTTACGTTCCTGTGTTCTTATGAGGCGCCAGAATGATGGGACAGAGATCTCTTAAAAAAAAGCAGCTCCCATTTAAGATGGAATCCAAGAGATTTTTTTCTTTTGGTGGGAAATGAGTCTGCGGAAATCTCTTTCCTGGAGAGTATCTGAAGTAAGGTCATTTAGTATTTTAAGGCACATGGTATTGGGTAGAGGAATGAAAGTGACTTTGAGATCAAACGGAAAAGTTATGACGATGTTCAATGGCAGAACCACTTTGAGGGACCTAACTTGAAAGTTCATAAGGCGATTTGATACGGTGTACAAAACTAAGCAGCATTTTGGATCCAAAATCGACAAAGTAGAACTTTTCTTTAATGGTGAGGAAAACAGAAGCTGTGGAGGAGGAAGGAGATTTAGATGTCACTGTACACAAATTATTAAAAGTTCACTTGCAGGTGCAGTCAAATGGAAAGCTATCCTTCATTTAAAGTGGTCTGGAATATAAATGAGAAGCAGTAATAATACAGTTTCATAAAGCACTAGTGAGACTCCAATTGTAGCACAGAATTCAATTATTGGCATTGCAAATCAGGAAAGATATATTACCATTTCAGGTGTACAGCAAACTTTACTCAAATGATACCAGGGTTAAAAGAGTTAAACTGAGGACAGCTACATCAACTTGGCTGGTACTCCCTTGTGTACAGAATATTAAGGGAAATCTAATTAAGCATTATAATATAATTAATGACTTAATAGGAAATATGTAGAAGACCTATTTCTTCTGATGGTGGTGGTGGTGTGGGAAGGGGTTAGTCTTCCAGAACAAAATCAAGTTGTAGAATTAGAATTCAGGAGCGAGATCAGCACATATTTTTCACAAGTTTTAACAAAGCTCAGAACCTGTGAGAAACAATTGTGTCTTACTTGAAATGTTCATGTGTTGGTCCCAAAGCACTCCACTGTGCAGTAATCCAGTAAGACTTCTTGGTAAACCACTTTGATTATATGTGGCTGCAATTAACTTACATTGAGTGACAAGAAAAAAAAACATTGCATTTTGATTTGATGTTCCAATTAGAGATGAGATTAGAAATGGCACAGTTTGCAAAGTACAAATACCAGACAGACGTCTAAACCATGGTGCTATCAATATAAGATGGTAGCTAATATACCCAATAGGGAATTCAGGATACATTCCTTTACCCAGAAAGTGGAGAGAATGTGAAACATGTTGTTAAAGTGATTGGTTGAGACAAATAGCAGCAATGCATTTAAGGACTAGCTGGATAAACACATGAGGGAGAAAAGTATGGAAG
The DNA here is from genome assembly GCF_020745735.1 of Hemiscyllium ocellatum. Classification (NCBI taxonomy): domain Eukaryota; kingdom Metazoa; phylum Chordata; class Chondrichthyes; order Orectolobiformes; family Hemiscylliidae; genus Hemiscyllium; species Hemiscyllium ocellatum. The sequence continues at coordinate 126,174,453 of NC_083402.1, forward strand.
GATATGTTGCTGTTATGAAGGTAAAAATCACACAATGCCAGGTTATAGTCCAACAGGTTTAGTTGGAAGCACTAGCTTTCGGAGCGCTACTCCTTCATCCGGTGGTTGTGGAGGTTAAGATCATGCTCACAGAATTTATAGCCAAAGGGGTCCAGCGTCATGGAGATGCGATACAGTAAACAATCTTAGATTAAAACTTTCGTCTTTTATAATGGGATATGTGAGGTGATGTGACATTATGGAGAATCTAAAACTCGGGGTCACTGTTTAAAAATCAGGGATTGTCCTAGAGGAGGCAAAATGTATTTGTTACAGAGGATCTTTGGGATTCCTTTTGTAAAAGCTATGGGAGCAGAGTCCTTTGAAAAAGATTGAAGGCAGTGCTTGATAAGCAAAGGGGGTGGGGTGGGGTGGGGGAAGGTTAACAGTGATAGGTGGGAATGTGGATTTGTGTTACAATCAAATCAGATATGATCTTATTAAATCACTGGGCATGATTCAAGATTCTAATGGCCTACAACTCTTCCTAGTTTAAATGTTCATTTGAGTGGGCTGAATGGCCTGTTTTTGTGCTGAAAAGTTCTATATGAATTGAAATCTTTGACCGAGACTACTTAAACCCACCCATGCTATTGTGAATGGTGAGAATCTCTTGTGTTTTGAGACCTGCCTTCAGGTAGAACACAGCTGACCCCATTTATTATTAAACTTTGAAACATCTGAATATTGTGTGTAACATGTTGTCTGGTTCAATATTCCTGCCAATTATAAGCAGGGACCATGAAAAGGACATGACATTCTGAGTATCAGCTGAAACCTTGAGTGAACTAATCTGATTCCCAGGAAACTTCCTCATTAGATAGCAGCACTGAAAATGAAACTGGGAAGTAGGAAGGAAGAATATTGATGAGAGAGAAAAAAAACAAATGAGTAGCTGTTTCACAAACAGACAAAATCCATGCTGAAGGTGTTTTGCTGGCAGGTCAACATTTGGCTAATATAATTACCAGTCACTCTCCAAATATTTATTGGGACAACTGTGAGCAATCCAAAATAGAGACTTATAAATAAATGGATCAAGAAGGCAAGTTAATTGGAGATTTTGTTTTATTGATGGATTTTCTGGTCACAAGTACACAATGGGAAAGGCAGGTGAGGTGCTGTATTCATATACGCAGGTTACGTGACCTATGTTTTTAAATCACAGGATAGATGTTTGATTCCATTTCTAGGTGCAATGTGAAGAGTTGCAATGACTTAGCACAAAATCCACTCTGATACTGCCATGGCAGTAATTAGAGATTCCTGTACTGTCAGAGAAGTTTTGAGGGAGTGTTGTATGTAAGAGAAGCAATACTGAAGCAATGCTACACTGTATGAGGTCAGTTCTGAGGGAGTGCTTCTGTCAGAGGGTCAGTACTTAGGAAGTATTGTACTGTCAGAGTATCAATACTGAGGGAGCAATGCATAATCTGACAGTCAATACCAAAAGACCACTGTACAGTCAGTGAGTTATTGCTGAGCCAATGTGCGCAGTCGGAGGTTTGCTGCTGTCAAAAGGTCAACACAGAGTTGGCAATGCAGAAGGAGTGTTCCACAGTTAGATGTGTCATTAACCCAAGGCCCTTTGTACTTTCACACATGGACATTATTGGATTTCAAGCCACTATTCTGCAGAAGAGCAGAGGAAGTCTAGTTTTCTGGCCAATACTTATTCCCTATTAACAATAGTAAAACAAATCATCTAGTCATTTATTTCAAAGCTGTTTGTAGGATTTTGCTATGAGCAAATCCGTTGCTGTATTTCTTATACTATTTTAGCAACTACTCTCCAAAATTACTTAATTAACTGTAAATCCTGAGAAATTCTAATGTTGTGAACGGCACTAAAGACGTGCAATTGCTTTTTAAAAAAACTTGTGAATCATTGGTATTTACAGCCAAGGACTAATGTTTGTTGCACTGAAACTATTTTTTATACAGAATGCGCGACTCATTGCTAAGAGCTAAAGTTGAAAATCTGCCCCTATCTTTCAGTCCAAAGCATTGTTAATTATTAACCACTGTTACTTTTAAACATGAAAATAATGATTTCTGGATGTAAAGTTAAGATGGACCCTAAAAACTTTATCTTCATCTGATACCCAAAGCTTTACTTACAGCTCAATGCTCTCTGCTAAACTCATGGCTAGTGTATCTTTATAGCTACATTGCCCTAAAACTAGCATATATTCTTAACTTTCCAGCCATATGAAATAACTTTATTTATCCAGGATCTTCCACGTCTTCAGGATTCCCCAAAGGCCTTCACAGCCAACAAAGTACAATTAACATTGAGTCACAGAGTCATAGAGATGTACAGCATGGAAACAGACCATTCAGTCCAACGTCTACTTGCTGACCAGATATCCCAATGACCAAATGTCCCAACCCATCTAGTCGTACATGCCAGCACCTGGCCCATATTCCTCCAAACCCTGCCTTTTAAATGTTGTAATTGTACTAGCCTCCACCACTTCCTCTGGCAGGTCATCCCATACACGTACCACCCGTTGCGTGAAAAAGTTGCCCCTTAGATGTCTTTTAGATTTTTCCCCTCTCACCCAAAACCTATGCCCTCTAGATTACTTACAGTGTGGAAACAGGCCCTTCGGCCCAACAAGTCCACACTGACCCGCCAAAGCGCAACCCACCCAGACCCATTCCCCTACACCTAACACTATTTGCCATAATAAATTGCACATTCATCTAACCTGCACATTTTTGGGTTGTGGGAGGAAACGGGAGCACCCGGAGAAAACCCACGCAGACACGGGGAGAATGCACAAACTCCACACAGTCGCCTGAGGTGGGAATTGAACCCGGGTCTCTGGTGCTGTGAGGCAGCAGTGCTAACCACTGAGCCACCGTGCCGCTCTAGTTTGAGACTTCCCCACCCCAGGGAAAAGACCTTGTCTATTTACCCCATCTATGCCCTTCATGATTTTATAAACCTCTATAAGGTCACCCCTCAGCCTCCGACACTCCAAGGAAAACAGACCCAGCCTGTTCAACCTCTCCCGATAGCCAACCACTAGTCTTTCGGCACTTCACCTTTGACTATCAATGATACAAATATCTCAGTAAGAGGCCCAGCAATCACTTCGCTAGCTTCCCACAGATTCTGGATTAGTGGTGCTGGAAGAGCACAGCAGTTCAGGCAGCATCCAAGGAACAGCTGCTCCTTGGATGCTGCCTGAACTGCTGTGCTCTTCCAGCACCACTAATCCTGAATCTGGTTTCCAGCATCTGCATTCATTGTTTTTACCTAGCTTCCCACAGAGTTCTAGGATACACCTGATCAGGTCCTGGGGATTTATTCACTTTTATGCATTTCAAGAGACCCAGCACTTCCTCTTCTGTAATATGGACATTTTTCAAGATGTCACCATCTATTTCCCTACATTCTATATCTTCCATGTCCTTTTCCACAGTAAACACTGATACAAAATACTTGTTAAATATCTCCCATTTCTTGCGGCTCCACACAAAGGCCACCTTGCTGATCTTTGAGGGACTCTATTCACTCCCTAGTTACCCTTTTGTCCTTAATGTATTTGTAAAAACCTTTTGGATTCTCCTTAATTCTATTTGCCAAAGCTATCCCATGTCCCATTTTTGCCCTCCTGATTTCCCTCTTAAGTATACTCCTACTTCCTTTATATTCTAAGGATTCACTCGATCTATTCTTCTTTTTCTTAACTAAACCCTCAATTTCTTTAGTCATCCAGCATTCCGTATACCTACTAGCCTTTCCTTTCACCCTAACAGAAATATACTTTCTCTGGATTCTTGTTATCTCATTTCTGAAGGCTTCCCATTTTCCAGCCGTCCCTTTAACTGTGAACATCTGCCCCCAATCAGCTTTTGAAAGTTCTTACCTAATACCATAAAAATTGGCCTTTTTCCAGTTTAGAACTTCAACTTTTAGATCTGGTCTGTCCTTTTCCATCACTATTTTAAAACTAATAGAATTATGGTCGCTGGCCCCAAAGTGCTCCCCCACTGACACCTCAGTTCACCTGCCTTGCCTTAATTGCCAAGAGTAGGTCAAGTTTTCCATCTTCTCTGGTAGGTACATTCACACACTGAATCAGAAAATTTTCTAGTACTCACTTAACAAATTCCTCTTCACCTAAACCCTTAATACTATGGCAGTCCCAGTCTAAGCTTTAAATGTTAAAATCCCCTACCATAACCACCCTATTATTCTTACAGTGTAGTCATAGTTGTAGTGCAGAAAACATCTTCCTTTCCTACACATTTATTTTTTCACAGGAAAGATGAGAGAGAGAAGAAACACATAACTGTTTTGTTAACCTGGATTATAATAATCCAGCTAATGAAAACTGATGTAATGATGAGTTTTAGGGTTTTTTTAAACTTCATTTTGAGGTAGAAATGCTTTTATCATTTTCTCTGGTGTGGCTTTCTATGGCTTGTTTCACAGCTTTTGTTCATGCAGTTCCTCTGGAGACACACAATAACTGTTGTTAAAAGTGCACTATTTCGATCTGAGTTTCGAAGTGCTTTTGTTTTCTTTCATCCAAATTGTGTCTAGATCTAAAGAAATATATTTCCAACAAAAACACATTATAGATGTCCTGAACAGACTGTGGGAAACCAAAAGCATACTGGCAAGCTGGCCTGACACAGTAACAAGCAAATATCATGCATCTAGTCTGAGGGATGAGCGGGCAGGAATGATGTGATAAAGACCGAGTTAAATGAAGACTTGGATAATGAAGCAGTAATACTCTGACTTTCACATTGGGAGTTAGGGCAATTTGGCTTCTCAGCAAAGGAGGGGAGAACTGAAAACTTCATAGAAATGAGGTGAGCTCAACTATGCTTCATAAATTTCACGAAAGGAAACCAAGGTGCAGTAATTTATTTTTTATTCACTGGTGAGATGCGAGTCAACATTTATTGCTTGTTCTTAGTTGCCCCTGAGAAGATGGTGTGGAGTTGCCTTCTTGAACTGCTGCAGTCCGTTTGGTGTAGGTACACCCAGAATACCATTAGGGAGAGACTTCCAGGTTTTGACCCAGCAACAATGAAGGAGCAATGATATATTTCCAGATCTGGACATTGAGTGACTTGGAGTGGAAATTGCAAAAAAAATTCTTCCCATGTATTTGCTCTCCTTGTCCTTCCAGATGTAAGTGATCATGGGTTTGGAAGTTGTTGTCTAAAGAACATTGATGAATTTCTGCATTGCATCTTATAGATAGTACTCACTGCTGCTACTGCTAGAGGGAATGGATGTCTGCAGTGATGCTGACAAGTGGGGTGATTTATCCTGGATGATGTCAAACTTCTTGAGTGTTGTTGGAGCTGCTGTCATCCAAACATGTGGGCAATATTCCAAATCACCCTTGACTTCTGCCTTGTCCACCCCTTGACTCCCCAGTGACAAGTTGCCAGCTGCTCCATTTGTGTTGAAGTGCAATGTAAACCACCGAGGCTGATAGCCTCCAAGTGAACCCAAAATGAGTGATCAAAAAATCTAAAAGCCATAAGATACATTGTGTGTGTGGATGCATATGTGTATAATCTGGTAGACATATGCATGTCAAATTTGTCCATAAACTTCAAAGTGAAGTCCTGAGGGTTGAATTGGTGTCTGAGCTGATCTATGAGCACCGTGATGATGTGATTAGGCTGGTAGTTTTCCAATGCTGATTTGCATGGGCATAGTTTAGAGGGGAATTTATCTGTGGAATGAGCGGGCAGGAATGATGTGATAAAGATTGAGTTAGATGAAGACTTGAAGAATGAAGCAGCAAGCAGATGTCATCAGGTTACCACTCTGACTTACACATTGAGAGTTAGGGCAGCCTAGCTTCTCAGCAAAGCAGAGGAGAATTGAAAACTTCATAAAAAATGAGGAGAGCTCAACTATTGATGAGATGCAAATACATAGAAATAAGGTGGTTGTACTCATTAGCGAGATTCTAAACTCACTATTTGCACCTTAAGAAGAAAATGAAATGCTCTGTCTCAATGTCAAGATTCCTTTTTTACCTATTTCTCCTGCCATATTCCCCTGCATTCCTTGCCATTGCTCAAGGGAGTGCAGAACTTGTCTCACTATTTCCATGTAACCATGGACTCATTCCAACCATCTGATATTGGATTTTTGGATGTCATGCAGAAACTAAGTTGTAACAATAATGTATTATCATTTGAGCATCATAGCACTTCTCTGATAGTATCAGGAGAATATATTGGACCAGAGACAAAGGTGGGGAAAAAAAGCACAGAGTACAACGGTCTTTTGATGCACAAAAAACAAAGCGAGGAAGAACACATTTGGACAAGGAATATGAACATGACTTCTCAGCACAGAGCTTTTGTCTGCTGGAAACCCATTGATTTTTCAACATGAATGGAACTTGGCAAAGGCTGTATCCATTAAATTACCTTGAATATCCTGTAAGGTCCACTGACAATTGTACCTTAACTCCCAAATGATTTTAATAGGTGAAATGTTACATAGGGGATGAAAATGCTTCAATCCACTCTCATGTACATGATAGTTTTATAAAATTGTGAGCATATCAATTGCAGTTTTTTTTAAGGCTTATTTGTGGCATGGAGAATTCTCAGCACAGTTCGTACATCAATCCTCTTTAAATGTCGGTGACTCTCTCTCTCTCTCTCTTTTCAATTTTCCTTCTTTACCCATCATTTTTGTCACCGCATCAGTGGAAATTGGTTCAGCAAAATCAAAGCTGGGATCACAATGTTATAACTCAGTTATACTAAACAGCATGTGACATTGTCATAAATTACATTGAGAATGGTTAAATTTATTTCTAATCAGATTCCCATAGTTAGCATCTTGGACTGACCCTTACCCTACCAAGTTGGGACAAGACCAAGGCGAAAGTGAGGACTGCAGATGCTGGAGATCAGACTCTAGATTAGAGTGGTGCTGGAAAAGCACAGCAGGTCAGGCAGCATCCGAGGAGCAAGAAAATCAATGTTTCCCGATGAAGGGCTTTTGCCTGAAACATTGATTTTTCTGCTCCTTGGATGCTACCTAACCTGCTTTTCCAGCACCACTCTAATCTCGACTCTGGGACAACACCAAGCCTAGGTATATTTATACAAAGGCACAGTGAGTGTTGCTGTTTATCTATGAAAAAGAAAACCTCTTGAGGAACATCTACATTTACAGGAGGTGAGTTCTTAGACCAATGTTCAGTAGAATAGCAGTCAAGGTTGGAACTGAAAATCAAAGGGAAATTTGAGGGAGCAAATTGCTGCAGATGCTGGAATCTGTACAGAAAATAAAAATGCTAGAAGTCACAGCAGGTCAGGCAGTATCCATGGAGAGAGAACAAGCGAACATTTCGAGTCTAGATGACTCTTCATCAATTTGTTTTCAGTTAAAACATTTGAAGCTGTTTAATTTCAGAGATAAAATTTTAAATTTGGCCTCTTGAATATTATTACTAATTGAAGCTGGAGTAATCTGACACAAAACAATAAAAAAACCATTTACAGAGGGTATTGTAAATTAAACCTTCATTGTTTATCACTATTGTGTTTCATGGTTAAATGTTTTGTGTTTGGTTATGTTAGTCTGTTCATTGATCTAGGTACACTTTTTGATTGCTTAAGTTTGGGTGGAACCAGATAGCATGAAATGAGAGAAAAGAAAACCTGAGATAGGAACATGCATGGAGATATCTTTTGATTGGAGAGATATTTTAAAGCATGTAAATAAAACTGATGTGAATTTAGATCTAGTGTCATCTCTACATTCAGATAAAATATACAACAGACTTGTGAATACGCAAAAATTTTGACTGGGAGTAAAATAATAATAGGTAAAGTTTCAAGCACACAAAATAAAAACTGACCCAAGAGTTAGAGACACTTGAACATTTTTGTGAATCTTTCCTAAAGCAATTTTAGATTAGTTGAATAAAGCATAAATTGTGTATTTTAATATAATTGCCAAAAATATAGAATGTGATTTTCATGCTTTATAGTTGAGTTGGGTAACATGATTGGCCTGTTTCCTGAGTATCAACCTTAAAACTGATGAAATGTAGAGTCCTGACGGCAACCCTTAACATAGGATTAACAGAATTAAACCAGGCCATTCGGATCAACAGGTTTATTCTAGTATTCATACTCCAACAATTATTTAGTCATTCAAGCAAATATATAGCTTTGACTACTGTCGTCTAGCTCATTGCCTAGTCTTGTTAAAGGTCTCCACATCCTTCATAATAATATAAAAAAAAGAAATGGCATTTTGGAGATTGTCACTAATTGCCATGACTGAAAATGTGTTGCTGGAAAAGCGCAGCAGGTCAGGCAGCATCCAAGGAACAGGAGATTCGACATTTAGGGCATAAGCCCTTCTTCAGGAATCTTTTTCAGAAAATTCCTGAAGAAGGGCTTATGCCCTAAACGTCGAATCTCCTGTTCCTTGGATGCTGCCTGACCTGCTGCGCTTTTCCAGCAACACATTTTCAGCTCTGATCTCTAGCATCTGCAGTCCTCATTTTCTCCTCACTAATTGCCATGACCTCTGGATGTCAACTACTTTCAACATTAGAAAAGTTGAGCAGAAACAGGAAACTCAATTGACCAGGAAATTGGTCCAGTAAAAGGAAAGACCAGTGAATAGTGCACCTTTTTGGCTCATGTCTTACTCTGCAGCAGATATGACGGAGACTGCCATACCAGAGTGGGGTTCCTCAGTGATAGAAGGAGATGCTTCTCATGATTTTGACCTCCACACTGCAAACCATTGTCTCACAAAATGGAAAGTTACAAAATATCATTCCCATAGCTTTACTCGTAAAGTTGACAAAACTGGCACCAAACTAGATACTCAACTGATCAATGATATAAATTTTAAGAAGTTTAGTCGAATAAAAGGAAATGTTAAGCTTTTCAAAGCTCACCAGTACATTAATTTTTATAATAGCTTAGTTTAATTTCCCAAGAGGTTGGAAACTGAAAGCCAAGAGCAAAACTTTGGGAGGAGATTTACATGGTAGTGGATGAGCAGATCATTTTGTAACTAAATTCATCACCTACAGGGTTGAAAGATTGCTTCTTCTTCAAATAATTACCATGGAAACTCTTCTATCCATCTGAGACAGCAGAAAGAAAGTTGATGGAATGCAGTCTACAAGACAATAGTTCCTATTGATGCTGCTGGAATACCCAGTTGATGGAATTGGTCCCAAACCAATAAGTACAGGATAAACAGTATGTATTTTCCAATGGAAATGGCATAGGTTAATTGGCACAAGAACAAAACAGGCATATTGCCAGTTCTACGTATTGGTATGATGAACATAATTTTTATGCAGAGGTTTTAGGCTGGCCTGAAGTGTGAAGCAAGAAAGAAACCAGGGGGTGACCTGACATTGACTAAGACACTGGATACAACAGCAGCAAACACAACCTCATCGACCCTATAAAGTCCTCCTTACCAACATGACAAATCTTGACAATCCCATCTTCATTAATTTAACTTTCACAGTTGAATCTGTCCATGACAGCATTGGTAGGAGGGACCACCACACAGTCTTTGTTGAAGCATAGTTCCATCTTCACATTGAGCATATCTTTCATCATGCCTTGTAGCACTATATCCATTCTAAATGGGTCAGACAATGAACACATCTAGCAAGTCAAAACGGGCATCCATGAGCTGCTCTAGGCAATCAGCAGCAGCAAAATTGCATTCTACAATAATCTGTAACCATATGACATCATAATGTCCACTCTACCAGAATTACCATCAAGTCGGGAGTTTGACCCTGGTTCAATGAAGAGTGCAGGAGAGCATACCAGGAGCAATATCAGACATACCTCAAGCTGAGGCCTCAACCTGGTAAAGCTACAGCACAGAACTGCTAGCATGCCAAACAACATAAGCAGGATGCAGTAGATGAGGAGAAGCAAGGCCGAAAACAATGACTCAGATCTAATCTCTGCATTCATACTCTATACAGCTGTATATGGTGGGGACTCCCTAAATATCCCCTTCACCAACAACTGGGGGACCTATGACTTCAGTGATTGTTGTTTTATACATTAACATCCATATGCTAAATTAGGCAGCAAAAGATTTTCAAAGGTTTTGTTCTAAATCTATAGTGCAGTACAAACATCAGTTTACACCTTTCCCATCACGACCCTTTCTCTGTCTAAAACCCAACACCAACTGGTATAGAACACAATTTTAAAATTCTAATTAAACCCATTACTAGATTATCCAACCACACAATAAATCACCCATTGCTCTCGGAAAGCTTTAGAGGTATTAGTGGTCAACAATGTGCTCTCTCTCTCCAAGGATACCCAGGTTCAAGCATTTCTGAGAAGCAGATTGACTGCCTAGATCTGTTAATGTAGTAGTGTTAATGGCTGCCTTTTCCAAGCCCAGCAGCATACTCACAAGGAGTTGCTCTGAACCGCCCAGCCCCCTCTGCATCAGGTACCCAGAGATCAGGAGTGTAGGGTTGAAGTTGAACTGGAAGAACAACAAAAGATACTTTAAATAATAAATAGGGGGTGTAGTCTCCCATAATCAATGTAATATATGGTGTACAGACTCCACTGCACCATAGAATAAACAGTTGGATTGGGGACCCACATACCAGCTTAACGTACAATTGCATGGGATTTCTGCGTGCAGCACCCTCCACCCCCAAGTACTCCATGAATAAATAAAAGGAGACTGTGGGCCAAAGATCATTTCCTGAAGTTCCTCCTCAATTTCTCTCTTTTTCCCATATCTTTAAATGACTCCATACCTTTAATACCCAAGTACTTTCAGATTCACAGAAATGTTACGGCCCATTGTGCCTACACCAGCTCATTAAATGTGCATCATTACCTAGTGCAATCACTTGGTTTTTTCCCCCAAACTCTCCAACCCTTTTCATAAGCTTCTTACAATGGGTTCAAAATTAGTTTACTATATAATAGTTAATCAGGGCTGGACTTTAATAACAAAAAAATGCACTTATCTGGTAACTCTGAGGACATAAAATTTACAAATATTATCAAATATGATACCCAACCACTTAAGGTAATATTAGCACAGGCTGCCAAACGCATGGTCTTGGAATTAAAGAGAGCATCATTTTAAAGAAGTGGCAAGAACAGGTGGAGGGGTTTATGGGAATAAATTGCAAACCTTAGAATCTAGACAGCTGATGGCATTGCCGCCAAAGGTGGTGTGAATAAAATTTGGGATGTACAAGATACCAGAAGGAATTCATAGGTTTGTGGAAATTGGAGTAGTTTAAAGAGTCAGGGAAGGGCAATGCCACGGTGAGATTTGAAAACAGGAATGATGAAATTTAGGCTGTCTACACGGCTAAGTTTTAAATGAACTCCAGTTTGTTGAAGCTGGAAGGTGGGATACCAGTCAAAAATATATCAGAGTTGTTAACTCTGGAAGTAAGAGAAGCCCAGATTAATTGAAGCAGGGACAGTTGGAGAAATTCCCAATGATCTGGCTTACTGACGGTCCTTGAATGTTGTCCTTGTCTCCATCTGATCATTGGATTTACAAAGTCCAAGGAACAACAGCCCAAAATAATTGTTCTATTTAATGGATAATTTTCCATCTTTTAGTTGAAGATTTTTCTGAGAAAAATCCTTCCATTTTAGAAGTTATTGATAATTGGGGCATTCAATAATTTTCCCAAATCTTGCATTAGTGTCATGATTTTCACTGTCTTTTGAATTATTTATGCACAACAGAAGCTGCATACTTAATGGATGATGTTTAATGAAAAGTAGATTCAGTTAATCTTTTAACTATTAATAGTTAATTATAATGAAACTAAAATTCTGATCAGGCCCTGAATGAATGTTTAGTGTAAGTCTCAGAAGGGACTTGAAAAGGGGGCAGATCTTGGTTCGAGTGGGATTTGTATCCATTCAAAGGAAGCCAGGATAGTCTGGTGAGAGGAGAAGGGATAATTGTGGCATCCTTGCTTATTGCCCTACTGTGCACATCAAGCAACCATGCTTAGGTTAGTTCCCCAGGCAATCCCAGGAAAGTTATGATAAATACAAAATCTGTGCCATCTTCCACTATGGGTTTTGCAAAGTGCCCAAAATGTAGAAGTGAGTGAGGCCAATCCGTCCAACAGGGGACCAATGAGATGGTTTAATGCGTTTCTCTTCTGTTCTTTTCTCTCTGTGTCTTGCTAAAATGGATTCACAACAAGTATCTGAAAAGATGCAGCAAATTTACCTTTCCCAATTCTATTAGTTTCAGCTTTTATTGCCTCTGCAGTTGAGACCATGATGAAGACAAGCTATGATCATGCCAAATGGTGGAGTTGGTTTCAAGACGGGAATTGCCTACAACACCTCCTAATGCCTACGTTTCTTTTGTAGCCTTTATATGACTCAAAACTATTAGTCTTTGTTGCAAAACTATACTTGCAATATTAGTTGTCAAAGTATCTTGATTAATTGAAGGGCCGTTGTCACACTTAACATGCCTGGTTTTCACTGCAGGAGAGTCAACAGTTATGGGGAATGTAGGCAGAAAAGTGGAACTGAAGCCATGAAAAACAGTCATAGTTTTGAATGGACAACGACTGCTCTTATTTCTTACAAATTCAGATTTTTCAAAGATGATATCTTGATGGACATTGATTCCCCTGGCACTCCTTAATAGAACTGGTGACTTTGAGGCATCAGATTTCTGTGCATATTTTACGAATTCCAGATGATTATTGTCAAGGTGCATTGGTTTTTAAAGATGAATCCATCATTAAATTCCTCTGGGGTGGCAAGATGTGAAGAACTGGGCTGAAGTGGTTCTTGTTTCCAAAATTTGGCAAATAGCTTGGTTTTCTTTCACAGGAAATATTATCATCGAAGATCTATTAGCTTGGAAGTCGCCTCCTCAATTTTTCCACCTCTTGTGCCATTACATGATGTTCATCATGACTGTTTGTTAATTGATCATTTGTCCTTTTATTTTCAGTCTGTCCCCAGCATACAAATCTCCAGCCTTAATGCTTCTAACTAGAAAAACACTGTAGGTGGTTCACATTTGCACTCAATGAATGGAAGAAGCTTTCAATATTTAATGTGATGCAATCCAGATTTCCTCCCACCAGTATCCCCGGAGCTTTTAAAACATGGCTGTCAAGGGATTAAAGAGATTTGTTGAGCTGATTTCAACTACTTTTGTTCAAGCCTAAAGTGAACATTTGACTCCTTTGGACACTTACACTTTTACGCATTTTATTTCTATAGAGAAAAATGCTCCACTAACTCAAGAACCAATATCTCACTTAGGATTACTGGAAAAAGGATTTAAAAGCAGCCAGTCTCACTACTAAATTTGTTTAATGGAATGCGCTGTTTCCTGTTGAGAAAGTTTGATCAAAATATACTGATTAACAGTTTGAAATAAATTAGTAACGAGAAATATAATGTTTTCGAACAGATGAAAGTAAAGCAAATTCTAAAATGCTATGAAAGAGAGCTGATCAATTCTTGGATTATAACAAATTTGTTTCACATGAAGATTATACAGCTCCTATCTGAGGTGTGGCTCAGAGCAACAGGGCATTCCATTGCACATTTGCATGTGTTTGAATGTCTAGACTAGACCTTGCTGATTGTTGCATTTCTGCAGTGCTTTTCACAATCTCAGGACATTCAAAAGCAGGCTTATAACCAAAAGTACTCCTGAGTTGTAGGATTGAACTTTCCCAGAATTTGGCTAAGCATCGATTTTGGGGGAGCTTCATGAAGGGCTTCTCTCTGTGAGCTCATCTGAGCTGATCTGTGTAAATTTATGCTGCTCAACTCATTGCTTAGGCACCTACTCACATCACTACTCTCATGCTACCTTGCGTTCACCATTGATGGAAGTGCTGTGCTACCAGGAGCTTCTGAGATTCAGCCTTCGGTGCCATATATAAAGCCCATTTGTGCACCAGGTCAAATGCAGCCAGCCAGGAACAGTCCTGCACAGTTGCTCAGTATGAATGGCAAAGTGACAGGGGTACAACGCACCTTGACCTCACTCCAGGTACCATTTCCTCACAAGGAGACAGGACAGTGCCAGCAGAGGAAAATCCACATACTGGCTCCCCAGGAATCTCCTCTCAGGATACTTGAGAGGTGCCAACCCCTCAACTCCTTCACTCTGTCTTGTAACTTTGTATCCTGTGAAAAATCAAGCCAAGGGTTTTGACAGAGGTCCAGGTCATCTTCATTCTGTGGCAACACAACACCTCACTCAGTTGGAGGACATTCCACTGACCACAAATGACTGTGCACCTCCTGCTCATAAGAGTGTTTGCTGGAAGCTCCATATTAAGAGGCTGTTCCATATTGTAGGAGGTTGCTGTTGGCCCTGGGCTTTCAGGTGCACGTAGTTGTTCATAGAGTATGAGACACAGAGGTGATAGCATGTTCTGTGTCTGGCTCCATTGCTCTAATGTGCCTATGTGGACAATTACAGAAGCAAAACAGCTCCTCAATAATGTGATCAGTCAGTAGTTAAAATACACACAAATGATTTTTAACCATAATCCTCCAAACATTGGGACTTGGGGTGTCCAAAGAGATGGGAAATAGAATGTGGCCCTCTAACAGAGCAGAGCTAAGTTAACTGTTTGCTGCAAAGCTGGGCGGTACACGTACAGTAGGAGATTATAAGTGTGTTAGAGGAATGAGACCTTTGGTCCACACCACACCTGCCTCCTATTTGACTAAGGAAAGGTAGCGTTGTGGTATAAACGGCTTATAGTCCCAAAGAAGCTCCGAGACATTCCAAAGGATATGAAACCCTATAAAGTGCTTTTGAGATATGCACTGTAGGGGCAACATTACAGTTGTCCTGCTTCATGACCATCAATAGAATTAGTATGTAGTCATCAGTGTTCTGGCCAGGACTTTTAGTTATAGAGTCAGAGATAAATACAGCACAGAAACAAACCCTTTGGTCCAATTCATCTATGCTGACCAGTTATCCTAAATTAATCTTGTCCCATTGACCAGCATTTGGCCCATATCCCTCTAAACCCTATTGAATCATATGCTCATCCAGATGCCTTTTAAATATTATATTTGTACTAGCCTCCACCACATCGTCTGTCAGCTCATTCCATACACAGACCACCCTCTATGTGAAAAGGTTGCCCCTCAGGTCCCTTTTAAATTTTTCCCCTCTCACCTTTAACTGATGACTTCTAGTTTTGGACTCCCTCTCTCTGGAGAAAAGACCTTGTCTATTTAACTATCCATGCCCGTCATGATTTTACAAACCTCTATGAGGTCACCCCTCAGCCTCCAACACTCCATGGAAAATAGCCCCAGTCTATTCAGCCTCTCCCTATAGCTCAAACCCTCCATCCCTGGCAACATCCTTGTAAATCTTTTCTGAACCCTTTCAAGTTTCACATTCTCCTGATAGCACGGAGAACAGAATTGCACTCGATATTCCAATAGTGGCCAAACCAATATTCTAAGCAGTCACAACATGACCTCCCAACTCCTGTACTCAATGCTCTGACCAATAAAGGAAAGAATATAAAACACCTTCTTCACTATCCTATTTACCTGTGACTCTACTTTCAAGGAACTATGAACCTGCACACCAAGGTCTCTTTGTTCAGCAACACCTCTTAGGACCTTACCAGTAAGTGTTTAAATCCTGCCCTGATTTGTCTTTCCAAAATGCAGCACCTCACATTTATCTAAATTAAACTCCATCTGCCACTCCTTGATCCAATGGCCCATCTGATCAAGATCCTATTGTACTCTGAGGTGACCTCGTTCACTCTCCACTACATCTCCAATTTTGGTGTCATCTGCAAACTTACTAACCATACCTCCTATGTTCACATCCAAATCATTCATATAAATAACAATAAGCAGTAGACCCAGCACTGATCACATCCAGAGTTCTGTGATTACAGATGTCTTTAATCTATGCTGTGCGAGTTCCTGTTCAATGTAATTGCCTCTCAAAGGACACAATAATCCGTCATGTTTCTTTTCATCTTGCTCTCTCTGTCAATTCCATCATAAGCCTCCCATGTTTTCATCCAATCTTTTATTTAAGACTTTATCTCCTCACTTTACTCCCCATGCCCCGGCCTACAGCTTAGTTATACCAACATCATGATGCACTGAACTCCCATTGAAGCAAGGGTGACAGTGACCAGTGATGACATCTCCCTCCCACCCTGCAGTACCTTTCTCCCGCCGGGTGGTCTATTATCCCCCTCCTTATGTTTTGAATTGCCCATCTTCACAATTATTGCCCCCCAACTACATCCTAGTATGCTTTATCCAATCCCCAGAAGTCCTTTCTCCAGCATTCCTAACAAGGTAGTGTTCTCTGATAACTCCCTTGACCTTCATTGATCAGACATCCCAAGACTGATCATGACCACTCCACCCCCCCCAGCTCATTTGGAAAAACAGTCCAGACTGATGACTGGCCCGACTTCTAACTGGTATCTGTGTAGCTCCCTGACTGACTTACCATTCATCAGCAGGTTGGTTGCATTGGATTTGCCAGAACTGACCAAGACTCACTACCTAGAATGCAATAATATGGAGTCCCTGAATACTCGAATGAGCCAACTGACAGAAGATAATACCATCGACTCACTGTGGAAAGACCCTATGATTGACCATAGTACCTCTTGACCTAGCCAAAGAATACTCCCCTTAGACTTGGTGACTCTCCTTAGACTTTGTGACGTGACTATTTGGTTGAAATGCTGCGTTAACCGCTGGCAAATGGTGCAGCTGTAACGTTGCTGTAGAATAGTGATGCAGACCAGCAGGTCTATGTCCTTCAGTGATCATTGCTGGCAAACATGACAGGTTGCCTGAATTTGTGTCTGCACTAAAAGGCAAGTCAAGACAGAAGGGCTGAATTCACTGAGAATGACAATATATGAAAGGGCAAGGCAACACTGCTGTGAGCCTCCAAGGAGGCCCAAAATAGTGCTAATAAAACAAGATAGGAGCCCTAAGTTGCAAACTGTTGGAATTCATGAGATAGGTACCCATCTTTGTGCATAAAGCTGCCTGGCAGCAACGTTGCAACGTAAGGGATCAGTGAGCTCCAAACGTACGACATAGAAGTGGTGAACTATTTTAAAAGGAGTCACAAATGTACCATGAAGCTAGTTCTTAGTTCAGGCCAGACTCCTTAGACAGAGGGTGCAGGCAGTCACTGCCCATGGAGTATGCCCTGAGATGTCAGGGAATGCTGGCCAAAATGGATGCCAGGAGAAGATACCAGTAATTTGTAACAAAATAGATACCTGCTCTGACTTTCCAGTTGGGAATTGTCACTATCTAGTTTCTCTCCACTGCCTCGGAAAATAGAAACCTGTACATAAATGAGGAGAGAGTAGATAATAATGAGATGTTAATATGTAAATAAGCCTCTCACTGCTCATTAGTGAGATTCTCATCCAGCTGTTGGAATCTCGTGTGGAAAATTAGATGCTTGACATCCATTCTTGCTGAATTTTCCCAACTATCTTGGCATTGTACACACCATTCAACTGCTCGGAAATTTCAGTCTGTAGTTACTGTTGTAAAGAAAGAAATGGGCAGTTCCCAAAACAGCAATGCGATAATGGTTGTCTGATAATGCAGCCCTCCCTCATTATTGCTCTCTGACAGTGCAGTACTCCCTCACTACAAAGAGACCTTGGAGTGCAGGTTCATAGCTCCTTGGAAGTGGAGTTGCAGGTAGATAGGATAGTGAAGGCGGCGTTTGGTACGCTTTCCTTTATTAGTCAGAGTATTGAGTACAGGAGTCGGGAGGTCATGTTGTGGCTGGACAGGACATCGGTTAGGCCACTGTTGGAATATTGCATGCAATTCTGGTCTCTTCCTATCGGAAAGATGTTGTGAAACTTGAAAGGGTTCAGAAAAGATTTACAAGGATGTTACCAGGGTTGGAGGATTTGAGGTACAGGGAGAGGCTGAACAGGCTGGGGCTGTTTTCCCTGGAGCGTCGGAGACTGAAGGGTGACCTTACAGAGGTTTACAAAATTATCAGGGGCATGGATAGGATAAATAGACAAAGTCTTTTCCCTGGGGTCGGGGAGTCCAGAGCTAGCGGGTATAGGTTTAGGGTGAGAGGGGAAAGATATAAAAAGAGACCTAAGGGGCAACTTTTTCACACAGAGCATGGTACATGTATGGAATGAGCTGCCAGAGGATGTGGTGGAGGCTGCAACATTTAACATTGGATGGGTATATGAATAGGAAGGGTTTGGAGGGATATGGGCCAGGTTCTGGCAGGTGGGACTAGATTGGGTTGGGATATCTGGTCGGCATGGATGGGTTGGACCGAAGGGTCTGTTTCCATGCTGTACATCTCTATGACTCTATGACTCTACTGCCTGCAGTCTGATAATACAGCATTCCCTTAATACTGCTTCTTTGACATTTCATTTAAAAAATAGCACAATCAGTGCAGCATTCACCCAGTAGTGACACTCTGGATTGCAACTTTCCCTCAATTCTGCTCCTTCACAGAGTGCAGTAAACATCCTTTGAAACTTCAGCCCTCAATATTGTTCTGCTGACAGTGCAGCTTTTCCTGACTACTGACATTTTGACAGACCAGTGCTTCCTCAGTCCTGATCCTCTGACAGTACAATTCTCCCACAATACTGATCTGTTTACAGAAGCATTCTCCCTGAGCTATGACTGTCTGACAGTGCAGCACTCCCTCAGTACTTCCCTTCTGATTTGGCAGTGTACCCTCAGTGGTGGTCCACTAATATAGTAGCTCTTATTATGTCTACTCCAATATATGTCTACTCCAACAATGCAAAATTCCTTCAGTACTGATCCTCCAACAGTGCAACACTCTTTTTGCATTAGTTCTCTGATAGTGCTGCACTTCAATGGAAGCATATACATATACTTTTTCCAACTGTATACCCCATTTAAGGAAATAACTTGATTAGATTAAATTCATCTCATTCTGGATCAAATTTCCTTGTCAACTATCCAGAAATTTTATCTCTCTTCACACTTTTTCCCATTCCACTGAAGTCTCGTCTATCACTGATATTTATGGACAGTTGACATTAACCCTTGCTGAAAATGTGTTGCTGGAAAAGCGCAGCAGGCCAGGCAGCATCCAAGGAGCATGAGCCCTTCTTCAGGAACCTTTGCTGCTCATCTAATGACACTCCTATTCATACCAGTGTCTGTTATTAATTCCTATTTGATTTCATGACTGTATAACTACATCCAGGTCTTTCAGGTAGTTTCTGTTATAGAATTCAGAGTATGTGGTTGTTCATTGCAATCCCGTTTACAAAAATGTGACAGTAGTTTTCCCAAATCTACAACAAAGTTAATGAGTCAACATACTCAATGAATCATTCTAATCACAGGCCCTTCCCTTTGTCACTTCCTCCCTCCTACTTGCTTGGAAGCTCAAAACTACCACCAGTTCTGATGAAGGTCATCGAACTGAAACACTAACTCTATTTCTTTCTCTGCAGATGTCGCCTGACCTGCTGAGTATTTCCAGCTTTTTTACTTGTAATCACATGAACAGCAGACGGATCCAAACCCACACATCTGAGGTATTATTTTCAACCCTGGGTTCCCATGACCTTTAATTAATTAGCAGTCCCTCCCAAAGAATTGTGTCAAAAACATTTAAGGAGCTAAATAAACAAGGTCACAGGGAATTCTACAATCTACCTCAATGATGAGGAACTTTCTCAGATAACATTAAATCCATAAAATGCATTTTATCTGTGACTTGTACTCCAGTTTATTTAATACATCACTAATGTTGGAATAATGGTCTAAAATTGTTTGGTTAAAATTTTTGTTTGTTTAATTACATATTTAAGTCATGTCTACTCTCTCTTGTTTGAATCCAAAGACTTATACAAATTAACCCATTGAAGAAAAGTTTGGCTAAACAATGATTGTAAAATTATAATAGATTTAGAAACAAATAATTCAAGTGTATTGAATATAATCTATGGTGGTCATGCCATGGAACTGATAGGGTATCTTATATTTCCACAATATTTTCAGTGTATAAATTTAATGCATCCCTTGTGAAGCATAAGATGTCAGCATTGTAATTGTGTCATGTGTCACTGAGTTTTTTGCTTAATTTTATAGCATATCCCCCTGTGCCTGGACTCACTGACCTTGTTACTGGGCTATCAGGTTCACCCGCTCACCCTTGCTCTGAAACAAATACCGAAATCAATAGAGCATCATTCTGATGTGACTAGCTCAAGGCTACAAGACTAGCGACAAATGCTTTGTTTTCTTTTCAGTTAGTAACATATAACAGGAGCATTAACTCTCTAGGGCTTGTGTTTCCATGCCTGAACAGGCTGGCAAGTGTATCCAAACATAGGGAAATACTTTCAATATATATGCAAATTTCACAAAGTAGGGACATGACAGGTTGAGAATGATGCCATACTTGCTACTTGACTCAACTCGTGGTGTTTACTAATCATTTTTGCAAATTAAATATAATCCATAAAAACACTTACAATGTACTAATTTTATTGACAAAATTATTTTAAACCCAGAAAGGTTGTGCCAAGGTAGATTGGGAAAAATTGTCCTCAGTTTGCAGAAGGATCCGTAAACAGAAGGACACAGCTTTAATGAAATTGGAAAAAGAAGACAGTGATGAAGAAATAGGTTTTACCTTGCAAGTTGTTGAAATCTCAAATGCATTGCCTGAAAGGGTTGTGGAAACAGTTTTAAGGAGATGTGAGTAATGACAAGATATTGCAGTAAACTATTTCATGGCCGCCTCTCCCTATATGTCCACTAAATTAGGTTTGGAATCACAAGATGGTATCAGTAATAATGAACATGATGACCAGATTGTCAAAAAAAAAGCCCTAGCTGGATCACTGCCTTACCTTTAAAGGAAACATGCTACCATTACCTGATCTGGTGTACACATGACTCTAGATCCGCAGCACTATGGTTAAGTTTGAACCGTTCTTGGAAATGGCCTAGTGAGCATTCAGTTGTATTCAAGAAAGTGATTTACCGTCACTTTCTCAAGAGTTGCTAGGGACATGAGAAAATTACCGGGTCTTTCCAGGTATGTGCGTATTCCATTACTATTTTGAAAACAATGATAATGACCACAGCCAGTATTGAATCTCACCCTCCCTCATATTATTTCCTACAGATAACTACATCCTACTTCACATCCCTGTCACACTATTGCTCTTATATGACTCCAACTTTACTAACACAGCTTCCCCTCATGTACCTGAAGTTTTAACTATGGCAGTATTCCATTCCTCATCTGTTTGTTTTCATGTCTATGCAGTTGACAAATGGTTACACTTCCAACTTTGATTCTCTGATATAATTGTCTGTCTAATCATGCCCTGTCTTAGTCAAAGCTTTCTCGAGATCGAAATTGGACACTGATGCTACTCCGTTCAGCCTTCATTATAAAATTCATCCATTATCTTTAAATACCATTGATCTCTCTGGAGATTAAGCTGTAGCTTCTAGTGGTCAGACTTTGTGTCCTGAGATACCTTGACTAAGCTTCAAAGCCCATACTTGGATTGTGAACGAATTCTGTTCTGGAGTCTGTTCACAAGTCAATTTGTATGCAAGTCAGAATACAACGCAGGACAATATAAAAGAACCATTTGCAAGTGTAGGAAATGTTCATATGTCGGGTCTTCAGAAGTACACCCCTGTATGGGATCATGTTTGAAACACAAATGCTCATATGTATGACATTTGTAAATTGGGGCACCTTGGATTTATAGTTCACATTTTCAAAAAGGCTGCTAACAATCGTTTCTGAAATTCTTTTTGTCTCCATACCTTCACTGCTCCTAAACTCCTTGATTTTTTTCAATTCTACATTTATTGAGCGCCTTTCCCGAGTCTGACATTCAACTAACTCATGTAAATTCTGCTGTCTGTGTTCCAAGCCCATATATTTATCATTATCATCCTTGCCGACCTTGTTTGCTCACTGTCCACTATTGCATAATTTTGCTGGTCTATGAGTCTGTCCAGAATCTCGCTCAATCCTGCTATTTGCAGACCCTTTCAGCTATGTTTTGAGCAATTTAGCTCAGCTCCTCCTTCAACTCTATCATTGACACCAGAGTTTCCAAGTTCTTGAAATATAAGAGAGCATTAACGGTGGTCTGTAAGAATAAGTTGGTTGTTGTTGGAAGTGAAGTCTGAGAATCCTGCTCTTCATTCTTCGTATTTGAAAATACAGGATTGGTTATTTGGGCAAGACTGTCCGAGCTGCTCAGTGACTGGGGTGTAATTCATTTGCTCTCTCACAATGTCAGTCACAAACAGACAATTTTTTTTCTGTCAATGAGTTTTGAAAACCGTAAGGGGTCAAAAAACATATTGAGCAATAGCCGAGATTCTGGAACGTGTGTCAGGCTGTGGTAAAGTGGATTGTGAGTTTAGAGATTACAGCAAATCATGGAACTAGCTTCAAAGAAACATGAACAAGGATCACAACGATAAAAACATACAAGGGAGGCTACCCAGCAATGTTTCCATAGAAACCTGTAACTGTCAGCATCACAAAGTCTGAGGGTTCCTGTATGAGTCCATTTCCCTTTCATACAAGATCTGTCACTGTGTTAATCATTTTTGCTTGCAACTGTGTCCCAATTTTCCCTTTCACCAACTTCTGTTTTTGTTTTATTTCTTTTCATCTGATCTTAGTTACATGCCTAAACTGTTATAACTTATTTTGCCTATTTACAAATGCAGCCTTGACTTTTAGGAATTTCCAGCATTTTCTGCTTTTATTTCACTGTCAAGCACTTTTCCTTTTCTTTGGGAAAAACAGATATTATCTTGTCCTCCATTCATAGTTTAATGTTCAAACAGGATCGTACATAAACCTTTAGTGCTCCTTTAAGTGTCTTAAGTTCCATGACTCTATTATGTTTCTTTCTATACCACTTTATCAGGATGAAGAATTCAAGCTTAATCATAACCTAATCCTCTAAATTTACAATAAGGCTTTTTCAATCTTTTTCTAAGCAATATTTAGTGACTAAACAAAGAACAAAGAAAATTACAGCACAGGAACAAACCCTTCGGCCCTCCAAGCCTGCACCGATCTGTATCCTCTATCTAAACTTGCTGCCTATTTTCAAAGGACCTGTATCCCTCTGCTCCCTGCCCATTCATGTATCTATCTAGATACATCTTAAATGATGCTATCATGCCTGCCTCGACCACCTCTACTGCCAAAGCATTCCAGGCACCTACTGCCCACTGCGTAAAGAACTTTCCAAGCATATCACCTTTTAAAATTTTCCCCTCTCACCTTGAATTTGTGACCCCAAAGAATTGAGTCCCCCTCTCTGGGAAAAAGCTTCTTGCTGTCCACCCTGTCTATGCACTCATGATTTTGTAGGCCTCAATTAGTCCCCCCTCAACCTCACTCTTTCCCATGAAAATAATCCTAATCTACTCTCTCTCTTCATAGCTAGTTCCCTCCATACCAGGCAACATCCTGGTGAACCTCCCCTGCACCCTCTCCAAAGCATCCACATCCTTTCGGTAACATTGCGACCAGAATATACGCAGTATTCCAAATGTGGTTGAACCAAAGTCCGATACAATTGTAATATGACCTGCCAACTCTTGTACTCAATACCCTGTCCAATGAAGGAAAGCATGCCATATGCCTTCTTGGCCATTCTATCGATCTGCATTGCCATATTCAGGGTACAATGGACATTTACCTTATGCTCTAATTAAAAAAATTCAACACAGTATCCACTTTGTTCCGTTAAATTTCACTCACTCTCACTCTTATTTCTGAGACAGAAGACTGGGGTGTTAAAGACCCAAGAGCTTGAATGTAAATTCAGATCGACACACCAGTGTAGTAGTGAAGGAGTGTTGTCCTGTGAACAAGTCTACTGAAGGATTGCTGCACCATCAGTGGATCATAGAGTCATACAGTCACAGAGTTGCACAGCATGGAAACAGACTCTATGGTCCAGTTTGTCCATGCTGACAAGATATCCTAAATTAAACTGGTCCCTTTTGCCAGTATTTGGCCAATATCCCTCTAAAGCTTTCCATGTAATGTACCCATTCAGATGCTTTTTGAATTGTACCAGCCTCCACCACCTCCTCTGGCAGATCATTCCATATAAGCACCACCTTCTGCGTGAAAACGTTGCCTCTTAGTTCCCTTTTAAATAATTACCTGCTCACCTTAAATCTATGCCCTCTAGTTGTGGACTCCCCCACCCTGGGAAAAGGCATCGACTCTTCACCCTATCCATGTCCCTCATGATTTTATGAACCCCTATAAGGTCATCACTTAGACTCTGACTCTGCAGGGAAAATAGCCTATTCAGCCTTCCCTATAGTCAAACCCTACAGACCCTGCAACATGCTTGTAAATCTTTCCTGTATCCTCTCAAGTTTAACACATCTGTCCTGTAGCAGGGAGACCATAAATGAACGCATTTTCCAGAAGTGGCATAATCAGTGTCTTGTACAGACACAACATGGCTTCCCAACTCCTACACTCAATGCATTGACCGATAAAGGCAGCTGTACCAAATGCCTTCTTAACTATCCTGTCTACCTGCAATACCACTTTCAAGGAACTATCAACCTGTACCTTAAGTTCTCTTTGTTTGGCAACACATCCCAAGACCCTATCATTAAGTGCATAAGTCCTGCCCTGATTTGACTTTCCAAAATGCAATACTTCACATTTATCTAAATTACATTCCAACTGCCACCACGGCCCATTGGCCCATCTGATCAAGGTCCCAGTGTACTCTGAGATATCCTTCTTCACTACACAGTACCACCAATTTTGGTGTCATCTGCAAAATTACTAATCATTCCTCCTATATTCACTTCCAAATCATTTACATAAATGACAAAAAGAAGGGGACCTAGCACTGATCCTGGTGGTACACTACTGGTCACAGGCCTCCAGTCAGAAAAACAGCCCTGTACCATCATCCTCTGTCTCCTACCTTCAAGCCAATTTTGTATCCAAAAGCTAGCTCTCCCTGGATTCCATGAGAACTACCTTTTCCAACAAGTCTACCATGTGGAACTTTGTCAAATGCCATACTGAAGTCCAGATAGACAATGGTCACTTATTTGCCTTCATCAATCTTCTTTGTCATTTCTTCAAAAAACTCAATCAATTTAGTAAGACTTGGCTTCCCTCATATGACGCCATGACTGTTCTTAATCCGTCCTTGCTTTCCAAATACATGCATATCCTGTCCCTCAGAATCCCCTTCAGCAATGACATCAAGCTGATCAGTCTATAGTCCCCTGGATTTTTCTGACCATTTTTCTTAAATAATGCCACCACATTAGCCAATAGCAACCAATCTTCTGGCACCTCAGCTATGGCTTTCGATGATCTAAGTATCTCAGCAAGAGGCCCAGCAATTACTTCCCTAGATTTCCACAAAGTTCTTGGATTCATCTGATCAGGTCCGGGGGTTTATCCACCTTTAAGCATCTTAAGACATCTAGCACCTCCTCCTCTGTAATTTGGGCCACTGCAATAGCTGCATGCAAAAGAAAAAAAGAAACGTTGTGAGTGATTGAGAGAAGGCTAATAAAAATGGGGACCAATGATCCCTCCTCACCTGGTCCAAACAAGTCCTAGTCAAAGTCTCATGGCCATAGAAGCACAAAATTATAATGTGATCCAGCAGGTTGAATATTAGCCTGTAACTTCTTCCAATGGGCCAAAGACAGATGATAAAGGTGGATGTGGCACCCTCAAGCTAATCACCTCTGGTACCAGGCTGCAAACCTGTTTCAGGAGAACCAGCTGTCAGAACAGGCATAATGCTCGTCTGCCTCATCCAATATGAGGTATTGGAGAGAACCAAAGAAAAAGAAAGATAACAAAGTTATTCATATAGTGATGCAGGTCACCATGATTTATATCATTAGACCTTTGTCTTGAAGTGAGCAAGGAGTTGTTCAAAAACATTTTCTACCAAGAGAAGTCATCCTTTTAGTATCTATTTATTTTTGACAGAATGAGTTACCTATCTCATTCCAATAGATATCCCATCAGTCAAGAGGAAAGAGGACCGATCTGAATCAGGGATGCTCTCAAGACTACTCCAGATGCCACTCTACAACTAAAGACAAACATGAGACTCATAAGTGAATATTTAAATGGAATCTGAGCCATGAAATTTTTAATCATTTGCACAGCATTATTTATCAAAGACAGTGTGGCTGTATAAAATGTGAAGAATCTCTTCTGCTGACCTGATCACTGCATTCACAGAGACTAAGGTACTGAAATGCAAAGAGAAACTGCCAACAGAGCACCCGGCTGTCATACCCCTGACTGTTTAATCACACCAATTCCTTTCTGCTTAAAAAAATGTTGATTAACAGGAGCCTCCCAAACCAACAACTGAGAAAAGCTTAAGATTTTAAATTAGTTATAAAAGCACCAAGGGTTCACACCTTGCTTACCTACTGTATATTGTGCGCATGTTTTCTGGATGTACATACATAAATACTATCACTGGAGTTCTCTCTAACAATTGACTGAAAATTATTTGACAAAATTTAATCAAAAGGCACAAAAAATGCAATCATATTTCTTTGTTACTTTCCAATATTTTTTTCAATGGGATCCTGATGCAGTAGGTTGATACCTCTCACATGCAAAGCCAATATGTTGTGCTGGTATGAATCTGATATTGACTGCATTCTGGCTTGACCACAGTTTGAACAGTGCCAGACAAGCACTGTTGGTAGCACTTTTGCCATTCGAGCAGTAGGTAATGTTTTCTGATGGTTAAGCTTATGCCTCTAGTCTGAAACTGCAGCACTATTTTAGAGCAGTCCTTGATTGTGGTAATAACCAAAGGTTTGTACAAGGTGAGGTGACAATTAGTGGCAATTCATATTTCTTGAGAGGCAGAGGTTCTAGAATAGCTGGAGCTTTGATACAATTCCCAATAGAGGCAAAACAGTTGTGAGATGGAGAGTTCCAGTCCAAACCGCACTGCAGCCAAATCAATGATTGCTCAGGAGGGACTGACTATTGAAACTTGTACCAGTTAAACCATTGGATTCCAATTTCATTCCCTGTTTAGAGACATTTCATTAGCTCCCAAAGCTGGTAGAAATCTTTAATTCCCCAATTAATTGCAAAAAGGAAAAAGAAACGGTTGACTCCAGCGATAATTGCTTTTGGCAAGGTAAAGACATCTAGTTTGGATGGGGCTGCAACTTTTCAAACATGTAGAAATGGTGAGTCAAAGGGCTGGGAACAGGGGAGCTTGAACCTGTCAATTTGGGGGCTGATCAGTAGGATGGCTGGAACCCAGTGGGAGGTCAAGCAACTAGGAATGAGGCAAAAAAATCCTGATGTGAGGCCAGGCATAGGAAAGTGCTGATTGGTTGTGTACCAGATAAGTAGGGACTTTTGTTTCTATGCATTTAGTTAATTTCAATTTAGTTAGGAGTTTTTTTTATTTAAATAAAAGCGTGTTGAAGCAGGTCAGTCCCATCAAATACACATTCTATACCATGTTGGAACTCCAATAGGCTTCTCATGTCCTCAAGAACAACAGATGAACAATTGTTATCTGGATGGCAGAGTTTGAGCAGTAGCTTTGTCACAATGGTGCATCTCTGAAGGTGGGATCTGTGTGGTTCGTATGTTTCAAACGGTGATCATCCCCACAGCTTAAGACCTGTTTCATTGAGCAAGTGCTTCCGGAAGAAACTTGACAACTGTACAATAGTCTGATAAGTATAATCACAGTCTGACTGATATGTAACTCCTGTCTAACAGCAACATGATTATTCCTCACTCAATTAGGAAGAGACGACAGATAACAATCTAATGAACAGTACCCACACCTATATCCACGACTGCAATTTTAATACAACTCAGTAGTGCCTGGCTAGGAATGAACAGCATGAATTTGCTTCGTGTCTGTGGCTGATGTCAGTGGCCAGCATTTTGGATAATACTGTCTTATAGAGCACCAAATTATGGAAAGATGTAGAAGAGCAAATTTGGTGGAAACATACAAAGACAATCATGAACAATTGGAACATTCGGAGATTTCAATTCTCCTCACACAGTTTGACATCATAATAATGCAAAGGGCAGAGAGGAGGAAGAAATTTTGAAGTAAGGTCAGTCAAACTTGCTTGATAAGTAAGCTTCCAGTCCGAAAAGGAAGGATGCATGGCTGACATGATAAAAGGGAATGAGGGAGGCAAGTGCCAATAGGGATAATTTAAGGGACAGTGATCATTCTATCCTAAGGTTTGGTTTAGTTATTAAAAAGTATAAGAAAACATCCAAAGCAAAAATAATTGATTGAACAAGTGGCAATTTCTGCAGGTTGAGAACAGACCTGGCTTGGGTCAATTCAAATTAAAAAAAAGAGAGTAAAAGAATAATCAACCACTAGACAACTTCCTAAGGAGGAGATGCTTTGAGTACAGTGGAGGTACATTCCCAGGAGTGGAAAGGTAGGGCAAGCAAAAATAGAATTCCCTGGATAATTAAGGATATTAAGAGAAAGCTAAAAGTTAAAAAAAAAGAGTATCAATAAGGCATATCAAGATGATAATATTAGTCAGAACCCAACTGAATATGGAAAATTCAAAAGGGAAATTACAATACAAAAGTTAGAACTAGGAAATGAGAATTGTTTTGCCAAACGAAGAGGATAAACTAGCCCCTCTCTTTTTAACACTCTCTCAGTCGGTTGCAAGTTTTTTTCTTTTAGCATATGGCTTTTTCACACATCAATTAATTATTAATTAATAGATTACATGAAGGCTCTAATTATAAAGTTTTCTTGAGTGAGAGAGAGAGGAATTGTATTAAATATTAACCACGAGAAAAAATAATCAAAAAATGACACACACATAAATGCAGTATTAAGTTTAAAAGGAAGACTGTCTGGTACAGACATACAAAGCAAAGGCTACACACTCTAAACCTCTTTAGGCTCCTTGAGGTGTTAAATTTTTTTTTAACCTGAGACCACAGTTGTTTAGTTACTGACTGGCATTCTCAACAGTGGTAAAATCTGTAAATATCTTTGATTTCACGGTAAATGGTTCTTTTCCCAATTTGCTTTCTCATCAGGTGCTATATTCCAAAATGGTGAGACACATAGGCAGGGAAACTGAGAGATGGCCTTCCAGCTCAAAATTATACATCATATTTTAGTCAATCTGCTCTGCTGCTGAAAAGCAGTTGTTGAAGTACAATTCAGTGCGTATTCCTGAATATGTCTCCAATCTCTTTCCAAGCAGGAGAACTGGCAGCGAACATTTCATTTCCCAACAAGTGATATCATATTTCTTGAGCAAGTTTCTGGATGATAACTCAGTAACCGGGTTTTGATGTCTTTAGAAAGTAGTAGTAATTTTGGGGTACAAATGGCTTTGTTTATTCCACATGAGTTTCCAAAAGCTTACCTAATCTGTGGTCAGGTGGCCACTGCAAACATTTCAAACCTGTTTTGCTTCCTTTATATAAGCTATCTTTGCCCATGAAAATTGTCAGGTATAAATATCACATGATGGAAGTTAGAATTCAATCATTTGTATTTACCACTCATAACAGAAGATACTGATATTTAACGTAAAAGAAAGCTCAAAAGTCTACATAGACATATAAATAATAAAAAAGGGGCCACAAAGCAGGGATGGAGCTAATTAGAGACTAAAGGGGAGACAAACAAATAGAAGCAGTGGGCATGGCTAAGGTACTAAATGAATATTTGCATCAGAAAAAAGGTTTTATCAAACTCTGAATGAAAGAAGAGCTGGTCAAGTTAGTTAAGTGGCTAAAATTAATAAATAGAGGTACTGAAAAGGCTGCCTGTATTGAAAATTAACCAATCAGATGGACGAGAGGGGATGCATATTAGGTTGATAGATTAGGTAAGGGTAGGAATTGTGGAATGATGGCCATAATCTTCTAATCCTCTTTAGGTATGGGCAGTACGGGACTGGAGAATTGCACGTGTTGCACCCCTATTAAAAATATGATGCATGAATAAACCTGGCAACTACAAACATTCATTTTAAACTCAGTGCTGGGAAAGATTTTGGAAATGATAATCTGGTCAAAATTAGAAATTGCTTGGTCAAAAGTGAAATTAAATTGTGAAATGCCAGATTGCTGTTGTACAGAAGCAGCACTGACATGCCAAGCTGAATGGCATCTTCTATGCTGCTACCATTCTAAAATTCCAAAATTTTTAAATGGTGCAATGGAAATAATCATTTAAGGAGAGACGTTCAGTATACCATCTCTCTATTTCCAACAGTTGAATAATTGACTCTAATTTGGAGGCTGGTGCAGATATTGTTCAGAGGGTATCCTCACATGCTTTCTTTGACCCCACAGAAAGACAAGTGAGTAGTTTAAATGTGCTAACATCTTCACTGCTAGTCCAAGCAGCACATTAATCAGCCAGCTATAATAAAGCATTAATTTAAAGCAAACATTAATTCAGTACAAAGGAAATTCCATTGTTATTGAAGAATGGGGGTGGAATTCCCATTAATATACTTGTAATCTATTGATATTGAAAAATGATTGCAATGAGGAGAGAATACGAAACAAACCTAAAGTCTATCATTACATTTTTAACGTACTATAAATCTCAATATTGATATTAAAGTTTTAAATCTCTGTTTGGATTCAGTTTCATTATATTTTTGCAACACATTTTTGCTCCAAAATGCTGGGAGGGATATTCTGATCCATCGTCAGAGCTTGTGACTATTCTACTTTGAGGTTGGGCTGGAGTCTTCCTTCGTGTGGTTGTCTGAAGAACTGGCTGGTAAATCCACCTGTAATTATTGTCCAAACTCAAAAAGTACATTTTGTACCTTTTAATTTGCTTCTTAAATTACCAGTGGCACTAGGTTAAACCATTCTGTAGAATAGTGCACATAATTACACTAATTAAACCGTTTAGCAACAGGACACGAACCACTTGACATTTGGTCAACAGGCTCATGGTAAAAAAGCAGCAAATAACCATTGAAGTATATATTATATTTTAGGCAGCTCAACCTGATCCATTTATAAAAACAAAAAGGGAAATCATAAACTTGAGTTAAGTGTGGCTACTGCTCTGAATATTTCTTTTCATAACACGCAAAGCATTGTGCATAGAAACTCACTATTTTTGCACTCTTGATGCACCTGTTAGTGATTTCAATCAAGCTCTATTGCGACTTCTTAGTGATTCTTTACATGATTTCTTTTAGAAAGTATTCCTCACCTTCAGTGACAGAAGCACCAATTAATAATGTAGTGTTGCTACAGGAAGTGGTTTGACAATGTAAAAGCAGCATCAAAACCCCACATGTACTTTATGGGAGATGCCAGCCATAAAGGTTTGTAAACACAGAATTAAGTGAGGTCACACCACATGTAGTGAACACATTCAGTTCTTCCACAATTAGTATCTAATGATAAAAAAAACGGAAGTCCTCTACCATCACTGATTAGTGTAGTTCAAACTGTGTAGGATGAACATCTCGCATGAAGCAGGATTCAGAGATTGCATGGAAAGGGCTGGTGAATAGTTGGTGAGTGCTCTGCAGCATACTTCAGTTTTTCACCCACTGAAACAAAGTAAATATTGAGCTTAAGCAAAGATAAGAAAATAATAGAGGCTGTAAGGGCAAACTCAACACCTCAGGAATCAGGGAGAAGCTTCAATTAAAGTTTTTGTAATATAACAAATGGGTCAGATGGAGTCCAAGGGAGGAATAGGGTCTAAGTATTTCATTCTGACTTGTAACTATATTGCCTTTCCTTTACTGTATGCCTGGTAAAAGTTTGGACTTTATTTTTTGACAGCGTAGTCAGGTTACATCTACACAGGTCAACTACAGCAAGTTGAAAAAAGCAGTTCATGACCACCTTCTCAAGAGCAGTTAATGATAGACATGTTGACTCTGTTTCTCTTTTCACAGACCTGCTGAGCTTCTTGAGCATGCTCTATGTTTTAACTCTGATTTTGTCTCATCAATGCTAGCAAAAATTAGATTCTCTGGTCATTATCAAATTGATGCTTGTGGTGGTTTCAGTGCATAAATTGTCTACCACATTTTTCTACATTTCAAGAGTGGCCACATTTCAAAATACTTCATTCCTGTACTTAAGACATCCAAAGGTTATGAAAGATGCTTTAGAAAATAACATCTTTCCACAGTAGCAGCCTGTTGAGTGTTTCCAGCATTTTGTTTTCATTAGCTTCCCTTCCATCCATGAAAAGATGGAACCTGGGTTCCTAAATTTAGAACTCAACCATGGTTTATGATTAGATTAGACTTACAGTGTGGAAACAGGCCCTTCGGCCCAACAAGTCCACACCGACCCGCCGAAACGCAACCCACCCATACCCCTTACCTAACACTACAGGGAATTTAGCATGGCCAATTCACCTGACCCGCACATCTTTGGACTGTGGGAGGAAACCGGAGCACCCGGAGGAAACCCACGCAGACACGGGGAGAATGTGCAAACTCCACACAGTCAGTCGCCTGAGGCGGGAATTGAACCCAGGTCCCTGGCGCTGTGAGGCAGCAGTGCTAACCACTGTGCCACCGTGCTGCCCTTAAATGATCCAGCATTCCAGTGCCAGAGCCACCACACCATGATCATGATCTTTTTTGGACAAGGCAAGTTGGAAGGCATTACACTGCATTCCATTTATTCTTTTCTGACTGCAAAATAATTTGGGAACCAATAGTGTAGGAGAAAAATTTAAAATTTGTCGAAATTTACAGAGAACATGAAACTCAAAAATGTAGCAAACAAAGTTGTGGTGATAGACATCAGCGAAACAGGCTAGTGGAATGAGCTGACTCAAGGTAGATGCAATGTAGTGTAAGGAATGATTCATTTGGGACTAAGAATGAGGAGAGTCAATATGGACAGAATGATGCAAGTTTAAAGGGGCACAGGACCAGGAAGAACCATAAATTTTTGAAAGTGCAATGACAAGTTGACAATTCTATTTAAAAATCTATAGATTTCTTGGATTTATGAGCCAAAACATAGAGTAAAATACCAAGTTGTGCTAAACCTTTCAAAGTCACAGTTTGGTGTCCAGCTGAAGTATTGTGTCAAATGTTGGGCACTGCATCTGAAGAAAGATAAAGTCTTGGACAGGAGATTTACTTGAATTGGGGGTAAACTGGAAAGGCTGGGATTATTCTTTTCCTAAAGCAGAGAGGGTTAGGAGAGATTTGAGAGAGATACTGAAAATCATAGAAGATTTTGTTATCTTAAGTATGGAGAAGTTGTTTTCAGTGATAGATAGGTAAATAATTTAAAGGAATAGATTTAAGGTAATTGGTGAAAATAGGATAGAATGGTTAGATTACCTGAAAAAGGTATTTCAGAACCTTAAACCCTACACCAGTTCTCTCTACAAGAGCAAATCAGCTGGTCCCACTCCCATACCTGCTGTGGTTCTCCAGCAAACATTTCCTTTCCTGTGGTTGTTAATTCCCTTTTGAAAACCATACTGAATCAGCTTCTTTCACACTCTCAGGCAATGCATTCCAGATCCTAACCCCTCATTGCAGAAGTAAGTTTTGCCTCATTCCACCTTTGATTTTTTACAGCAATCACTTTCAATCAGTTTGCTGTAATTCTCGACTCTGTTGCCAGCAAAAGCAGTTTCTCCCTATCCACTGCATCTCATTGCTGGGAGAGAGGAGGAGAATATTTTTATACATAAAGTTATCACATGGAAAGCTCTGCTAAAATAAAGAAAGCAGATTCACTAGGAGCTGTCAAATTAAATTGGAAAAAGACTTGAAAATGAGAAATTTGTAGGATGAAGTGGACGGAAGGGGAACTAATTAGTTAGCTCTTTCAAGGAACCAGCAGAGTCTAGACTCCCCACAGTGTGGAAACAAACCCTTCAGCCCAACAAGTTCACACTGACCCTCTCGAGAGTAACCCACCCAAACCCATTTCCCTCTGACTAATGCACCTAACACTATGGGCAATTTAGCATGGCCAATTCACCTGATCTGTCCATCTTTTGGATTGTGGGAGGAAAGCGGAGCACCAGGAGGAAACCCACACGGACATGGGGGGAATGTGCAAACTCCACACAGATAGTCACCAGAGGCTGAAATCGAACGCGAGGCAACAGTACTAACCACTGAACCATCATGCCACCACGGGTTCGATGGGCCGAATTACCTCTTCATTCCATGATTTTTTGAAAGGAGAATATTGAATAACCAAAACTATGGATTTGACCTTTCCTACTGGCACACTGTTGGACTCAGAGTGAAGCAGGCTGACAAAGTGGTATCTATTTACTGAGCAGATTAATTCACTAAAAACTCTTCCCTGATCTTCTGATTCTGCAAAGAAGATTTTCTCATGCAAGTTGCTGCAAGGCCAAAGTGAAAGGTCTATAAGGAAATGGTGGGTTTGGGTGTACTGGATTTAAATCACCAATATAAACTTTGACAGACAGTGGCATGATGTTATTGTGTCAAAGAAAGCAGACTCATTGGTTGGATGGAAACACATGCAAGTTGCGATTCACCCTGAATCGTAACAACTAAGCAGTTCAGAATCTGCAATGAGCTGATAATTCACTTAATTAACAGAAATATTTTTGCAGCTCCAGAGTGTCTGGACTATTTGCTTTGAGCAAGACTATGGCCTGTTTCAAAGCACAGCCAAAGTTCTCTGGGAAAGAATCCATGACAATGTGAGCTTTGTGTCAATATTCAGTCAGCCAACAAAATAAACTGAACATAAAAACCATCTCACAGCCATTAAGTGTGAAAAAATATTAACACAACTATACAAAACAATTTTCAAATTACCTTGAAAACCAAAATTACCATTGCTTGTGAAACATAACATTAAACCTAACAAATTAATAAAAAATTCTTAAAAAGGTTTACCAACATTCATTTTCTACCTGAATATTATTTCAGTCTTTTAGTCTTGCTAGTTTATCTGTTCATTCTTTGCAAAGTGCAGGTGTGACCTGGTTTTGATCACATCAAGGTTTATGGAGAGACATGTAGCATATGGAACACACTTTGCACAGATGCATCCCACTCTGAAGGTATTCAACAACATTTAAAACAAAGCAGAAGTTCTGACACAAAGCCAGGGGTAGAAATTCCAATGTTAAAAGTGTAAAGAAATACTCGGGTGCCAATGCAACAAATCAAACCCAAACATATACTTTATTGATTTATTTCATTTACCAAATGTTTAAGGATGTGCTATTAAAAATAGTTTAAGTTGTGTTTTCGATCTCGGCATCATCCTTTTACTCGACATGGAAACAAGCATTGAACCAAATCCTGAGTCTTCGGTGACATCAGTCTTTACCTCTCCAACCAAACAAATAATTTGGCATTTAATTATATATACTAACAACCTGTTTTTAATTACAGACATAAGCTCATGGCACAAGCCAAAATTGCAAATTCACTGGAGGTAACTTTTGTATTTTGCAATTATGTAAATCAGGCCATAGCAGATAAGTTGATTATTAAACACCATAGACTAAAATTTCCCAGCCTCTGAATGAAATCGGTAATGGTGAGAGATTTGGGAAAATATGCTGAAATCAGGAACATGAAGGTTAAATTCTTCCTAGTTCCTGAATGACATGAGCATCGGCAAGAAATTTGAAAAATATTGAGAGATTGGCAGAGATGAGAGTCTTAATTTTGACAATAAAAAATCTGACTATCCGTATATATATTGAATGGCGAGATGAGAATCTCATTAGTGAGCACTGAGAGGCTATTTGTATCCATTTCATGCCTTAACATCGCATTATCTGTTAATCTCACTTCAAATATATGCAGTTTTCATTTCTCCCATTCACCAGATATAAACTTAGCAACTTGAAAGTGACAATTCCTGACATGAAAGTCAGAATGTGCATACCCCAACTCCACTTACAATGTAAACACAGAGAATGCTGGAGAATCTCAGCAGGTCTGGTAACATCTGAGAAGAGAGAAATGGAGTGAATATTTTAAGTCAATAGGACTCTTCTATATGACTACACACAATCGAACTTTTCAATTCTTTGGAGTGCACTGGTAATTCTGTACTAGGAAAATTTATTGGCTGGGACAAGCTGTCATCTCATTGACTGGACCACGGTGCATCTCAGGGCTCCAGGCTTGCTCTCTAAGTACTCTCTCGGTTTGTGCCTACATGGATGCTCACAGCATCTTTGCCTGGCTTTGCCCTTTGCCTCCTCAGAGAGAGCTTAAATGTTCATAATGCTTCTGCCTTGACTTTCTATAAAGTGCATGTTTTCATGGTTTGTCAAGACCTTCAGCAGGCATCAGTCCAAGGGATGAATATACTGCTTGACGTACGTCATTGCATAATGTCAATCGCACATCTGCATCATGTGCCAACAGCATACATTGCAAACACATTGCGTGTGCTTAAAACAAATGGCCATATCTCAAAGTATAAGGGGAAGAGTCATCAGTCAGGTCAAGGGAGACACCCTTCATTGAGAGGGTGCTGGCACATTAAGTTAAAGGTGGCGTCCAATATCAGCACAGGGTCCTGGACACTGTCAAGCAATCGACTACTTGAAGCAGTCAGGGTCAAGGGGGTCCATCCCTCAACAGGAAGTGGTTCACAGTGGGCTCACGCTACCAGAAAATCATGGTAGGCAGTTGAGGAGCTGCTCCACGCTCATAGAGTCATAGAGTCATGTACAGCATGGAAACAGACCCTTCAGTCCAACTTGTCCATGTTGACCAGATATCCCAACCTAATCTAGTCCCACTTGCCAGTACCAAGCCCATATTCCTCCAAACCCTTCCTATTCATATATCCATCCAGATGCCTTTTAAATGTGGAAATTGTACTAACCTCCACCACTTCCTCTGGCAGCTCATTCCATACACATACCACTCTCTGCATGAAAAAGATGCCCAGTTATGTCTTTTATGTCTTTCCCCTCTCACCCTAAAGCTATGCCATCTAGTT
This sequence comes from Hemiscyllium ocellatum, assembly GCF_020745735.1. Lineage (NCBI taxonomy): Eukaryota > Metazoa > Chordata > Chondrichthyes > Orectolobiformes > Hemiscylliidae > Hemiscyllium > Hemiscyllium ocellatum. Next base: position 126,211,582 of record NC_083402.1, read on the forward strand.
CTGGACTCCCCCACCCCAGGGAAAAAGACTTTGTCTATTTATCCTCAGCCTCCGATGCTCCAGGGAAAACAACCCTAGCCTATTCAACCTCTCCCTATAGCTCAAATCCTCCAAGCCTAGCACCAGCCTTGTACATCTTTTCAGTCAGGGGTCTGGTCACACATCAGTCAGGGTTGTCCATCCAAGTCAGTCAAGGGGGTGGACTATGGTCAGTCCTGGGGTGGGGGAGGTGGGATCAATGCATCGAAAGTCGAAGGAAGCTGATCAGGAACAACTGTGGCAGAAAGGAAGTTGGGGAAGTCTATCTTGGGAATTGGAGGAAATGTTGCTATACAGAAGAGGCAATAATTATGAAGTGGTAAACTCAACAGGTTAGATGAGGAGATCATTGTGCATTGGCTGACATGGGCTACTGTGGAAGGGGCAATTATTGGAGGTCACTCTAGCTTCAATGGGAGCAGCATAGTTTTTGACATGATGGAACTCCAATGCCAGGACTCAGGGTGTACCACTGAGAGAAAAAGTCACAATTCATAGGGTGCATGGGAGTGTTTGAAAGGCCAGTATTGGTGAACATAACAGGGAATGTGAAGAAGAAAAGAGCATGAATGTTGAGGAAGGCCCCTTGATTACCAGACTAAGGCTGTGACCCACTGCATTCAGCTTGACCTGCGTTGCCTTCCTTATTCACGCAACTTGCAAGCACGCACTGGAAATGGAAAAAGGCTATAATCAAACCCAGAGTGGATGGAGCAAATGTTTTGCTTCTGTCTGAATATGTGGGCTCTATTTGTGAGTGATGAGATGCCTTTCAAAGGGCAGTTGCATTAATCAGGCACTTCCATGGCAAAAGTAGGAGTAATTTGCAATCATGGCATGCTGCACATGAAATCCATTTAGTTTCTAAATCCTGATCACAAGCAATCTTCGCCCTGTCTTAGTTGATTGCAAGATGAAAATAGTCATCCTGTGAACCAAAGTAAATCATGGAAGCCTTAAAAATGGCATCTTTGGGCAAGATTCCATCCAAGCTGTACCAGCCACTCCAAGGTTCCACACATGTCAATCACGGTATTGGCTTCTGGTTTTGGAATTCACTGCCATGCACAGACCTTGGAGGTCTGCGCGGTTGAAAAAAAAATTAGAGGGTACGTTGCCTGTGGTGCACAATTCACCAGGATAATTCAAGATCTGCACATGGATGTGGAAATGAATTTGCTCTTACCTTGCCCTATAAGAATTCACTGAGATGCAATACTGCCTGGCTTGAGTGATGTGAGGGTGGAAGGAGAAGGTATCAGCAGTCATGCAGCACTTATAATTACCTTCTGTATTTGTGCAAAATGATGTGTGCTGCATTCATCAGAATAGATGTCCCTTTGTCTAAGGGACATGTACAGTCATTCTGTAGTTCTCCTTGTCAGAGTCCCCCATATTGCACTCTATGGAGAGGTATGCTAAACAGTCAAGGGTTGGATACCTTACAAGCCGAGTAACTTAGAGACAAGGGCTACACTCTGCAACCATGGCTGATTACACAACACTACACAACCCTCTGATTGAGGCTGAGCAGATACAGTGCTGCCCATTTGTCAGCTGGGCCCATTGTGGAGCAGATGATAAATCTGTTGAAGGTGAGATCCTGATACTTAGATCAGGCTGGGGGGGAGCAAACAAACCATGCCACTTAATGCTAGAATTTTGTTCTCTGCTCATCTGGAGCAGGCAGACTGGGGTGTGATGGAAGCTGAAGAGCTGGGGGAGCTGCAGCAGTCTTCGTAAGAGGAGGGCATTGAACAAGACAACCTGAATTCTGTATGACAGAATTCTGCACTGCAGTATCAGGCACAGCAAGCCACGCACGACTTAATTGACAGTAGGTTTCCATAGATGTGAACTGGTTGCAGTGATCACTTATTGATTGTAAATTTGCTGTTGGTCAAAAGGAAGGTAGTCACTGCCTGTTCCCAGGGGCAAACATTGCTGATGTTTATTTGCTTAATTTAGTTTTAGCTGAATAAAAGCAAATGTTTTCAACCATTTTAAGGCACTCTTTTATGTTTTGAAGATGGGAAAAGATTAACCAAAGGCAAGCTGTATAACTTGGATTTTAAATAGCAGTAAAGTCACCATAGTTCCAGAATTGGCCATGCTAAATTGTCCGTAGTGTTAGATGTAGGGGTATGAGTCTGGGTGGGTTGCTCTTCGGAGGATCAGTGTGGACTTATTGGGCCAAAGGGCCTGTTTCCACACTAAGTAATCTAATCTAATCTAATATCAGAGGTAGGTTCTTTATTAAGAGAGTAGTAAGGGGGTGGATTGCCCTGCCAGCAACAGTAGTAGACTCGCCAACTTTAAGGGCATTTAAATGGTCATTGATTAAACATATGGATGATAATAGAATAGTGTAGGTGAGACAGCTTCAGAATGTTGCACGAACCTGGGAAATCGTCGAGGGCTGAAGGGCCTGTATGCGCTGTAATGTTCTATGTTATGGTGAGTTTAACCTTCATGGTAACCTTAACTAGTATAGCAGTAATAGATTTATGGAAGTGCACTTGTATTTGCCATGATGTGCCCACCATGCCATGGAAAACATTTATTTTTGTATACCTCCCAAAGGCTAGATAAGAATCCCGCTCATAATTACCATCCATATTTGCATCCATCAATATCTTATTATCCAATTTTGCCTCCTTTATATACAGGTTGTTATTTTCCAGGTAGCAGAAAGAAACCAGATAAAGACTATTCTCCACTTGAGAGTCAGAATAATTATCTGACACCTACAATTCAGTGGCAACTTCTCCAGGCATCTACCCATTCCAGTATTCCCCAACATCTTGAGGTGCACTCCATGGGCAGTGACCACCTGCACCCTCCAACATGGAAATCAATTTCAGCAAAGCACCAGCCTCATCACCTCATCAGGGAAAATGTTAGACTAAGTTATAATACAGTTCAATACTAGAGCTCAAGAACCCTTTACATTGCAATGCTGCTGGCAGGTTGTTTTCAGCACAAGGACTCGCATCCATCCCACTCATCAGTTGGGGTTAAACCTAATGCATCTCTGGGCTTCTAGCATATGTTCCTAGTGCTCACTCACTTTTTTATCTATTTGGATGCTCACAGCATTTCTGCCTTTCCTTTTAATAACTAGGCAGCTTGCTATGTTTGGCAGCACTGAGCAGTCAAGAAAGATTATACTCAGTCAAGGGGCTGGTCCATTGTTAGTCAGGAAAGGTAGTGAACTGTCCCACGTGAGTAAATAAGCAGTACAGAGGGCAGAAAGAGGTATTCATTTAGGGGTATGGGCTATGTGAGAATCAGTGAGGGAATATGCTGCATGCATTGGCAACAGTAATAGATCATGAGCCTTGGAGAAAGGTGGGTGTAATGACAGACCTCAGTGTGAGGTAGCAGAAGGAAGATGGCAACATGTATCTTTGCAGGGTATAGAAGTTCAATATCCTCTTGCAGAATAGCTGTGCATTTCTCCAGAGTGTGGTCACGATACTGACCCAGTTGGCTACTTAGGACCAGGTTAGCAATGTTTAATGCGATGTGAAGCTGGGATTTAAATGCAATGCCTGCATTATGAATGCCATCACATCCTAGTACTTGTGAGCATTTTGACTGCTGCTGACAGCATTATTGTGAGACAGCTGTGTTGTGGGAGCTGTTTAATGACGAGGCATGAAAAAATATTGTTATGGCTCAAGGAAGGAAACCATCCAAGAAACTCCACAGAATTGGCACTCAATCAAATTTTGGGAAAATTCAGCCCATCATCTCATTCTCCTTTCCATTACTGCAGAGTTTCGGATGGTGATCATCAAAAAGATGAAGGAATTCAGTAAACTCAACAACACGATCAATTCAAAGCTAGCGAGAAGCGTTTGCTATAATGTACTGCAATCTATTCTAGTTTATTGGACATTATCATAATGTATTATATTTTTATATTTATTCACACAACACAGACACCGTTGACGAGATCAGTGCTTATTGTCCACCTCGAACAGTCCTTGCAAAGAGATGGCGACCACCTCTGTAAATTGTTGCTTCCCAAGTGGTCTAGGTATATGCACATTTCTTTTAGGAAGGGAGTTCTAAGATTTTGATACAATGTGAAAGAATGGTGATACATTTACAAATCAGGCTGGTGTGTGACTTAGAGTAGAACTTGTAGGCGGTGGTGAAGTTGGGAATTCTGCAGTGATAAATTGATCTCCTAATTCTCTGATGTTTGTCCTCCACTGACAAGGCATAAGCCAGAACAGTGATAGAATATTGTCCTCTTTCCTGGATAAGTGCAGCTCAAACAACCTCCATCAGGAAAAGCAGCCACAGGATTGTCATTCCTTCTACCACCTTAAGTGTTCACGTCTCCACCACTGATACAAAATGACAGCAGTGTGTGCCACCAATGAGACACAATGCAGTAATTCCTTCCTCAGCACTTTCTATATCAATGACCTTTAGCATTTAGAAGGGCAAAGGCATCAGATGTTTGGCAACACCAACAAGTTCTCCTCTACACTGCAGACAATCCTGACTTGGAAAGGTATCACAGTTCCTTCACTGTCACTTGATCAAAATCCTGGAATATACTTCTAAACAGCACTGTAAGTGAATCAACACTGCAACAACTGCAGCAGTTTAAGAAGTCAGCTCACTATCACTATTTCAAGAGAAATTAAGCACAAAGAACAAAAACTGACCTCCCTAATGATGCTGAAATCCCATGAACAAATGGAAAAAATTGATGAGAAGTTGAATTTCTGACTACATATTCACACTATTATCAAACCTGTTTCATTCCACCTCTGCAACATCCCTTGCCTCATATCTGCCCGAGCTTATCTAGTACTGAATGCACATTATGCCTTTGAGACCTATAACGTTGTCTATTGCAATACACTCCTGGCTGGTCTCCCAAATTTTACCTTCTGTAAGCTTCAGCCAAAACCCTGCTATCTGAAAGCTAATATGCACTAAGTACCATTTATCCATCAGCACTGTGCCTGTTGATCTATGGTCACTTCTGACCTGGCAGTACCTTAATTTTAAAATGCTCATGCCTCTTTTAAAATCCCTCCATGCCTCTCCCTTCCCTATCTTTGTAATTACCCCCAGCTGTACCATGCTCTGAGATGGCTGTGCTCCTCCAATTCCAGCCTCTTGAACATTTCCTTTTTCAATCAACTCCATTTACAGATGTGTACTGAGAGCCTAAACATTGAAACTCCCTCTCTTAACCTTGTCATGTCTCTTTCATTCTTTAAAACACTTATTAGAACCTACAGCTTTGATTAAACTTGTAGCTACCTATGCTAATATTGCCTTGTACAGCATGGTGTCAAATCTCATTTGATAATGCACCTCTGAAATTCTAGGAATGTTTTAATATATTAGAGGCATTATATAAATGCAAGCTGGTCTTACTGTATAGAGTATTTTATCGTCATCTCTTCTGGAGTGCTGTAGTCTATGATAATTGCGAGTAAGGGCACAATTGAATTCATTGATTACTCTGCATGGAATAACTTCACTAATTCAATTTGATATAACTTTTTAAAAGGATACCATGGATGGATTCAGAAGAGTTTCTGAATTACTCGCAAATCATCATCAGCAGTGGGAGAAGGTTTGGTTGTACTGTCTGGTTTTGTTACTAAGTGATAAAGCACTCATTGCATTTCCTTTGTGTAGATCCAATATAGAGTGTGACCAATCAAATTGCAAAATATCTGATTCCTTACTCTTTAAGAATTGGCTCCTCCAGCATTCAGTCTAAGAATTTGTGGAGACTTCCATATGGTACTTAGACAGAAAGTAGTCAGAGAGCAAGAGGTTCATTTGAAATTGTGTCCAGATGGGGAGAATGAATCAGATTAAAGAGTCTGTTTGAACATTGATTCCTGGGAGCATTTCCAGATGATCTAAAGGTATTGTGTCTGATCAGCCCTAAAACCAAAATTCAGCTATTGGCTGATTTCTTATGTTAACTAGCTAAAGGTGCAGGTTGACTTCCAACTGAAGTATTGATTTGACACAGACACTGAAGATCAATCCCAGGTTTCCTCAGTTGCTGATGTGGAGAATGATTTTATGAAGCTGAAAGACTGTATAGATCCTGTGTGAGATAGTCCAGATTATTATCAAACTGTCAAAGCCCACTCTGACATGTTGGAGTCTTAGAAAGCTCAGGTAATGAGAAGGAGTAATTCTCATTATTTATCAAAATCGTCTGCTCCTGGTACATGGAGCTAACACAGAAAATGGTAGAGAATCTCAGCAGGCCTGACAGCATCTGTGGAGAAAAAAAACGATGTTAACATTTCTGTGCTTAAGAATCAGACTAGACTAAAAAATGTTAACTCTGCTTCTCTCTCTATAGACACTGCCAGACCTGCAGAATTTTCTCCAGCATTTTCTGTGTTAGTGTTCCATGTACCAGTATCTATGTGTATTTCAAATTTCCAGAATGTGCAGTATTTTGCATTTATTTGGAATTTAGAATTGACTGCTTCAGGAGCTTAATGGAATGCTCTGCACTTTTTAGACATTCAGTTTTGAATAAAAGTGTAGTTCTGTTGAGATGGAGTCTCACCCTTTATCAACATTGAAAATTGTTGTGACTTTTAAAATGGATGGAGTGGCATGTTGTTACATGAGGAACAGATATCAAGAACTTCAATACCAGTGACATTTTCATGTACTAAATGCAAAATAAAGTGAGCTGACACAACAGAAATTAAACTTTATGCTAACCTCTGGCGTGACTCCTGAACTTTGCTTTCTTTAGCCATGGGTAATTTCTGTAAATTTGTAGTTTTCACAAATGATCGTTGCATTACTTTCCTCAGGTTACTTACTGTGGAATGCAGTAACTCTGCAAACTGTTTCAATGGCAGAATTCACCAAAATTCATGATGTCAATGATACTATCCCTGTGGCTTGACAGGTCTTTACACACAAACTTGTGACTTTGGAAAATTGAAAGGGATTTCACTCCATTAATTTTGTTCACATCAAAATAAGACCGTGCAAACAAAAAGCTACTACCCAGGGAGACATGTGATACTTTCATCTTAAGGCAATCCATTTTACTTAAATTAGCTGATACAGAAAAATGATTGCAAAATTAGTTTCCAGGAGACCTCTGGTAACTTGTACATCCCCACTCCAGCTCCACCACCGTAACCACCACCATGCTGGTCCTAATACTTCATATCAAAATGAAGATCGTTGATCAGTGCTTCCCAAAGTTTTCTCACTGTGACCCCGTATCAGGACTTAAAAATTATTGTGACACCTCAATGAGAACTGAGCACAGGGACCTGTTATAGCAGAAGCATATTGCTGGTATAATTTGGTTGAAGCTTCATGGTGGCTAATGCTAGCTCAGAACACACTTGAGGTCCCATCCACCACTTTGAGGTGCCCTCTCATACATGGTCTCAACAACACTGTGGAGGTGACTGGCAACTGAAAGACTGAACCTTTCTAATGCATTCAGGTTGGTCGGAACAAAAACAGGAAAGGATTTTTTTAAAAAATAAGGACATATTTGTATGTCATTTATCCTATGTTAAAGTTCAATTTTAATTCACAATCCTCAGTTTTCGATCTTAATTCTGTACTAGTTCTGATAGTATCACTCCAGTTTTTGTAGAAGACTTCTGTAAAATTGAAAAACATCCCCAACAGAGAGAGAAAAGTTACAGAATACCGTCCTCCTCCATGACTGATTCACTGCAAGTATTAGGTGCACGCAAAGGTCCTGGCAATTCTTGGGTAATTATGAAGCAGTCAGGCAGGCATTGCATTAACTAGTAAAAGTTTTCCTGACAATAAGGAAGGTGAGATTTGAGGTATCTTGTCCAGTGAGCTGTACAAACAGGAGGAATTGATAGCACCTCACAGACTGAGAACATGATTTTGACACAGAGTCATGGAAATGCACAGCACAGAAATAGACCCTTTGGTGCATTTGTCCATGCCAACCAGATATCCTATATTAAATTAAACTAGTCCCATATGCTAGCACTTGGCCCATATCCCTCTGAACCCTTCCTATTCAGATACCCATCTATATGCCTTTAAAATATTGTAATTGTACCAGTCTCCACCACTTCCTCTGATAGCTCCTTCCCTACATGCATCACTGTTTGTGTGAAAAAGTTGCCCCTTAGGTCCCTTTTAAATCTTTTCCCTCTCACCTTAACCTTAAGCCCTCTAGTTCTGGACTCCCCTAACCCAGGGAAAAGACTTTGCCTATTTACTGTATCCACGCCCCTCATGATTTCACAAACTTCTGTAAGGACACCCCTCAGCATCTGACGTTCCAAGCCTATTCCAAGCCCCCAGCCTATTCAGCCTCTCCCAATCAGTCAAATCCTCCAACCCTGGCAACATCCTTGTAAATCTTGCCTGAAGTCTTTCAAGTTTCACAACATCCTTCTGACCCGAAGGAAACTAGAATTACACGCAATATTCCAACAGCGCCTAACCAATGTCCTGTACAGCTGCAACATGACCTCCCAACTCCTATAATCGATGCTCTGACCAATAAAGGAAAGCATAATAAACATCCTCTTCACTATCTTATCTGTCTGCAACTCTATTTTCAAGGAACTATGAACCTGCACTCCAAAGTCTCTTTGTTAAAGAACATTGTCCAGGATCATAACATTAAGTGTATAAGTCCTGCCCTGATTTGCCTTTCCAAAATGCAGCACCTCATATTTATCTAAACTAAACTCCATCTGCCACTCCTCAGCCCACTGGGATCTTGATCAGATGGGCCACTGTATTTTGAGGTAATCTCCCTCACTGTCCACTACACCTTCAATTTTGGTATAATCTGTAAGTAACTAGACCTCCTATGTTCACATTAAAATCATTTATATATATGACAAAAAACAGTGAACCCAGCACCGATCCCATGGCACACTTCTGGTCACAGACCTCCAGTCTGAAAAACAACCCTCCACCACCACCTTCTGTTTTCTATCTAGGGTACACCTGATCAGGCGTAAAATACTCGTTTAGTATCTCTCATCTCCTACGGCTCCACACATAGGCTGTTTTGCTAATCTTTGAGGGGTCCCGTTCCCTCTGTAGTTACCCTTTTTCTTTAATGTATTTATGAAATCCCTTTGGATTCTCCTTAACGCTGTTTGCCTAAGCTATTGAGTGTCCCTGTTTTGCCCTCCTGATTTCCCGCTTAAGTGTGCTCCTTCAACCTTTATACTCTAAGGATTCACTCAATCTCTACTGTCTATACCTAACATATGCTTCCTTCTTTTTCTTAACCAAAACATTAATTTCTCTCATCATCAAGCATTCCCTACACCTTCCAGCCTTGCTTTCAACCTAACAGAACAAACTGTTTCTGGACCCTTGTTATCTCATTTTTGAAGGCTTTCCATTTTATAGCCGCCTCTTTACCTGTGAACATTGAACCCCAATCAACTCTGAAAGTTATTGCCTAATATCATCAAAATTCACCTTCCTCCAATTTAGAACTTTAACTTTTACATCCAGTCTATCCGTTTCCATGACAACTTTAAAACCAGTAGAACTATGGTCACTGGCCTCAAAGTGCTCCCCCACTAACAGCTCAGTCACATAGCCCTGTCTATTTCCCAAGATTAGGTCAGGTTTTGCACCCTCTCTAGTAGGTACATGCACATTTTAAATCAGAAAATTTTCTTGTACACACTTAACAAAATCTTGTTCATCCAAATCCTTAACACCATGGCAGTTCCAGTCTACATCTGGAAAGTTATAATCCCCTACTATAACCACCCTATTATTCTTACAGATAATGGAGATCTCCTTTCAAATTTGTTCCTCAACTTTCTGCTGAGTATTGGGGTGTCTATATACAATTCCAATAAGGTGGTCATCCATTTCTTCTTTCTCAGTTCCACCCAAATGACCTCTCTGTACGTATTCCCAGGAATATCCTCCAAGTATGGCTGCAATGTTACCCCTTTTCAAAAATGCCACTCCACCTCCTCTCTTGCCTCTCTCTCTATCCTTCCTATAGCATTTGTATCCTGGAACATTAACTTGCCAGTTCTGTCCATCCCTGAGCTATGTCTCTGTAATTACTATGATATCCCAATCCCATGTTTCTAACCATATCCTGATTTCATCCCAAGCACCTCTAGCAAATCTTCCTGCCAGTATATTAGTTCCCCCTCCAATTCAGGGTGCTATCCATCCTTCTTATACAGGTCACTTCTATCCCAGAAGAGATGCCAATGATCCAAAATTGTGAACCCCATCTCCCCTGCACCAGATCCTGAGCCATGCTTTAATCTGTTGTATCCTCCTATTCATGCCCTCGCTAGCTTATAGCACTGGGAGCAATCTAGGATATTACTACCCTCAAGGACCTCCTTTTAAAATTCCTGCCTAACTTCTTATATTGTCGCTTCAGAAACGCATCCTTTTTCCTTCCTATGTCATTAGTTCCCATGTATAACCTCGTGCTGGTTCCACTATCTTTGAGAATATTCTGCACTCTCTCCAAGATATCCCTGATCCTGACACCAGGTGGTCAACACACCATTCTGATTTCTCATTGTCGGTCACAGAAAGATTTGTCTGTGCCTCTGACGACAGAGACCCCTACGACAATCGATCGCTTGGAACCTGACATACCTATTATTACATCAGAGACAGCCTCGGGACCAGAAACTTAGCTGTCCATGCTACAGTCCCCTGACAGTCCATAAACCCCAACATAACATACTTGTTTGAGATGGGGATAGCCATAGGACACTCCTGTATTACTTGCCTCCCTTTCCTACCTTTCCTGGTAGTAACTCATCTACATGTCTGTATCTGTGGTTTTTCTCCCAAATTATAACTGCCATTCAACACACCCCCTAACTCCTGTAAATTCCTCAGTGCTTCTAACTGCCACTCCAACTGATCCATGTGATCAGATAGAATTCACAATCAAACACACTTACTGAAAACATAATCATCAGTAACATGGAAATTGTCCTTAATCTCCCACATCAAACAAGAGCACATCACTCTCCTAAAGGCCATCTTTGCACTTTAACAATCTACAGATCCAGAAACTAAAGCATTCTTACTTGTCTAAAAGAAACACTGCTCCAGGTTAACTTAGCACCTATGTTTTATATTTTAAAATTTTCATTGAGAGACAGATATAAATAAAACGTAACGAAGAAAAACCCACTCTATTCACTATTAAAGAAAAAGCAGCAAGGTTACACTTAAAAACCATGTACTTGTCTGTTCCTGTGCTTTGAGCTCTCACATACAGGTTCCTCCAAGATCAGCTGTGAATTTCACTGTTTGTTAGTTTTTCTTGGATGCATTCTGATGTCCAGAAATACTTGAACTCAAACAGCAAAGACAGTAGCTGTGCAGATTCACTGCTGTGCCAGACAGCAGTGTAGGTTTCTTTCTCTCTCTCACTGACCATGTGGTCTCTGCTTTTGACTCTCTTCCTTCATTTTAAAGTGCCGTTGCTTTAATCTTTGTTTTCCCTCAAAGTTCTAAAACAATTTAACAGCTTATAAAGCAGTAAATACTGCTCCAGGAATTTGAGGAAATCAGCTCCAACATACCTCAAAATACCTCAAAAAGATGCAGCTCTTACAGCAACAATTTTTTTCCATCCTGCATTTTGAAATACCCAGAATCCTTTGGCATCTCCAAAAAACAATCCCATTCTCTCAGAAATACAAAATAACTATTTAAGTCATGTTAACTCATAAGAACTTTGTCCAAAATGATTCAAAATTACTGCGTCCTTCAAACATGCAGAGATATAATCTATTCAATTGATTGATTACCTAAAGCTGCATATTTGTCATCTTTTCAAGGAATACCAATTAATCTCACTAATATATGTCAATCTGAGACAGTGCTTCAAATTTTAAATTTCCAATCACTACATAGCTACAGTTAAGTTTCTGACACATAATTGCCTATGCAATAATTTTTGTTTATTTTGTCAAGCAAATCTATTTACTAATTATTTATATATTTAATGTTAAGTTTTGTATTATTATCCAATGAATAATAATCAATCTTAGCTCATACTTCTGATGCTAACTCCTTCTTTGGTCATTTTAAAGAAAGTATTTACTATTTACTTAGTACTTTGAGATATTCTTAATGGGGGAGGCAAATACTAATCAACTCCTATCTGGCTATTTTAAGGAGGTTTAGCCAAATTATTCATTCTGGGACACACGGTGGATCAAAAATTAAGCTGGAAGTTAAGAATATGTCTGCTGTGTTTGATCAGTATTCCTGTCAATGTATAGATGCCAGCATTCATACAAGAGTACAATTTTACAAAACATCTTATTAGCCTTAATTATTCAATACATTAAGCATGATGCATTTAGCATGACACTGTATTTAACCATTTACCAATTTGTTTGTTAGCCTGTGACCACATAGTATTGGTCTAATTGGGAGTGGTGGCAGCATTAATGTGACAAAGAGTCATATAGTGGGTCAGCTGCCTGGTCTCCTCAGAGACTCAACTTTCCTGAGTCCCAGCATTAACTTGTCAATGATGGGCTTGGGAGAAAGGGAAATCAATTACTTTTTAGTCTTGCTAGTCAGCTCTAAATCATCTCTTTGCAGAAAATCTAATGATAGAAAAATCAAAGTGCTCTTATTTGCCTTTAAGCAGTACAAACACAGCAATTCATGAAATGGTCACGCTAATAAAAGAAATACTTTAGCCCATGACAAGTGACTGAGCTTTGGAATAAAGCCTCCCTTTTGGGTTGCAGCAAACAACAGTTTGTGTGTTCTTTAGTTCTGAATGGAGCCTAGTATTTTAAGTACAGAATAAGTGTGTCCAGTAAATTTGTCTCTAATATTCCTGTTTTCTTTCCCCTCTGGGATAGTCTCATGACTATGAATGACACCATTCTAGGGAGAGTTCTAGGTGTTGCCCCAAGTTCCAGCTCTTAGAAGGAGATGATGTATCTCAAGTGAGCAAAATTACAAATGCAACTTTGAGATTAAGTTCTCAATATAATGATGGATGAGAATGTAGCTATTTCTGTAACCTCCTCCGGCCCCAGAACTGTTTAAGATCTCCAAGCTCCACCAATTCTGGGCTCATGCACGTTCCTGCTTTTCATCTCTCCATCACTGGTGGCTGTACCTTCAACATGTCAGTTCCTAAAGCTTTGGAGTACCGTCCCTAAACTTTTTGCTCCTCTATTTCTTTTAAGATGCACCATATTTCCACCCCTTTGACCAAACTTTTTCCTACATGTCCTATTATTGCTTATGCTGTTATTTTAAATATTCTATAAAGTGCTCGTGTGAAATGCTTAAAAATGGTTTAAAGGACTTCAAAGCATCTTTAGATTAGATTAGACTTACAGTGTGGAAACAGGCCCTTCGGCCCAACAAGTCCACACCGACCCGCCGAAGCGAAACCCACCCATACCCCTACATTTACCCCTTACCTAACACTACGGGCAATTTAGCATGGCCAATTCACCTGACCCGCACATCTTTGGACTGTGGGAGGAAACCGGAGCACCCGGAGGAAACCCACGCAGACACGGGGAGAACGTGCAAACTCCACACAGTCACCTGAGTCGGGAATTGAACCCAGGTCTCAGGTGCTGTGAGGCAGCAGTGCTAACCACTGTGCCACCGTGCCGCATCTTCTTCCCTTAAAAATAAATCTGTTGATACCTGGGTGAATTGAAGATGTCAAAATCACCCTTAATAGATTTTTGTTAGGCAAGCGTATTAAAGATTACTGTTCCATCAGACCATAAAATATAGTATTGGAATTAGACCATTTAGCTCCAAGTCTGCTCCAATATTTCTCAACCTCATTCTCCTGCCTTCTCCCCATAACCCTTGATCCCATTACTAACCAAGAACTTATTTACCTCAGTCTTAAATACACTCAATGACTTCACAGTGTTCTGCAGCAATGAGTTGCACAGATTCACCACCTGTGACTGAAGAAATTCCTCATTCTCTCAGTTCAAAAGGGTTGTCCCTTCAATCTGAGGCTGTGCCCTTGGGTCCTAGTCTCTCCTATTAGTAGCAACATCTTCTCCTGACCACTCTATCCAGGCCTCTCAGTATTCTGTAAGTTTCAATCAGATGCCCCTCATCCTTCTAAACTTCAAAGAGGACAGACCTACTTTCCTCAACTATCCTTATATGAGAAGGCCTTCAGCCCATGGATTATTCTTGTTAACCTCCTCCAGACCCCTCCAACAACAACAAATCCTTCCTTAAATATGGGGCCCAAAATAGCTTACAAATTTCAAATGCAGTCTGACCAGAGATTTGAATGGCCTAAGCAGTACATTTCTGCTTTTTGACTGATTTGATTTATTATTGTCACATGTGTTGAGATACAGTGGAAAGTATTGTTTTGTGTGCTACTCAGACTAATCAAACTTACATAAGTTCATCAGGGTAACAGAATGCAGGATATGATGTTACAAGCTACAGAGAAGGTGCAGAGAAAGATCAACTCTAATATATGAGAGGTCTGTTCATAAGTCTGATAACAGTGGGGAAAAAGCAGTTCTTAAATTTCTCGGTACATGTTGTCAAACTTTTGTATCTTCTGCCTGGTGGAAGAGAGTATAACTGGGGTGGGAGGAGTGTTTTATTATGTTGGCTGCTTTCACATAGCAGTGGGAAGTGTAGTCAGAATCAACTGAAGGAAGGTGCTTTGTGTGATGGACTGGGCTGCATTCACAACTCTCTGTAACTTCTTGCAGTCTTGGCCACAGCAGTTGCCAAGCCAAGCTGTGATGCATCTGGGTGGAATGCTTTCTATGGTGTAGCTAGAAAAATTGGTAAAAGTCATTGTAGACATGCCAAATTTCCTCAGCCTTATGAGGAAGTAGAGGCATTGATGTGCTTTCTTGACTGTAGCATCAATGTACATGGACTAAAATAGATTGTATTCTATCCCTCTAGAAATGAATGCTAACATTACATTTGCCTTCCCAAACTGCCAACTGAACCTGCATGTTAACCTTAAATGAATCCTGAACCAGGACTCCTTTTGTGCTTTAGACTTTTGAAGCCTTTCCCCATTTAGAAAATAGCTTGTTCTTCTATTCTATTCCACTTACACTTTTTGACATTGTATTCAATCTGCCTCTTCTTTGTTCACTCTCCTAGTCTGTCTAAGTCCTTCTGCAGGATCACTGCTTCCTCAACACTACCTGTTCCTCCACCTATCTTTGTGTCATCTGCAAACTTAGCAACAATGCCTTCAGCTCCTTCGTCTAGACTGTTAATGTATAACATGAATATTTGTGATCCCAACATTGATTCCTGTAGAATTCCATTAGTCACCACCTGCCATCTTGAAAAAGACACCTTTATCCCACTCTCTGCCTTTGCCAGTCAGCCAATCCTCTATCCTTGCTTGTAACACCATGGACTGTTATTTTATTTTGCAGCTTCCCATGTGGTACCTTGTCAAAGGCTGGAAATCCAAATAGATCACATCCACTGGCTCTCCTTTATTTAACTTGCTTGTTACCTCCTTAAAGAATTCTAATTGATCTTTTAGGTATTTGTCAAAGGGTATATAGAAGTTAAGATACAAATCATCCATGAATGGTGAAACAGACTCAAAATGGTGAATGGCTGACTCTTATTCCTATGTGTTGACTCATTCACCATCCAGTGTTGAATAACAAGTCCCAGTTATTATCCAGTTTCAATACAAGTTGTTTTGCGTTCAGTCTCTATCACATGCCAATAGAGAATTCGTCATTTTCAAGATATCTATAATGGGTAATGCCTCATGTTCTTTCAGTTGAGACCAACCTAATATTCAGTGTAATGATGATCACTGCAGCAACAGTTTGTCCAACATGCAAAGATCCTGGATCTAAAAACCTAGATTGCAGAAGCCTTCTTTTTGGAATATCTGGCCACAATGAAGATAATGAGAAAATGATATCACTTCATTAATGCTTCATGACAATGTCCTCAATGAAATTACTTCTTATGACTTTTCATGGTATTTAAGGGAGTAGGTAAACTTGTTCTCTCTGGATTAAGATCTGTATTGACCTGTATTGAACTGTTTATTTTAATGCACTGTTTCTACTCATCCATGTTGAATCTCATTCTCTTTGGTTGAGAGACTGTGCTATAACACTGTGGTACATCTGCTAAATATCAGATATTTTGAAAGATTTATTTGACTGCATTCAATTTTTTGGTGACTGGAACTGAGCAACAAATGCCAGTCCAGTCAATGAAACCGGCACCTCATAGCGGTTTCAAAAATGTAACATGCACTGTTGGACATGCATTTTTCACAAATTATCTGTTTTTCCTGCTTGTGGAATATTACGGTATGCAAATTAGCTGCTGTGCTTCCTACACTGCAGCAGTAATTACACTCAAAAAATTCTTGATTGACCATAACGTTTTTGGGTTGTCTTGAGGTTGTGAAAGATGCTGCATAAATCCAGTTGTTTCTCTTTAGGCCCCTTTAATTCCCATATACATTCTGCTCTTCAGCAACATCATCTAAAAGCAAAGTGTTATTTTTCACATGTATGCTGACACCACTACCTCATCATCATGTACAACTCTTCCACCATTGCTGCATTACCAGACTACTTATCATCCATCATGAACTGGATCAGCAGACATTTGCTCCAATTAAAAGTTTGTAAAGACTGAAGTCATAGCTTTTGGACTTCATTCCAAACTCAGTTCCCTAATTTTCAACTGCAAACCTCTGCATGGCAATATTCTAAGATTAAGGCAATCCATTCACAAACTTAGTGTTGCATTTCAACCTGAGATGAACTTCTGACTTCATATTTGAGCCAGTATTAGAGCCATGGAATCACAGAGTGGAAATAGACCTTTCCGTCCAACTCAGCTATGCCCACCAAATTTCCCCCAAACTAAATTAGTCCCATTTGCCTGCATTTTTCCCATATCTTTCCAAACCTGTCCTATTCTTGTACCTATCAAAATGTCACTTACATGTTGTAACTATAATTGTATCTATCATTTCCTGTGGCAGTTCATTCCACTTACGAATCACTCTTTGAGTGAAAAAGTTACCCCTCAGGTCCCTTTTAAAGCTTTCTTCTCACAACTTAAAATTATGCCCCCTAGTTTTGAACTCCCAGCCATAGAGAAAAGACTTTTGCTACTCACCTTATCTATGCCCTTGTGATTTTATAAACCTGCACAAGGTCACCCCTCAACTTCCTATGCTCCAGTGAAAAAAGTACAAGTTTATTCAGCCTCTCCTTATTACTCAAACCCTCCAGACCTGGTAGCATGCTTGTAAATCTTTTCTGTACCCTTTCAAATTTAATAATTTTCTTCCTTTAGCAGAGTGACCCAGAACTGTATACAGTACTCCAAAGTAGCCTCACCAATGTCCTGTACAACTACAACTTGACACCCCAACTGCTAAACTCAATGGTCTGAGCAATAAAGGCAAGCATTCAAAATGCCTTCCTTCCTACTCAGTCTACCTATGACGCAACTTTCAGTAAACTATGTTCCCGAACCTCTAGGTCTCTCTGTTCTACAACATGAGGGCCCTATCATTTACAGTGTAAGTGCTACCCTTGTTCATCTTACTAAAATGCAACGTTTCACATTTATGTAAATTAAGTTCCAAAGGCTACTCCGCAACCCATTGGCCCATTTTTAAAACCACTTATTTCTGCCTCTGCAGCATTGGTCAGCTTCTCCCCATCTGAGATCATTTGTTGCTGAAACCTTCAACCATGGTATAATTATCCCTGTATGCAACTATTCCAGCATACACCTGACTGGTTTCCCCTATCATCCATACAATCGCTGACCATCATCAGTTCCTGGTCAAGCAATGTCGGTGATAAAAAAATCCCATTCTTGTCTCCACATCCTTCATGGCATTGGTCTTTTCCAGCTCTATTATCCTTGGAGGTATTTGCACTTCTCTATTTCTGCTATTTCACACAATGGTGTGTGATACCCGTGGAGTCTGATAACTTTTTAAAAAGAACTCCAAGCTTACAGTTTATAGTTGCAATAATCACTCAGCAAGATTTCATGTTTTGAAATGTTTACTACAACAATGGAGAAAAAACACTATTGTCTAAATGCTATTTTGTAGACAATTTATACTAAAAATCAGAACAGAATGCAACCAGTTTTTATTTTTAGTATGATATAGAAACATATGTCACACACTGTCCCTTCAGGAGGCATACAGTTCTCTCAAAAATCAGTTGTGGCTTGTGTTATACTTCATGTTATAACTCTATTATGAACTGCTTGGAGGCGCTTCACTTCATCATGGGTGTGGTTTAAATATAAGTTTAATGAGATTGATTTTTTTGTGAGCTCACGCTATTAGGAATATAAGCACCAGCAGGTGAATGGACTTAGAAGACAGAACATCCATGATATCATTGAATATAACAGACTCCAGTGGCTGAAAGACATCTCTTTTTCTTATGTTCCAGAAGTATAGACAAGACTGTAGCACTGACATTATTCAGATGTAACGTTATTGAGGAGAAAAATAATTATCAATCAAACAACCAGTATTCATTAAACATAGACAATTCATCGCAAGAAAGATATAGTTAGTAACTACACAATGCAACAGTCATTCACCAACTGAAATTTAAAACAAAGATAACAAGGACAATCTTGGTTCAAATGTTTCCCTCTCTGACAAGCATGCTCAGTGCTGTGCTTGCAGCTTTTCAGCCTCTCTATCATTGTCCATTGATGGGTTTCTGTGGTTCAGAAAGAGCTGCAAACCTCTACACTTCTGGGGGAAGTCTGATAGTTAGTCAATAGCATTAGCCAGCAATATGGCTTGCACTGGTGTAGAACAAGATCAATACTGGAAAGTAAAAAGTCTAATAAGTTGACATGACCATCCTCAGCTGGTCTCACATTACCAGAAATGAGTTTTTGTAAGGAATCAGCGTCAATGCCGGTTATTCACCCCACACAGTGATTTCTTGACTAAGATTTATTGCCCTCTGTTTTGTGGGCAATTCAGAATAAACTAGTGAACAGGAGAAAAGAAAATCATTTAGATTAAGTGAACACAGAACTAGACTAAAGCTATAATTGTGGTTTTGATTCAGAATAAAGCATTGAAGTATTTTACCTCCTTTTCATTAAAGAAACCATTGTTTCAAGGATCTCTATGTATATTAAGTAGACTACACAGAAGAGAAATTTGAATTTTTATAAACTTATATTGTGGATTTACTGTAGTAGGTTTTAATGCCAAAATGTCTTTATTTAAACATTGCTTTAAATTTGATCTTTTCTAATTTAATACGCTAATGTAAAATGTGCACCTCTGTGCACTACACATAACAAAATCATCAAACTGTTCTTTCCAAATTAGCTCAGGATTCTGTTGCATAAAACACACAGAGGGAATCTTCCTCCATAACAATTACTCAGCCAACAGGCTCCAAACAGTATTTTACATAGCAACACATAAATCAAACATTTCAGAAGAAAGCAAATTAAAACTGCATGACAGCTCTGTCAGGCTTGTGAGTGTTGCCATTTTTAAAAAGGTCAGATTAAAAAGTCATTGGTTTACTTTGAGATAGCACTGTGATGTTTCTGAGCATCTGCAGAAAGTGACCAACTAAACTGAAGCTGATACTAAACTGGAAGCACAGCATGTTGAAGGATGTAAATCATTACATAATTAAACATGACCCTGATATTCAAGAAGTCAATATAAACTTCACCCAATATATTTTCCTAAAAGGGACTTATGAGATTTCAAAATAAAGGGGAAAGAGAGTGTTACAATTCTTCACTGTGTTTTTGAACACCTTCTTTATCACGGAGGATGAGGGCCCATATATTTGTTTCACAATGGGACAGAGTTTATGGAAATATTATTAGGTTTTCACCAATATGTCAAAGGTTCTTGGCTTATGGATTGTCAGAAGTGCGTCCAGACCATTCAAAGGTCGACTCATATCTGCAATGTTTTTCCACTAAATCAATTTTGAGGTAAAGAACACAGTAAGTCTTGTGCAGATCTGCATTATACACGGTCTCAGCTCACCCTCCCAATGAAGCCTTATCAGTATTAGTTAGGAATATAGGCAAATCTTGTCAGTTGCTTGTGAGTAATCAATAGACAGATTCAGGGCATTTATTCTCACTTACAGTGAATATGATTGGTTACAAAGATAAGTCAACATTTCTTTCCCTGCAACATTCAACTAGAATTTGTAAAAATAACAGTAACTTTTACATAATGTTCTCATCTTAATGGCGTGTGTATAAAGGTGCAATACCAATATCATGCCTTTTCTAGCAAGAGCTGTACTATGGGAAAGATCTTGTTCTGTTATTTGGGTCAATTTTTTTTCAGTAATACTCCTGTAATATTCCTTGGAAGAATATACTAAAGTAGTTACATACATATAAATTATCATTGTGGTTACCTGTTAACATCTATGAATCAAATTTCATGCAACTGGGAAAAAATAAAAGGTTGAATGTCTACTGAATGTTCTCTCATAAACGTAATTCATTGTCAAACTCTCGGGGCTGTCTGGTCCACTGTCGTGATTGGTTACTTGTTTGACTTGTTTTGCACTCGCCTTTTCTTCAGGTTGAAAGTGGTTTGAAATGCATGACTGGAGCCTGGACTGAGTGTCAGCCTTAGCCTGCACTTAATTGGAAGTGGAGGCATCCTGGAAGGTGAACCTTAAAGTGAACCCTTTTGCTGTACCATGTTGAGTAAGGTCTGGTTTCTTTTATCTCAGCGTCTGACGCAAACAGGTAGAGAAGACAATCAGGGTAGTGAATCTGGCTCAATTATGAAAGCGTCCATTAGGATAGATGTAAAGATGATGGTTCAACTTGTGGGGAAACCAAAGCAATGACCATGACTCTAAATAACCTAGAATAAATCCAAGGAGGAATTCAGGTGCAATTTTATGGAGAACATGATAAGAATGTTGGACTACTCATCACAGGAGTCGTTGAAGTGAGAAGTATAGATGTGCTTTAGGTAACTCTATGCAAACACATGTGGGAGAAAGGGATATAAAGGTGGGGTAAGATGAAATACGGACATGAGGAGGGTCATGTGGAGGAGCAAGTCCAACATGGATAATTGGGCTATTTCACTTCAGGAGTAGTAGCCTCTCACTCAGTTGAAATACTTAGCTAGGCCATTACTAGGACCTTAGCTATCAGTGGTTACCAAACACCTAACCTGCAAAAAGGAAAAGAAAACTGACACCATTTATAATTGCAATCTGAGTATCCTATACAGGGAGAGTGTTCCAAAAATGTCTGGATTTATTATACTATGTGCAATTACAAAGTGAAAATTAAACAATAAACTTTGGATTCCCCAAATCTACCAAGCAATAATAACCAATCCCTCCCCTGCACACTAATTAACAGTTGGCGTAAGGGAGCTGTATTTAAGCTAAGAATCTTGGAAGAGACTTGAGCTAATTGTTGCTTTGTTTGAATTACATTTCCAAATGGAATTTATTATTACTAGACTTGAGTGTACACGGTTTTATATATGTAAGAACAGTTAGAGTCAATTGGGATAAGGCAAGTGAATTGATAAAAGACTAATTATACAATACTTCATTATAATTTCTAGGACATTGATGATGAAAAATTGGCATAGGTTTTCTACATTGTGAAATTGTCGTAGTTTATGTAAGATAAAGCCTATCATACATAGCTTTTGGGGTTAATTGATTATTGCGGCATAGTTAGAAAGAAGAAAGGGTGACTTTACAAATGGGACTCCAACTCAACTATGGACACTTTCTCTCCTGGGGAACTTATTTGGAGCATCACAAAATACTATCGGGGTCATTGATTTGGTCTCATCCACTTAACATCATCACCACTCATAGCTATGTAACAGGGCAAGTTGCTGACAGGAGGGTATCCTTTCTCGACAGTTATTAACCAACCTCTCTACCCATGAGAGGGTTGCCTTGCGCGTGACTTGTGTACCCTGGAATTAGAGTCATGCAGGTGAGGAAAGCATTTAAGAGACAAACACCTGTATTCTGCAAGCCAGGCAGCATCCATGGAGAGGGAGCAAGCTGATGCTCTGATGAAAAGTCATCTAGACTTGAAACATTGGCTTGCTCTCTCTCCATGGATGCTGCCTAACACACTATGATCTCCAGCATTTGTTGTTTGCTGCACAAATTCAGCATCTGCAGTAATTTGTTCCTACCTGTATTCAGCACTCTGTTCTGCTCTCTGATGCACTTTGTATGGTAGGATTGGCCTGTATAGCATACAAAACAACACTTTTCACTGTATCTTGGTACATGTAACAACAATCAGTCAATCAATCAATCACCTATTTGAAAATCACTGACTGTATTTCAATCTTTTTTTCTGTCCAAGCTCCTAGGAATAAATCAGATCACTTAAAAAAACATTCAGCAAATGTATCACACTTTCCTTTAGCATTTCAAATGGATTGTCTTTAAATCCAGATCAAATATTTTTGAGTTTTTTTTCAAGAGCACATTATCTAATTGAAATTTTGAAATTTGATAATTACAAACAATGGATTCTTGTAGTTTCAATGAAATCCAGTTAATGCTCCCTGCTAATATCTATAATGCAGTCTCGAGTGAGGTGTAAGCACGGTGACTTGCAAGTTTTGTGGGTTTAATTTCAATACCAGAACTGTCAGAGGGAAGTTTTCTGTATCCCGTTGCAAACTAGAAACACAGTAAACCAACAAATCAAAACAGACGACGAGAGGAACAAAGGTATGAAACACTGCGATGTGAATTGGGCAGAAACTCTAGAGTTCATCAGGTGAATCTAAACCAATCGATAAGGTGGTAATGAAACATTCCTCCAAAGAGAACCGGTGGTAGACAGTGGAATATGACATTATACTCGAAGGAAGATGGCGTATAGTCAGGAGTACCAGGTGATCAGGAAGAATTAAAACGGTTTCCCTGAAAACTCCCCTTGAATTCCTCATTAAGATTATTCTAGGTTATTTTATAGTCATAATCATTGTTTTTTGGTTGCACAAGTGGAACCATCTTCTCCACGTTTACCCTTTTGAATATTCTGCGTAACACAGCCAGGCTCACTACACTCACTGTCTTCCCTGCTAGCTCATGCTAAATACCGAGACAAGAGAACCCAGACTGTAAAATCGCCACCGAAAAGCAACAGGATGATCCCGGGGAAAGCCCCATGAAATGACAAGTTGAAGGCGAGGGAGAGAAAAAAAAAGCCAGATTATCAACGTGCCCTCAAACGCTTGAGGCGTTTTGGGATTGCTTTAAGGGAGAAAGGTGGTGCCATCTATTACAATTTTGGGTAGACGATACACCGATATCTTGGTGTCACCATTGCATTCAGTGGGCAATCTCTGCAAAGAGTGGGTATCAACAGATATTGGGGAGAGGGGGGAAGGGTGTAGGTGGCACAATATTCAGTGGCTCTGTTATATGATTCCCAGTCGTTACAATTTGCTTAGTATCAAATCCCTTTACCAATAATGTGTTCCATATCACAAGTTCAAAATCTAGTGTTCCATGACCAACGGCAACTCTATTCAATACAAAAAGCAGCAAATTAATCTGATACAAGTCCGACATAAACTTCTTCACATTCAAATGGAAGTATTCCTGGCAACAACTTGTTCGGGGAGAGGTGGGGCTGGTGGTAGTTTTAATGGCTTGGGGGGCGGTGTTCCCCCCCAAATCAAAGCAATCCAACCGATCCCAAAAAGCACCCAGCGTCTGTTGGAAATTGAAAAGATATTTGTGGAATATATATTTGTTTTTTTTTAATGACACGACAACGCTTCCGAAATTGGAGCAGGCTTGGTCCAGTGCCAGGTCTATGCACCCAATCCCCGGCAAGAGGCGAGAAATATTATCCCATGTTGTTAAAACTATTGTTGTCACAAAAAGCTTGTTTTACGGCTGTGCGGTGGCTAATTACTCTCGCGTAATGTCAGAATTGGCAGCAATCCTTGTCAGGAATAAAACAACCTGATTAAAGTTTTACTTTAATTTAGTTTCTGATCGAGAGAGTTTTAAAGTGGCCGGAGGTTCATTTTTACGTAATTATCATCTGCGATTCATTAGTATCAGCTGATTTACAACGCCCTGGTCAAAGATTGATTTTAACAATATTGGAATTTCAGGATTTTTGCCAATCACGTTCATGCGGATCATGACTTCATGAGGATCACATTCCGTGTTTCTGTCCATTTATGGTGAATTGAATAAGTCCAACTTTTTGTAGTATTACACAGTATTCAGGAATTTGTTTCTGACATATCCTGTAATCCCACCCCTTTTTGGTTGAAAATTCATTATAACTTATGACAAAGTGGATAGGATTGTGGATTTATGACGCAAGCTTTCTAATTTACAAACACTGGGAGGTATGGAAGACAGTGTACTCGCTGATGATTGCACAACGTTCAGCACCATTCGTGACTGCTCAGTTACTGAAACAATCCATGTTCAAACGCAACAAGACCTGGACAATATGCAGGCAGATGATTTTCTTTTAAAAAAAAGGAAATTCTGCTCGCATTCAGTGAATTGTAGGGCATCCACGTGATAAGCAACATTTAAACCAAAGTTGCAAACCGAATTATAAGTTTGTCAAAAATGCCAGTAAATCCTATAGACTTTTAGAACGGTGTATTTCGGATCAGTGTTGGAAATTGACTATTTGGTTTTAAAGATGAATGGCTTTAATGATTGAAGTTCCACTATTACCGTTTAAGCAAATATTTCAGAGCACTCACAAATCCAACAATGTAGTGTTTCCTTTTCGTCAAAGTATGCTGAGCATCTTGCCATATATTCTCATTGACAATACAGGCCTGACAGAAATCGGCCTCTCGGTGGGGTTCACTAAGTCATGGGGCAGTGGATCCGAATGAAGGAGCTCCAGCAGCAGGCGAGCAGCAAGTTT
This sequence comes from Hemiscyllium ocellatum, assembly GCF_020745735.1. Taxonomy (NCBI): domain Eukaryota; kingdom Metazoa; phylum Chordata; class Chondrichthyes; order Orectolobiformes; family Hemiscylliidae; genus Hemiscyllium; species Hemiscyllium ocellatum. Next base: position 126,236,602 of record NC_083402.1, read on the forward strand.
TCAGTGTACCTGTAACGAGTGACTGCGAATGTAAGTGCTCATTAGTCTCCATCACGTCCCGTCTTAGCACTGGAATCAGTCTATGACATGTGATCTACATGTTCGCCCAAGAATCTGAAACATATGCAAACATCATTGAAGCATCTGTTTTGAGGCAAGTCAAGGTAAGAAGTGGACTCAGGGTTCTGAGTCAAATGTGAGACAGCTAGCTGCAGAAAGTGTTCTTTTTTAACAAAAAAGGCAGGGACGCATCAGCCAGTGACTGATAAATCTTTAATATAAAAATTGTACAAGAATTCTGATACAAATTACAAGAGGTATTTGGACAAAATATGAATAAAATTCCATTTACATCCCAAACCCTTATGCATTTTATGCAAAAAACAGAGACAGTATATAGTACAGAAAGTACAAGGAGGACAATTTCAAATAAAAAGAGGACTTTTCTCCAAACTACTAAATGGGAAAAAAAACTTGTCTTGTTTTTCAGTACATACAGTATTTATGAAACTACCAATGTCATGATTATTAGATCAAAGTGAAGCAGGCTTTTCAATTCCCCAGGTACAGCCATACTTTGTAGAGCATACTGTGACTACTCAAGCATTAGAAGCAGTGCATCAACTTTCACATACAACAGAGCAAACAAACTGAAAACATCATTAAACAAGAGAATTACAATGAAAAGTTCGTTGAAATGAAGCAATGAGGTTTTAGGATTTTTTAAAAAAAATCTGTAACAGTCCTTAAACTGCAGCCAATAATAGAATGGACTTTCTTCGCCATTAACTTGTATGTCGCGAAAATACATTAATATGTAATTACAAACAAAAAACTTGAAGGTGTGTATTAGCCCAGGTCCTGCCCTGTCCATCACATCTGTGAGCACGTCAGTCTGGGGAATCATTATCCCGAAAATACAGAAACAACTACTTGCCTAAAAATAATTGCTTTAGATTCATAGCTGTATAATATGTGAGAAACACTTAATACTACAACGTGTAGAATACAGTTCTATAAGTTATTAGGAGTCTCTTTTTTTCAAAGTTCATTTTTCGTAATATCAGCAAAAAAAATTGAAGAAGTCTAGTATTTGTTGGTTGGAAGTCGCCAGAGAACTGAACTATACCCCTGTGAATAATTTTTAAAATACTGGAACAAAGCGTAGGTGTTGAGTGAAGTCTTTATACTGCGGCTCAGGAGTGTCTTTGTTTAGCTTTCAATGGCAGCTCTTTTTCTCTGCTCAAGATGTGATGATTTAGTTGGAATACCGTCGGGTCTAAGTGACTCTACACAAGCATTTCTGGGATTCGGTGAGGCTAATGGGCTGATATTAATAAGTACTTTTTGAGATATGTGTTCTTGCCTCTGAACACTTTTGCATGGAATGACAATGGCATATCGCAGACAGAATAGGCTCTCTTTTATAAATGTAGATACGGAATTTATTAAAGACAGTGCTGGACTTGCAGCCAGAGGTCCCAGAATCTCTGATGTCGGAGTGTGACATTATCAGACTTGGGTATGCATTGGACAATGGGCGCATTCTGAAGTGTCAGCAACACTGGCGACAGGCGGGACTATTTTATACCTGCAAATCTCCCTGTCCTAAACAAGTTACCATGATAGATTCGGTCTCTATTGATGCTTTTTTAAACTCATTTGCACTGTTGCCCGTGAAGTTTGTGATGGCATGAGGCTACAGTGTTGTTCCAGAGGGGCAAAGATCTAACCCACCCTGGTGTCCCCTGCGTGGCCGTGAGCAGCACAAGCATCTCAACACTGCTTCCCAATGAAGTCCTATCGACTGTGTTCCGCAGTGGACACGCCAGCTCCGAGTACCCCATCATTCTGCACTCTAATCCACTGCAGCTTTAAAGACAGACAAGAGCTGTCAGCCGCAGCATTTCTCTGTGGAGCTTTTGCCTAACAAGTCATCTTGTTACTGTCTGTCTACTATCAGCCAAGAGCAGCTCTGGCAGCCCCTGGGTTGCAGCGAGACAGCCTCCCAAACTTCGAGCTGGGACCTCCGATCGCTCACCGCATTGCAGATGCATGCATCAGTAAGCTTCAGGGACAGGCTGAGTTCCTGTACTCAATTTTCCCTTCACATACGATAAACAGGCAATTACACATCCTCTTGTACTTGATGGCCGCATGCTGAACTTAAGTGTACACTATTAGTCTATGTCCCAGTAGGGGCGGCTGAGTCAGTGTGTGGAGGAGCTGAAGAGGGTGGGGGTGTCGATGCTAGAATGTGTCAGAATCTTGCCATCAACATTTACATCCTTCAAGGCCATAGCGTGACACATGAATAATTAGAACTGAGGTTAAATGACAAGGAATACTAAATACTTTCAATGTTCCAGCATTATATTCCCTGGTTTGTTCAGCATTTGCTCTGGTCCAATACATACTAAATACCCACTTTTCTGCAATACAGCCTTTGTCTTTTTCTAACATCAGGTTGTTGAGAAGCAGTTGTGACACCCTCGAATAAAAATCCCAACCACAACACTGAAGAAAGCAGCTTATGGAAGCTGAAGATTACAAATCCAACAATCCACTTTGGCAAATTGATCCAAGCAAAAGATTTTTGTGCAAATACAAAATTAAGCAAGTTTATAAAATGCACGAGCAAGTTCACATTATATATATATATACATAAAACACACTGTTCAAGCACCGAAATGATACATGAGGAAAGTAGCCCTAATTTTTTTTTCGTGGGGGGAGGGATGGGGGCGGGGCGGTGTGCAGAGTGGGCTGCTTTAGAACGGAACCAACCGCTTAAGAAATGCGTCAGTGTTAATAAGTTTCACCTTTCACCAATGCACATGACAATGGTTCTCAGACATCCCAGTAGTTTGGCCGCATGCAGAAGTCCGAGTAAGTCAGTCTCCGTACAATACTATGTGGTAACAATTGCAATCAGAGGGGTCCAAAAACTTTCAAAACATGTAACAAGGTAATATAATACAAAATGGCTAATTTGCGGGGAGGAAGGTGAGTGGGAGGAAGGTGTCCTCTCCCGTGACGTGATCCAAAGCACCAAACATGAAAACAAATTAGACAGATGCAAAATGTTCTTTATGTCTGGTCCTCTTCAGACAACAGGATTTCTCAGTCATGAACTACTTTAAGTGCGTCCGACGTTGCTTTTTTTAAAAGTTTCCATTTCATTCAGGCTGAGACCGTGTCTTCCCAGCCAAATCTTACATGATTAAAAAAAAATACACCAGCAGATTCACCCTGTCCTGTGAGACCAGACGCCCGACCAGAATAAACTTGCTGAATTTTAAGACTAAGAGTGCATGCTATTCACTAAGACTATAATTGTTAACATTCTGAGAATTTTAGTAGTCAGTTTGATACCAAATCCCTGGAACTTGGCAGTAGCTTACAGTTCAAAGTCCCTCCAGTGTTGAAGGGACCTGGACAAGTTTGGACCAGCCTGCTCTCAATGGTAGGAAACTTGCAATATCACAGTTCTATCATCACCCTCAAATTTCTTTGTTTTGATGTTGTTACCTGTTCCTACTAACCACATTAATGTATACAATACATATTAGAATCGATTTTAAAGTCAAAATATTATGAATTAAGAACAGTTCCACGGTTCCTTTGTTTAAGGGTCATTCTCCAGTTCTAAGTCAGTGTTTGGGCGCTGACAAGAAATTTCCCACTTTGTAATACTTCAGTTAACGCATGCTTTACATGTTCATGTAATATAGATTGCAATCTACAACACTCTTTAATTGTAACACTCTGCCCTATACCACAGATCCCACTGAAAAAGAAACATTTATGTTTGGGTTCGTCGTTAGGAAGAAATTGATTAAAAATACCCCTCCTCTGTTGAGTGTTACTCAATGAAAAATTAAGCTCCCGGAAACAACAGAACAGTTCTTTGGGCAATCCAACTGTGATCAAAATTTGTCACATCGCGAGAACCTTTACTGGAGAATGACCCCAAATGTCTCTTACATTATTCGAAATCCACGCTCTGTAATCGGCCAGTGTGCGCGCAACAAGAGCTCAACGCTTACAAAGTTCTTCAGTGATTTTTAGTTTCGGAACCTGCAGGCCTCCCGAATTTTGATTTTGTTTTCGGACAAATATTTGCTCTCGGCATTTAAGCGATTGCATCCCAACAATGACAGGTCGTGTGTTTTTTTTAAACGGCTTGCGATCATCTTTCGGAGCCTGTACAAAGCCAGCAGTACTTAAAATAAGTCTGTAAAATAATACTCAAGCTTATTTGTCGTATGGCTTTTCAGCAAGGCATGTGCTGGTCACAATGGGGGCTATCTTTTGGAACTGAATGGACCTCCTATACATTTGGGGCAGGGACGGGGCGTGACACCAATGAGGGCGAGGTTGGTAGCTAAGAACGAGAATTGTATAAATGACATGACATATATTATCATAAAATGCTGAAAGCGCGTGACTGAATTCAAGTACTAATACGACAGACACTATTTATGCTCTCTGACAGGATACTGCAGCATGCCAGCAGTTCCATGCCGAGTTTCCAATAAGTAATTAAACAAGCTGAGTTTCATCATATTTTGTTTTACAGCGAAAATAACAAAGAAAAGCGAGAAGGGTCAAACTGCTCATGAACAGTCTGCTTTTCACACCCATCCGAACCTTCAGTAACAGGAATTCTTTCCCCAAGATTTTACACTCTGACAGGACAAAAAAAGAATCAAACAACCAACCATCAATAAGAGTGTAATACTGATGAGCCAAAGGCCTTATTTCAATTTATTTAAGAAAGCATCCTTCTTAAGCGAGCTGTTAGTGCAGAGGTCCCTGTAATAATAGGTTCCTCAACCATCAATTACTTTCGATGGGCTTGACCTTTGGTCTATATTCCTTGGAATGGAATAAAACGGTTTTGGCCAAATGAACACCTTCAATTCTACATTTAACAACCAAACTTCCTTTGGAAGATATATTCTGCAAAGATAGAATTGTCTGCAATAATTAAATATGAGGGGCATAGTTAAAATGAGTCATCGCTGTGAATCAGGTTGAAGACTTACATTTCTAGGTGCATGGAAAACAAAGTCATCAGAGAAGACGACTGAAGTAAGAGATACAAGGGGTCTCTTGAGAAACCAAAGGATTTGGTAAGATATGAAGGATTGAGGGCGAAAGGTTAGGAGGTAGGACAAGTTGGGGAAGTAGATTCAGAGGTCAAGGAAGTAGGGTCAGCAGCCAAAGAGGTGGGGTAAGAGGTCAGGGAGGAAGGACAAGAGACCACCGAGGTAATGTTGGAAGGTATTAATAAGGAAGAAACTATTTTGATGTTTCTTGATCTTAAAATTGAATCCCCTGTTCTAATGAGTTAACTCTGAGAATCCTTTTGGAATGGGAACCTGGACTCTGGTAACTACTCCAATTTGACACTCAAATATTCATGTAGAACTAAATCCAATTAATATCAACTGTAATGTTTCTTTTGTGATTTACTTTTTAACATGAAGGCATTGTTTTGAATTTCCCAACTGTCAAGTGTTTGTAGTAAAGCCATAACATTTCTACATTTCTGTCTTGGGTCCACTGTTGGGAGATTTTCTGAAAAGTTTAATGATTTGCTTTTCCTAATATATATATTGAAAAGAAATATTTCCAAAAAGGTGTCATGCAGCAGGGGTATAGCAACCACTGTTCCAAATTCCTTGATATTGACAGTTTACTATTGTTAGATGCACATCCCTGTAAATTAATGGGCACAGAGCTTTGTCTGATCACAACGAGCTAGTGACTCTAACTTTACTGTTCACATCTTACAAATTGCATGAATGGTTGGTGACATACTAGAAGAGTGTAACAGATCTAATTTGTGAGTTCCATAAATCTTCCTCAGCAACTTGGTGCTCTTTTATTGAGCAATACATTCTAAAAGGACCAAGTGTCATTGAGACTGCTGATTTCACTGTCTTTGTATCCTTTGCAGAGAAAACAAAAGCCCAACACCCCTGAAAAAATATTGTGATCAAAAAGAGGCAGGAAGGATCAGGAGGTATGCAAAGACCTATTCATCAATAGCCAAATTGATATAGATTAGCACTACCATCGGAATCTCTGATTTATAGAATACCTGAGAATGATGGCATATGCTAACATCTCATATCTGACAAACGTTTCCTAATGGGCAGATTTGAAATGCAGCAACAACCTGTGTTTATTAAGCACCTTCAGCATAGCGAACAATCCTAAAGCACTTCACAGGGGTTTTATCAGATGGAAATTCAATACATAGCCACACAAGGAGTTATTAGTGGGGTTGATCAAAAGCTTGAAGAATGAAATTGATTTTAAGGAGCATCTGAAAGAGAGGGAGCGAGAGAATCAGAGAGGGAATTCCAGAGCTAAGGGCCTAGCTAATTGAAGGCAGGGACACCAATATGAAATTTGACTTACATAGATGTGATTATTATTATTAGCAAGATTGGAGGGCTGAGGAGGTTCCAGGGTGTAACAGGTTAGAGATGGGTACTAATGTATTCTCAACTCGGAGGACGTCTTAATAAAATGTACCTGTCTTTAAGGAGAGACCCATGAAGAAGTTCACAAAAGACAGTGCAGTATTTTTAAACATAATAAAGGCCAGACCAGCTGTTCTACTTATAAATAGGGACACAATGACAGCTGAAAAATCGACTGATTTTAACTCACATGGAACAAAGCAACAAGAGGAGGCCATTCAGTCCGTTGTGTCTATTCAAACAGTGTGTTATACTACTGTTTATCTGTACCTCAACTCCACCTACTGCCTTGATTCTGTAATGCTCAGACCCCTGCCTTATGATAAACTACCAATCTTTATTCCAATATTTCCAATTGAACATCCCCAGTCATCCCACCGTTACTAAACTGCAACAGCTTATTCGGAGAAAGAGTTCCAGGTTTTTACTGCTCTCTGTGTGAAGTGTTTCCTGACATCACCTCCCAAACAGTCTGGCTCTAATTTTATGGTTATATAACTTTATGGATGTAAAGAGTAAAGTTACAAAATGGCATCATATGCCCAAACTCTGCTCAGGAGACATACCCTGATGCTGTGTGACAAATTAAAACAAGTGGGAATTTTTACTTTACAAGTTCTATGTTGCTGATTTTGGAAATTTCACAAAGCACAAAGATTATAAAAAAGAGGGCCTTGGCTTATCAGGATGACAGTATAATAGATTTACATCATTGGCCTTTTAAGGGCACAATATTTACAAAATAAGCCGCCATGCTCAATCAAAGTTTCTTTCAAAAGCTGACAAGTAGTTAGTACACAATGACAATAAGAAGGTACTTTTATTTTGCAGGCAACAGTCACAATTAGTTCAAATTGTCTCTTTGGAGATGAATTAAGCGTGAGCATTTCAATAAGAGCTGGGGTTTCAATCTACAGAGCTGAAACAATTGCTCCTTGGGTCCGAACCCCAGGTTAGAGAGCAAAACTGCAGAGTAAGCACCTGATGTCAAAAAGGCTTGGCAGTTTCCATAGATCAGGGCCACCTGGAGTAGAGACCTGCATTAATCTATGGAGGTGAAAGGAACATTTTTGTGTAGGTTAGGGTTCTGGCTATGTCGATTCCGACTCCGCAGAGAGGAGAACATCATGTTGCAACCAGGGACCTTGCACTTATGCATTTCACGGAGATGGACTGTCTTATAGTGAACCCTCAAAGTTCCCTTGTTGCTGTACATTTTGTGGCAGATAATACACATGATTCCACCATTGCTAGTTGATGCTGCCTGCAGTAAGGAGGCTTCTAGGACTTCATGACTTGAACCAGCAGCTTGGGACTGGGCCTCTGCTCTGTGAGTGGATTCACCACTGTCGCTGGCCCCATCTATTTCATCCAGCAGAATCCCCTCATCACTTTCTGCCTCTGATTCCCGTGAAGAGTGAATGCTGCTGCTGGATTGAACACTAGAAGTGGTGCTGAGATCCAACACCATGTAATCATCTGCTGTGACCCTTGCATAGCCATTGGTGTGAGAATCTTCCGTTCCTGGTGAACTGGCTTCGTCCCGCATATCTAGCCCAATTCCATGGTGCCCTCCATAGATCTTGGCCAAGAATTCTTCTCGGAGATCCTTGGCAAGAGGTGGAGCTGGATCCAAGCCCATTTCATCCAGTTCTTTGGTCAGAAGCTTACGGTGAAGGTTTATGTTGGCGCTGTGTCTGGAAAGAGCAAGAAGCGTGTCTGTCAGTACAGTGAATGGCTATTGCAGTTGTAGAGCACTAACCTGCAACAGAATTTAATAAGTAACAAGACTAGTAAATAACATGAATAATTAAAAAATCCATAAGGAACCCAGGGGTTGTTCACTATCTCCCATCTGTTAGCTTTTAGAATTTGAGAATAATGGTTAAGCAAAACTAGAAAGCACAGAAAATAGTCATTGCTACTCGATCTAAACTCTCCCATGCAGTAAATTTCCAACTTCAGGAGTGCTAGCGGGAACAACTTGTGAATGTTGCAGTATTTTACTATTCGAAGGAAGGGAGATTCAAATGGATGAGGTGACTTGCAGTTTTATGACTTGCATAGTCACTTGTTCTGTGCAACCATGCAAAGTCCACGATAACATATAATTTGAATAAGTGGCTTGATCGCTGATGGTTCTATTGACCATTTTCCATGAAAAGGAGTTGTATTCTCTTTTATTCATTCATGGGTGTGGACATAGCTCATCTCTAATTGCCCAGAAGGCACTTAAGTGCCAATTACATTGCAGTAGGTTTGGACTCTTATGTAGGCCAGACCAGATAAAGATAGTAAATTTTCATCCTTAATCGGCATTAATAAACCAGATGTGTTTTTAATACAATTGTCAGAAGTTATTTGGTTATCATTCGATTAGCTTTTTATTCCAGATTTTTATTGAAGTGAAATTATAAATGATTTGGATGTGAACAAAAGAGGTAAAGTTAGTAAGTTTGCTGATGACATCAAAATTGGAGGTGTAGTGGACAGCGAAGAAGGTTACCTCAGATTACAACAGGACCTTGATCAGATGGGCCAATGGGGTGAGAAGTGCCAGACGAAGTTTAATGGTGCTCCATTTTGGGAAAGCAAATCTTAGCAGGACTTATACACTTAATGTTAAGGTCCTAGGGAGTGTTGTTGAACAAAGAGACCTTGGAGTGCAGGTTCAAAGCTCCTTGAAAGTGCAGTCGCAGGTAGATAGGATAGTGAAGGCGGCGTTTGGTATGCTTTCCTTTGTTAGTCAGAGTATTGAGTACAGGAGTTGGCAGGTCATGTTGCAGATGTATAGGATATTGGTTAGGCCACTGTTGGAATATTGTCTGCAGTTCTGGTCTCCTTCCTATTGGAAATATGTTGTGAAACTTGAAAGGGTTCAGAAAAGATTTACAAGGATGTTGCCAAGGTTGGAGGATTTGAGCTATCAGGAGAGGTTGAATAGGCTAGGGCTGTTTTCCCTGAAGCGTCAGAGGCTGAGGGGTAACCTTATAGAGGTTTATAAAATCATTAAGGGCATGGAAAGGATAAATAGACAAAGTCTTTTCCCTGGGGTGGGCAAGTCCAGAAGTAGAGGGGGTAGGTATAGGATAAGAGGGGAAAGATAGGTCTCTTTTATAAGTGGCAACTTTTTCACACAGAGGGTGGTACATGTATGGAATGAGCTGCCAAAGGAAGTGGTGGAGGCTAGTACAATTGCAACATTTAAACAGCATCTGGATGAGTATATGAATAGGAAGGGTTTGGAGGGATATGGGCCAGATGCTGGCAGGTGGGACTAGATTGGTTTGGGATATCTGGTCAGCATGGATGAGTTGGACCGAAGGATCTGTTTCTACGCTGTACATCTCTATGAATCTAAATATCAACTTCTGCCATGGTGAGATCTGAATCCATGCCCTCGGAACATTAGACTGGAGTTATGAATTACTGGTCCAGTGACATCGCCACTACACCACTGCCTTTTGCTTTGTAAAGTAAAAATGCACTCACACAATTGACCAAAACATAGAACTGAAAGGTGTTTTTTGCTATTTATCTTTTCAACGACTGAAAATAAACAATTTATGGGGTATCTTGAAAATTGATAATCACCCAGAATTTTGGAAAGTCCCTGATGCAAGCCTTCCAATAGGATAAATGACATTTGTTTATGTTCTGTTTAACGTGGGATGGAACCATACACTCAGACTGTCAGGTATTTAGGCAGAACATTGGTACAACTGACTTTTCCCCAAATTCAAACCACAAGAACCATGAATGAAACCATTTTTTTTTGGTTCAGGGCAAGACACTGTGGAGGAGTCTTATTTCAACTTCACTATTCTGTAATCAAATGACATAATGCAGTCAAATAAGTCTGATCATAACTATTGTTATATGTTCATCCAAACTCTCTCTCAAAAAATTTAATTTTTCGTTCTAATCCTGAAAGGATTACAATATTTAATGTCCCCAGAGTAAAGAATCCTCATAGAAAGAATGATCACAACAGAATCAAACTTTTCACTCATTTTGAGAGTGAGGAATGGGGGTCTGAAAGATTCTTAAACTTAAATAAAGGCAATGACAAAGATATAAAGGTAGAGTGGTGAGAATGGAATGGGAAAACACGTCTGAGGGAATAGATTATAGAGAAGCAGTGGCAGACATCTCAGGAGGTATTTCATAACTCTTAAGGAAGATATATTTATTGAAAATGAAAGGCTCTGTGAAATAGATCCACCATACATGGCTAACTAAGAAAATTAAAGATGGTACAAAGAACTATTGTGAAAAATAGTGGTAGGCTGACAGAGTTTTAGAAACCAGCAACCGTTTACTGAGATATAATGAAGGGAGAAATTAGCCTATAAGAATAAACTAGCAAGAAACATCCAAACACCGTGAAAGCTTCTACAAATACATAACATGGAAACAGTAGCATTAAAGTAAGCATTGGTCCATTAGTGGATGAGACTGAGTATTAATAATGGGAAACAAAGGAGATAATTTGAATAAGTATGTTGCATCTGCGTTCAGAGCAGAAGACAATAAAACCATCACAAGCATTGGAGCAAAATCAAGATGCAAAAAGGTAGGAAAAAGTTTAAAATAAACACTATCACTCGAGAAAAAGTACAAGAAAAACAAATGGGTCTAAAGGTTGGCAGGTCCCCTGGATTTGGAGGTACAAATTCTATCATCTTAAAAAAAATGGCTACAGAAATAGTGGATGCATTGTTTGAAACCAATGATCCAGAAGATTGGAAATTTACAAATGTGACAATTGTATTCCAGAAAGGTGTGAGTCAGAGAGCTGAAATCCAAAGGCCAGTTAACCTCATACCAGTTATTGGAAAACTGCTGGATTCCATTATTATAGAAGCAATTTCAAGACATTTAGCTAATCACACAAAACACATTCAGAAAGGTGTCACACAGAATGTTATTACACAGGTTAACAGTTTATTGTATTAACATAATGTATGGTATTAACATTAATAAATGATTGGGTAATTAATAGGAAACATAAAGAAAGGATAAATGGGTCATGTTTAGGTCGGCAAATATAAATAATGGATTGTCACAAATATCAGTGCTGGCCCCAACTATGTTTTTAATTAAATCATGGATGCGGGCATCATAGGCTGGGCCAACATTTATTGCCTACTCTTCAATTCCCTTGAAGGTGTTATTGAGCTACCTTCTTGAACCACTGTGGTCCATTTGGTGTAGTTAGAAACACAATGACATTAGGGAGGAAATTTGATGGTTTTGAAGTCAGGATGGTAAGTGGTTTAGAGGCAAAATTGGCAATGGTGATATGAACATGTATTTGTTGGCCTTAGATGGCAGTGGTTGTGGTGCTGTCTAAGGATTTCTGGTGAATTTCTGCAGTGCATTTTGTAGACAGTACTCACTGCTGCTACTGATTGTCAGAGGTGGAAGGACTGAACACGTGGATGTGGCAACAATCTGGCTGCTTTGTCCTGGATGGTGTCAAGCTTCTTGAGTGTTGTTGGAGCTACACTCATCCAGGAAAGTGGGAAGTATTCTGTCACACTCCTGACTTGTGCCTTGTAAATGGTGGATAGATTTGGGGAGTCAGGAATGAGTTACTTGCTGAAATATTCTTAGCTTCTGATCTGTGCTTGTAGTCACTGTAGTTGTAAGGCAAGTTCAGTTCAGTGTGTACTCATTGGTCAACCCTAGAACGTACATAGTGTTAGTTAAGACCATTGAAAGTCAAGGGTGGTGTGGTTAGATTGTTGTTGGAAATAGTCATTGCCTGGAACTTGTATGGTGTGAATGTTGTCACTTGTCAGCTCAAGCCTGGATATTGTTCAAACATTGCTGCATTTGAACGTGGATTGCTTCAGTACCTGAGGAATCGTGACTGGTACTGAACATTGTGCAATCATCGACAAACATCCCCAATGCTGTGCTTATGATGGAGGGAAGGTCATTGATGAAGCAATTGAAAATGATTGGGCTTAAGACAATAGGGACTCCTAAAGAGATATCTTGGAACTGGTGATGGACCTCCAACAACCATACTAATCTCCAGTGTGTCAGGTATGGCTCCAATCAGTAGAGAGCTTTCCCCTGATTCACATTGATTCCAGTTTTGTTAGGGGTCCTTGATATCACACTTGAATAAATGTGACCTTGATGTCACATGCTGTCACTCTCACCTCATCTCTGGAATTCAAACTTTTGTTAACAATTGAACCAAGACTATAATGAGGTCAGGAGTTGAGTGGCCCTGGTGGAACCCAAACTGGACATCACAAAGCAGGTGCTGCATGAAAACTCTATTGCTGACACCTTCCATCACTTTACAGATGATCGAGAGTAGACTGACAGGGCAAGTAGCTGGTCAGGGTGAACTTGTCTTATTTTCTGTGTACAAAATATGTTCCACACTATTAAGTAGATGTCAGTGTTGTAGCTGTACTAGAATAGTTTCGCTGGGGTTCAGTGAGTTCTACAGCACATCGTCAGTACTATTGTCGGAATACTGTCAGGCTCATAGTCCTTAGTATAAAGTGCCTCCAACTGTTTATTGATATCCCATTGAATGAATCAAATTGGCTGAAGACTAGCTTCTATGACACTGGGCACCCTAAGAGGAGGTCGAGATGAATCATCAACTTAGCAATTATGGTGGAAAATTGTCCTGAATGCTTCGGTCTTTGTTAATGATTCTGATGAAGGAAAAAAGTGTGTCGTAGGCAAATTAACTGCTAAAGCAAACGTAGTAGGTGTCAATGAGATAAAGGTAGATGCAGTGAGTGGGCATACATTTGGCTGATGGAATATAGTTTAGAAAAATGGGAAACTTCGGCAGAACAGTATTTAAATGGAGGGTGACTGCAGAATGATGATGCACAAAGAAATCTGTGCAGTTTTGCACCAGAAGCACAGTTGTGCAGGTATAACAAATTGTCGGGAAAGTGAACAGAATACTGATCTTTTTTATATGGAGGATGAAGTATGAAAGTATTGAAGTCATACTACATACGTTGTGTATCGGTGAACTTCAAGAATACTATATATTCTTTAGTCCCCTTACATAAATATACATTCATTGGAAGCAGTTCAGGGAAGGCTCATTAAGCTGAATTCAAGGGTAAATGTTTTTTTTAAACCTACAAAGTCTCTGCATAGAAAAACAAACGTTCTGGGTAGTCTTTTGTTCCTAGCATTTGAAATGTATCTACTTCTATTATATTACTGCAGATGAATTTGCAGTCTTTTATGTGGTGTGGGGTGGATTGGGATAGGGGGAGCAGGAAGGCTGTTGGACAATTAAGTGATATGATTCGTCTATTTAATTGTCTGGTTTGCTTTCCATCTTTAACTGATCAAAACAAGAGTTGTCAAATTGTTTCATTATTCTCAGATATGAATGATTCAATGATTTAGATTTCGATATGTGCATAGACTTATATCATCCAGTACAGATTTTAGACATGTGAACTGATGACATTGACAACAGAGCAAAGCACTTAACAGTTCATTGAGGATACAGAATCCTATTTAAAATAATGGCTTCCCATCGGTCAGTTAATCAATAGCTTGGCACGGAGTTCCATGTCTACTTCCCAACTTGCCTCATCCACACTGAGCAAATTCATAATGCAATGAAGTCAACAAGATTTACAAATTGCCATCTGCTTTGCAATCCAAGTCAAACAGATATCAAAAGTTAAACTGTGTAAATGTTATGGACAAATACAGAGAGATCAGCAATACTGTGGGCTCGCAGTGACATGTGTAAAGGACACCAGTGTGCCTCATCTGCTTACCATGCCACCTGATTGAATTCCATTCATGCAACCCACTTCCAGCTGCTGCATCTTACTCTGTGAAATTATATCACTCTGTCTGTTTAAAATGTCTGTTTAATATTGGCCAATGTTTACCCATGTCAGGGTAAATGTGGCACACATCTGTCCAGGGAAAAAGATTCTAAGCACAACAAAAATGTGTCAAATCCAAAAAAAGGGAGATGAATTATTAGCACGCTGACTCCTTTCCTGGCTTTGAAAAGATATTGCAATGGAGTTCAGGTGTGATAAAGCATGAAGTAGAATTCAGATATTCTCAGGCCTCTACAAATAGCCCAGAAAACACTTGAATTGATGGCAGATGATACAGACAAGGAATTGCAAATTTGTTGTGAGTAGTGATTCCTGCAAGATAATTACTGTAGCATCGATACAAAAACTATCTTGTGACAACTCTAGATGGAACTCCTAAAGATAAAAGCAAGCTTGAAAATATACTTTATAGAGTCCTCTGCAGATCAGATTCTGAATGATATTTGAATTAGATTACACCTTGCTCCAATCTTCAAACTCTAGTTGGATTATTACTGCGTGGGACTCTGCTCCTTCCAAGTCCCCTGTCCTTTGTCAGCAGAGCAGCTAGTTTCATCTAATCCATTTATATTGACATTTACTCAATTTGATGCTTCTGAATACTGTAACAAATTGCTCTATTGATGCAGGTGTAATGTAATAACTAAAATAAACTCTGAAGAAAGCATTAGTGCTGAATTCAGGAGCCAATTGGGGATGTAGAAAGTTCAAGCTCATTGGTTTCTTTTAATTTACTAATGGAGTGCGTATCCTCCCAAAAAATCTATTTGCAGAATTCATGTAGTCATAAGAGATATTATTTCTGGGAATACATGATCAAAAAGATAGGAACTGCACTCCAACCCCATTTCCAGGTCTATTAACAAAGGTGTGTCTGTAACAATTCCAAAAGAAGATAAGAGGAAACTGAAAGATGATTTTGACTCCACACTCTGTGGTATTGTAAATGAAGATGACCAGCTTGTAGCATAAACAATATGCAATAAAACCATTTATCTTTTCTCAGGACAGCGCAGACATTTTAGTGAAATGTCTGATAGCATTTTAGCCAAGAACACCTGCTCATCAGTGGATGAAGAACAGACTTCTCATTGTCAATCCACTGAAAGCTGGAAAAGAAAAGAAGCTTTGTTCACTTGTGTCGTCTGAGCACTCAGACACCTGCTTTATTTTGGACAATGGGATATATTATATTGTGTGAGTTGTCAAATGCACAATCATTCCAGCAAAAATGGGAATTTCACCTGAAAAACAGAGTGGCAGAGAAACACATTTTCCTCTTGTAACTCATGCTTGACGGATATGAGCCCACAAACCTGTTAAACCCTTTCTGCAAATGAGGATGAGAGAATAAGCATCTGTTTTACTGAATCTCTGTCTGTCCTTAACTCTCTGAACCTCCCAACAATTTGCTGGTTGATTCCCTCACGACCAAACCTTGTCTAGCAGCACTGTCCTTTTGGTCAGCTCAGTCAGTAGTGGTGCGGCCAAGGCATTCTTGGTGATGGATATGGAAGACACCCACCTAGTTTACATTCTGTGCCCTTGGCATTCTCCATGTGGTGATCAATATGGAGAAGCACTGATTCATCAGCCAAGGACAGGCAGTATGTGTCACTGTCTGCATATGTTATGGGGTCAAGTGTTATTCATTATCAAGGACCTGAAGTATTCCTATCAAGATTGCCCATTCTTAATTACCCTCAGTAGGGCTGTGGTGAACCAAAATCTTTAACTTTTGCAGTTCATTTAGTGTGGGTACACTTACCACTCTGTTAGAAAGAAAGGGGAGAAGTTCTAAGATTTTGACCTACTGAGAATGAAGAAATGGAATTACTGTTTTAAGATGGTGGGTAGGGTGACAATCAAACAGGCCTCGTTTATCTTGGATGGTATTGAATTCGAGTGTTTTCAGAACTATACTCATCCAGACAAGTGGAGTGTATTTCATCTAATTTCTTATTTGTGCTTTGTGGTGGAAAGTTTTTAAGGAATCAGAAAGTGAATTACTCACTGCAGAATTCCCAACCTCACACCGATCCAGTAGCTACACTATTTATTTTGGTTAGTTTAAGTACATTTCTGGTCAATGATACCAGGATGTTGGCAGAGAGATTCAGCAATGGTAAGGTTGTTGAATGTCTTGTTTGGCACTTGTGGTATGAATGTTACTTCACACTTATCTGCTCAAGTTTGACTACTGTCCAGTTCTTGCAACCTATGGACATGGACTACTTCATTATTGTTGAAAATTCTGTGGTAATCAGCAGGCATTCTCATCTATGACTGTAGGATACAGGAAAAGTTATTGTTGAAGCAGCTGATGATGATTGAACTTGAAGTCTTCAAGAATCACAACTATATTTCTTTGGTGATCAGTATGATCCCATTCCGTGGAAGTTTTCTTCTCAATTTCTATTAACTTCAGTTTTACTAGGTTCCATAATGTCCCCTTTGATCAAATGCCATCTTGATGTCAAAGCCAATTACTCTCAGCTCTACTCTCGCAGAATTCAACTTTTTTCTCCATGTTTGAACCAAGGATATACTGAATGGAGTTCAGCAGTCCTGGTAGAACCAAAGGAGAGGATTAGTGAGTAGATTCATTGGCAAATAAATAGCACTTGATAGCACAGTTGCTGACATATTCCATCATATAACTGAATGCATATGATTGTGATCATGTATGGGGTTTTCCATGCATGAAGTTCTGTGTGTATCAAATTCTGTGTATATATGTGTGCACAATTCTGAGAGCACGTTTGTATGCACAACTTTGTTTGTTTGCGAATGTGAGAGAGGCTCTCAATATATTTGTCTATTCATGTGACATTTTGAGTGTATACGTATGAGATGCTTTGTGTGTGTTGTGTGTGTGTGTGTGAGTGATTATTTCTGTAAGTGACTGTATGAGTGTACTTTAGACTGTGTGCGTAATAGTGTGTGTGAGAATTCATCAGGTAAAGAATTGTAGAAGTGGATGTTAAAATTATATTGTACAGCACTTTCATGATATAATGATATTGATTATTATCTAAGCAAGATTACTGAAACAACATTCTCTTGAAGAGAGGCTGCATTAGTACTGAGACAGTGCTGGTATGGCATGATGTTCAGATCAAGAATGCTGTTTCTTCAGAAATTTTTTGTCAGTCTTCAAACAATCATCATAAAATCAAAAACAGTCAAACATCTTCTGAAGATCTCAGTTGTGATTTATTCAGTAACATTCCTTCCTTTGAATCAAAAAAGTTCTGGAATCACAACCTAATTCAGAGGTTTGTGTATGCAATCCGGGCTCTCTATCCTAGTGCGGTACTGAGGAAGTGTTGCACGGCTGAAGTAACCATTTTTCAGAAGAGATGGTAAACACATGCTTTGCCAGTTTTCTCAGATGGACATGTTAGATCCCACAACACTATTTCCAAGAAAAATAGAGGAGTTCTATTTTTCTTAATCAATACTTATTCCTCAGCTTTATCATTAAAACAGGTTATATATTGTGGTGTTTGGGAGATTGCCTTGTACAAATTGGCTTCTATGTTTCTCACATTACAACAGTGACTACACCTCAGCAAATTTCTTCATTGGTTTAAAGCATGTTAGGCATTGTGAGAAATAGTTGAAAAATACAGGTTCTTCTTGCAACAAGAATCTAAAGAAAAATAATTAGAGAAGGAAGATGTGAAATTAAGAGGAACTGAGAGTTTAGAATAATAAGTAAGCAATGAAAGATGACAATGAAAGGATGATGGCTGCTGGTACATTCAACTCTCTGCCACGCCAATGACACATTTCAAGCAATTCAAATCACCCTTTAGTGGTGCTTTTGGCTTTGGGTGTGTTGTCAATATTAAAATTGCTCCAATTAAACAATCCTTTACTTTTGATTCCTTTGTAAGCATCTTACATAAGGATGGCATTTATTCCATGGGGGCTATACTGCCTCTTTGTAAAATCTGTCCAAATTATACCCGTGTCCCAGCTTTTCCCCATAACAGTGCAAATACGGTTCCTTTTTTATTAAAGGAAAGTAGGGAACATTTCTTACAGCAACTGATCTTTGGGAATCCAATCCAATCCAATGTGAAAGCTTGCTAGTTGGTTGATTCAGCAACTGCAGAATTGATTTGAAACTGACACACAGATAATGGAGGGGAGTGGGGGTGGGGGGTGGGGGGGGGATGTGGGTGGCTTTCTGGGCATTAAAGAGAGATAAGTTTGATTTTACGTTGTACATCAGCTCAGGCAGTTTCACTAACAGGAGATGATTATATCAGTATATAAATCAGAACTGGAATGGGAGGGACTCTGGCAATACGGGAAGCTTCAATACACTGTTGTTAATAATAGACTTCCCTTTAAATCAGCAGAATAGCAACACTCCCTTAGCACAGTTTCCAAACAGTACCATAATTTCTTACATCTATTGATACAAGACTGCATTTTACTCAATGAATTAGCTTTCTTAATCCTAATTATGATCTTCACATCAGACAGTTGTCAGAATATGCAGTACCGCAGAAGCAGTTGTATCTTATTTACAGGTTGTCTGACATTCAAAGTTAAAAAGTATGTTTATGCACAATTTTAACATACTCGTACCAAATCTACATAGGGTGTACTTGCAAGTATTTCATTCAAAAGTTTACAATTTCACAATAAGCTACAACTACGTGTAAGATTAGTAAATGGTTTATACCTGTGCGGTATTCTGTGTATGAGATGCCTGAGAAATGGGTTAAATAAAAAAAAAGAAAGAAAAATTAGTTATAAATCAGGAAACTAGTGCTTTCATAATCAGTAATGTTACACCTGATAAATATACAGTGTTAACAAGTCAATACATATTCAGAAACAAAATGGGACTCCTTTCCCACACTTTCAATAATGTCAAAGGCTACACCACCATTGAAAAGTCACGTTTCTCCCCTTGTGAGCTGGCTTGAGAAATATGGAGAAAAGCTGTAAAATAATTATTGAGTTAATTTGTTTCCTTTAGTTTGGAAAACTTGACTAAGAGTTTCAATACAGACAACCTTCCTACATGGGGACAGGATTTTGTAGAGCTCCGTTCATATGATCTCTTATGACATGTTATAATAATCCCGCATCTTCATATAGAAACACAGGGGAACATTCAAACTCATTAGCCCTTTTTTCATCATCCAAAATACAGAGTCTGAACATATATTCTCCCTAAAAAGAGGAGAAAAGATTGACCTGCATTTGTAAAATCACCAAATGCTATGGTTTACCATCAAATTGGACTACTAACTGCATAATGAATGGGGAAGGTAATTGATGTAATTTAAACTAGTCACCGGAGATGGATCAAGTCAAGAAAAAAAAGGTGAACAGGATCTGCAATTAAAAAAAAGAACACGTGATTTTCTGTCATTTATTTTAAAACATTGAAGTAGTACATCAGCGTAAATTGACCTTCGTTCCCTTCTCTCCAGCCTAGTGAATTGTTGGAGATCTCTAATTATTATTTATATAATTGCTCAAGAGCTAACGCCTTTACTTATTTATCTGGCCAGTGACAGCTATCAGTGAAAACAGGCAGACATCTCTTTCAAAACAAATTACCATAAATGATTGCATATGCAACTGATTTAACAAATCTAGTGTTTTGGCCTGGTTGGTGCAATGGCTTTACAGATTCACCATCACAGTCTTGGTTTCAACTGAGTTCAGGTTGAGAGGTCAAATATTTGATTCAATAAGTAATATCTTCAAAACATTTTTCTTCTATAAAGTATAGTACTTAGTAAGTGCAACCATCTTCCTTCCCCACTTCCCACAAACAAACATTGTACATTAACAAAGTCTAGTTTAGTTTCAACTCATTTAGATCATTTAGAAAACTCCCTATAATCAAATACAAATTATACAAAGTTGTCAATTTCACTCTAAGGGGTCACAAATACGACTGGTGTATGTGACAGAAATGGGGAACATTTCTCTAAGATCAAGAGACAAAGCAAATGGAGCTTCACTCTGCATCTGACATTTGCATAACTTGGGAATGATTAACGCTAGTCAGGGATGCAAAAGATAAAGGTTTAAAAACGCTATATACATTTGCCACTTCAATAATCATATCTTTTTTTTCTTAAAGTTTAGGAAGTTAATTCAATCAAGTCAGTTTGTTAATTAAAACCTTTTTGGAGATGGATTACAAGATTGAGTTATTGATTAGGTTTTTAAAAAAAACTCCTTCATATGATGTGATCCTCATTGGCAAGACCAAAATTTGTTGTCTAAGCTTAATTGCCCTCAAGAAGGTTGTGCTAAGCTGCCTTTTTGAATCACTGCAGTCCATGGAGTGTAGCTAGGAAGTGAGTATTGGGATTTTGACCAATCGACAATGAAAGAACGACAATAGATTAGTGTGTAGCTTAGAGGTGAATTTGATGGTGGAAGTGTTCAGTTATCTTTGCTGCCCTTTCCTTCTAGACTGTCAAGCTTTGGGATATGCTGTTGCAGGAATCTTGGAAAGTTTTTGCACTGTGTCTTGTTTATGATACACACTGTTGCCACTCTGTGTCAGTAGTGGAGAGAATGAATCTTTAAGGTGGTGGATGGGGTGTCAATAAGCAGGCTGTTTTCTGTGGATGGTGTGTGGCATCTCGATTTGGAGATTATTACAAATGGGGAGTAGTACATAACAATCCTGACTTGTGCCTTATAGATATTTGAACATGCTTTGGGGAATCAGGAAGTGAATTACTCATGATGGAATTCCCAACTTCTGACCTATTCTTGTAGCCACAGTATTTATATGGCAGGGCTAAATTGTATTTCAAGAATTACTGACTGGGAATCTCAGCTTCCTTACCTTTGCTAGCACCACTGAGAATAGACATGAAGATGAGTGTGGTGTTCATGAATTAGGGCTATTGCCTATTAGAATTAAACTTTAGATGATGTAGGCTGATGGTGAAATAATTCTGGACTTAAAGTTCATTCATGTAAAAAGAACTTTAAAACAAGATCCACTATGGAGAATTTTAGAATAAGTCAAAAACAAGATTGAACATAGCTATAAAATTCTGCTTCAGTATTACATGTTTCCAAGCTCAGTGGAGCTATGAACTGTGCATTTCCAAAAGTCAAAACAGGCCTCTGCTGACACACAGTGTGAACAGAAGAAAACTTGCATCAAATAAAGGAGACTCATGATTAGAGACTTACTAGATCCAGACCTCCGTGGCATGACTGTGGGCATTCTGCTTTTTAACTGCTTAGTTAAATGGAACAGGTTGCTTTTCTATTGTTTCTCATGTGAGAGTATCAAGTGATCTTTTCTAATTTTCAAGTAACTATTTATTCAATATAACAGGTACAATACCGTATTGTGGCTGTTATATTGAATAGATCATATAACTTACTTTTTATTTACTTGAAAATCAGAAATCATTCCACATACCATGAGCCTGCCTAATGCTAATTACCAATAAGCAGAATCAGCAAACACATCGAGTCACAGAAGATTCTTGAATCTAAAACTTGCACTGAATAAACCAAAGATCTAATTCAAATTTTAGAACTTAAGAACTAGAAGCAGGAGTAAGCAATTCAGGTCCTCAAGCCTACTTCATCATTCAATACAATCTCATCTTGAAGTAATGGTTCATGATATTTTAATATCAAAGCCTGGAATTTTATTACGTTCAGTCACTGTGTCATCACATCCACGTATCTCCGACCCAACTGGTGAGGTGTATTTGTGTTTTTCCAGTTGCTTAATCTGAGGATTTAGAGATTGGAATTCTATGTTTTTCTATTCTGCATTTCCTAAAGAGTTCCACTGTCATGACAATAAAAATTAATGCATGAACAATGTTTCCTGAGTTTTACTAAAGTTTCTAATTGATTACATTAAGAGCACAATCTCACTGGAACAAAATAGAATAGAACATAGAACATCACAGTGCAGTACAGGCCCTTTGGCCCTCGATGTTGCGCCAATCTGTGGAACCAATCTGAAGTCCATCTAACCTAAACTATTCCATTCTCATGCATATGCCTATCCAATTACTATTTAAATGCCCTTAACATCAGCGAGTCTACTACTGTTGCAGGCAGTGCATTCCATACTCCTACTACACTCTGAGTAAAGAAACTACCTCTGACATCTGTCCTATATCTATCACCCCTCAATTTAAAGCTGCTTCAATAAAAAGTACTGCATCACAAAGAACAAATTTACCAGCATGCTGGTTCATCTAAAAATTACAGAAATTGCTGGCAATACATTAAATGCATTTGTTTCCCTCCCTTATCCAAGATGACATCGACCACTTCTATCTACTTTTTCCAGAACACATTGAAAATTACATTATCCTGTTCAAATTCTCTTCATGGTCTCATCCAGTTCTGTGTAATGTTTTGCAGCTCTACATTTTCCATTTTATGAGTGTTCCTTCAATTCTGGCCTCTTGAACAACCTGAATATTCTCTATTCCATATTTGATCGAGTCTTCATCTACCTTGGTCTGAACGTGTGGAATTCCCTCCCAGAAACTTCCTATCTTTAAGATAATCATTAAAAACTATTGTATGACCAAATATTTGATATCCTGTACCAATATCTCCTGACATCTCAATGTCAGATTTTGGCTCATGACTCTCCTGTGAAATGCCTTGGGACATTTCACAGAGTTAATGGCATTATATAAATGCATATTGTTAAAATAAATAAAAGGCTCTTTAATACAATCTACTTGGAGTCTATGTATGGCTATGTCGGCATGGACTTACCTCCCACGTCTTTTGTGAATTCTTTAATTTTAAAATGAATTTTTTATATTCTCCCAAAACTTTACAAAGTGATATACTGCGGTAAATCAAAACTGTGTGTGAAGCAGATGGTAGCATAATTTTCTGCAACTATGGGAACAGTGGCATGGTGATAATGTTGCTGAACTAGTAATCCAAAGTCAGGATTAATGCTCTAGAGGCAATGACAATGAGAGGTATTTAAAATTAATTCAATAAATCTGAAATTTAAAGATAGTCTCAGTATTGGGGACTATGAAACTATCAGTTTGTCATAAAAAAAACACATCTGTTTCACTAATGCCCTTCAGAGAAAGGAATCTATCTTTATCTGGGCTTCCTCCATGTGACTCCAGATACACAGAAATGTGGCTAATTCTTAACTGCCCTTTGAAATTATCGATCAAGCCACTCAGCTGTATTAAACTGCTACAAATAAGAGTAAAACTGGGTGGATCACCCAGGATCGATCCAGGCGCAATAAAGCCACAATCTTGCAAAGTCCTTTTCATCAACATCTGTAGTCCATGTGCCAAAATTGGCACAGTTGTTGCAAAGATTTTTCAAGCAACAAACTGATACATTCATAATTGACAAATTATACCTTACAAATATGATCCGAAACTCTTCCATCACCACCACTGGATGATGCCCTCTTCCACTAGCAACACAGACCTACCAGAGGTAGCAACATATTGCTATATTGTCAGGACAGAATAGCCTTGGGAGTCTTTAAAAGTAACCTCATGTCATGAGGCATAAGTCAAAAATAGGGAAGGAACCTTCAGCTGATTACGTTCTATTGCTCTCTGATCAGTTAGTACTTATTTATTAGTACTCCTTAATCCTGAACACTGCCTAGAAGCAGTAGCAAGGGTAGCAAGTGCACATTATATACTCCGAATGGATGCTTTCATCATTTGTCACCAAGAGTGGCTGGAGGACACCACTGACTGAACCAGTTGAATCCTGAAGGATGTAGATCTTTGAAAGTGGAAGGACACATTGACAGAGGTTAGCAAAGCAGATGGGATCTTGGGGTACATAAATTGATGTATTGATGACAAAAGCAGGGAGGTTACACTCCATAAAGGTCTGACTAGGCCACAATTAAATTATTTCATACAGTTCTGATTTACAGTCTTTGAGAAGAATGTGAAGGCTGTGAGAGGCTGCAGAGAAGATTTACAAGAATGGCTCCTGGGATGAGAAAATTTCGCTGCAAGGTTAGATTGGAAAAGCCCAGGTTGTTGTTCTTGAAATAAAGAAGACTCGGGGTAGATCTGGTACAGCTTCACAAAGTAATGACAGGTTTGGTTCAGGTCGACAAAGAAAAGTTGCTTGCATTAGTTGATTGTATATGGATGAAGGGAAGCAGTGAGAGTTTGGACAAGAAATGTGGAGCAATATTTATACACGGGGTATGGTAATGGTCAGGAACCTGTAGCCTATGAGGATCAAGAAAATGAAGATGATAGATGATATCAAATTGAAATTGGATATGCTTTTGAGCAAACTAAACTTCTAAAGAGAGCGAGCAGAGGAGTAGTTCTGACTGGATTGCTTGACAGATCCAACATGGACTAAATGGCCTCAGTCAGGAATGTGATGGAATTCTCCCCACTTGCCCAGATGAATGCAACTGCAACAACACTCAACAACTTTACACCATGCTGGACAAAACAGCATGCCTGTTCAGCATCACCCCAACACCTTAAATATTCACTCCCACCATCACCATGACACAGTAGTGACAGTATATACCATCTACAAAGTAAACTGCAACCACTCATCAAGGTTTCTTTGTCAGCACCTTCCAAATGCAAAATGTTTACTGATTAAAAGGATGACAACAGCAGATCCATGGGAACACCATTGCAAGTTCCCTACCAAGTTGGATACTAATATAACTTGGAATTATTTTAATGTTCCATCACTGTCACTGGAACCCTCTCCTAAATGGCATTGTGTACATAACTACACCACAAGTATAAAGCATTTCAGGATAGGCATCAAATTATCAAGGTGAATTAAGAATGGGCAAAATATACTGATCTAAACAGCGAATTCCCAAACCCCATGCTTGAACAGATAAATGAAATGCCTGGGTCAGTGAAGGCTGGAAATAGCTACGTAACAATTTGATGATTGGAGGATGTGACGAAAAATAGATTTACACCTCTCTAAAATGAGGAAAGGGAGTATGAAGGCAGAATGTATTCTTGACTTTACACCATAGAACATAGAACATAGAACATAGAACATAGAAGGATACAGCGCAGTACAGGCCCTTCGGCCCTCGATGTTGCGCCGACCGAATCCTACCTAACCTATACTAGCCCAATAACTTCCAAATGCCTATCCAATGCCCGCTTAAATGACCATAAAGAAGGAGAGTTCACCACTGATACGGGCAGGGCATTCCATGAACTCACAACCCGCTGTGTGAAGAATCTACCCCTAACATCTGTCCTATACCTACCACCCCTTAATTTAAAGCTATGTCCCCTAGTAACACCTGACTCCATTAGCGGTAAAAGGTTCTTAGTATCTACCCGATCTAAACCCCTAATCATCTTATACACTTCTATCAGATCTCCCCTAAACCTTCTCTTCTCCAATGAGAACAGCCCCAAGTGCCTCAGCCTTTCCTCATAAGATTTTCCTACCATTCCAGGCAACATCCTGGTAAACCTCCTCTGCACTCGTTCTAAAGCTTCCACATCCTTCCTATAGTATGGCGACCAAAACTGCACACAATACTCCAGATGAGGCCGCACCAGAGTCTTATACAACTGCAACATGACCTCAGGACTCCGGAACTCAATTCCTCTGCCAATAAAGCCCAGTACACCATATGCCTTCCTCACAGCACTATTTACCTGGGTGGCAACTTTCAGAGATCTGTGTACATGGACACCAAGATCCCTCTGCTCATCCATATGCTCAATAAATATGATAATTGACGAATTATTCAAAGGAAATAATCACTATATGTCCAATGGAACTTGCAGTTGTTATACATTACAAAGTAATATATATTTATCACTAATGACACACTCATTAAACATTATATTAAAAAGACAAATGAACAGCCAGATACTACCTTTACCATGCATTACCCCTAGCAAAATGGTTCCAGTATTGTAACAACACTAGCATTTACCCAATAATGATGAAAATTGCCCAGTTATGTCCTGTACACAAAAGCAGGACAAATCAAACTAGTCAATTGCCACCCCATCAGTAAAGTGATGGAAAGTGTCATTAGCAGTGCTATCAAGCAGCATCCTACTAAGCTAAACCTGCTCAGTGACGCCCAGTTTGGGTTTTGCCACTCAACTCCTGACCTCATTGCAGCCTTTGTTCAAACATGCACAAAAGAGCTAAATTCCAGAGGTGAAACCGACAGCTCTTGACATCAAGACCATATTTAACAGAGTGTGCCTTCAAGAAGAAGCCTGAGCAAAACTGGAATCAGTGGGAAGCAGGGGGAAAACTCTCCACTGGTACGAATCATACCTGGCACATGGAAGCTGGTTGTGATCATTCAACGTCAGTTGTTTCAGTTCTAGGGAATCTCTACAAGAGTTCCTAGGACCAACCATTTTCAGTTGCTTCATTAATGACCTACCCTCCATTAAAAAGGTCAGAAGTGGAGATTTTCACTGATGATTACACAATATTCAGTACCATTTATGACTCCTCAGGTACTGAAGCAGTCCATGTTCAAATACAACAAGACCCGAAAATATATAGACTTGGGGTGGCAAGTGGCAAGTAACATTCATACCACACAAGTGACAAACAATGACCATCTCCAATAAGATACAATATAACCACTGCCACTCATCATCCAATGGTGTTGCTAGCACTGAATTCCCCACTATCAATCCTTGGGATTACAATTGACCAGAAATTCAACTTGACTCACCATATAAAAACAATTGCTACAAGATCAGAACAGAGGCTAGGAATACTGCAGTGGCTAATTCACTTCCTGACTCCTCAAAGCTTCTACACTATCTACAAGGCACAATTCAGGAGTGTCATGGAATGCTTTCCAGTTACCTGGATTAGTGCAGCTCCAACAACACTCAAGATGCTTGACACCATACCAGACAATTGGATGCTGTCTGAACTGCTGTGCTCTTCCAGCACCACTAATCCAGAATCTGGTTTCCAGCGTCTGCAGCCATTGTTTTTACCATACCGGACAAAGCAATCCCATTGATTAGCACCACATTCATTCACACTCAATCCCTCAAGCACCGAAGCTCCATAACAGCAATGTGCACTATCAAGATGTGTTGCAGAAATTTGCCAAAAATTCTTCGACAACAGCCTTCCAAATGCACACTCACTTACATCTAGAAGGACAAAGGCAGCAGATACATGGGAACTCCATGACCTGCGGGTTCCCCTCTAAGCCATTCACCATCCTAACTTGAAAATATATCACTGTTCATTCACTGTCGCTGGGTTAAAATCCTGAAATAATCTCTCTATCAGCTTTGTGGCTCAACCTATTGCAAATGGACTGCAGTGGTTCAAGAAGGCAGTTCACCACCACCTTCTCAAGGGCAACTAGAATAGGCAATAAATGCTGGCCTGTCAGTGATCCAGAAGAGAATTTAAAAAAACAGAGATGGCACAATTATTGCATAGTATAGAATTTGTAGTCATTGTGTTCCATTGCACAACATTAAATAATATTTGGATATATTTCTATTATTATAGCTTATACTGAAAATTCACATATTGTCATGGTTTGTGCAATAAGAAACAGGGACATTGAATGCTGCACTATTTTATTTTTATCTCCTGTTCAAAGGGCATTTACTTAATTTTCAATACATGTTGTTAACACAGAAATTGGAAACCACCACTCTTTATTCCAGCCGAGGGACAATAAGTGTTTGTATAATTTAAGAAGGAAGGTAACAGTCAATTAAAGCTGCTATAATGTGAAACGAATCACTCACACTGGTCACGCACACTACTCCCTCACCAGTCAAATTATTCACTTCCAGATAAGCTACTAAACCCTTATGGGGTTTAACTAATTTACTGCACAGATACTGCATGTCTGTTATAATAACAGGTAGGATGTATTGGGGTCGACCATTTATCAGAATTAGACTACTTTTCTCAATTCGCAGAGAATTGCTCTGCCTACACCATTCCCTGCATCATAACCAGGCAGCCCCATATGGCCTGCAATGTGGCAGCAAGCAAAACTGACACTCTCTTTTTATTTGTCAGATAAAGTGGAGAGGGGGCAGTGGGGGAAAAGAGTGAGTGTGTCTCTGGAGGAGCTCAGAAAAGTTTTGCAAAGGATGTGAGATACTAATAGACCTACTGCTGGAATTTTAATCATCTTCACACTTCTCTACATATGACAAGCAGGCACACTTGTTTACAAAGTTAATTATGTGTTAATGACTATGTGACAAATTGCAAATAAGGATATAACAAAAATCAGAAAGATAAATGACAAATTTTGAGGCAGGGTAAGGAATACTAAAAACTGTTTATTTGCCTCACCAGTTATTATTTGTACTGAAGGAGGAATCTGCATGTTTCTGTAATAATTGCCTTATTAGTAAGGATTGAAACGTGCTGTTTCTTAAATGAACTTAGCATATCAAATTACGCTTATAGCAATAAGCAGCAGAAATAATCTGCCACAACTTTACAGATATATTTTGGGTTCAATATCAAATTCTAAAATTTTGCTTTATAAAAAAGTGATTTTTCCAAAAGTAGACATATGTACACTTGGTTCCAAAATTTACAATGAAAAGAGGGGAGCAGCAAGGATAACAATAAATGTTTTAACATGACAACACTGCATGAGAAATTGCATGAACTACCCTAAATCAATCCTACTTAATCTATGGTGAATATCTCTCATCAGAGAATCTCTCTCTCTCTCTTTGTACAGCATCCTTTTTGATGAACACAATTACTCTGCTACAATGCGCGTTTCGTTATCGTGAATTCTTCGTAACATGATTGCCAAACTGGGGACACTGTTTTTAAAGCGTGAACTTTTAAAATGTGTTTTGGCTGTAACATGATTATGTCACCAACACTTTAATTGATGTTTCTAAAGCACAATTTTTCTATGAGACAGGATTGCACAAGAACGCAACCATTGCATTATAGAAGAACTATCTGTAATGCTATGGTACAACAGAGCAAGTGGATAGTACATTACTCAGGCTAAATCTAATAGACAAATTTATTTGCAATATGTCTAGAGTCATATCGCACAAAAACAGACCATTTGATTGAAGGTGTCCATGCCAACTGAGTTTCCCAAACTAAATTAGTCAAACTTGCTTGCATTTGACCTATATCCCTCTAAACCTTTCCTATTCATGTACCTGTCCAAATATATTTTAAATATTGTAAACAATTCTTGCAATTACCATTCATCTGGCAGTTCATTACACATACCCTCTTTTTAAAAAGGTTGCCCCTCAGGTCCCTTTTAAGTCTTTCTCCTCTCACCTTCAATATAAGCCCATTGTTTTGAACTCTCCCACCCTAGGGAAAAGACATTTGCTATTCACCCTATTCATGCCCCTCATGATTTTATAAGGTCACCCCCTCAAACTCCTGCAAAACGATAGCTCAGTGGTTAGCATTGCTGCCTCAAAGCACCAGGGCCCTGGGTCTGATTCCAGCATTGGGACTGAGCTGAGTTTGCATATTCTCCCAGTGTCTGTGTAGATTTCCTCCCAGAGTCCAAAGATGTGCAGGTCAGGTGGATTGGCTATTCTAAATTACCCATACTGTCCAGGGATGTACAGGCTAGGTGGATTATTCATGGGAAATTCAGGGATAGGGTAGGGGAATGGACCAGGGTGGGATGCTCTTCAGAGGGTGGGTTTAGACTCGATGGGCTGAATGGCTTGCTTCCACACTTACTTACAATTCCAGTATTCTCTATTTATAAACACAGGTTCTCATTCTTCCTGCCAAAGTGAATTTTTGCACCTTATATTCCATCTGCCAGATTTTTGCTCACTCACTTAATCTTTTTAAATCCTTCTGTAACTCCCTGTGGCTTCTTTGCCATATACTTTCCTCCTAATTGTGATGAAACTGTTCCTTTAACCCGATTATGTTGTCCTTGGTTTTTTTTTCAGACAGGTTGGAAATGACACAGGTTCTGAAAAGTCTGAGTTTGGAAGGGTTTTAGGGCCAATGTGTTTACAGCTAACATATACTGCCTCAGGCAAAAGGCTTTCAAGTTAAAATAAAACACTTGACTAATGAAAGGGGAGTGGCTGGTTCTCCCAGCTCAGCTTTTTTCTGGTTTGGTTGTAGTAATGAAGAAAGGCTGCTGGAAGCAGGTCTCAAAGGTGGTTCTCTCTCTCTGACTTCAAATCTGTATGAACTTGTTTGATTTTACCTTTTGTGTTTATGGGGATTGTTGGAAGTATTTTGGAACAGCATCATTAAGTCCGATGATCTGCTGGGCTTTCGGATAGGATAAGTTATTCGGTATTCTGCATTCTGTTCTTTGTGTTTCATTCAGTAATCTTGTAAATAAATTCATTTTTGTTTTAGATAATGTGGTTTGACCAGCTGATTCTCTGAAATATTGACAGTATACTTGCCTAAAACAAAACTCGCAAAGTTAAGGTCTAAGCTACCTCCTTGAAATGTTTTGAGGGGGTCTGGCCTGGTCCATAACACTACCTTGGTGCAGTCTGCAAATTTAGCTTCCCCGCATTTAGTCCCCTCATTGAAGTCATGATATAAATTGTAAAACGTTGAGACCACAACGCAGATCATGGTGGGGTACTGCCACATCCTGCTAATCACTCAAAGACCCATTTATGCATACTCTGTTGTCTGCCAGTCAGCCAATCTTCTATCCATGTCAGTATGAAGTCGCATGTCAGCATAAAAATAGGGAAACATATGGTTGAAACAAACTAGTTGAAAATCCTACATGGACAGCATTCCTTCTACTATTCTGAATGGAATTTGACATCTAACATCAAAGTAGTTCTTTCCCACAGGCAGATAAACAGATTATGAATCAATTTCACCATTGAAGTAGATCTTAGACTTCCGGTCTTCTGTGGGTTGATTGCTTTTGACCTTGACTCACACATTAATTAGCTTTGCTGTCCTCAAACAGATAACTTGGCACTGATGTGACTGGAAGCATTGCATATATTAGTTCTCAAAAAGGTAAGGGAATTGAAGGTGCAATTAACTGTTAAGAACAGGCAACTGTGAGCAGCCATGTGGGTTTTCCTCCAAAGCCCATGGTTATCTTTAGCTAGGATTTATGTATTGTTTCACACTCCCATACGAACACAAATAATCCTCTTCCAATGACATCTGTCAGAAACTCATTTACAATTTAATATTTTGAGCAAATAATTTAAAAAAGGTTGAGGAGGCTCTGTCTCTATCACAGTGCAGTACTGGAACATGCCCTATCAATGCCTATGTTTGCTGCAGGTTATGTGATTTGTAATTTGTGTGCTCCAATTCTCCATCATAACAAATTCAGCAGACAGTGAAATTGCCAGTTCCTCAGCTAGCCAGTCAGCATAATCGCTTGCTGCCACAGATTTACTCAAACATTTACAGTTGTAATGTAAGTACATTCATGCTTTAATGTGTAAATTAGATACATGGGGGGTGGGGAGGGTGAGGAGCTGAATGGGATGGATTTTACTTCAGTAGTGCATTGGATAGTGTATGGTCAGGTGCAAAACAGACATTTGTGTCAGGACTCAAGGAGGGTGCAGCTTCAACATCCTGGGAAAATGTAGTTGAGGGTGGTTGAGGCAAGTATGAGCTCTAGTTTAGCCTGAGCAATTATTTTACTTAATTTCATTAGAATTCCTTTAAGCTTCTCATTTAAAGGTAAACTTTCGGAGGGTTCCAAGTTGAGGCAAATTGCCCAGTGGAATCTTTAAATTCCTGAGCAATTTCTTCAGTGTTCTACCACTGGGGTTCCATGGGGTCCCCATTTGCAACTCCTATTTACAATGGAGTAATGACCTGTTGGCCAGTCAAAAATCTGACCCATAAAACTGCTGTGTCGATGAAATTACTGTATTGTTGCAAAATGGTATTCGGTTCACCAATGCACATTCAGGAAGGAAATCTGCCACCCTTACCTAGTCTGACTTAAAATGCTAACACACAGGAGGAGAGGCAGACCATTCATGCATCAAGTCTTCTTTGCTCCTCAAAGAACTGATCATCCGCAACCTCACTCTCCTGCCTTTTCCCCATCAGCCTTCATTATCTTATGATTAAAAATCTGTCTATCTAAGCCTTGAATAGACTTACTGACCCAGTCTCAAGAATTCCACAGATTCACAATCCTGAGAGAAAAAATTCCTGCTCATCTCCATCTGAAATATGCAGCTCCTTACTCTGAGATTATGTCCTCTGGCCTTAGACTCTCCCAGAAGGGGAAGCAACATTTCCGATCTGTTCTGTCAAGCCCCTTGCGCACCTCATATGTTTCAATAAGGTTACCTCTTATTTCTTTATATTCTAATGAATACAGGCACAATCTATTCAACTTCTCATCATAAGACAATCCTTCCACACCTCATATCAGCCTAGTGAACCTTCTTTGGACGACCTCCAATGAAGTATATGAAGCAGGCGGGGTTTTGCATGTGATTGATTTTGACAGGGTGGGGTGGATGGGCGAGGTTTGGCTCCGGTTGCAGCTTGGATGGGGGGATAATCTTAAATATGATTCCTCCAGCTCGAGTGCCAGTTATGAGAAGCACTTAGTGGAACAACTACACAGAGTGAACACAGAGTCAAGTGCATCACCATTAATTGCTAACTGTGGCTGTCACTGAATTGGCTGAGTCCTGAGGGACATACCTGCCAAACTGGCCCTGCAAGACAGAAACTCTCATCGTCATCAATCCACCCGTCACAAGTGCATCTGTCCTGACAGTATTCCCACTGTCTTTGTCAAGATAATGTGCCACTTTCAGACTAAGAATACCCTCCTGAGTGACATTACCAGTACAGTAAATGGGTTAACTTCAGAACGGATCTAGCAACTCATACTTGGACATCCGCGAGGCACCATGGTTCATCAGTTGCAAGAAAATTGTTTATCAATGCAACCTGTAACCTCCTGGCTCAGTAAACCTCTTATTCTACCGTTATCAATTAGCCAGAGAGCAAACATAAGTTTGATGAACAGTGTAGGAGCTATATCATGACCAGCACCAGAATATACTTAAAAATAAAGTGCCAACCTAATAGAGCTACAAAACAGGACTACTTGCATGCCAAACAATAGAAGAGGCAGGCGATAGACAGAGCTTGATGATCCCCCAGCTGACACATTAGATCAAAGCTCAACAGTTTTGCCACAGTGGACATGGTGGACATTTAGGTAAAAACAATGACTGCAGATGCTGGAAACCAGATTCTGGATCAGTGGTGCTGGAAGAGCACAGCAGTTCAGGCAGCATCCAACGAGCAACAAAATCAACGTTTCGGGCAAAAGCCCTTCATCAGGAATGAAGGCAGTGAGCTGGAAGCATGGAGAGATAAGCTACGGGAGGGTGGGGTGGGGAGAGATTAGCATAGAGTACAATGGGTGAGTGGGGGAGGAGATGAAGGTGATAGGTCAGGGAGGAGAGGGTGAACATTTAAACAACTAACTGAAAGAAGAAGTTCCAAAAACATTCCCATCCTCAATGGGGGGACAGTCCAGCTCATTAGTGCAAAAGATAAGATTTAAGCATTTGCGTTCATCTTCAGCCAGAAATGCTGAGTGATCGATCCATCTCAGCCTCCTTCTGAGCTCCTCAGCATCACAGGGCCATTCTTCAGCCAATTTGATTCATTCAACATGATAAACGGGAGATGGCACTGGTTGTGACAAAGACTATAGGAACTGACAACATCCCGGGTTCACCAATGAATACTTGTGTTCGAGACTAGCTGCCCAGAGAAAGTGAGGACTGCAGATGTTGGAGATCAGAGTTACACAGAACATAGAACATAGAACAATACAGCACGGAACAGGCCCTTCGGCCCACTATGTTGTGCTGAACATCTATCCTAGATTAAGCACCCATCCATGTACCTATCCAATTGCCGCTTAAAGGTCGTCAATGATTCTGACTCTACCACTGCCACGGGCAGCGCATTCCATGCCCCCACCACTCTCTGGGTAAAGAACCCACCCCTGACATCTCCCCTATACCTTCCACCCTTCACCTTAAATTTATGTCCCCTTGTAATACTCTGTTGTACCCAGGGAAAAAGTTTCTGACTGTCTACTCTATCTATTCCTCTGATCATCTTATAAACCTCTATCAAGTCACCCCTCATCCTTCGCCGTTCCAACGAGAAAAGGCCAAGAACTCTCAACCTGTCCTCGTACGACCTATTCTCCATTCCAGGCAACATCCTGGTAAATCTTCTCTGCACCCTCTCCAAAGCTTCCACATCTTTCCTAAAGTGAGGCGACCAGAACTGCACACAGTACTCCAAATGTGGCCTAACCAAAGTCCTGTACAGCTGCAACATCACTTCACGACTCTTGAATTCAATCCCTCTGCTAATGAACGCTAATACACCATAGGCCTTCTTACAAGCTCTATCCACCTGAGTGGCAACTTTCAAAGATCTATGTACATAGACCCCAAGATCCCTCTGTTCCTCCACCTGAC
Source organism: Hemiscyllium ocellatum (assembly GCF_020745735.1). Classification (NCBI taxonomy): domain Eukaryota; kingdom Metazoa; phylum Chordata; class Chondrichthyes; order Orectolobiformes; family Hemiscylliidae; genus Hemiscyllium; species Hemiscyllium ocellatum. Next base: position 126,271,462 of record NC_083402.1, read on the forward strand.
TAAGAACTCTACCGTTAACCCTGTATTCCGCATTCTTATTTGTTCTTCCAAAATGGACCACCTCACACTTGGCAGGGTTGAACTCCATCTGCCACTCCTCAGCCCAGCTCTGCATCATATCTAAGTCCCTTTGCAGCCGACAACAGCCCTCCTCACTGTCCACAACTCCACCAATCTTAGTATCATCTGCAAATTTACTGACCCACCCTTCGACTCCCTCATCCAAGTCATTAATAAAAATTACAAACAGCAGAGGACCCAGAACTGATCCCTGCGGAACTCCACTTGTAACTGGGCTCCAGGCTGAATATTTACCATCTACCACCACTCTCTGACTTCGACCGGTTAGTCAGTTTTCAATCCAATTGGCCAAGTTTCCCTCTATCCCATGCCTCCTGACTTTCCGCATAAGCCTACCATGGGGAACCTTATCAAATGCCTTACTAAAATCCATGTACACTATATCCACTGCTCTACCCTCATCCACATGCTTGGTCACCTCCTCAAAGAATTCAATAAGACTTGTAAGGCAAGACCTACCCTTCACAAATCCGTGCTGGCTGTCCCTAATCAAGCAGTGTCTTTCCAGATACTCATAAATCCTATCCCTCAGTACCCTTTCCATTACTTTGCCTACCACAGAAGTAAGACTAACTGGCCTGTAATTCCCGGGGTTATCCCTATTCCCTTTTTTGAACGGGGCACAACATTCGCTACTCTCCAGTCCCCTGGTACCACCCCCGTTGACAGTGAAGACGAAAAGATCATTGCCAACGGTACTGCAATTTCCTCTCTTGCTTCCCACATAATCCTAGGAGTTAAAGTGTGCGGTGCTGGAAAAGCACAGCTGGTCAGGCAGCATCAGAGGAGAAGGAGAATCGACGTTTTGGGCATAAGCCCTTCATTGGGAATTCGCAGCCCACCTAGCTAATCTGTTCCAGTACACTTACAACAGTGAAATTACCAGATAATGTGGAAAATTGCCCAGGTAAGTTCTGATCACACAAAAAGGAAAGCAAATCCAATCCACTCTATCAGTCTACCATCAATCATCAGCAAGGTGACAGAAAGGGTCTTGAACAGCATTGTCAAGAAACACTTGTCAATCACCAAACGCTCAGCTTGAGACCCACCAGCACCATTCAGCTCCGAACCTCATTTTCAAGTGGAGCTTGACATTAAGGCAACATTTGACAGAATGTAGCCACAAGAAACCCTAGCAAAACAGAAATCAATGGGAATCAAGGGGGGATAGTGAGGTTGGAGGGAGGGAGGTTGAAGCTAGTTTGAGTAATAATTGTTAGAAGGCAATTACCTCAGCCTCAGGATCTTGATATAGAAGTTCCTCAGAGCAATGTCCAAGGCCTAACCATCTTTAGCTGCTTCATCAAATGCCTTGTACCCAACATAATGTCAGAAGTAGATATATTTATTGATGATTATGTTCAGTTGCATTTTTAACTTCTCAGAATCTAAAGCAATCTATGTTTACGTGCAGCAAGATCTGGACAATATTCCGGCTTGGCAATGACCATTTATCACAGTAAAATAGCATCTACCTCTCCTTGACGTTCAACTGCATTAACAGTTTGGGTATTACCATTTAACCAGAAACCTGATGACCAACCATATCTTGTGAATGAATTTTTAAAAATGAATATTTCTTCTCCACATCTACCTAATCAAAATATTTCATGGTAATAAATATCTCGATCAGGTAACCAAACAGGTTCTGTTTTCTTCTGAAGACCTCCAGCCTGTTCAATCTTTTCTGATGGAATAAATTCTTAGACCTAGTATCATTCTAATAATTTTATTTGAATTTTTTTCAGTGCTTCTGTAACTTTGTAGTAATATACTAACTAGAATTGTTCACATTCTGCAATTGTGGTTGAACAAAGATTCTGATCAATTGTAATATGTCTCTACTTTACAGTTGCAGCCTTTTTTCTTCAAGTGGCTTTATTACTTTTAGTGATGTCCCTGGAAATTATTTCATTGATAAAAAGTGGAAATGATCTCCCGCTCTGAGGACGAGTGAAGATAATGGCAAATTTCACTCTCAGCATGGGCTTGAATAACAGTCGAAGAGGAAAACATGAGTAGACCTTACAGCCTGTCAAACTTGCTCGAAAGGTTCAATGTGATAATGGATGATCTTGGGTTCTACATTACTACCCACTCCCGATGTCCTTTGAGACCCGGACATACCAAAAATATGTCTATCCTCACCTTAAATGTGACAAGGAGGTGGTCACTCCCCAGACACAGGAGAAGAACAGCTGGGTTACAGCCAGGGGGAAGAAATGGAACTGACGGTCAGAGCAGGGATCCCCTGTAGCACTTCCCCTCAGCAATAAATATACAGTCTTGGATACTGCTGGTGGGGACAGCCTACCAGGGGAAAGCCATAGTTGCCAGGTCTCTGGCACTGTGGCTCAGAAGGGAAGGGCGGAGAATAGAAAAGCGCTAGTGGTAGGGGACTCAATAGTTAGATGGATTGACAGGAGAATTTGTGGTCAGGAACAGGACTCCCGGAAGGTATGTTGCCTCCCTGGTGCCAGGGTCCGGGATGTCACCAATCGGGTTTACAGGATTCTCAAGGGGGAGAGTGAGCAGCCACAAATCGTGGTACATATTGGCACCAATGATATAGCCAGGAAAGGGACTGAGGATCTGAAAAGTGACTACAGAGAGTTAGATTGGAAGCTGAAGAGCAGGATGAGTAGAATAGTGATCTCAGGTTTGCTACTGGTGCCACAAGATAGTGAGGTGAGGAACAGTCAGCAAATGCAGCTGAACACGTGGCTGCGAGGCTGGTGCAGGAGGTAGGGCTTCAGATACCTCAACCATTGGGATACCTTCTGGGGAAGGTGGGACCTGTACATGAAGGACGGGTTACACCTGAACTGGAGGGGCACAAATGTCCTGGGTGAGAGATTTACTCGTGATTCAGAAGGGTTTAAATTAGTTTGACGGGGGCGGGGGACGGGAGGGGGGTGGGAATCAAAGCCACGTATCTGAGAGGGGGACAGTTGCAGATGGGGCAGTGACAGGATGTAGTGAATCTATTGGGAAGGTTTCTCATGCAATGAAACAAAGGGATTGGTTGAAATGTGTCTGCTTTAACGCAAGGAGTGTCAGAAACAAGAGTGATGAACTTAGAGCATAAATCAGTACTTGGGGCCACAATGTTGTGGCCACAACGGAGATGTGGGTTTCACAGGGGCAGGAACGATTGCTTGATGTTCCAGGGTTAGAACGTTTAGAAAGAACAGGGAGGGTGGAAAAAGAGGAGGGGGTGTAGCACTACTAATCAGAGAGTGCATCACAGCTACAGAAACAAAGGTTGTTGAGGAAGGTTTGTCGACTGAGTCAGTATAGGTGGAAGTTAGGAACAGCAAGGGAACAGCCACCGCATTGGGGTTTTCTACAAACCACCTAATAGCAGTAGAGAAATTGAAGTACTCATAGGTGGGAATATTCTGGAAAAATATAGATATAGCAGGGTTGTTGTTATGATTTCAACTTTCCCAATATCGACTGGAACCTCCTAAGTGCAGATGGTTTGGATGGAGCCATTTTTGTCAGGTGTGTTCAGGAGGGTTTCCCTACTCAGAATGTAGACAGACCGACAAGGAGAGAGGCCATTTTGGTTTTGGTGTTCGGCAGTCAGCCAGGACAGGTGTCAGATCTTGTGATGGGAGAATACTTCGGTGACAGTGATCACAACTGCCTCACATTTACCATAGCCTTGGAGAGGGAAAACAGCAGTTACCAAGGGAAGGTATTTAATTGGGGAAAAGGAAATTATGACACTATTAGACAGGAGGTCGGATGTACAGACAGGGAGCAATTGTTCCACAGAAAGGGCACAGCAGACATGTGGAGACTATTTAAGGAGCAGTTGTTGCCAGTGATGCACAAATTTGTTCCTCTGAGACAGATAAGAAGAGGTAAGATTAAGGAACCTTGGAGTTCCTTAACTGAGAACAGAGGAGCTTCTCGTCAAAAGGAAAAAGGCAGCTTACGTAAGGTGGAGGAAGCAATGATCTAGCACAGCTTTAGAGGATTACAGGCTTACTAGAAAGGAGCTCAGAAATGGACTGAGGAGAGCCAGGAGGGGGCACAAGAAAGGCTTGGCAAGAAGGATTAGGGAGAACCCAAAGGCATTTTACTCACACGTGAGAAATAAGAGAATGATCAGGGAGAAGGTAAGGCCGATCAGGGATAGCAGAGGGAACTTGTGCGTGGAGTCTGAGCAGATAAGGGAAGCCCTAAATGAGTTTTTTTGCTTTGGTTTTCAATAAGGAAAGGGACCTTGTTGTGAATGAAAATTTTGAGGAGCTGGGATACAGGCTTGACCAGATCACGATTGATAAAGTTAATGTGCTGGAAAGTTTGGAAAACATTAAGATTGATAAGTCCCCAGGGCCAGACCAGATTTATCCAAGGCTGCTCCTGGAAGTAAGCAAGGAGGTTGCTAAGCTGTTGGCGAGGATCTTTGCCTCCTCATTCTCCACGGGACTCGTACCAGAAGATTGGAAAGAGGCAAATGTTGTTCCTCTTTTCATGAAGGGCAAAGGGGAAATCCCTGGCAATTACAGACCAATCAGTCTTACGTTTAAGTTTTGGAAAGAATTCTGAAGAATAGGATTTGAGATTATTTAGCAGAGCATAATGTGATTAAAGGCAGTCAGCATGGCTTTGAGAGGGGCAGGTCATGCCTCAAACACCTTTTTGAGTTCTTTGAGGAGGTGACAAGGCAGGTCAACGAAGGTCGAGCCGTGGATGTGGCATATATAGACTTCAGCAAGGCATTTGACAAGGTTCCCCATGGTAGGCTTATTCATAAAGTCAGGAAGTATAGGATACAGGGACATCTGGTTATCTGGATTCAGAATTAGTTGGCTGACAGAAGGCAGAGAATGGTTGTAAACGGAAAGTATTCTGCCTGGAGGTTCAGTGTTGCGTGGGGTCCCGCAGGGCTCTGTTCTTGGGCCTCTGCTCTTTGTAGTTTTTATAAATGACTTGGATGAGGAGTGAGTTAGTAAATTTACAGATGACACAAAGGTTGGAGGTGTCATCGATAGTATTGAGGGCTATTGCAGGCTGCAGCGTGACATAGACGGGATGCAGAGCTGGGCTGAGAAATAGCAGATGGAGTTCAACCTGGATAAATGCAAAGTGATGCATTTCAGAAGATCGAACTCGAAGGATGAATATAGGATTAAAGACAGGATTCTTGGCAGTGTGGAGAAACAGAGGGATCTGGGTGTGCAAGTACATAGATCCCTCAAAGTTGCCACCCAATTGGCTAAGGCTGTTAAGAAAGCAGACGGTGTTTTGACTTTCATTAACAGGGGGATCGAGTTTAAGAGCCACAAGGTTTTGCTACAGTTCTACAAGTCCCTGGGACTTAAGACTTGGAATATTGTGTCCAGTTCTGGTCGCTCTATTAAAGGAATGATACAGAGGCTTTGGAGAGGGTGCAAAGAAGGTTTACCAGGATGCTGCTTGGACTGGAGGGCTTGCCTTATGAAGAAAGGTTGAATAAGCTCAGACTTTTCTCTCTGGAGAGAAGGAGGAAGAGAGGAGACCTGATCGAGGTATACAAGATAATGAGAGGAATAAATAGAGTCAATAGCCAGCGACTTTTCCCCAGGACAGGATTGACTGGTATGAGGGGTCATAGTTTTAAGATATTAGGAGAAAGGTAGAGGAGATGTCAGAGGTAGGTTTTTTATGTAGAGTTGTGAAGGCATGGAATGCATTGCCAGTGGTGATGGTGGAAGCAGAGTCATTAGGGACACTTAAGTGACTGCTGGACATGCACATGGATAGCAGTGAGTTGAGGGGTGCATAGGTTAAGTTATTATATGTTACATTAGGATTAAACCTCAGCACAACATTGTAGGCCAAAGAGCCTGTTCTGTGCTGTACTTTTCTATGTTCTAATCTCGTTTATGATAAAGTATCAACAACCCTCTGTGGAGGAGGATTCCAAAGCGTCACAACTCTGAGTGAAGAAATTTGTCATCTGAGCAGCATAGTTTTTTTAAATTCATTCATGGGATGTGGACATCTCTGGCTAGGCCAGCATTTATTGCCCATCCCTAATTGCCCAGAGGGCAGTTAAGAGTCAACGACATTGCTGTGGGCCTGGGGGCAGTCACATGTAGGCCAGACCAGGTAAGGACAGCAGTTTGCTTTCCTAAAGGACATTAGTGAACCAGATTTTTTTCCCTGACAATTGATTCACAGCCATTATTGGATTCTTAACTCCAGATTTTTTTTACATTGAATTCAAATTCGACCATCTGCCATGGTGAGATTTGAACCTGGGATCCCAGAACATTACCTGTGTCTCTGGATTAACAATCCAGCAATAATACAACTCGGCTGTTGTCTCTCTTTGACAAGATTCATGTTGTTTCAAGTGTTTTAAGAAATATTTTGCTTTACTATTGTCCTTCAGGAGTGGCCCTCTGAAGTACAGCACTCCCTCAGCTCTACCCACTGAAGTATGTCTCACATTTAATATTTCTAGGGGATATTTGAAAAACAGGCCTGTAAAAGTAGGAATGGACCTTTAAAGGAATTCAACACATCAAAGGCCTGTCAGATAAAAAATTCTGAAATGGCTCTTCTTTTGCTCATAAGATAACATGGTTTTAGTTAACCGAATTGAGTGGAAGATCTCTGAACTACATCAGGAGCTTAAGGATTTTCGTTTTCAGTTTCCTTTCCATTATATAGCTAGCAACAATGTTATTAGATTGCTTGAGATACGGGGTATGGTTTTTAGAAACACTTGAGGACTTGTGAAGACCCTTGGGTTTTTTTCCACACTACAGGTGCTTTTCATTGCATTGTTTGGTTCTCTGATGAAGAAAACATTTAAGGAAAAGTAAACACGTTCATATTCAATGAAGGCATTACAAACACAGCTGCAAGTATCTTAGTACTCATCCTGAAATCTTTGTGTCTTAATCTAATAAAACCCAATGAAAGGAAACTGGGTTTCTTACTTAGAGTGGTACAGCAAAGCAGGAGGCCATTCAGCCAGGTAACTGTGCTGGTTCCTTAAGAGAGCTCCCCCTATTCATTTCACTCCCCTCTTGCTCCTTACCCATAGTTCTGTAAATGCTTCCTTTAATTCTTTTTCCAATTCCCTTTTTGCAGGTTACTTTTGAATGTGCTTCAATCTCTTTTCAGTCAGTACAATCCAGTTTATAACTCTCTGAATGAGAACAATTTCATAGTCTTTCCTCTGATTCAATTAGGAAACAAAGGAAGGAAAAATCTGAAGATTGCCTTGGCAGTCAAACTCCAAATATTCAGTTTAATTATCCATCATTAGTACTCTCCTGGATCATGTGAAACTATCAAGATGGATTTATTTTATTTTCTCCTGCCTTCTCCATCTGTCTTCCTCCAGTGCTCTGCTATTGATCCCAGTGGTGTGTGTTTGGATATTTTCTAACCAATCTGTTTAAGGATGCTCCTGCATACCTCTGGAGCAGGTTGGCCTTGAAACCAGGCCTTGCAAGCCCAGAAATAAGGGCACCTCTATTGCACCACAAGAACCCCTAGTGTTCTGTGCATACTCTGCTGTTCTGTGTTCTTCACTTGTCAGCACAGTGATCATCGTCAGATAATCTCACCATAGGAGTCTCTGGTACTGTGCTTGGTCCTGCTCTCAGACAACCACTCAAGAAACCCAAACTGATTATTCAATCTAAACTGGCAGGGTTAACAAGTGATTCATAAGAGCGTGCCTGCCATTTCTGAACAGATTATATAGTTTGTTAAATGATAATATGAGAAATCTAATGGAACATCGCTAACGTGCACACAATGAGTAAATTGAGCTATCTAGATGACATTAGTATCAGAGCATAAAAATTTGAATACAGATATAGGTAATCAGGCCCAACTGGATCATACTGATGTTATTCTTCGTAACAGCCTCCTCCCCCACCCCTCCCCAATTTAACCTATTAGCAGTTTCTCTATTCCTTTCTCCCTTATGTGGTTATCTAGCTTCCCTTAAATGTATCAATAGTATTATCCTGAAGCACTCCCTGTGGTAGTAAGTTCTATATTGTCACTGTTCTCTTCATACCGAAGTTTCTCCTGAATTCTCTCCTGGATTTGTCAGTGATTATCTTCTACTGATGATCTCTAGTTTCTGCATTGGATTAAAGTGTGATTTGGCCCCCATCTTCAGATCAGTGATCAGATTCTTGGTGAATCGCAGGCTCCTCAAACACTGCTCCTGGCTGAGGTTGAGGTAGGAGCATTGCTTTCTGAAGACCCATGGTGGATGGTATCTTAGCTGTAGATCACTCTTCATTTCTCCTCTGGTTTGGACATTCTCTCTCTGAAGCCTGTGCTCTACACCCCTGCCCTATTGCGGACCCAGTGATACTGCAACAATAGCCCACAACTATGAAAACCTGCCCTCCTGCTCCCCCCACCATTGTCAAGATGCAGTAAAATGCCATTCCAAAATCCAGAAATGCACCACAACATCTTCAAAGTACTTCCACAAACTTTGCAAGAGCAGTAGTAAATCAAAAGCACCCCAATCACGAATTTAATAATTGGTCCTTTAAGTAATGCTAATGAAGGGGTTGCTCATGCAGATGAATGCCCTTCCAGACTAGTAAACATATAGTTTTCACTGGACTTGAACAGTGTAAGTCTACAGATCATGCTTCATTTCAGCGTTGGAGGTTGTTTGAGGCATCAATCTGACACTGTAAAAGCTTCTATGGATGGGTGAATATACACCTCTTTTTTAGCAACATTCATTGCATAGGACTTCTGTACTGAGCTGAATTTTGTGATCAAATTCTGTGCTTCTATTTTATTCAACATTTGCACCACTTATGAAATGATTTAAATGAAAGCAAAATACTGAAAGTACTGGGCATTTGAAATAAGAACAGGAAGTGTTGGAGAAACTCATCAGTTCTAACAGCATGTGTAGAGACAGAGAAGGAGTTAAAGTGCTGAATCCTATGTCTCAAGAAGATGACAGTTTAGGTGAATTGATCATACCAAGGATCTTGCAATTACTGAGTCTAGTCAGGTTGGACTATAGTTTTTTTTTGGAAGAAATGAGGAAAGGGAGAGAGATATTAATTTGTAATTCCCTCTCTGACCACCTTAATTAGTTTCACAGGTCTAAGGAGCAAAGTTCTGTTGTTCACCTTGATCTCCATTAATGGATTTGAGTCTGTCTGGTTTTCCCTCCTTGTCTGTTCATTACCATTTCTGACTGGTACTTGTTCAGCAGATATTTCACCCACATATTTGTTGTGTGGAGGCCAGTGCTTTACCTGAAGAGGAGGGTTGTTTCTACAATTAACAGAAGTACTTGTGTTGGCATCAAAACCAATGGGAAGAGAGAAATTTACTTTTGAGCATACTAGTCTAGATGATGAGGTAGGGCTGAAGGGTCTTGTTTTACTCGCCATGGAATTTTTTTCTCAAAACAATCCCAAGGAATCAGCGGACAGATTGAAAATTTACGATAACTGTGTTCTTGGTGTGCGAGGCTTTACCTCTGCATGAAACCTATACTGATTAAAAAGGCACTGGCTTATTTAATTGCTCATTATCATAACATCGAAAAGTTAACTTTGTAAATGAAATACTAAACAACCTTAAATTGTTAATTTGATCTGTAAAGCCCAGAGAAAGAGTTAAGGCGAGAATCCACAATCTCTCTGTGAGTTATCAGCATTAATGCAAGTCTCACTCTGCCTTTTCATATCTCTCTGATCCCAACCAACAGAGAAAAAAATTTCAATAAAATACTTTTACCATTTTAACAGTAAAGAACTCCTGGGATTGGCAAAGTGCTCAGTCTATTCCAAGGAGAGGAGAAATCAGCAGCTCAAATATAATTAACCTTACATTGTCAATGCAAACTGCCGTTCACAGGAGCTCAACAGTCTATTAGCCATGTTTCTAACGACCACCACACCAGACAGCAGTGGTCAAAATTGGCTGCTGCCCTATTTTTGGGGAATTATGATTAATGACACTAATAATCTCGATGATTACTGATATGTGTGTCTCCAGTAGTTTATCATATTGCAGCAACTGCCAACATCCACAATAAACATGCTATCATTTACATCACATACATAGTGAATGCTTCTGCTAAGGTCATCCAAGACTGTATGCAAAGCACTTAGCAATAATCCTCATTAAACCCTTTGTTGCGACCAACAATAGAGGCGAAGAATTTTTTTAAAAAATTCTCTAGCTTTAACCCTTTGATGGATGTGGAGTTCTTTTTAACCCTGTACAGAAAAAGACCTTTTCTTAAATAAGTGTCAGTGCCTCAGTGAGTAGCTTTCAGACAGGCATGCTTAATGATAAAGACCTGGCTCTGAAGATGCTGCTGTAAACACTATGATACAAACTGGAAAAATCCAGCAGTGTAAATGCTCAATATGTTGCTCATTGCTTTTGCCACATCTGTTTAACCTTCCAACCTTTCAATCATCTGAGATCTTGGCACATCTCCAATTCTGGTCGGCCAATCATCCCTGACTTCAATCACTCCAGGTTTGCACTCTTGTCTCCGGGTGCTTGGTCTGGAATTCCCTCCTTGAACATCTCTGTCTCTCTCCTCATTTAAGACACTTCTTAAACCCTACTGTTTGCTCAAGGTTTTGGTCACCTGCCCTAAAATCTCCTTACATGGGTCAGAGTTAAAGTTTGTTTGAGAATGTTCCTGTGAAAAGCATTGGGATATTTTACATAGTTAATGCTCTATAGAAATAAAAGTCATAATCACTTGTAACACTAGTTTTCACTTTTAACTTTAATGGTTACTGCCTGTATAATAATAAATGCACCAGTCACAAGACAGCAGTTATCTTATTTTCATCGGAAATTCACCTGGGTGAAAAATGTTGCTTCTAGCAGTGACACTGTACAGTCACATGTACCATGATCAGAAGAATTGAAAAATCTGGTGACAACATACACTGATCTAAAGTTAGTTCATTAAAAAGCAAACTGTGCAGAAGATTGATAGGAAAGTTGCGAGGGTGGCAAGAAATCAGAGATGGCAGTAGCAAAGTAGCAGCATTTGTGCCTGGGTCCTGAGCCCAGGGCTCGTCCACATCCACCTGCCTTTTTCCTTTTCCTCCTCATTTTCTTTCCTCCCATCCCCTCCCTTTCTCTGCAGCATCAGTCCCTATCCTGGAGTGTCAGCAGTGGTGGGAGCCATGGCTTTCATGAAATGATGGTCCTAGGAGGCAGCAGCAACTCAGGCACCAGCTGCTTTGTAATGGTATGCCCAGTGTCGGACGTGTGCCCAGTTCAGGACTCAGCAGCTTCAGTGGTGGCTGCATTGCTGAGGTTGGTCCAGCGCAGACCCATGGGGACAGTGATGTTGGTGGATACAAGATGGCGCCAAAGAATGGCAACACGGTTCCAGCAATGGTGGTACGATGCCAGGTCACGGCTGGGCCTGGGTACCTAATGGCAAAGGCATTCCAGCTGCAGCAGTGTGCAGGGACTTGGGGCACCTGAGAGCTCACAGACTGAGGGATGGACTTTGTGGCTTTGATTTTCTTTGGCGGAGGCAGGGACTGATCTGTGCATTTCCTTTACTTGCATCTGTTTCTTTTACTTCTGCTTCTGTTTTTAATCCTGTCTTTTGTGTACAAAGATGGTGCTGGAGAATGGTGACTTTGTATACTTTTCACTATGCTCACGTACTCAAGTACACGTGGCAATAACACCGAAATCTAAATCGGTGTAAATTGAGAGGTGCACACAATGAGGAGGGGGGGTAGATTCATCCATGATTCAGATCCAATGAACCAGTTATCAGTGGGTTAAATTCTGGCAATCAAATCAGGCTGGAGAGTGTGGAAAGTGTCGGAATCTCTTGGAATTTATAGATAAGCTCTTCTCAGCCAGTAGCAGTACATTTAATATCTTATCAAGCACTGTTAGGATTAACGCGCACGTTGGCTATGGGGACCAATGAACATTTCTATGAAATTTGAACATGTCAAACAGACTGTATTCAAATAATTATTACTGTTCAATTATAGTAAATTATCGTTCATTGTGCCTAAGTTACAAGCAGGGGAAACAAATCTCAATGAGCTGCTGTTTTCTATTTGTTACATTTTGGCCAATAATTGTACTAAGTTCAGTGTTTCATTGTTTCTGTTGGCAACAAATAATAATAAATCCTTCGGGGAAGTCAGGAGAAACTTTTTTACTCACGAAGTGGTGAGAATGTAGAATGTAATATCACAAGGAGTGGTTGAAGTCAATATTGAAGAGGGAAGGTAGGTGACTACGTGTGGGAGAAAGGAATAGAAGAATACGTGCAGCGAGGATGAGATGGAGTAGGGTGAAAGAGATGTCTGCGAGGTTTAAAGGCCAACCTGGACCAGTTTGGCCAAATGGCCTGTTTTTGTGCTGAACATCCAGCATAATTCTTAGGAAATAAAGATGGCTTTTTTTTGACAAAGATTGCCTGCCTGAGAAAAACAGCCCACATAAAACTACAAAGCAGTTATTCACAGGCAACTGTCTGTACATTATCAGTGATTCTCGGAAGTTAGTATCAGAAGAATATTGAGTTAATGTGGGGAAGCTTGAATTAAAAAAGCATAAAGCACATGAGAACGGCTCATTCTTAATGCAACTTCCACAATGTATGCTGCTCCATATGATCAGTTTAGGACAGTGTCAAGTGGGTGGCACTCATCCCTGCTTCGGTAGACTCAAGACTCACTCCAAGGAGTAGTGGTCAATTTTCAATGTCTGCTTTGTAGCTAAACAGTCTGTGAGCTGGCCAAGATGGGACCTTGAACTGAAACACTAATTTAGTCCAAAGTTAGTGCGAGAAACCATTATGGTCATGCATTAAAGCTCACACCCTTTACAGCTGCTCAGAGGATTATTAAGGATCTGGTAAAGAATAAAACTTCCTCTTATGGCTCATTAATGAGCCCGGATATCATTGTGGCAGAAAGCACTTGGTCTGATGCCATCTCTTATGAATGACCACTGGGTGACTGGGTGTAAATTGATTGCTGAGGACTGAGTGTTGTTTCAAGCACACTCACTTTTCACTGCTCACTTCCAGCTGGAGGTTTGACGTGGAATTTTGAAATTCATCAGCAGAGTTTCCAGGGGATTTTGTCGGGACTTTCCAAATGCACTTTCAAAACGTCTTTGCTGGAATTTCTCAGAGAGTTTAACTAAAGTGAGTGACTACTCTACCTTATGGAAGTGACCAAGAGAAAGGAAGTGCTTGGTGATTGGCACGTTGCTCAGAATCCCCTTGGTCTAGACAAGGAATGGGGAGAGGACATGAGGCTAGGTCACATCAATGTCACATAGCTACTTGTGGGATCTTGTTGTGCATAAATTGACTGCTCTATTTCCTACATTACATGAGTGAATGCAGTTAAAAGTGCCTCAATGGCTGCAAAACACTGAGACTTTCATCCTGAGGTCATGAAAGGCATTACAGAAAATACAAGTCTTTCTTTGTAAGAGTCTAATTTGCAGGTGTGTTTAAATTGTGGATTTTGCATTTGAGATGACTTCAGAAGCAAAGTAATTCAGCAAAAATATTTGTTAACATTTTGTGTTTTGCACAAAGCCAGCAAGACATGTCCCTTTTGTTAAAAAATTATTGATGCGAGTAAAACAGATTTTTGTTGTCACAATGAGAAATTTGTTCTTTTAATGAGAAAGATTGAAACTGCCATCAAAAATCTCACTGCAAACAAATCCGTGTCAAGAAAAATTGAATACATTGGGATGTACAGAGTGAGAGAATTATGTTGTTTCTGGTTTGGGCATAATCAACTAATACTCCTCAAATTATATTCACTTCGAGAAACTGTTTCTAGCCCTCTGCAGAGTTTTCATTCCAAATCATTGGCATATATACAACTACAAAATATGTCACTAATCAGCATGATCAAGCAGCATTTTAAATTAGTTATCTTTTTCAAAAACATATTTTACCTCCAAACCATTCCTTTGTATAATTAAGAGTGACAATTTGGTGAAGTGTAATTACCAAGCTGAAATTAAGTTTTTCATACACACAAAAAAACAATTTTTAAACACAGTGACATAACATTTGTGTGACTAACCCAAATTTAACAAGCTTAGAATGGCTCCTTACAAAAAAATGAAAATATATTTCTTCAGTTAGATTGAGAGGCAGTTGTCAGTTCCTTGGAAAATTTTTGTAAAAACTTCCAAATGCACCCAATAGTATCTTTGCATCCAAATGTTCTGACTTAACTTTGAGGGCTCTGAAACCAACACAAATAGAACAACTGATTAAAAACTCACCATTGGTTAATTTATTTTGAGGAGGTGCTCAGCTGCAAGAGCAGGCAATTTCTACAGCAAATTGTTAAAATTAGGACAAATATTCGCAGAATCTCAAGTTGTACTGCATGTAAATTTGCACTTAAATGCCTGTGAAATTTTACACTGGTTAAATGATTCCTGGAGAATCACACTGAAAACAGCACAACCAAGAGGAAACTCAAAGCTTTATGCTAAGAGTCAACTCAAAAAAAAGGTACACTGGATTCAAAATCTGACTCTGCTTTCCTCCCACAGATGCTGCCAGACTTGATGAGTTTCTCTCCAGCTATTTCTGTTCTGATTCCAAAATATGAAATGCTGGCACATATAACCATAGGTACTGTGGGATTCAAACATGGGTCTGAATTCTTTCATGCTGGCAACAAGCACCTTTTTCTAAACATGGGCTTTGAAGGCTATATTGTCTGGGACAGAATAATGTTCACAATGGCTTCCCGATTTGAGCTCACCGACCAACTGACTCAGATGCATGACACCAAAGAAGAGGCCAGTTCAGTTAATTGTGCAAAGTAGGGCTCAGTCATCTCATAACATGCTTAAATTAGCCCAAGGACATGAGACAAGTTTTGACTGCAGATTTAGTATGACAAAGTAAATGCAACAGCATTTCAAGGTTCAGATGTAATTAGGTTAAGGTTTGGCCGTGTCTTTAACCATTCCTGTTACATTGTAGTAAAATTTATCATTTTCAGTTACGTATGAACTCAATTTCCATTAAAAGTATTCACACTTAGAAAATAAATGCTAAGTTACATATAGTTCACATGTAGAATTCATCCTCAACTATTACTCATTGATTGAAGAATTAGAAAGGAAAGAACCCATTTTTTAAAGAGAGTGTGGAATCTTCCCAGGTCCTCAATGATATGTGCTATGATAAGAAATTAAGGAGAATTGTAAGAGATGTCAAGCAAGGCCTTCCTCAATGACGAGACCAACACATCCCAATTTCCAACCAAGTCCCAGATGTTGAGGTAAGATTCTTGTTAGTGAGCTGTGAGTGGTTTATTCAATGGGATTATTGCTCATTATTACTGCCATTATTATCTAATCTCACTTCAGTAATTTCCAGTTTTCCATCCTCCTTCTCATCAGTCAGAAACTAGACGCCAATATTCCCTGACATAGTAGTCACAATGGGTACTTGGTGACTCCAGCTCACCACTTGCTCCTTTGGATTCCATCTTGGATGCCCAGCACAAGCATCTCAGGGCACGCTTCACAACGGTGACCACATGCACTAAGAGACCATGGATATCGGTATCTGACACATGTTGGCCTCACTGCATCATTGTGGCAGATTTCTGATCAACTTACAGTGCCCTTCTACATTTTAATGTGCACTGGCACTTCTCATTGCAATGCTGCTTTAAGGACACTGTACACTTCAGGACATGCACCCAGTTCATGGTTTGGACCAGGCTGCATCTCAGGGCTGCTTGCTTGGTCTCTTAGAGCATCCTCACCTTGCCCCGACAAAGTCCAAGAGGATGAGTTATCCTCGGGTTAAGGAAGACTATGTCAATTAGGAGGGGATCTCTCATCCAATGTATCAAGGGTAGCAAGGGCTTAGGCACTGTCAGCCAGCCAATTGGCCATGGGCTCTGTCTCACTTCAATCCAGAGAGTCAGCCACAGTTACAACAGTCAACCAATTCATTGGGGTTGGGATTTGGTGGGCACAGCCAGCTCTGAAAGCTTGTGTGCAATGAACATGAGGGTAGAGATCAGAGAACACTATTGTATTAGGGAAGTGAGAGGAATTTAATGCTGTGAATTGGAGGCAGCAACTTGGGATGTTGAGAGGCAAGGACATGAAGGTGGGAAGTAGTGGAGGGATTGGGAGGGTAAGAAAGAGATAGAAATTGTATATGGGTATAAATGTGTGTGACCAGTGTCTTCCTGCCCATCATTATGCACATTTCTCACAGAGGCTGTGGTCCATCATCCTCAATGAGTGAGCTGCAGCGTTAGTACTGACTAAGGATATCCCAGGACTAGTGTCCCTCTAATTCACTTCCTGGCTTTGTGGGCCTCCAAGGCCTGCATGTGGCAGTAACTTCCAGAACTGGAAAACAATGCTGCAATTTGTATACCATTGCCAATCACTGTGTCTTGAACGCTGGAGTGGCTGAGTGTGCGCGGCCATACAGTTTTGAGGAAACATTGCCCAGGACACAGTTTCTGAATTATGCCAGGTGCTAGAGCCAGACATGTGACCTGAAGAGGTAGGCTGGCCATCTTATCGTGATGGTTGTCAAGTTGACAATTACACTGACCTTCCATGTGACTGGCTCCTTCCAGTGTGGATATCTGTCAGTCATCCATCAATGCCATTTATGACAGATCACACCACTTCATCTTACTTCCTCATGGGGATATTAGTGCTGCAACCACGCAATAGGATTCAGAAATATAGCTGGCTTTCCCAGGTGCAGGTTGTGAAACACTGCATACACAGAATGCAGAGACGATCTTATCACAAGGAAGCTGAATTCATGGATGTAATGTATGGATTCCATTCCATTAATGTGCAAAAGTTTAGTGATCATTGGTACAATTTCCTAGAAGTTTGTGCATGGTACCCTGGGATCTCCATGATGCCCATTTCCTGGATAACTCGTGCTCACTATCTTTGGTAGGCCAGATTGCTTACAAGGATTAAGACAAGGGCTTCCCTCTGTTACTATTTCTGATGACTTTGTTACACAACCCCCTGGCTAAGGGCTAAGTGCTGAAACAATGCGGCACATCCTTCTACCAGGGTAATGGTTGAACATTTGATAGGTCTCCCAAAGATGAGGTTCTACCACTTGGATTAGCCTGGAGATCCTTGTAGTACACTCTGGACAGAGTATAATGCATAATCCTCACATGCTGCAAACAAAGGGGGTGTCATGGGTACTGATGAGCGACTGAGCAGGAAGTGTATAAAATTATGAAGGGTCTAGATTGAGTGGATATAAAGGATGTATTTCGATTAGCAAAGGTATCAATAATCCTGGTCATAGATTTATAATGATCAGTAGAAGGATTACAGGAGAGATAAGGAGTATTTTTTTCACCCACCAGGAGGTGGGAAATCTAGAACTCTGCCTGAAAGGATGGCAAACCATCACCACAAATACATGGATATGCATGTGAAGCGATGTCATGTTCTAAGCTGGGGAGTGGGAATAAACTGGATACCTACTTATTGGCCAGCACAGTTACTAAAGGCTGAATGGCCTCATTCCAAACATATCTCAGGTCCCCCTTCACACTCTTAAAATGTTCAATCCCTGATCATTCCAGCTGAAATGATAAGAACGTTGACTGGATTGGCATGAGTGGCAACTTGAAAAACTTACTGCTGTACCCTATTTCCTTGTTGCATAACATGGAATTACTAATATAAAAACAAAGCACGCCGGATGCTGAAAATCTGAAACAAAAACAGAATTTGCTGGAGAAATTCAGCAGGTCTGGCAGTATCTGTGGAGAGAAGGCAGAGTTAACATTTACAGTCCAATTTCCCTTTTTCAGAACAGGTTTCTGAAGAATCACTGAAACCGAAATGTTAATTCTGCTTTCTTTCCACAGACACTGCCAGACCTGCTGTGCTTCTCCGGCAAATTCTGTTTTTGCATGGAATTATTAATGGCTTCTGATGACATTATTATAATAAAATTCATTTGGTTCACTTTAGCTGTGCTGTCTCTTTGAAGGAGTGATTCCATTGAACCCATTCCACCGTTTTCCCCATAGCCCTGCAAAATTGTTCCTTCCATTGCATTTATCCAATTTCCATTTTAATGTTATTATTGAATCAGTTTCCAAACCCTTTCCAGTACTGAAACCTAATTTGTACTTTATTCCTTTTTCTCCCTGGACCATGTAGCACTCCAGTGTGGAAAGCACACCCAATAATACTCACGTCTTTGATAATATTGCTCGGGAAATCTTTACCAGACAGTGGACTATTGCTGGGCATTTCCTTAATTTTCTTTGCAAAATTACATACTTTTTCTTCCCCCTAGAAGTATAGAAAAATCTGGAACTCACGGGGAATGAGAAATATTGAAGGAGAAACATTTGCAGGGCTGTGAGGATAAAAAGAGGATGTTGGGGAGGTTAAACCAGTTGATTAATTGGCTAACTCTTTCAAAGAGCTAGTACAGGAACAATGGAATAAATGACTTGCTTCCACACAGTACGATCCAATGATTGAATAAATCCTACCAGTGGATGGTATTTTGCAATTGTCACAGTCTTGCATCACTGCTGCAGTTATATTCTTGCATGGTACTAAATTAAAGTACTTGTTAATTTATTATTTGAGTGACTGCGTGATCCACACAAACTAAAATGAAAGATGTTACAGTGCTAATGTCAAGCCCAAGTAATAAATGAGACTGTTAAATGCAATCATCTCAGAAAAATTCAACAAAGTGCTCACTGGTATTCATTGAAATTGGACTGACAGCGCAAATTATCTTTTAAGACCGTAACACACAATTACTGGTGAGGTCTCTGACCCAGACAAGCTTCACTTGTAGGCACTGAGAGAAAAGAGACCATAGAATTAGATGGTTCTCTTTTGTATCTCTACGACCTCATAGGTATTTTAATTCTGTATCAGCAACCTCACTGCTCACCCCACCCCACCCCCACTAAAGGCACTACCTGCTACCCTTTCTCATGAATTCTTAATATCCCAGCAATATAGCCCTCATTCATAATAAATTATGACCACACACCTCTATCCAGTGTATGCTGGCTCTTTTCTGGATGGTTCTTTTATGAGCCCTGAGTCACTATGAGACCTCGCCTTCATTTCTATAGGGACAACACAATACGTGGCCAACATCAGAACCCACAGTTACTGGATGTTAATTTTTAATCGTGTTTATTTTGGTCTGATAAAGAGGCCACCTGAGTCCCAGAACTTGAACAAAGGCCACTTTTCATGAAGAGTTGCACAGCTTGTGATGTGTAAGGTTTCTATAGTGATTGTAACAAGGTCACCTCATTGAATAAAAGTTCCCTGAATGGAGCTGTTAATCTGGCCCAGTCAGGGAGCCTTGGCTAACAGATATAAACGAAGTGTCAGAGGTTCTGTTCACTCTGAGAGCTGGCTCTGAGAAAGCTTGATAGTGTCAAGGACTCTCCATATGTAAATAAAGGGTGACTTGGTGATGCAATACCAGACTCTCTGGAGTTATTTCAGTTTTCATCACTTCTCATCAAGGCAATGTTTCAGACTTCAAGTTTGCACGTTGCTTCAAACCCCTGCAGTGACTGCAGATGCTGCGGGAGCAGCTAGTCACAGTTTCTCGGGGAAGTAATAACAGATGACGTGCACAAAAATGTGGGAACAAAATCCCTGTAGCAGATTTATTCACAACTCTCCAGGTGCTGCAGTGCTGCAACCTGTACATGAGTCTCAATTCCTACCAGTTTGTTAAGCTGTATAATGGCTAGAATTATTTAATTATAGAGGCAGAGACAATACTGGCTGCTCCTTGCTATCTTAGACTGTTTCTCTTTGATTTAAATGATCAGTGCTTCCAACAAACATATATTTAGTTCTCAATACAAGGAGAGAAAAACATTAAATAAATTCATAAAGAAAATTCAATAACTTTTGAATTGTTTAAATATTTTATATGTACTGAATACAGCAGTGAAAATTCTTAACAAATCATCTGATGTTAAACTATCATTGAATCGCCATGGTTGGATAATTACTTCAATAAGAAATGGGATATTTAAATAAAAATTGTTTCAATGAGGATTGTAAGCAAAAATAGCAGCACACTCATTCAATCATTGAACTTAAAAACTGCAACAGTGCAGAATTTTGAAATATACTTTGGTAATCTTGCTTGGTATTTAACTCTGTAAAGTCACAAATAATTTTTGGAAACTCAGCATGACTACAAATCAATGGGTGAGATCATGTACTGTCTTTGTGTCAAGTTGAACTCAAAGTGAAGGGATAATTGAACCAAAGCAGAGGATGATAATGTCAAGGAGCAGAAAGGGAAAGGAGGCCAAAGAGAAAAGAGATGAGGGGAAATGAAGGATGTATGTGTGACAAAAGACAAAGAACCAAGGAAGGAAAGGGTACCAAGGCAAAATAGATGAGGTTGTGGTCGTGAAGGATGAGTATAAGTTGCTGCAGACAAAGTATCTCTGGCAGAACATCTGCTTTTCATGACTGGATGATCAGGTAAAGAAAGGAGCAAAAAAAGTGCAGAAAATCTTTGATTTTTCAACATGTGAGAAGTATATAGGTTTTTCTAACACTGAAGAAGTTCCAACAGTTCACAAATTGCAGATGTTCCAATTTCAGTACTTCTAACAGGCCCAAGGCTGATTAGTTCAGTTGGGTATATCACCAGCACAGGCTCCAAATCACTTCATATTCATTCCTGTTGCAACATCTTTCTTATCCCAGTCTGCTGCACTAACTATTTACTTCTTCTTCTCTCCTACTTTACTGCAGTGTTCAGAATAACACAAAACACCCACAGAACTGGTTGAATTCTCATTCCGGCAGAGGTAGACTTGGAACCTGCCTCCTATTTTGCCTCCTTCATATGGAGTAGTGCACCTCAAGCTTGTTAATCAATTGTTGACAGTCCCAGTGAGTGTGACTAATTACCTATGTAATATGTCCCAGATGCCATTTTTAAAAATTGGCTCTCGTTTTATTATTTTAGAGAAGGAACAAAAAAAAATTAGAAAGATATCTATTTCCGTGCAGACAATGACTTCTGCGGATTTGATCCAGAGGCAAGGTGTAAATGATGTACAGTGGAATGGAATTCCTCATGGTGTTACTCACATTAGAAGAGTTAACATTAACTATCCTGAGCACAGCACTGCCAACACGCTTAACAGGTACTCCAGATCAATGAGGATACTTTGATAATGGAACCAAGTTGCCACAGAAACATTAAATGCATTTTGCAATAGAATGCTGTAACAAACCTAGTATTTCTACTCTGTACAGAATTTTACGAATACTTTTTATAATTTTAAGACATCAGTTAAGTCAGTATACTTGATAGGAGCCAATGAGGGTTTAATATATTTGAATTTGATGTAATAGGATGTATTTGGCAGTTGATACTTTAGAAATATTTGCAACTGGAGTGATAGCAAGTATTAAATTTATATGATTTGTTGGGAATAGAGAATTAGTCCAAACAAGTGGTACTGGCTGTCATTTGGAGTAATGGGCTATAGATTGGAGTGCAGTGAAATTGGAGAGATGGGCAAGTAGTTAATTAATGCAGATGACTGGAGATCATGGGCCAGATTTTCCAAGACATGGTAATCTCACACAGATAGACACTTGATCGCTTATTTTTTTAAACCAAAGAAGAAATCATCACGTTTCTGACAGGAGATTCTGATCAGGGCTGCTTCAGAAATTCAGGGAAATACTTCCTGTGATAATTCTCTCATGGTTGATAAAGTGTGGAGCTGGAAAAAGCACAGCAGGTCAAGCAGCATCAGAAGAGCTGAGAAGCCAATGTTTCAGATCAGAACCTTGCATCAGGACTGGGGAGGTGGAAGGGGACTGAGAAAGAAATAGAGGGAGGGGGTGTGGCAAGGAGAAAGGTAGGAGGGATGGTGATAGGTGGATGCAGGTAGGAGATGATTCTGATTGGTCAGTGGGAAGGGTGGAGTGGATAAGTGGGAAGGATGATGGACAGGTTAGGTCAGGTCAAAGGCAGGGGGGAGAGGGAGGGCTGGGCCTGAGATAAGATTGGGGAGTGGGGAGATTTGAAATCTGGTGAATCCTATGTTAAAGCCATATGGTTGTAAGCTCCTGAGGCAGAAGATGAGGTGCCCGTCCTCTAGTTTGCATGTGGCCTAATTTTGACGGTGGAGGCGGCCCAGGGTGGACATGTCACTGGGGGAACGGGAAGGGGAGTTGAAATGGCTAGAAATCAAAAGGTGGGGATGATTGGAGCTTATGGACCAGAGATGTTACCTAAACGGTCCCCATATTTGCACTTTGTCTCTGCAATAAAGAGAAGACCGCATCAGGAGCAATGGATGCAATAAATAAGGTTTGAGGAAATGCAGGAGAGTCTTTGCCAGACTTGGAGTGATTCTTTGGGGCCTTGGACGGAGGTAAGATGTTAGGTGTGAAGGCAGGTTTTGCACCTCCTGCGGCCACAGGGAAAGATGCCAGGTGTAGAGGAGAAGTAGGTAGGAAGTGTGGACCTAATGAGGGCATCATGAAAAGACTAGTCTCTATGGAAAGCAAACAGGGGTGAGGAGGGTAATATCATTTTGGCGGTGTCAGACTGCAGGCGGTAGAAATGGTGGAGGATGATGTGCTGGATCTTCCTCTCCTGCAGACCCAACCAGTCTCCCACCACCAACACTCATCCACTTGGCAGAACTGGTCCTCACCCTTAACCACTTTTCCATTCAATCCTCCCACCTCCTACAAACCATAGGGCTGGCTATGTGTACCCGTTTGGGTCTGAGCTATGCCTACCTTTTCGCGGGTTACATGGAACAGCCCCTCTTCCTCCGCTTCATTGATGACTGTGTCTGCGCTGCCTTGTGCTCCCACAAGGAGCTGGAAAAGTACATCTACTTCAGCCACACCTTTCTCCCTGACCTTTAAATTCACCTGGACCATTTCCGACACCTCCCTCCCCTTCCTGGACCTCTCTGTCTCCATCTCCGGCTCAGCACTGACATCTATTTCAAACCTCCCACAGCTACCTTGACTACAACTCCTCTCACTCTCCCCTCCTGCAAAGATGCAGTGCCATGCTCCTAAATCCTCCCCCTCCTCTGCATTTGCTCCCAGGATAAGTAATTCTACTCCAGCATAGCCCAGACATCCTCCTACTTCAAGGATTGTAATTTTCCCTCCCCCATGACCAACAATGCCTTCAACTGCATCTTCTCCATTTCCCACACCTCTGCCCTCAAATCACTGCCTGCAGCCTGACCCCTACAGTCCATCTTCCCTTCCCACCTATCGACTCCATTCTTCCCACAGTCACCTTCTACCTCCACCTATCACCATCCCAACTAACTTTGCCCAGCCCAACCCCCACCCTCTCTATTTATTTCTCAAACCCTTTCCTCCTCCCCAGTCCTGATGAAAGGTCTTGACCTGAAACATTAACTCCCATGCTCCTTTGATGCTGCTTGTCCTGCTGTGCTTTTTCCAGCTCCCCACTTTATCGACTCTGACTTGCCAGCATCGACAGTCCTCACTATCTCCAAGTCCTCTCATGGTGCATGAGTATTGGTGGAAAGCAATTCATGCCCCCTTTTCACAGCAGTCAGCTGCCACATACTGAAATCATAAATAGCCACTCCGATAACTGCAGAGAAATGGTTAGTTCATAAGATAAGTATGAGGTAACAATGAAGGTGGGTAGGATGCCAGGAGGCAGTGTTTAGAGGTGGACAGTGTGGATCTCATGTGGGTGGAAGAGAGTGGGTAAAAGGGTGGGAGTGGTGGTCTGGTCGAATGAAGAAGGAGGGGTTGGGTGAAGGGTAGAAGGCTCAAGAGCATGCAAAGGGGTGGCTCGGGTCCAAATTGGGGCAAGGGGCTGTCAGGTCCAGGGTAGGGCAGGAACATCGAAACCTCGGTGAGGGAAAAGTGTTGGCTCAGGATTCGGAGAATGTAAGATGTCAAATGAGGGGTGGGGTTGAGGGGGGGGGGAAGAAGGATTGTAGTTGGAGGTGTGTGAAGTCAATTTGACATCAGCTGAATAATTGTTCAGGAGTTAGGTTATGTATTTGATAGTTGTCCAAGAAAATTGAATCTATTACAGTTAATTTCATCAGAACCCCTGAATTCTCAGATTTAAAGAGACTTTGGAGGTTTCTAAGCATTGTGAATTGGCCAATGGAATCTTCAATTTCCCAGGCAATTCTCCCATTGTTTGCTACAATAAAAAATCTCGGGGTCCCAATGCACAACTCCTATCTACATTGGAATGATGACTGTCTAGCCATTAGAAAATCTGGCCAATGTGCTACAGTACAGGAATTAACAGAAAGCAATTTTGTCCATCATATTTCGTGCCAGAATGAAGAATGCATTTGTGCACTTTGAGACGTATCTTAGAAAGGAAAATGCTTCTCCTTATGTTAGTCTGCTCAGAATCAGAGAGATAGGACACAATTGATCTCAGACTGACATGTCTTATGCGTATCCTTTCTGTTTAAAGGGGATGCTTCAGCTTGTCATTAAGTTGGCTGATAGAAGTGGGTAGACCATTGTCTTAAATATCTGCAGGTGTATTGCGCAGAGACTGTGTCTGTAGCACATCAAAGTATTTAGAAGTGCCACAGACATTTAATCAGCTATTCGCAGTGAAATGATGCCAGGAAAAGTCAATGAGCAAAGCCGGATATGTAACTGCTTTAAGATACATCAGTGTGCAATCTGTGCCAAAAGATATTGCAAATTAAATTCTGCATCTACTACATAGGTGCATCTAATATACATGGGAGGTAACATGATATGCTTCGTGAAGGATTTATTTCTAAAATCTCCACTCATTTATACATCACAATACTCAACATTACCAAGTGGGCAGAGACTAGAAAAAACAATTACGATCAGGAAATTCTGTGACATATTCAAGTCCTTTACTCCAATATCATAAAAGTGATTTGCACGGTCTCCCAACAAACATGCAAAGATCCAATATTTCAAAACCAACCTGATTGCTAGAACCCCCACATCCCTGCTTCAAAAAGCCCCACAAAAGAAGAGATATTTTCTATTATCAACATGTAACTGTTCCTAAGCAACAAGGCAATAAACAGGCTGCAGATTTTTTTTTTGTTGACAAAATGAAGTTAATCCAAAGCCCAGCAAATTTTGTCTCAAATTGTGTACAGCCATCAAGTCACTGACCTCTGCTAATGAAGAATAAAATTGCACAAAAGTAGTGTCTTACGCATCCCAAAGCAGTTCACTGACAATGTGGAGTAACTAACTGTACCTAAACTGTTATGTAGAAAATATGGCAATTAGTTTGAGCATAGCTAACTCTGTCAAACAACAAAGGTGGTAAATGACCAGGTAATCTATTTAGTGTGCTGATTAATGTATAGATATTGTGTAGGACATTAGAAATAATGCATAAGCTCATCTTCAATTTTAAAATACTGCCCACCTGAGAGGGCAGGTTAGGAGCTTAGGCAAAAATGAAGCACTCCCTCAAGTATGCACTGGAATGTTAGTCTAGATTTTTGTGTTCAATTTCTAGAATGAAGCTTGCATCCATGATCATCTGACATAGAAACAAGAGTGTTACCCACTGAGCTGTCAAACAGTGTAGAATGGAGACATTTTACAGAAGAATATAAACATAATGGGTTTGTATATGGCGTGGGATGGTGTAAATGTATTCAGAATTTTTCAGTTACTTAGTAAAGAGAATTGTAAGATTTTCATCCCCAATTCATCATCCTTCCTTCCTTGTTTCATTTTTCCAGCATTGCCTTTATGTGTTTTGCAAAACTCATTCTAAATGTAGTTTGCAACAGTTTATATGTGTGCTGTGGAGTAAAATGATTTAGTTATGTCTGAAATTATAAATTTAAAAAAATGTAAACTATCAAGTGGTGCCAGCTATGTAAGTCACACTCTACCATGTGCAATGGTTTTTGGTTAGTTTTAGTAAAAGAGAGCCGGATTAATTGAGAAAGGGAACTGAAGGTTTGAAAAACATTCTATGGAGACACCAGTCCAGCTAACCTAATTAATAGAGCTCAAATTCTAACTCCCAGGATCCTAGATTTGAAAACCAAGTTTGGGTGCCAGAAGTTTATGATGAGCAGACAGGAAAGTAGACCTGTGAACACAATGAGACCAGCCATTATCTTATCAAATGGTACAGAAAGGCTAAAGGGGGCTGGATGACCTATGTCTACTCCTAATCCTACCTTACTATCACTCGGTTGCTTTTCCAGAAGAGACAGGGATATGAAGCCAATGGTCCTTAACGTAGGAAAAAAAAACAAGAAACATAAACTCCAGCGTAGAATATTTGAATATTGGATGATATAACATTTGAACCCCAAATGAATTAATATACTTTGCCAGATGCAACCTAGATATGAGTTGCAGGGACAGAGGGAGACATGCAAGGAACAGAGACATGACAGAAGGGTTGCTGATGCAGAGCCAACACAGGCATGCCTGTAGAATCGGCAGAATTATTGCTCCATAGCATGAACATCATTAAAGGAGTGCCAAACAGGTTGTGTTGTGGGATGCATCTCTCTGTTTTGATTGTTCTGCTGCTTTGCACTGGTTAGTACACAACCAAGGAGCTGTGCCTTTGAGTACAGCAAATAGACTCCACCAGTATATAACAAGCAGCAGGAGGTACCTTTTACTTTTCATAAGTTTTTGAAGGATTTTTCTTTGTGTCAATTACTCTTATAGAAACAAACATATGAAAATAGAAATCAGAATCACGATAGGCAATTCTTCCCTTTGAACCTATTCCGTCACTCAATAAGATGATGGTCGATCTGATTAACTCGACTTTCTTGTGTGCTGCTATAATTCTTGGCTGTTTTGTTCATCAAAGATGTATCTAAATAGATCGTGAATAAATTCAATGACCACGTCTCAACTGCTTTCTTGGTAGAAAATGCCACAAACTAACAATGCTGAGAGCCACAAATATTCCCCTCACTTTCATCGTGAAAGGAAGACTTCGTTTATTTTTAAACTATGCCTCTGTGTACTAGTTTCCCCCACATGAGGAAACATTTTCCTACTATCTAGCCTATCAAGATCCCTGAGAATATTCTATGTCTCAATAAGAATATCTCTCATCCTTCTATACTGCAAAGGATACATACCCAACTATTCGCCTTTTGGACAATAAGCGTCTCACCTCAGGAATTAGTTGAGTGCATGTTCTCTTGAAAAATTTCAAATACAACACTTAATTGCTCAAATGATGCGATCAAAAGTGTACACAGTATTCCAACCTACATTTATGCTTAGCTTTGTGTCATTGGAAAATTCAGCTATCATGCATTCATCCAAGCTATTGACATGGACTATATATAGTTCAGACACAGCACTGATCCCAGAGCTACAGCTTGCCAGACTAGTAATGACCCCTTTATTCCCACACATAACTTCCTATTAGCTAGACAATCCTCTTTTTCTGCTAATGAGGGGATTATTAATAATATACCCTTTGCATCATGAGCTTTTACTTTATGTAGCAAACTTGTTATGCAGCACCTCATCAAATATTCTTTGAAAACTCAAGTGCACCATATCTACAGGTTTTCTTTATCCACGTAGCTTGATACTTCCTCAAAGAACTTTAATAAGTTAGCTGAATGTCAAGAAACTGCAACAAGAGGCAGAAATTAAGTGTTTGTTTGGACTGAGTTTTCACTTGATTTTGATTTTCTTTTTATCAGTTCAGAGTGTCTCTGAAATAAACGCTCCTAGTAAGAAGGATAATTGCTTTGGGAAATTCCTCTTGCTCTTCAGTGACTAAAGTGAACAGGGAATTCCAGAAAATTGTACAGAGAGATTTGCCAGTGTGTCATGCAGGTTGGAACTTCCAAGTTGACCAACAAACTCCACCAGGGAGTGGTAGAGGCATAGGAGAATTGAGGAACCAGGCTGTCACCCAGGGCTTTGTTTTAACCCTTTCAGAGCTGTCCAAGTGTTCTTGTTGGAAAATATTCTCAAGAATTTGAGGTAATGGGGAGCCCCACCTTCTAAACCTATTACTTCTTCAACCTCGAAGCCAAAAGCACTCAAGATTTGGAAGTTCCTCTCCAAACCACTCCTGACATGGAACTGTATTGTCATTTTATCACAGTCTCTGGATTGAGATCCTGCAATGCCTTGTCGAGCAGCATTGTGTGTGTACTGCCCCCCCCAATGGACTCCAATGCTTCAAGATATTGGTTCACCACCATTTTCTCAAAGGCAATTGAAATTGGCAATAAACGTAAGCCTTGATAAGAACAAATTAAAATGAATTATTCTCAATCACAGACATGCCTATAAAATGCATGTAAATTCGATGTCAGTATATACTTTTGCATCAGGAAACTTGCTTGAACTGAAATACTCTAAATGTTATGGTCTTGAAAGATATGTGTCATACTGTTAGCAATTCTACTTTGAGCTATAATGTTTCACGCAGACTTGGTGAGCTGAGTAGATGGTGTGGAAGAGGTAACTACTTTTAGGAGATTCATGGTACCGTATCATGCTGTTTCTTTATCTCGAGCCTTTATTATGCTGTGGTAGTCTTCATCTGCTGCCCTATCTGATAGTAATGGACACAACAATGAGCCTACTTACGATGTGCAGTCAATGGTAATGTCCTGATGTCCTCTGGCAAAGAGCTGTGATCTGGTGCTGATATGTCAAATGGAGCAAGTCTCCTCACACCTACCTCTTGCATGTCCATTCTGGGAAAACAGGGGTTAGGTTTGGGTGTTGTATCCTTGATCTACTTGCCCTAACCCTCAGTGCTGCTCATCAAAGAGAGCTTCCTTTCACTCCTCACTTTTCAACCAACCTTGGGCAAATAATTACATTTGCAAATATCTTAATAAAAGTTAGACAGGCAATTACTTTTATGGAAGAACTTGCATTTATGTGGTGTCATTTGAAATTTACTAATTCTTTGTAAAGCAGCAGCCAATCGGTGCACCTTTCTGAAAGATTTTTTATTTCTCAATGGATTAATTCTTTCCCAAGAATTATTAATTATCTTCTTAAATGTCTGTTACTGCATCTCTACAGTTCCACATGTTGAACTAGTTTCCCAGTTGCCTTTGTCAACTCTGCTCTCATACCCTTATAATTTTATTTATTTCGATTTAAAATATTAAAGTTAGACATGCATAAGTCCCCTTCAAACTGAATGTGAAACTCCATCAGTCTAATAAACCCACTGCCCAAAGGCTCTTTGACTATGAGCTTATGATTAGTCTTGTTTCATTGCACATTACTAAGTCTATAATGCGCAGCTCCCTGTTGTCTCTTAATCATCCTGCTTTTTAAGAAATTATCCTGAATAATCTGAGAACTAATTTTCCAAGTTACCTTTGCCAATCTGATGTCCTAACCTACACGTAGATTAAAGTTGTTTAAGATCATTACATGTCACATTTATTGCTTCTTGTAAACTTTGTCCTCCTGTATAACTAGAGTTAGGGAGCTGTAAATTACTCCTGAAAGTGACCTTTTACATTTCCTATCTCTACCAAAAGGATTCTACATCTGTTCTAAGGGCTTTCTTAATTAACGAAGGTACATCACTACTTGCCCTTTCCTGCTTCTTAATTTGAAAATCAAATACAATTCAATATTCAGGTCCGAGCTTTGGTCACCTTGCAACCCTATTTTTGCAATGACTCTCAGGCTATGCATTTTTATGTCCATCCATGCTAGCAATTCATTCATACAAATGCTGCAATTATTCATATGCAACTGTTTAACTGCCTTCAACTGTTTCTTTTTCTAACCATGTTCCTACTCCTAACCATAACCCTACCCCGTTCCAATCTCTGGCCTTATCTGCTGATGCACTGTTAAATTTGAACTCTCTGTCCTTTCTTGCCATATTCTGGTTATAATTACTAAAATCACTACCTAGATAATCTGTTTTGGTGACATTCTTTGAGAGATAAATATTGGATATGACACTTTCAGACAACTCTTTTACTCTTATTCTAAATAGTGTCACAGAGTTTGAAGGGAAGACAGGAATTTGGTGCATCATCTCTTCTTAAAGATGGGGTCTTCCAGCAGTGCAGCACTACCTTTGTAATGCATCTTCAACAATGCAACACTTCCTGAGTACTGCCCCAGCCCTTCTAAAATGCAGCACTCCAACAGTATGATCCTTCTAACAATGCTGCACTCTTTCAATACCAGTCTATTAACAGTGTAATACTCCCTCAGAACTGACCTTTGAATTAATCTCTCAACAGTGACACTTGGTAGTTCAATGCTGTCCTTCTAATATTGCAGCACTCCCTCAGCACTCACCCCTCGACAATGCAGCACTCATTCAGTTTTACACCTCTAGCTGTGCAGTATTTACTTAGTACCATATACAGCATTTCCTTTTTACTATACCCCTAAACTGGGTACCACCCCCTCAGTACTGACCTTCCAATAATGTAATACCCACACTGTACTGACTCTATGACACACAGTGCAGTGCTATCTCAATAGAACCCTCCATTAGTGTGTATTCTTCAGTGGCTGCTTATCTTTGTGCACATGCATTCATGCATCTGTTTCTTTCTGAAGCCGCAGACCTCCAGGTTGTAGTTATGCTGGAATCACAGCCACTGTGGCTGTCCAGTTCTCCATCTTTTCTCTGGTTAAAGATTTTTCTCCTGGGTTTGGTGCTAGTGTCTACCTGATAGCCACTAATTGAGCATTTTAGCCTAGTATACCTCAGACTGGAAAATGCACTGCTAGTACCATCATAGCTGTTCAAGGAGGCTGTCAGACTGTCTCAGCCATTTCCGGTCTCCCAAAAAATTTAGAATCATGAAATGGTGACAACCAATGTTTGTTAAGTATTGGCCAGCCAAGCATTCATTTGTATTTAACATACACCAATCAATCAGTCTCAACCCACTGAAGGTGGTCATAAATTCTCTTTTCTCTAGATTGCTCCTTCTACACTTTCAATCTTATCATATGATGATCACTGTACCCCTTAATGTTCCTATATTGATACCCTTCATTTGCCAGAACCAGATACAGCAACACTGTATTCTTTGTTAGGCTAGAAACATAATGATCAAGAAAATTCTCCTGAACACATCTCAGAAACTTTCTCCCTTCTCTGCCCCTTATACTATTGCAATCCCAGTTCATATTCAAATAATTCAAGCCTGTGATATAGAACCTTATAAATACATTGGTGGCCCATAGATCACACACACTAATAGACAATAGACAATAGACAATAGGTGCAGGAGTAGGTCATTCTGCCCTTTGAGCCTGCACCGCCATTCAATATGATCATGGCTGATCATCCTTAATCAGTATCCTGTTCCTGCCTTATCTCCATAACCCTTGATTCCACTATGCTTGAGAGCTCTATCCAACTCTTTCTTAAATGAATCTAGAGACTGGACCTCCACTGCCCTCTGGGGCAGAGCATTCCACACAGCCACCACTCTCTGGGTGAAGAAGTTTCTCCTCATCTCTGTCCTAAATGGTCTACCCGGTATTTTTAAGCTGTGTCCTCTGGTTCGGTACTCACCCATCAGCGGAAACATGTTTTCTGCCTCCAGAGTGTCCAATCCTTTAATAATATCTTTATTCTAACAGCTCAAATCAAACAGATTCCGTACTGCACCACTCTAGGATATTCACTTGTTTCAATTGCATAATGCCTCCTTAAATAATATTGCTACCCATCCTTCTTTCTTTCCTTCACTAACTTTCCCATTTGTCTTGTAATGTGGACCATTTCACATCATTTCGCTGTCATTTTTTGAGTCAGAACTCCAATATTGCCACAACAGCATATTCCCATGTGACTAATTCCACCTGTTGATCACCAACCTTATTACCTCCAATCGCACATTGGTATCATATACAGTATCACTACTTTACACCTAACCACATTCCCTCTTACTCTGAAATCACTAAAAACCTTAAAATAAAATAAATAACTGCAGACACTGGACATCTTAAACAAAAAAAAATTGCTGGAGTAACTCAGTAAGTCTGGCAGCATATTGGGACAGGAAGCAAAATTAACATTTTGTGACTCCACTGGAGTTTCTCCAGCAATTTCTGTTTTAGTTCAACTTAAAATTTTATTATTTCCGATTTAGGTACAATTGAAATTATTTGTACAATTTTTTTTCCTTTTCAATGTTACTGCTGGACTCCCACCACTCTGTCGAGTTAGTTTAAAATCTCCCCAGATAACCCTTGATTCCACTATCCTTGAGAGCTCTATCCAACTCTTTCTTAAATGAATCCAGAGACTGGGCCTCCACTGCTCTCTGGGGCAGAGCATTCTACACAGCTACCACTCTCCTCATAAACAAATAACCTCACAAAGACCCAGGTTCTGGCTCTCTACAGGGACAATCCACCTCATCTCTTCAGGTGCGATCTCCTGCAGAAATAGAGTCACTGTGTCGGATATCTAAGATCCTCCTTCCTGTATGATCTCCAGCCATATAGTCATCCCGCCTATCCTATCATTTCTATATCCATCAGCATGAGACACTAGATGTAATTTGAAGATTACAAAGCATTTAAACTCTTTTCTATGTCCCTAAACTCTGTACGTAAGACTGCACCTTTTCTTTAAGTCAAATCATTGCCTCTTCCTCTAACTATGCAGATGCAGCCCATTTCCCAACACTCTGACCAAAAAAAACACTGAACCAATGCAGTGGCTCTGTTTGCACTGACCACAGGGTCACTCATTTTCACTAGTGTCCTGAATGAAGACTGATTGGAGAGTGTGATGTGCCCCGGATTTTCTTGCATAACTTGTCTAGTCATCTTTGTCTATCAGGTGTTCAGTCATGTTTTCAATGTCTCCATTTTCTCAAACTATAAGATGTCCTCTTCCAGAAATGTGCTATCCATAAAACCCTTAGCCTCACAGATGCACTGCAGTGATGCCAGCAGCTGTTCAAACAGACAACACTTCCTGCATGTGGTTGTCCAGGTCTTGAAAAGCATCCTGGAGTTCTCATTTGGAACATAATGCATATTCAATGGGACTGAGGTGCCCTGCCATGCTTCTATTTATTAGACGATTTTCTAAATTAAATTAGTTGATTTGCGAATTAGCTAGTATTTTCTTAATAGCCACTCCTGACCCAATACTTCCAATGAAATTATGTTGTGGAATGAGATACATGACGTGAAAATTCTCCAACTGAGAAATGTAACTCTCTCATCAGTCCAGTAATGCGAATGTGTTGCAATGATCAGAATCAGCGTTTAAATGAGAAAGATGGAGTTGAGGATGGGAAACAGAAGAAATGTGATCTCCAGTGAGGGCTGAAGAACTGCTCAGAGACTGGAGAGTTGTACAGAGTTTCATAATTGGTGAGTTGCTGTCACCTCCATGAAGCTCAGATTTAGCAAAAGGCTGAGAGGCACTTTGTTAACTGAGGCATTGGTTTGATTTTAATTACTATTTTTCCTAACCTGCTGTATGTGACGAAGAGGTCACAAACTGATACAAAAGTGTCAGTTTGAGGGTATGATACTCTTGCTGAATCACTTACTTGGTTGCTTAGTGTTTCTCACTGTAATCAACACCGTCATTGATCAAATGCCATTAGCAAAGGTCTCCAAGAAATAGTCAGAATGAGTGGACTGGGGACCCAAAAACCCCCGACAATCGGATTAGACAAAGTGGTGTCTTTTTTTTAAGCTAGTGCTTGCCTGGCAATTCCCTCTCTAACTACACAAGGTCAGATTAACTGTCGGGATTGAAGAATGTGGCTCATAGCAGCTTCTAAGGGCCAATTAGGAAGTAATAGCCTTATCAGCACCATCGCACGGATGAAATTTTCTTTTAAAATTCTCCATTTTTGTGACTGTTAGATTTGGATTTTATTGTTTCAAAATTGCTTAAAGTTACATCCAAGCATTAAGTTTTCTGTTTTGACAAAATATTGCAAACAAATTATGATTTTGAGTGCTGGTGAATTTTGTGCCTACAACTCAGATTTATATTGTTAATTGTAGACTGTCAGCAAATCCACTGCTGGCAGCGAGACTTGGGAACTCAGTGGGAGATATATTAAGTTGAACCATTAGAAATTAGCACCCATCCTTGTTAACACTGCCCTTGGATTCTTCATTGCAATTTCATTCTCTTTCCCCTTCAGTATTATCATCAATGAATTTTATCTTCTCCCTTATTCTAATACAAAAGCACAAGTGAAAAATAATAAAGCAAACACAGTGGCTAGCACTGGTGCCTCACAGTGCCAGGGACCCTGGTTCAATTCTACCCTTGGGTGACTTTTGCACATTCTCCCTGTGTCTGGTGGATTTCCTCTGAAAGCTCCACTTTCCTCCCACAGTCCAAAGATGAGCAGGTTAGGTGGATAGGCCTTGCTAAATTGCCCGTAGTGTGTAGGGATGTTCAGGTTAGGTTGGTTAGCCATGGGAAAGCGCAGCATCCATGGATGCTGCCTGACCTGCTGCGCTTTTCCAGCAACACATTTTTAGCTCTGATCTCCAGCATCTGCAGTCCTCACTTTCTCCTAGCCATGGGAAAGGCAGGGTTACTGGAATGGGGTAGATCTGGGTAGGATGTTCTTCGAAGGCATCGTGGGCTGCATGGCCTGCTTCGACAGTGTAGGGGTTCTATGATCTGTGATTATAGTTTCCAGCCCCTCACATATCCTCCCTCTCTTTTTCTGAAGCTGCTGGTTTTGTGAGGGTGAGTTTGCCTGCACCGTTCAGCAGATTAACTCTAGTGGCTATTCATGGATTAGCCACCTTTAATGACCATTAGCAGGCGGCATCATCAACTACCCTTCTGAGTTCCATCCAAACTCCAGGGACAGTGTTGTGGAACAAGAATTCGAAGCTGATTTTGCCTTATTTGACCTTGTGGGACTTAAGGTAATTTTGCCAAATCGCTCCTCCAGCGTGCATAGCTTAGCAAATGCACCTGATAAATTTGCAAAGGTGTAAGGGGAATTCCACAAAATAAGATTGTCAATGTATATATAATATATATATAGATGTATACAGACATTCCTTCATCATCTTTCTGAGAACGAGCAAATACAGCATCACTTTTCAGTTCCAATCACTCCCTGGGCTCAGTAACGTACATTGTGTCCCAATGCATTAAACCCTTCACTTTTAACATTTTCATCCTAATGTTGAAATCTCTCAATGGCTGCCACCACCTCACACCCACCAACCCAACTCTGTGATCCCCTCCAGGGCCATAACCTAAATTTAATCCTGAGCAAATGAATGAGACCTAAAAGTGGACTGTAAAAGTTTTTTTAACATTTAAAAATGAAATGATGATCATAAAGCAAGTGGATTCACTACAAGCACAGCGAGGAGAACACGTAATGGGTTTTAAGGAAGTGACAGAAAAGATACACAAATACTTCATGTCTGTCTTCAAAGAGGAAGGTCAAAAATCACATGATACCAGCTTACACTCCAATGGGTTTGTTTAAAAACACTTGCTTTTGGAGCACTGCTCCTTCATCAGGTGCTAACAGTCCGAAAGTTAGTGCTCTCAAATAAACCCGTTGGATTATAACCTGGTGTCATGTGATTTTTGACTTTGTCCAAACCAGTCCAATACCAGTACCTCCACATCATGGCTTCATAGAGGAAAGTACTAATTCTCCCCACCCACCATCTCCCAGGAATAAAGAAGAATCTAAGGTCCAGTCTAAATCAGTAATTGAAAGATGTTAATATTTTAAAATGTGCTTGAACAATGCAAAGTATTAATATTTTGAACAGTACTAGAGAAATGAATAGGACTTAACAGTCTGGATATTACAATCACATCCCAAAGTGTTGAAAGAGGTGGCAGCCAAGATTGGAGATGCATTGGTAGTCATCTTTTAAAATTTTTTGGATTCTAAAACAATGGTAAAAGTAAGTAGTATTGACATGGATTTATGAAAAGGAAATCATGTTTCGTGCTAATCTGGTCTCCTTCCTATTGGAAGGATATTGTGAAACTTGAAAAGTTCACAATAGATTTAGAAGGATGTTGCCAGAGTTGGAGGATTTGAGCTATAGGGAGAGGTTGAATATGCTGGGGCATTTTTCCCCGGATCATCGGAGGCTGAGGGGTGACCTTATAAAGGTTTATAAAATCCTGAGGGGCATGGATAGGATAAATAGACAAAGTCACTTCCCTGGGGTGGGAGAGTCCAGAACTAGAGGGCATAGGTTTAAGGTTAGAGGGAAAAGATACAAAAGAGACCTGAGGGGAAGTTGTTTCACGCAGAGGGTGGCATGTGTATGGAATGAGCTGCCCGAGGAAGTGGTGGAGGCTAGTACGATTGCAACATTTAAAAGGCATCTGGATAGGTATATGAAAAGGAAGGGTTTGGAGGAATAAGAGCTGCATGCTGGCAGGTGGGACTAGATTGGTTTGGGATATCTAGTCGGCATGGACAAGTTGGACCGAAGGATCTGTTTCCGCGCTGTACATCTCTATGACTCTATGGTAGAGTCTTTTGGAGAATGTTACTAGCAGAACAGATAAATAGAAACTGGTTGGGTGTGGCTTTTCAGAAGGCTTTCAATGAGGTCCGGCACAAAAGGTTAATAAACAAATTTAGAACACATGAGACTGGGGGAAATATTACTGGCATAATCCAAGAACTGGTTAACAAAGAAAACAGAGTAGGAACAGATGTGTCATTCTCGACTTTTTACAGTTTTTATAATTGATTTGAATGTGATGATTAAATGGTATATTTCCAAGTTTACAGACAACACAAAATTAGATAGGAGAGGGTGTTGTGAGAACATTGCAAAGGGATTTTGGAAGGGCCAAGCCAGTGAATGAAATTATGTCAGATGGATTACAATATAGAAAATTGTGAGGTTATCCACTTGGATAGGATAACAGAAATACAGAGTATTTCGTAAATAGTGAGAGACTGAGAAGCATTGAACAGACTTGGGTGTCCTTCTTCATGAGTCACTGAAAGTCAACATGCAAACGTGGCAAGTAAGTGAAAACATAAATGGTACACTGGCCTTTGTAACAATAGGATTTGAATATTGGGCAAGGAAGTTTTTCTGCAATTTTATGGCACCTCAATGAAACTACAGATGGAATATTGTGCACAGTTTTGGCCTCCCTGTCCAAGGAAAGATAGATTTCTCACAAGAGGAGTGTTACAAAGGTTCAAACTAATTCTTCTGATGAGCGTGCAAGGAAAGATTATATAGACTTGGCCTCATTTTCTGGAACTTAGAAGAATGAGAGCTGATCTAATTCTAAAATACACAGTACTTGCACACAGGAGTGTGTAGGAAAGATAGTATTGAAGTAGAAGATCAACCATGGTCTCACTGATTATCCATTGGGTACATGGAAGTGAAGGCCCACCCCTACTTCTTATGTTCTTACAGAACCCTCAAATGATGCCTATTTTCTTTTCATTCTGACCTCGAGTATTCCTGATTTAAATTGCTCTATAATTGGTGGATATGACTTCAGCTTCCTGGCCCCGAATGCTCTGGAATTCTACCCTTGAACTTAACCATTTGTCTAATTCTATCGAATTCTATTTGATAACTGTTCCTTTGAGTGGCTTGGGGAGATGTCCTGAAAATCCTCAATAGATTTGCTGATATTAATTTTCTCCCTCCCCATGATGGGAAGTGTTCAGTCTTTTCTTGACACATTCTTATTTTCACTCACCTAAAATCAGCTTCTCAATCCTAATCTGACCATTGTTATGTGCATTGTGTGATGTCTGAATTTACTTCCCCCTTTCTCACTTTGTATGCTGAAGGTACAATCGTATAGTGGTCATGTTAACACCCGATACCGGGAGGAGGAATGCCTCATCTTCCGCCTTGGGATCCTGCAATCACATGGGATCAATGTGGATTTCACTAGTTTCCCCATTTCCCCTCCCCCAACCTTATCCCGGTTGTAAGCCTCCTATTTGACACCGCCCCCTTGACCGGTCCCACCTGTCCATCTTCCTTCCTTCCCACCCATCTGCTCCACCCTCCCCTCTGACCTATCACTTCCAACGGCACTTTCATCTACCTATCACATTCCCAGCTACCTTCCCCGCAGCCCCACCCCACTCCCATTTATCTCTCAGCACCTTCCGGCCCACAAGCCTCATTCCTGACGAAGGGCCCGAAACATCAATTCTCCTGCTCTTGGATGTTGCCTGACCTGTTCTGCTTTTCCAGCAGCACATTCTTGACAATGGTCATGTTACCAATCTAGTAACTTAGAAGCTAGATTAAAAATTGAAATTTCACATCTTCCTGTGACAGGCGAGTTTAGTTTATATGGGCAGTGCATTTCAGGAAGAATATGTTGGCATTGGACCATGTGCAG
Source organism: Hemiscyllium ocellatum (assembly GCF_020745735.1). Classification (NCBI taxonomy): domain Eukaryota; kingdom Metazoa; phylum Chordata; class Chondrichthyes; order Orectolobiformes; family Hemiscylliidae; genus Hemiscyllium; species Hemiscyllium ocellatum. Next base: position 126,309,974 of record NC_083402.1, read on the forward strand.
TACAGATTCCCCAGGGGAGGTATTCAGAACAAGTAAATGTATGAACGTATGTCAAAATTTAAACGGGGCCATTTAGGGATCATTTCTTTCATGGAAATCTGGAACAGTGTCACAAACAGCTGTTGAAGCTGGAAAGTCAATTGAAAGTTTCAAAATTGACATTGCTAGATTGTTGTAGGGTAAGGTGATTTAGGGTTATGAGTCAAATTTGGGTAGATAGGCTGAAGATGCAGATCGGTCATGATATAACTGAACAGCAGAATTGATTTTGAGGGACTGAATAGCTTCCTCCTGTACAAAGCTGATGTTGGAGGGACAAGTGAGTTATAAAGTGGGGAATTAGGCTGTCAGTGGAAAGCTGAAAACAGCATAACTACATTGACTGACGGTGTCATAACCTGTATAGCAGAATGAAGGGAAGTAGCATTGACTGCAAGTGTCAGGTGCTAGATTTACCTGAGACATTTTACCAGAGGTAGATCTCAGATTTGCCCGAGGAGAGCAGAGAGATTTATGGAAGTTCTGTGACAAACATATGCCCTAACATTTCGCAGGGAAGGAGATCAAAGAACCTCACCACAGGCCTACATCACATTCTCAGCATTTATAAAATCACAGTTAACTACATTATTAATTTTGAAAAATATGAATAAAAACAGCAAGAAAAAAAGACACTGAAAGAAAACACTTAATTTTCAGTGAATGGCATTCAGCTAACAAGCAGATACAAAACTCAAACACATTCCACAATAAATTAGTCAAATGCAAATACCTGTCTCTACTCCTGCGGGATGGGAATGCTGCATTGCAACCTTCTACTGTGCAAACGTGCATCTCCTTCAGGTGAACATTCTTGTAGTGTAACTTCACGCTGTATGAACTTTTAAAGCTCTTCTTGCAGACATAACAGATCTTAGGATCAGGGCTGGAGCAGAGTTCACTTTCTGGTGAGTATTTCTGGGGACTGCTGTATCCCATTGAAGGAGAGAAGCCTTCTTGCAGGGCAGCAATGCTTCCTCCTCCTCCATTGTATAAGCCGTACGGGCTGATACTGTAAAACATGTCATAGGTTGGGTCAGTGAACTCTTCTTTTATTTTAATAGTCTGTGGTTGAGGGGAAACACAGTCTTTGTCTTCAGGCTTGCTGCTTGACATTTCCTCCTTATCAAATATTTCTCGGTGTGCCTGCTCATCATTTTCTGTGGGATTGTCGCACATTTTAGACTCGGAGCCTTCAGATTCATCCTCAAAGTCACGGTCATGCTCCTGCTCCTCTGAAGTGATGCTTCCCATTTGCTTATCTTCAAACCCACCAAGGCTTCTCTCCTCATCCGCTTTCCTGCTGCTATGCATATGAATGTTCGGACTCATTTCTTTATGACAATTTGCATCAGTCATTTCCTCGTCCTGGATGCAATCGTTGACATGATTTTCGTTCACCTGGTCATCTTCGTCAAACTCATCAGCCGTGTCAATCACCTCCTTTTCAATCTTGACGGGCATGCTCGATTTGCGAGACTTTTTCTTGGGGGCAAGGTCAGCTGCCAATTCCTGAGCCATGGGTGGATTTAGCTCGGGGGCGCAAGGCTGTTCGAGGGTGGGCACTATGGGACTGGATGGGAGCGATGTTGGAGGGCTCACCATTTCTCCCGATGTCAGCAAGTTCCTGTAAAATGGAGGGACAGGTTCCACTGTCTTAAGAGGAGGGAAAACCAGGGGGTTCTGAAGGACAGGATCGACTGAAGAGGAATTAAAGCCCATGGATGGTCGCCCTGGCGATGTGAGACTTAAGTTTGATTTGATGCTGGATATGACTGGAGTGGCAGCTCCAGATGTGGCTCGGATGAGGTCCTTGTCTCTGTTGTTCCTCAGCATTGGCATGTGCAAACGTGGATTGGGATTGGCACTGTGACGATTGCGGCTTCTCAGGGAACTGAAAACCATGTTGCAGCCTTCAATTGTGCACCTATGCTTAATCTTCAGGTGCACAGCATTATAATGGATCTTGAGGGTACCTTTGTCATAAAAAGTCTTACCACAGGCATTGCAGACCACTCTGCCCTTTCTTGGGGTCAGTCCAATTCTCTTCATCCTCTGAATTTTTGAGTTCAGAACAGTACTTTTAGAGCTGTCAGTCTTGACCAGGTCATTTGTGGGAGCTGTTGGTGTATGGATTGGAGACAACCTGCTCTGCTCTGTCTTGGGCTCAATGTTGATAATGCTACTGAGGGCGTTCCTGCTGCTAGTTTGGTCAGTTCGAAAAGGCGAAACAGAAACTTCTGACTCACTGCTCTCCACGTGCTCATTCTGGATAGGAAGGTTGGGTTCTCTCAACCTCAGGCTCTGCTCAAGCATGACACCATTGGGGGGTAGGCCGAGTAAAGGAGCGGAGACGGGATTTATGTATTGGAATGGAAGTAGGAATGCCAGGCTATTGGGGATATTTTCAAAGTGGTGGATGCTGGAAGGGTTGCTGTTTTCCAGATGAGCCAGGAGGCTAGGGCTCCTCGTCCGATTGTTGCTTTCTATAAAAGTTCTGATATCAGAATCTGCTTTTGAAGTCGGCACAGCCACAGCTTGCCCTTCTTTTTCTTGGATGGCCATCAGCTCCACAATGGATTTGGTTTCTCCGAATCTCAGAAACTGCTGGAGGGTAATGATCTCTTCTTCCCGGGACATGATAGCCCAGCGGTCCAGCACCTTGCCTGCAGCATCCTTCAGGCCATATCAAAGAAACAACAAAGACAAACACAAAAAAAACTTATTGATTTCGCATAATTACAGCACTCTTATTTGCGAAAATGCTACAAATGTCCTACTGATGCAGCAGAGGCCCACAAGCAGCATGCAAAGATTGTTAATCCCATTCGACTCACAGAGCAAACTTTTCTGCCATGCAAATGTGGTAATTAGGTTCACTATTAGTGAAAGAGACAGAGTTTAATAATGTCAAAGCAAATGCAGTGAAAACCATTGGGACTCTATGAAATGAACCACCTAAGATTCGGCTATTACAAACACAATGATTTCTTTTATGCAGATGCTCAGTATACATTGCTTATTAATATGGGAACACTTGCTGTGCAGACTCAGAGTAAACCAACAAGCTTCACTATAATCCTTACAAACACGATGTCATAGGAGGGGAAAGAATTTGGAGGTACAATATTTTTGTCTTTCCTCAAACAGTGAAGCAAAAAAGGACAACACAGAGTGATAAAAACAGCAACTTATTTAACAAAAATTGAACAGGATAAATAAAAGTAATAATGTCTCCCTCAGCAATGGTAGCTTTCATGACTGCCCCAAGATAGGTCGAATCATAGAGTGGAATCACTACAATGTGGCAACAGGCCATTCAGCACTACAAGTCTACACTGACTCTCCGAAGCTACCTACCCAGACCCCTTCCCCTACCCTATTACTCTACATTTACCCTTGACTAATTCACTTAACGTCCACTTATTTGGACAGTGGAAAGAAACTGGACCACCCCGAGTAAACCCACACAGACACGGGAAAAATGTGCAAACTCCACACAGTCACCCGAGGCTGGACTTGAACCTGGGTCCCTGGCGCTGTGAGGCTGCAGTGCTAACCACTGAGCCACCGTACTCCCATTTTGGCACATTTTGCAAAGTATTGGGTGATTACAGACTGTTTTCATAAGTTATGAATAATTTCACTCCAAATAGGACATAAATAACTTTGGCTCAGTCCAATGCAGCAGCTCAACAGGCAGAATCAGATCTCTGAAGTTAAACTGCAAATCAAACTACCTAGAACCATCCTAAATTAAAAGCAAATATTTTTTAAAAATGACAGTTCCAACATGCACAGTTATATTTCTTTCTATCAGGATATTTCTCAAAAGCAAAAAGGAGAGAATGATCTTAAATCATTGATCATTGTAGTCTTTGTTGTTAAATATACATTAAAAAGCATTTCACAGCTTTCATATTAGAGTGCCAGGCTACTTTGTGCCTTGAGGTGGTGCCGTGTAATTGATGTTGTACTTGTTTTATTTCAGACAAATATTATAACATATTAATGATACTGGCTAGGCATTTCAACATTCTTTTTAAACATTAAATAGTAAAGAGAAACAGCACTTCAGTGCAATGAGAATATATAATCTCTGGGTGGATCATTATTTCTAAATCAGGGTTCGGATTTTGTGCTTAGTTGTTATCAACTGTTACCTGATTCAGTGCTGAACAGAGAAGGGCAGATTTGCCTTTTGATAGTGGAAGGAATAAACTGGGCAAATTTGTTATTGGTTAGGGTTCAGCACTCAGTTATAAGCTCATCCCTAATATACTCTGGATGTCCAATAACCCCCATACATTATACCAATAATATCTATAATAACCACCCATCTTTCTTGGGATGCATGATGTCTGTCAGGCACTTTACTCAATACTTTCACATAAATAGTTACTTCTGTTGGAAAATAAAATTACCACCACATTCTATGTGGAGCCAGATAGCTACTAAGTTATTTACCTCTTCTTTTAAAACAAACTCTTCTTAAGACACTCTGTCATGCATGAATACTTAATTTTTTAGTTCAACTGACTCTTCTAACAAGTTACAATGTCAAAACATTCAAGGTTACACAGTTAGACATTGCCCCCTTTATTCTGTCAGTCTAGTTGATTGGAGAAGAGAAGGTTTGCGGAGTGTGAAATGTTTGCTGAGGAATACAGTAATAAGAAAAAACAAACATTCTACCCTTCAACCTGTTCTGCCATTCAATTAGATCATGGCTGGTCTTTATTTGACCTCCATCTAACCATGTTGGATCCCATAATCTTTAAAAGCCCTCCCCATCAAAAGTCCATCAATATAGGAAGAGAGTTAAAATAAAATTGAAAGCTGCTGATGATAGAAATCTGTACAACAGAAAAAAAATCAAAAGATTGCTAGAAATACTCAACAGCCCAGGCAGCATATCTCGGAACAAGATGACCTCCTATCAGAACCAGAAGAAAAGTAGAAATGTCAGTGTTTTAAGAGGGGTAAAGGGGAGCAAAAGGGAAGCTCTGTGATAGGAATAAGGGCCAGGAGAGAATAAATAACAAAGGATTTCATGAGGCAACAGCCACAGGGAGAGGGAATGGGCAGAGTGAAGAAACAAAAGATATGTCCAGATAAGGCATCAACAGCTATACAGCAGCAGTCTCTCCAAAACATCGAGCTATAAACAAAGAAACAAAGACAAGAACAAGTCAGCAAAACAAGAAGAGTGCAGCAAAAAAAAACACAGGATAAGGTGGATTCAGGCGTCATGATCGAAAAGTTGTTTAACACAATGTTAAGCCCAGAAGATAAAGTCAAGTCAAAAGATAAGGTGTAGCTCCCCTCTGGAAGACTGTAGCAGGCCATGGACATGGAGGTCAGTGTGGAATCAAAGTGAAAAATTAAAATGACAATCTCTATCTTCACTTTGTTCTGTGTTTTATTTTCTTCTCTCTTTGTGCCTTTTTCTTTTTGCTTTTGCTTTGCTGGCTTGGTTTTATCTTCTTTATGCCTTTATCCCTTCATGTTGCGTACAGACAGCTGCTATTGACATCTCATTTGTGCACATCTTGTTTTTTTTAAACTACACCTGTTCCCACTCTCTTGGCTGTTGCAACATGGAATCATTTGTTATTCAATTGTCCCTGCCCTCCACCCTCTCAGAGACTTTATACTTTGTTCTTCCTGTCACCTCCCAGGCCCTTTGTGTTTAAAATCTCTGACGTTTTGATCGTTTTCTCACTTCTGATGAAAGATTATCTCAACTTGAAATGTTATCTCCATTTTCTCAACATATGCTGCTTGACTAGTTTAGCATAGTTTAGACATCTGCTCAGGTAGTTCCACTTTACATGAAAGAAAGGTTTGCATTTATATAGTGCCTTTCATGAACTCAAGATGTCCCAAAGCACTTACAGGTGAAGTATTTTCAAAGTGCATTCAGTGTTGGAATGTAGCAAATGCTGGAGACAATTTGCATACAGAAGATCCCACAAAATAAACGGCAAATGATTGATTTCATGATGTTGTTAAAAGATAAATATTGGCTGAGATACCTGGGGATTTTAAAAAACACATCATTCATGGATGAGGGCATCACTGGCTATGCCAGCATTTATTGCCTATTCTAATTGCTGAAAGGGCAGTTATGAGTGAACCACACTTCTGTTGCTCTGGAGTCACATGTAGGTCAGACCATGTAAGGATATTAATTTCCATTCCTAACAGACATTAGTGAAACAGATCTCACCTTTTAATCTACAAAGTAATTGCAGTGAGTTCTTTTGTAGCCACCAAGAGGGCAAACAAAGCCTTAGTTTCATATTGTACCTGAAAGATGGCTGACCTAAAAATGCAACACTCCTTCAGTACTGTGAGTAATGATAGCCAAAATTGTTGCGTTCAAATCCTGGAGTTTGGCTTGAACACATAATCTTCTGATAAAGTTATCTGAGCGATGGGTGGTAGGGTTCTCAGACAGTGTCTGTAAGGAATAGTACATGGATGGAGAACAGCAGGATTGAGGAAAGATTGTGGAGGAACACCAGACAGCACAATGTGGGAGCAGGGAAAAAAAACCACTGCAGGTGCCTTTCTGTGCTAGAATGAGATAAGGGAAGGAACTAGGTGAGTGCAGTGCCACCCAGCTGGATGAGAGCAGAGTCACAGCAGAGGAGGACAGGCATCTCAAAAGCAACAGACTGGTGAAGAAAGATGAGGTGATATCATTCAATTTCATCACAGTGAGATAGCATGCAGTTGGTGACTCAGTGAACAGTCAATCTGGTTCTGTGGCAGGGGCAGGAATCTGATTAGGGGAATTGAAGTGTAGCTTTCCAGGAAAGATGGACAGGGGTTTGGAAGCTGGAAGAATGATCAAGAGCTCTGGAGAGGAAAAGAATGTTCGAGATGAGGCAGTAATTTGCAAGGGCAGAAGGGTCAAGAGTTGGTTTGAAATCTCTATTAGGTCTCCTCTTAACCTTCTCCATCCTCAGGAGAACAACTCTGAAAATTGCAACGGTCACTTTTTTTTTACAGGAGCATGCTATAAATTATTGATGGTAGGAGTCTGACCACTGGGGCGGGTTGGCAGTGGGGTTGTGGTATGAAGTTAGCTTTGGTCATTATCTTAGGTGTTTCTCTCCCTTCTATATTCATACAGCATTTACAAACTGCCCTGAAGGATGCTCTTTTGGATGCAATGTATCAACCTGAAGCCTGGATTGATGCAAAACTGCAAGCCAAGATCACAGGCATGTAGCAAGCAGCTTGTTGCGATTCTCCATGAGCTCATGTGGCGATCTGAGGCTGGTGAGAACTGACACTATTGAAAAGCTTACATAAATCTCTGAAAGATGGTGCACCTCCACGGACTGGTGTCCACACCATCCAATAATACTCAGATGGCTCAGATTCGAAAACTGCTTTCAATTTCTCAAAAACTCATCTTGAAGTAATTTCCTTCTGGTATTTCCAAGCGCAGAACAGCTTTTGCATGTACTGACCCAATCCTACCCAATACTAACAGACACATAAATAAAGAGAGTAGCGGCTAGATAGCAGTAAATAGATTGATGTGCGTGTATTACACTCTTAGCCTGCACAGCATTCATTTTGCAGAGCAAACATTAATGGTGCCAATTCTTCAGGTCAGGGGTCAGATTTTGGTTAAGTTATAGATCTAAAATGTTTTCCCAGTGTCATATAGTTTGGGCGTAGGTCACAAATACAAACATCCAGATATACAGAGCTATCTATCTTCTTAATGGGTAAGTTAATTGCAGGGAGAAGACTGGGATTTGCTACTACATGGTGCAGCTGAAGCAAATAGCATTGATGCTTTAATGGAGAAGCTAGATAAGCACAAGAGAGAGAAAGGAAAAGGAAGGAAGGATATGTTGGCAGGGCGAGATGAAGGAAGTTGGGAAGCGGCTTGTGTGAAGTATCAATACTGCATGCATGTTGGGCTGAATGGCCTGTTTCTGCAATTGTTCTGAGCATTATTAGGTTTTGCATTTTATAAGTGTACTATGACTTAAGATATCCCGAACATTATTCTTATAGCACATGTTTCTTAAATTAAGAGAATGTGCTTTCAGTAGGATTTTGCAGAGGATGAATGTGATTTAACGGGAAGTGTGAGATCTCCCTGGACAGGCATTCATTACCTGGAAGGACTTGCTCCCTGGGACAAATATTTCTATGAAAATAACTAAAGGAAATTACTTGGAAAGACAATAGAGTTTTCTCTTCTGAAGCTCATAACAAATCCCACCCAGATCATTCTTTGCCATAATGAATTCTTTGATTTTCTATCTTTCCTGATCAGTGTTCCACAAGTTGCCACGTTTACTCCTACAGTTGGGAAGGCGGACAGTTGGGAACTGAAATCTCAAACAAAGTGACCAGTCAACTACCAACATACAGCGTGTTCTGAAAAACAAGCTGGAGAATTCTGTGAACAGGTTCAGCTACAGAGTTTCCAATGTTACAATGAATTGCATTTGCCAGATGTTGATGACTTGCATTTGGACAATACTTTTCACAGCCTCAAGATAAAGTATATATTTTTTGAAGTTCATTAACTTTTACCATACTGGAAATGCAGCGGGCAATTTGACTGCAGCAAAATCCCACATTCAGCAACTAAATTAATTAAGCTATTATTTTTTCGAGACAGTAGCGGAGAGATGGATGTTGGCAGGCACATCAAGAGAACACCCTGCTCTTTGTTGAGGAAGTGCCTTGGGTATATTACATCTTCCCTAAGAGAGTAGGCACAGCCTGTGTTTAATGTCTCACTGAAATGATAACAAGTACATGAATTTAAAGGGTTTAGCAGGATATGGACCAAATGCTGGCAAATGGGAGCAGATTAATTTAGGGATATCTAGTCCGCATGGACGAGTTGGACCAAAATGTCTGTTTCCATGCTGTACAACCCTATATCTCCATTTCTGCAACATTCTCTCAGTACTGTTGTGTACTTTCTGCTCAATCCTGGAAAGGCACTCAATTCCATAGCATCTATTTCTGAGGTGGGAGTACTAACCGGAGATACAGCTGACACTAAATGGCATGCCCAGATGAAGAGCCAAGGCCCATCTTGCAAGTCATCTGAATATCTTTGTCACAGTGGTTAGAATAGTAATCTTGTGCCTTAGACTATTAATCTGGAGATGTGGAGAGTTCAAATCCCAGCATTGACGTAGAAGAGCAGGTGTTGGACTGGGGAGGACAATGTTAAAAATCACACCACACCAGGTTATAGTCCAACAGGCTTCTTTGGGAGCACTAGCTTTCGGAGTGCTGCTCTTTAGTCAGGTGGTTGTGGAGTATAAGATCATAAGACACAGAATTTATAGCAAAAGGTTACAGTATCACACAGTGACATATTGAACAAACCTGGATTGTTAAGTCTTTAGTCTTTTAGAATGAGGTTTCAGTTCATTAATATGTAAAGCCCAGAACTTCTTTTAAGTCACCTTCTCGAGATAACTTAAGGTTTTATAGCAAAAGATGACATCTCAGCTCAGACAATGCATTAAAGGTGTGAGGTCAAAGTCTGTCTATATCTCAAGCTCGAGTCAGACTGGTTCGATTTCCAAAGTGGAATTGATCAATATTGCATGAATTGACCGCCAGCATTGAGTGTCTGCACATTTTGCATTTTTTGAGCAAAATAGAATTATACAGCAAACCATACAGTAAATGGAAAGGTCCTGGGGAAAATTGACGTACAGAGAGATCTGGGAGTTCAGCTCCATTGTTCCCTGAAGATGGCAACGCAGGTCAGTAGAGCGGTCAAGGCGGCATACGGCATGCCTTCCTTCATTGGACGGGGTATTGAGTACAAGAATTGGCAGGTCATGTTACAGTTTTATAAGGCTTTGGTTTGGCCACATTTGGAATACTGCACACAGTTCTGGTCATCACATTACCAAAAGGATGTGGATGCTTTGGACAAGGTGCAGAGGAGGTTCACCAAGATGTTGCCTGGTATGGAGGGTGCAAGCTATGAGGAGAGGTTGAATAGATTAGGATTATTTTCATTGCAAAGAACCAGGTTGAAGGGGACCTGATTGAAGCCTACAATATCATGAGAGATGTCGACAGGGTGGATAGCAAGCAGCTTTTTCCCCCAGAGTGGAGGACTCGATTACTAGAGATCACAAGTTCAAAGTGAGATGGAAGAAATTCTTCACACAGAGAGTGGTAGGTGCCTGGAACGCATTGCCATTGGAGGTGGTAGGGGCAGGAACAATAGCATCATTTAAGATGTATCTAGACAAACTTATGAATGGGCAGGGAGCAAATGAATACAGATAACTAGAAAACAGGTGGCAGGTTTAGATAGAGGATCTGGATCAGTGCAGGTTTGGAGGGCTGAGGGGCCTGTTCCTGTGCTGTAATGTTCTTTGAATGTATATGCAAACATAATTTTGCAATACAAATTCACCCCATAGACTTATATGTGTATGTGCATGCATGAAAAAGAGAGAGAGAGAGAGCGCGAGAGTGCATGCACGTGAGAGTGTGTGAAAGCTTGGTAGTATGTGTATGGGTGTGATGGAGTATAAGCTTGTGAGAGGGTGTGTGAAACTGTGGGGGTTGTATATATATGTGTGTGTGTGTGTGTGTGTGTGTGTGTGTGTGTGTGTGGAGTGAGACAGCATGTGTATGGGAGAGGGTCTGCGTGAGTGTGAGAGTATGTAAGAGTGTGTGCGCGCTCAGGTTTTAACAATGTATGAACTGAGGAAAAGAGTGGGTTATTACTTTACATAAACACTGTTGATTGTACATAATAGAGGTATTTAAACTAACCAGACTCACAGGGGCAGTCAATCAGAGACAAGAAATAGATGAACCCTGGAGTGAAGGAGATTCACAATAGAGGTAATGATGTTACTCCAATCATAAAAAGTGCCAGAAAATGTGTCCAAAGGGTACCATTCAGCATTGCATTCTTTGGCAACCTTGAGGATGATCTCACTTCACATTAGCTTGAGTTTGAGGCAACATTTCTGATTTGCACCAGACTCTTCATTCTGGGTATGCTGCAGAATTGTAGCATGAGAATTGGCAGTACTGATCTAATTTGCACCTACATCCTCTCACTGTCATTAGAGGCACAGCATCATTAAACTCCAAGCCCTGAAATCTGGTCAACATACACCCACTTGCACATACTTACTTAATTTGTTTCACATCTTTGGAGAATTACCAGCCACTTAGGAAACGGAGGGGGTATATTTGCTAATGATTACTGATGTTGCGTCTTATACATATTAAGGATGATTGCTAGAGTGTAAAGCAGAGTATGCAGTCAATGTGTTGTTTCGAAGACAGAAACACAGGTTAGAAATACTGACATACTTTTCCCTTTTTTTCAGGAAAGGGCTGAGTAGAGAATAGAAGGTGCAATTAAATGAATTTCCATTGTGGTTTTATAAATATCCCAGATGGCTTGAAATGATATTTGTTTTTCTTCTTCTGTTGCTAGACTGTCCCTCTGTTATTTCAAGCCCTTCAATATCTTTTTGACTTATTGTAGATTTTGGATGGCAGATATAAATTTACTTCACACCTACTCAGAAAAAAAAACAGTTACAAGCAAAGGAGCCCTTGGCTTCCAGCTTCATAGCCAATTAACAATCACAATTAACCACTCTCAGCTCTTTGGCACAATTTAATATTTAGAAGAATTCAGTGTGAAATGGATGTGGCAACCTGATCTACACTCAGAAAAATATACCACACACATTCAAGAAGCCAAGCATCTTGAGTGTTATGTGATGACATGTGTGGTAAGGTGAATACCCCTAAAGACTATTTCTGATAAAGTTTAATTGGGGTCAAAAGTATAGTGTCATTGTGAAAACTCTTAAGCACTGTCATGATGGTGGGAGTCTATTCAATCTTCTTAGAAAATTCCTGTCAGTATCTTAATATGTAAATGATTTAAATAAATAACTTTGATGCTTTAGATTTGATGAAGTCACAGTTGACCTGTTATACCTGTGTATAGTGTGCTCTGGTCTATTATACAGAACAATCATTCATACAAGTGCCTGTTCACGATTCAAGGAGAGACGCATTTGATCCTGTGTGTCCAGCTCATACAGCTGTCCAACCTTCGCAGAAATGGCAGCAATATGAACTTTTCTTCTTAACCCCACAAGAGAATCAATAAATTCAAGAAGTGATAAATATAACTTAAACCTGAAAGTAGGCAGAGACAACCTTTGATTGTCTTCACAAAATAAACAAACAAAAAATGAGATAAAAATGCTATTTCTTTTATTGCAAAAAATACATTTGTAAACATTGTGCAATCATTCTGCGACTGCAATGGGTTCTAAAATCAGTTGATACATTATTTGCATAATTTATTCAATATCTCATTCTCAATGCTTTGTTAGGTGATTTATGTATTCATATATGGAATTTATTCCATTTATGAGAGCGATCTTTTAATAAATCACTAGGTGTCTTTGTCAGTTGTGAGTTTTCAGAAGTCCTTTGCTTATGGAATAAATATTGCACCGATCCTTTCACTGAGTGATCTCAGAGTGTTGTGGGCATGAGAGAGAAAGTGAAGCAGTGGTTGGATTGATAACCAGAATGCCTTTGCTGAAAATAAATTCTTTAGAATCATCAAGACTGAATGGATCAAAGGGGAGGCTGAATTGTGTTCAAAGGAACTATTTTGTTATTTTATTATTTTAATTATTATTTTAATAATAATCATTCATGCCTAACAAACTACATTGACACAGAAAATAAAATCATGAACTCGGTAATTTCAGCAATTATAGAATTGCCATTGGTCACTACATTTCTGAGTTAGTAAGGGGAGAACAAAATAAGGTTCTCGCTTCTGATTATTCTGATCAGTTCAGTGACTCCTGCTCTAAAATACGTTGATATGTAATGGTTTCATTCCCTTGTTGCACTTCACAGGATCCATCTTGACTCTTCCTTTGCCATCCTGGACCTCTTGATTTCTAATTCTTGGGATAAATTAATGATCTATTAGAAGTACACTCCGTGCCTTCCCCGATGACTGGCTATTGAGCTGTGAGGCAGTACATAATGCCTCACCAGAGGTGAGTCCTGAGGTGGGAAAAGGTTGTTGTTGATAGTGTAAGAGGGTATAGAGTGGGGATTCTGTCAGCTCTCCCTGACTGAGATGGAGAGGGGTGGAGGGTCTTGGACAGGCTTCACAATTAGTGTACTCTAAACAGCATCCTCTCACAACTCCTTGTATTTGGCCCAGAGTGAGTGGTGGACATGCCCAGCAGTAAGCCCAAGAAACAAACCCTGTTAGGTATGTTTGAGACCTTCTGGAAGTGAGCATCTCTCATTCACAGAACCTGATCAAGGGATCTAGCATTAAGAAGGGGATTCTGACAAAGTCATCCCCTCAGACTTACCATAAACCCCATCCCATCCTTACTCATCTTTCCCTAGGGATTCCATGATTAACCCTGATGAATTCCAAAATGTATCAGTGGCAGATATGACCACTCCCCAGTTGAAGTGTTGGCAATGGGGAGCTGCTGGCTTTCAAGTGACCAGCTGTCCTCTTGGTTACCTTTTCATAGAGTCATGCAGCATGGAAATAGACCCTTCAGTCCAACTATGCTGACCATGTTCTCAAATTAAACTTACTTATCTTTGGCCCATATCCCTCCAAACTTTCCTCTTCATACACTTCACGTATACCTCACAACGCCAAAGATCCAGGTTTGATTCTACCCTCGAGCAACTGCTCGAGTGGTGTTTGCATATTCTTCCCATGCCTTTCCTCCAGGTGCTCCAGTTTCCTCCCACAGTCCAAAGATGTACGGTGAGATGGATTGGCCGTGCTAAGAATTTTCCATAGTATCTAGGAACGTGCAAACTAAAATGGATTACCCATGGCATATGCAGGGTTACACGGATAGATTAGGGTGTTGGCTCTGAGATGGGAGAGTCGGTGTGGACTCTAAGAGCCACATAGCCTGCTTACTCACTGTAGGGATTCAATGACACTTATGCAAATGTCTTTTAAATGTTGGAATTGTACCTGCATCCATCACTTGCTCTGGCAGTTCTTTCCACACACGAAGTACTCTCCGTATAAAAGAAAGTTACTCCTCAAGTCCTTTTTAAGTTTTTTCCTCTCACCTTAAAAACATGGCCCCTAATTTTGAACCTCCCCCATCCTCGGGTTAGCAGGGATGCCATCTGTTTTGGTAGAAATCACAGAACACATCAATGTTTCTGTTTCTGCCTCAACAGATGCCCCTGACTTGCAAAGTGTTTTCCAGCCGTCCCTGTCGATTTGCCAGGAGGAAACGTTGCTGCAATTCAGCCAGTAAAAATGCAATTAAAATTCAGGAAATCAGGAATTAATCACGTGAAAATAATGGGGCTTTTCAAAGTGGCAGTGAACACTGTGGATGTGATTTGTGGTAATCAAACCTTCAACTCTCTGCTCTGTATTATTTTTACAAGTGCTCATAATGGTAGGGGGTCCATTGTCTCCTGGGACTGGTTGGTATTTACTGACTTTGTACATATTGGCTCCCTAATACACAGTGCCACTTCATTTGAATTTTTGATGAGCACAGTGTGCAGGAATGGGTGGGTGTCTGAGCCCTAAACCACAGAAGAGGTCCATTTGGCCCATCAAGTCTTTGCCAGTCAAAAACAACCAGCTAACTATTCTAAGCACATTTTACAGCACTTGGGTCCAACTTGCTATCACAAGTGTACATCTAAATATTTCTTAAGTGTTATGAGACAGTGAATTCTAAAAGCCTACCACCTTCTGTGTGAAAACATTTTTCCTCATCCCCATTAAACCTCTTGCCCCTTCCATTAAATGTACACCTCCAGTCATTAATCCATCCACCAAGGGGAAGAATTTCTTCCTATCTACTTGATCTATGCCCCTCACAGTTTTATACATCTCAATCATGCTCCCCCTTGGTCTCCCCTGCTCCAAGGAAAACAACCCCAATCTTCGTAACTAAAGCACTGCAACCCAGGCAACATCCTGGAAAATCTCCACTCCACCCTCTCTAGTGCAACAACATCTCTCCTATAATTTAGATTTCAGGACTGTACACTGTACTCTAGCTGACCCTTACCAATGTTTAATACAGCTTCAGCATCACCTTCCTATCCTTAAATTCTATGCAGCAGCGCAAAGTCAAATATCCCATAGGCCTTCTTAACTACTTTAAGACCTATCTCGTTACCTTAAGAAACTAGTGAACATACTCACCAACATCCTTCTGCACCTCAGTGCTTCCATGCCCTACCTTTCATCATGTATCCCCTTGCTTTGTTTGTCCTCCCCAAGTACATTATCTCCCCCTCATCTTTATTGAATTCCATTTGCCATGAATCAGCTCAACTGACCAGCCCATCTATATTCTCCTGTAATCTTTATCCTCCTTGCTACCTACCACATCACAAATTTTTGTATCACCTCCATGAACCTACTGATTAACAATAAAGTATAAATTGCATATATACACCACAAACAGGGCAAGCCCCAAAACTGATCGCTGCGGAACCTTATTGAAAACAGACTTCCAGTCACACAAATACCCTTGACAATCACTCTCTGTTTCCTGCCACTCAGCAAATTCTAGGTCCAATTAGCTATGTTTTCTCAATCTCCCATGTGGAACCTTTTCAAAAGCCTTGCTAAAGTCCAAGTAGTCAATGCCAAATGCAATATCCTCATCTGCACACCAGGTTACCTCTTTGAAAATGTACAGCTTAATTGTGTGCCTGAGAATTGATTTGAATTATTTTTCCTCCACTGAGGTTACACTGACTGGCCTGTAGTTTTCTGGTTTATCTCCTGCTCCTTTCCTGAACAACAGTATCACATTTTCTGTCCTCTAGTCTTCTGGCATCTCTCCTGTTTCCAGAGAGTAACTGGAAATTATAGCTAATGCCCCTGCTTTTTCTTCCCTTGCCTCACACAACAGTTTACATTTCATCTAACCCTGCATGTTTATCTGCTTTTAAGCCTGACAGACCAATTAGAAACTGCTCTCTATCTGTGCTAACTTCAACAGTCCTTCTCCCTGATTTCCATGCCCACATCATCCCTCTCACTTGTGAACACCAACATGAAGTATTGATTTAGAACCCTACCTATACCCTCTGGTTCCACACAAAAATTACCACTGTGGTTCTCAGGCCTTACTCCTCCCCTAGTTATACTTTTATCCTTAATATACCTGTAAAGTAATTCAGGATTTTCCTTTGCTTCATCTGCATTCTTTCATGCTTTCTTTTTACTTTCCTGATTTTCTTTTTAAGTATCCCCTGAACATTCTGTTTCTTCTGCAGGGTTTCTGTTGTTTTGAGCCTGTGGTAGCTGCTATAAGCTGAGCATTTCTTTTTTCTTCAATCCTGCGTATCTTGGAATATCCAGGGTTCATAAGATTTATTGGGTCCCTCCGTTCGCCTTTACTGGAACCTGTACACTTCCTATTTTCTTCATAAATTCGTCCCACAGACTTACCTAAAAGTACTGGCTTCCATTCCACTCTTGCCAAATCATACCTGATCTTATTAAAATCCACCTCCCCCAGTTTATCACTTTGATTTCAGGCCCATCCTTGTCTTTTTCCACAAGGATCTTGAATTTCTTGGAGTTATGATCACTGTCTGCAAAATGTTCACCTGTGCATACTTCAATCACTTACCCAGCTTCATTGCCTAAAACTAAGACCAGGATTGCCCCCTTCTCTTGTAGGGCAGTTGACATACCAGCTAAAAAAAAATGCATTTTAAAAATTCTGCTCCCTCTAAACCTTTCACATGATAACTGCTCCAGTTAGTGTCAGGGAGTTGAAATACTCCACCTATTACTTTTGCACTCTCCTGAAATTTGGAGGGGTTGATGGAGTCTTCCCATGTGCTGAGCAGTGACTGGAGAATCTCCAGCTGGTTTACTCTCAAGGGAGGGCAGGGGTGTTGAGTGAAGCACAGTCTTTTGATAGACTGGAGAAGAGGAGAGGTGAGGTAGGGCAAAAAAGGTAATGTGTCGAGGGGTGGGGTGGTGAGGGAGGGAGCAATCAATATGAGGTGAGGGAAGGAGGAATGGTAGGGATCAGGAGGAGAGGAGGAGTATGGTGAAGTGTGGGGTAGAAAGAGATGGTTAATGTATTGGGAAAGAGAGAGCTAGTGAGGATAGGCAAGGGACACTGGACAGTTTAAGCTGAGCAGCCAAAAACAGCAGTACATCTGTCATTATCATTGCCCCAGGCTTTAGCAACACGTTTAACACACAACAGATGCCAAAATGCAACATTATAAGAAGAGAAGTATTTATTAGCTACATAAATAAAAACATTAAACTTATCCTGACCTCCAGCAATGCTCCAAAATCCAACTTCAGAGGCACTATCTCCACTGAACAGTTCAATCTTTTAGTCTCTATAACAGTAATTATCACCAAACCCAGAGAGATAGAGGATTGGGATTGAATGGAAAATATCAAAAACAAGCTCGAGTAGAACCTGAGAAGACAAAGTTCCTTGAGAGGGAAAAGAAAACTAAAGCAGCATGAAAAGAAATCATGACCAGATAAAATGGAAGAAAAGATGATCAAATTAAAGACTGTGGGCTAGAAACTGATTCTGGCGAGCACAACTGGGCCCAGAAAGCCGGAGGCCTACCCAATACTGAATCTATAGTTCAATCCAGAGATCTTGAAGAATAAGGAAGAAAGAACTTAACATTTGAAAATAATTTTCAAAGATTCTGTGGAAGGAAAAGTTGCCCCAGACAACAGAAGGATGACATATCTAATAACCCTTCCAAAAAAGACAACTGGTATAAGCCAGAAACAAATACAGACCAATTATTCTTCCGTCAGTTGCTGGTAAACTATCAGAACTGTTCAGAAAGAATAATGTTATTAATAGAAATATGAGTAATCAGGGCAAGTGAAAATGGATTTGTTTCAGACAGTCCATTGACCAATGCAAGAAGTTGTTTTAAGCTATAACAGACGATACAGAGTAGAAACACATGGTGATCACTTCTATTTATGACGCAAATAATCGAGTTTTAGGATCAGAGGGAATTCTCTTTGAAAAGTGCAAAATACATCATTTAGAATATCATAAGGAAGATTGCGAAAATCTGTAACAGGTCAGAGATAGGGCTAGAAGAAAGTGAAGACTGCAGATGCTGGAGATCAGAATCGAGAATGTGGTGCTGGAAAAGCACAGCAGGTCAGGCAGATTCCAAGGAGCAGGAAAATTGATGTTTCAAGCTAAGTCCTTCATCAGGAATGGCCTATCAGAGTTAGGCTAGAGCAATGGACAGATTGGTGAGTAATTCAATTTAATGCAGAAAAATGTTAATTAATACATTGCTGAAGATGGACTAAGAAAGGAGATAAACTTTAACTTTGTCAACAGCAGTGAGAGGCAAAGGAATGTGTGTTCATTGAATGTATAGAGAAATAGCAACTATTTATATTTCTCTCCTGCTTTTAATGGAGCAAAACATCCTAAGGTGCTTCATCGGAACACTATGAGACAAAATGCAGCACCAAGTAACATAGAGAGCTCCTAATTCTCAAGATTAGGTAATTAAAGCTAGATCAAAATTAATTTTTAAAGGAGCATCTTAAAGCTGGAGAAAAAAAGAGAGATGTAAAGGGGTTTATGGAGGAAATTCATGAATTAGCAGCTGAAGACACTAAGTGAAGTGACTAAAGCTCAGGATGCACAAAAGGCCAAAAGCACAAGAGTCTTGAGATCCTAGAAGGCTTTCGGTCTTGAGAAGATAACAGAGTTATGGAGTCATAGAATCAGAGATATACAGCACAGAAACAGACCTTTCGATCAAACTCATCCCAACCTAATCTAGTCCCGTTTGTCAGCACTTGGCACATATCCTTCTAAACCCTTCCTATTCATATACCCATCTAGATGCTTTTTAAATGTTGCAATTTTACCAGTCTCCACCCCTTCCTCTGGCAACTCATTCCATACACACAACACCCTCTGCAAGAAAATGTTGCCCCCTTAGGTCTCTTTTATATCTGTCCCCTCTCACCACAAACCTATGCCATCTAGTTCTGGACTCCCCCACCCCAGGGAAAAGACTTTGTCTATTCATCCTATCCATGCCCTTAATGATTTTATCAACTGCTATAAAGTCACCCCTGAGCCTCCAATGCCCGAGGGAAAACAGCCCCAGCCTATTCAACCTCTCCCTATAGCTCAAATTCTCCAATCCTGGCAACATCCTTGTAAATCTTTTCTGAACCCTTTCAAGTTCCACAACATCCTTCCAATAGGAAGGAGACCAGAATTACACGCAATATTCCAACCGTGGCCTAACCAATGTCCTGTACAGCTGCAACGTGACCTCCCAACTCCTGTACTCAATACTCTGACTAATAAAGGAAAGCATACCAAACACCTCCTTCACTATCCCATCCATCTGCGACTCCACTTTCAAGGAGCTATGAACCTGCACTCCAAGGTCTCTTTGTTCAGCAACACTCTCTAGGACCTTACCATTAAGTGTATATGTCCTGCTAAGATTTGCTTTCACAAAATGCAGCACCTCGCTTAGGGAAGTTAGCTAACGATTAGACCATGGAGGGATTTGATGAGAAGTATAAGTTTTGGTGCTAATGAATCTGGAATTTAAAAGGTCAGTGAGAAAACATCTTAAACATAGTAAAGAGTAACATTTGATTAGAAGCATTGATTATTATTATTGATAGATTAGAAGATTATTATGAACTTTGAAAGACCTGTGTCAGGTCAAATTTGGAATACTGTTGCCTTTTTGTTGTGTCATTACTGAGTAGCAGGACATGAAATGAATGGAAAAGGTAAGTTGAAAAGGACATTGCAAATCGTTAGTTTGAGCTTCTTTCACTTGTCCTGAATCAAGGCTTATAAAGAAACAAGAGAAAGTGGAGTTAGACCACAATCAAATCAGCCACAATCTTAATCAATTATGCAGCACATTTAAGGGGATAAATTGTTTACTCCTGCTCCTATTTCTGATGTTCTGAAAGGGTTAAGCAGTGATGTTATTGAAGGCCTGTATGGTGCTGACAAGATAACTAGTGATAGCCTGTTTCCATTGGTTGTTGAGATAGTCACAAGAGAGGACATATTGAAGATAGTGAGAAAAATGACTAAACAGAGAGAAAATCATGTCCAAAGAAAGTGGTAAGAATATGGAATTGCTTGAAACAAGACATTTTGAAAGAACAGTAATTTAAAAAGGGAATTCGATAATGGATAAAATGAGAGAAATATTCAGAGATGATGAGTAATAAACAGGTGAGTGAGATTAAATGGCAATTTGTGTGGAATAAGCAGAGTTGCCCAGTTGCTTGTTAATATGCTGGAACAGCCTATGAACCTGAAAAACAAAACAGTCCATTGACCTCAAAGAACGGAAACAGACACAATAAATGTGGGGAAGTGAATAAATCATGTGGCTCATTGGCCATGAGCTGAGACACAACAGATAAATACAAAAATGCTACAATCCAACACAGTGAATTTAAAAGTGAAATCAAGTGAAGATACAGATAAAGACTTCAATGAAAAGGACCCAAGAGGGAAAGGATTAAATAAACAGAATCAATATTAAAATAAAATTTACATTGTACATTATGTTTAGCTACCAATAGATTGGTGGCTACTGTACATTAATTTATTGGACATCACTTTTTTCAGAAGCAGTAGCTTGAGCTCTCTAGAATCTGATTTAAAAGGTCAAGACAAGAGACCAACAATTGTTTTCCACTGCATTTCTAATAACAAAAATGTTACATCAGTAGTTTTTACTCACAATAGCAAAGACTAAACAAACATTTTCCAGTACTGACCCAGTTTTAAATCGTCTACACCAATATCCATTAATTGTTCTGGTTTATCACAGCAGTAATCTGAACATCAGTGAGATTGAGCAGACTGGGCTACCTTCTCAACTAAAGCAAAAGCAGAGGAATGGTCTGAAAAAAGACTTTAACATAGAATATTGGAGGAGTTTGGATGATTTCACTTGTGGGACACTCCGAACAGGAGGCAATAAATAATAGATACTGAATAAATTCCAGAATGGAATTTTTTTTTTATTCATGGGATGAGGGCACCCCTGGTTAGACCAGCATTTATTGCCCAGCCCACAAGGCAGTGAAGAATCAATCACATTTCCTGTGGATCTGGAGTCACATATAGGTCAGACCAGGTAAGGAGGGCAGTTTCCTTCCCTGGAAAGCATTAGTGCGCCAGATAGGTTTATCTGACAATTAACAATTCATGGTCATCATTATACTCACAATTCCTGATGTTTATTGAACTCAAATTCCACCATCTGCTATGGCAGAATTCGAACCCTGGTCCCCAGGACACTACCTCTGGATTAACACTGGCTCTTTGGGTCTCTGGATTAGCAGTGCAGTGATAATATCACTAGGGCATAGCCACCCCATTCAGGACAAACCCAGAGTAGGTTGAGAATGTGGAACTTGCTACCATAGGGAGTAGATGAGGTCAAAAGTACATGGGCATTTCAGGAGAAACCAAATAACACATGATGGAGAAAGGAATAGAAGGATAGCAATAGGGTGAGATAATGGTAAGGTTGGTGAGGATTATAAGTACTGGTACAGCCCAGTTAAGCCAAATGGCCTGCTGTGTTCTGTACATTTTAGTTTGGAAATGTTATTCTGGTTATGGTCTAACAAGTGAAACTGGGATACTGCTTGATAATTAACAGGAGCTTTTGCTAAAGCTGCTTATATCGCCTGGTATGGTACACACCCCTCAGGTGAGTACATCTTACTCTATAGGTGGATATAATATTCAGGTGGCCAATAAACACAATTCCTTTATCTGAAACTACAAACACCATCTGCAGATGCATATGTGACTCTGCATTTCAAGTCAGAACGTCCTGGTTTCATCCTGCTCCTGAAATTTCAACACTAAATCTCCCACTGTTATAGTTAATTTCATCTCCCTGCTCAAAAAATGGAACAGGGACTTGCCATTTAGCACCACACCCTCGACATCCCAATTCTTTGAGATCATGGTTTATCAGTCGCATAATTCTATATGTCCTACCTTTGCTCCGTAGCCATTATTGCCTTCTGTTCACAAATATTTATTAAACTCAAGATTTTAAAATGAACAATTATCTAGCATAACAACATAACATTTAAAATTTGATTGAATAATTTCCTCCACATTTTTTCCCAAATGTGTGCAGTTAAACCTATAAATAAATTTATTTTGTTTTTGAAATGTATACAAATCTTGAGCAAAGACATAGCTCAGCTTAATCCACTGCTGTGCAATATCAGTGATATCCTGCTTGATATACATCAATACGAACCTTCTCATCTGATCACAAACAACTATTCCATCATCCATTCCAACTGATTATAAGTTGAATTCCAAAGGGTGTTTCTTTCAGGCTTTGGATAATGCATTAGTTGCACTAAAAAAATCTCAATAATTAAAGTTTATTTTTAATAACAGATTTTGTACAATGTATCCATATTCTAGTTGGTCAGATTGGGTAATGCTTTTCTGACCATTTAATAGACCACATCCCCCAAAGCCTTAATTTGTTAACTATCCCAAAAGCTCATAATTTCAGGAGGTTTATGGAGCCAGGCAGATATGTCATTAGAAGCCCTTGTGGAAGTGTGTTTTCATCCCCCCATTAACGTAATGTAGCTAGTTTCTGCAGATTTTCATACAGTCCTCCACAAATCTCATTAATATTTCCCTCAGCGCTTTGACAGATTACCTTGTCATTACGCATCCTGGAGCCTTTTAAACAATATGGGTAAACTACTGTTTTGCAAGGTTAATGACAATTATCCCATAATTACTGCATAAGTCACTGGGTCCACTTTATCTCACAGTTAGCTGTTCTGTGCAGTGTCTGTGTTGTGCAACTGCCACTGTGTCACTGTAAATGAATCTTCAATAGATATTTATACACTGTTATATGCTGACAGCAGGATGAACAAATTACTGTGTTGTCATCACTTAAATACCACTGTTGATAAAACAAACCAGACAACAATTGCTCCAGTCCACCTACAATTAGCACAATCATGTCAGTATTTTGTATGGAACCTGTACAGGCATTTGAGAACACAAATCACCATCAACACAGACATACATACAATTTTATACACATACTTTATTTACACATATGAAATTATACATATACATACATACACACATACATACATGGACACACATAATGTTTAAAGGTTTTAATATTTTAAATTCTGTTCAGGATCATTGAAAATTAGGTGGAGTTCTGGTTGTGCTTTTAGTTACCATTCCATTGCCTCATTTCAACAGCTTAACATTCATTTGCCATTCAGGTGAAAGTGAGGACTGCAGATGCTGGAGATTAGAGTCGAGAGTGTGGTGCTGGAAAAGCACAGCGGGTCAGGCAGCATCTGAGGAGCAGGAGAGTTGACATTTCGGGCAAAAACCCTTCATCAGGAAACATTGAATCTCCTGTTCTTCAGATGCTCCCTGACCTGCTGTGCTTTTCCAGCACTACACTCTCGACTTGCTATTCAGACCTGTCCTGAAAGGGTCTGGGGGCCATTTGATCAAATAAATGAATAACTCTGAATTTTCTGTGAAACAAGTCAGTTTAATGACTATCATCATTATTAACATTTGAATTGTCCAGTTGAAGGAGATAACCCCATGAATTATGACATTCTGTTGCTATTATATTCATGAGAAGTGTTGCTGCCCCTCAACCTTTCATGAGCTTCAATAAATTGTCAAGAAATTGTGCATCAAATACCTGTTAAACACATTGTAGCAAGTTAAGACTGATAGTTAACAGACTAAGAACATCTTTTAATAAGGATATTTGTTTCTGTATTATTGCTCAATTTTCTCAACAAGGAAGGGAACATTTTTAACTGTTGAGTCCCTTCCTGCAGCTATTAATTTTTAAAGATTTTAATACAATACGTTCTGCTTGGTTTTCCTCGACGCCTTCTCTATCTTTTTGCATTAACTTTTATTCACGCTTCATTTTATTTTTCTGTTTCCAACTTGACCTTAATTTACTCTTATTTTTAACCATTAAGGTGAATGATAATGGTTAGAGGAGGAAGCTGGTCAGGGTTTCGGATGTCCTGATGCTGTTATCGCACCAGTATTAGCTCACATCCCCACTATGTCACAATGGACAAAAATTATTTTGAGCAGAAGGGTGAAAGAAACAGCCTAACTAACAAGTCAGGTTGCAAGATTCACCAATCGAGGAAATTTTAAACCATCATCAGTTGTCTCCATTAAGTGAGCAGCCCAGTGGTCCAGTAAAACTATAGTAACCAAACCTTCAATATGGTGTTACTTTGTTCAGTTAATTGTCAGGGAAATAGTCACCACACTTTTGTTTTGAAAACATTTTGCATAACTGTCAGAGTCCTGACACTGAAGCTTTTTTTTCATTATGTTATTGTTACAGTGGAAACAAATATTTGAGTTTGACCCTTATTTAATAACTTCATCCAAAGAAAACAATATCAGCCAAATGGTGCGTTCATTAAAGTGAGATGAATCCTGGACGTTTAACATTCAAGACAGACAGTGGCTACATTTGCTGTGACATAAGAAATCAAGGCTGCAGCCAATTGTTTTTGTCTTTGTAAAGTGAAAAAAAAGTCCTTCAAAATGAAAAAAACTTGCCCCCACTTCTGAAGAAAAATGTCTGTTGGAGCCTGTGGAAGAAGCTTGGTGACAGAATAAATGGTATTAAAGGGGCCAAAATATAATTCTAAGCTGCAGTTTCAGAAATGTCTCCAAACTATATGACGATACCTTTAAGTATAATGATATTAATTGAGAGCAGCATTGGGATGAATCAATTGTTTAAGAACTGATGTGCCTTCCCTTTCTGCTCATCAACAGCCAAGAAGCAAGGAGAGATCCACCTGTGAAGACCCCAAATGTAAATCACAGAATCCCTACAGTGTGGAAACAAGCCATTTGGCCCTCTGAGTCCACACCACCCTTCCAAAGAGCTTCCCACCTACCCTACCCTTGTCCTGTAACCCTGCATTTCCCATTGCTAATCCACCCAGCCTGCATAATCCTGGACTCTACGGGGCAATTTAGCATGGCCAATCCCCCTAATGAAACGTCTGTACCTTACACACAGCACAAAGGATAAAGAAACAAGCTACATTACATTTATAACAATAAAGCCAATCATCAGATCTCATCATCCTGTATTATCTAATTAACGACAGACTTGTCTTCGCTGCTGTCTTTTCCAAATTAAAGGAACTGTATCCTTTTGTTGCAAGTCTCATGGTCCAAATTCTAAAATGATTAGCAATTCAAACATATGTAACAGCCATGCATCCCAGCCTTGTCACAATCCCCAAGATAATAATGCAATTAAATTTGGTCAAATTACTTGACAGCTGTACAGCAGAAATCAGATCTGATTCTTAGTCACTGGCCTGAGTTTGCAACATTCAAACTTAATTTTGCATGAAAGATTTTCAAGATGGTCAGGGATTTTGCAATGGAGACATACTGCATCAACAGACCAGCTCAAAACAGTGAGATCCCGTATACAGCCTCTTTCAGTCATGCTTTCCTTCTCTGTCTCTCTCTTTGTCCCTCTGAATTAAGATCTCAGTCGCTGAAACTCTGTACAAAGCAACACTAGACAGCGAAGCAGATCAGACCCTCTGAGGACAACATTGCCATCAAATATCCAGGCTGCCTGTAATTTCCTTTCATAGGCTTCAAATAAATGCATTTATTTTCTATGCATTTGTCCTGTTTAACTTGAAAAGTTGCATGACAAGAAATTCCCAGCAAAGAAGCAGGCCACGTTTTAAATTCAATTGTGGCACGTGCGTGTCGCTGGCCGGCCAGCATTTATTGACAGCCCCTTGTTGCCTTTCAGAAAGTGGCGATGCCTTCTTGAACCATCAGAATCCATGTGCTGTGGGTTGACAATGCCGCTAGGGAGGGAATTCCAGGATACGACCAAAACAACAAGGACTGGCAATATATTTTCAAAAGAGGCTGGTGAGTGGCTTAGAGATGCATTTGCAGATGGTTGGTATTCCCATGCATCTGCTGCCATTGTCCTCCAAGATGGAAGTTGTCCACTCGCCAAATTTGCAAATACTTCCGGCCCCATCTCCCTCATTTGCTTTTCTAGCCTTTCCCTAAACGTATCTATGCTCTTCACCTTAACAGCTTCCTCAATAGCAAGTAGCACACACACACCACTCTGGATGAAGAAGTTGCTCCTGAAATGGATTTATTAGTGGCTATCTTATGATGTGGTGCTGAACTTGATTTCCCTGCCTTTAGGAGCACTTTCATCGTCTACCATTCTGAACACTTTCTCTGTCTTTGATACCTCCGTTAGCTCTGCCTTGAGCCATCTCTTTTTGAGAGAAAAGAGGCTTTACTTGTTTCTCCTGACTTATTAATGTCCTTTCAATTCTTAAATTGGATTTCCCCCTTTCTGATGTCTCAACATGGAAACCAGAAAAGTATAGTGTATTCCATCCATTAAGTTCTTATTCAAGGATAACACATCAAAACTACATCCACGTAGTCTGTGGAGCAGCTATCAATGCCCTCAGTGACACAAAAATGTTGATTCTGAAGTAAAACAATGTGACAATAATAAACCATAACTTGTCCCTGGCAAATTGCACAGAACAATGAGCAAGGGATTTGGAGATATGGTAGTGAAATCTTCTGTGTTCACAGAGCTTCTCTCCAAACAATAGCTGCATCTACATATGTAATGGTCGAAGTCCCCAAACACAAGAAATTTCAGCAGTTGGATGAGGATAGGCTTTAAGATCTGATACACGAAGATAAAAACAAATGCAGCTGAATGACAAGTAGGTAGAGAGCAAGACTCCATTGCCATTTACTCCAGGGAAATATGCTATAGTGGTGGAACAAGAGAACATTTTGCACAGGCCATAGGGTTTAGGAACACTTTATCAAGCGCACACTCCTGGTACAGAAAGTCTCACATCTTCAGCTTTGCAGTTATTGTTCATTGTTGAACCGAGTAGCCTTGAGGTAAATCATACCATCTATTGTACAAAAACCCCAATTAAACAAAGAATTGACCTTAAACAGAAAACAGTCAAAAAATGGAATACCAAGTTCCTGCAGCAACTGACAACTGGTCCTTACTTTAGAAAGTTATAGCTGCTTACATTAGAACCATAGAGAAGTCACAGCACAGAAAGAGGCCATTCAGTCGATCTTGTCTGTGCTAGCCAAGGAAAAGACAAGCTGCCCCTCTCATCCCCTCTTCCAGCATCTGACCCATAGCCTTGCAGGTTGCAGCACTTCAGGTGCAGATCCAGGTCCCTATGAATGAGTCGTGGGTTTCTCCTTCCACTGCCATTCGAGGCAGCCACCATCTTAGCGGTGAAAGCAATTTTGCCTCATAGACTCTCAAATCCTCCTAACAATCACTTTAAATATGTGCGTCCTGGTAACTGACCTCTCTAACAGGAGAAAGAAGACATCACTGCCTATTGTTTTGAGATTCCTCAGAGTGTCTACACCTCAATTAAATTATCCTTTAGCCTCTTCTGTTTCAGAATAAGCAACACTGCCTATCCAACTTTTCCCCATAGTTGCAATTTTTGAGCACTGCCAAAATCCTTGAGCGTCTCCTTTGTGCTTTCTCTGGAGCAATTACGTACGTACTTGTAACAGGAAGACAAGATTACAACATAAAATTCCAGCTGCAGCATAACAAATGCTTTATATAGTTCCAAGAGTACATTCCTTTTTTTGTGTTCCATACTTCAACCAATGAAGGAAAGATTCCTGACTTTTTTAAAAAAATAATGTTACCTACTTGCCCTGCCAATGAGTCATAGAGTCAATGAGATGTATAGTACTGAAACAGACCCTTGGGTCCTATCCATCTATGCTGACCAGATATCCTAACCCAATCTAGTCCAACCTGCGAACACCTGGCCAATATCCCTCCAAATCCTTCCTATTCATATACCCATACAGATGCCTTTTAAACATTGCAATTGTACTAGCCTCCACCTCTTCCTCTGGCAGCTCATTCCACACATGTACTAACCTCTGAATGGAAAAGTTGCCCCTTAGGTCTCTTTTATATCTTTCCTCTCTCACTGTAACCCTATGCCCTCTAGTTCTGGACTCCCCCACTCTAGGGAAAAAGCTTTGCCTATTTATCCTATCCATGCACTCATGGTTATATAAACATCTCTATGATCACCCCTCAGCCTCCAACGCTCCAGGGAAAACAGCCCTAGCCTATTCAACCTCTTCCTATTGCTCAAATCCTCCAACCCTGGCAACATCCTTGTAAATCTTTTCTGAACCCTTTCAAATTTCACAACATCTTTCTGATAGGAAGGAGACCAGAATTGCATGCAATATTCCAACAGTGGCCTAACCGATGTCCTGTACAACCGCAACATGACCTCCCAACTCCTGTACTCAATACTCTGACAAATAAAGGAAAGCCTTCTTCACTATCCTATCTATCTGCACCTCCACTTTCAAGTAGCCATGAACCTGCACTCCAAGGTCTCTTTGTTCAGCAATACTATTACCTTACCTTTAAGTGTATAAGTCCTGCTAAGATTTGCTTTCCCAAAATACAGCACCTCACATTTATCCAAATTAAACTCCATCTCCCACCTCTCAGCCCACTGGCCCATCTGATCAAGATCCCATTGTAATCTGAGGTAATCTTCTTTGCTGTCCAGTTAAGATTATTCAGCTTCTGGTGCTCTGAATTATATATTCAGTCTGCTTTTCACACTTGTGACAGTAGGTGTTCATTGAATAATAGTGTTAAAGGACCTGTGGACATGGACACCAAGGTCTCTCACTTCTTTGACCTCTGCGATATCTTCCCCTTTAATGTGTAATCCTGATCTTTGTTTGCACCCCCTCCTCAGCCAGTACGCTACCTCACACTTCTCTGAACTGAATCCTATTTGCCTTCTGCCCATCCAACCAAACCGTTGATATCACCCAAGAGTCGACAGCAACCCTCACTGTTGATTACGTAGCCAACTTTCATGTCACTTGCAAACTTTACAATCATACCTCTGACATTTAAGTCCAAATATATATCTAATCTTCTGGAAGTCCAATCCCATTTGCACTTGCCATGTTTTGGAGCTCACGTAAATCAATAATGTTCTATCACTTCCCTCCTGTATACCGTAGAGAATATTTGCTGCAGTTCAAGTATGGAAATCATGTAATGTATGTTCATGTGTATTGTATAAGACAATTAATACCCAAAAGGGTTAACTGACATAACAAGATAAGTTCTGCCCATCAGGATGCCTTCTGTCACCTCTCTAGACCTTCTGAATATCTTATAATCTCCACTGGGACTTCACGATATCAAAAAACGTAGAATTTAGTTCAGATCCAGATGATCTGATGTCAAAAAACTTGGGTGAATGACGGGAGTCAGACACTTTACTCCCAATGCAGGTCAAGTTCACCATTACACAAGCTACGAACTCAACTATCATTAATTGCAACATACAAAATGATGCCTATGTCAATAATTAATTTGCTAAGTGTATGCATTTTATCTACTGGCAATATCTGTGCTTTTGATACAGAAAGATAAATACTGCATTGAATCTAAAATTCTTTACTATTTGCATCAAGGGTATAAAATTCTTCAAATTATAACCTGCAAATTAACAGGCACTGTTTTATGTACCTCTGCACAAAAGAAGCTTGCAATCTTAATTCCAAGGGTAACACTGAATAAGAAGAGACTGTGGCAGTGTGAAAGTGTGATAATCAAGCCCCATTGAAAGTACACAGTCTGCAGACATTCTATTCTTAATCCCACAATCACCGCTCAAAACTGATACAACAGAAAAGATTACAGGTGGTATACATGAAAAGAACAAAATTATTTGTAATTAATGCAGAAAAATCAATAAATCATATGCACTGGGGCAACTTTTCTTCACCGCTGTACTGCTAGCTGCTAGCATCTTGACTCTGAAAGTACACAATGACTCGCATTCTCGAGATCCTGTGAGCAGGTTACTCTTAAGGCCATAATAAAAAAAAGTTTGAATTTCCTAAAAGACCTCCCATGTACTAAAACTACCTTTCTCCAAATCCTAAAGGATCCTATTGAATTCTGCTACCCACTGGCATTGAATCTTAAAATCCCAAAGGATAAACTGCAAATCCGACAAAAGTTTTATGTCTTATAAGATTCTGCAGGTACTATAAAAATCCTTTAGGAATATTTGGCAGGGGATTTCCACTTCTTTTTAAACAAAACTTCTGAAAATATTGCTGACAATGCACAACTAAATAAAATGAGATAGAGAGAGAGAGGTGCTCCTTCCTGTAGCAGTGTCTCTCTATGCAGCCAGTAGTGTGAAGAAAAGCTGAAACTGCAATGTCAAGAAGAACACCTAAAGGGATGGATCGATCTGAGGCGAGTGGTACCCTCTGGGTCTCAGACCTGCTGTGATTCAGTTCACTGCCTGTCCTGTGTGCAGTCAATGCAACTGCAACCAGCCATCTGCTTGCCAAGTGACTGCAATGTTCATTTCAAATGAAAAACCAGCATTATTTCCTGGAATCAGACAAATATCACACACTTCTCCCTGAACAAATCTAAGCCACAGCATTCCCTATTTCAAAAACAACAAAACATGGCATGCAAAGGGACAATTCAGATTTTTTTTAAAATCACCATATTTTAAGTGATGACCAATGGCAGGCATTAGTGTACCACCTTTTACCCTGCGCTCCTTAACCCTCGCTTGCGTTTATTGACACACAACTGACATGCTGGACAGAATAAGTCAGAAACATTTTAGCTGATGAACAATGGAGCTCAATTTCCTCAGCATATCTAATGACCCATGACATGCTAGATTATGACCCCAGCAATGTTCCCAAACATGTATCACATGCAGAGAACAGTGACCTGGTTTGATGACCACACTAATTTTAAAACCCTGAGACACATTGATATTGAGTGGGTGCCAGCACATTGTTTGATTTGTTAACCACTTTCCGATATTAGCACTTACATATTTAACATGGCACAACAGGCTGCATCTTAGAGAAATAATTCTGATCAGAAAAAGCCTCTGAACTGGAACTTTTGCATTTCTAACTGAAACATTTTGCAGCAAGGAAATGTGTAGGATGTGATGCATTCAGTAGTAGATGGTGAGAAAATTGCTTTTAAATCTTGAGATGTGCAAGAGATAAAAAGAAGAGTGAGTATGGCACTGGGATGGGCTGGAGGTTTAATGTGCCGATATACTGACGGATCCTGTAATATAGAGAATTGTTCAGCTAGCACACAGCACATGAAGCAATATCAGAGCCTCTTTGGAGAAAATTATTTTTAAAAATTGTTTATCTATTACTTGTGCACCGGTTGGACTGATTTCCTGTCGTGGGATTTTGGTCGACTCTCAGCAATGGTTCAGTTTATCGAAGTATCTAATTTGTTATCACTAAGCCAATAAATGTTATATTTCTATGACATTTGCTTTGAGTGCATGTTGCCCTTTTGCATTTCTCTCTAAGCATTCTTCCCCACTTTTTCAGGTTTCGCTGAGACTGGATAGACAAAGCTTAAGGAGAAAGTGAGGAGCTGAAAATGTGTTGCTGGAAAAGCACAGCAGGTCAGGCAGCATCCAAGGAGCTGGAGAATCGATGTTTCGGGCATAAGCCCGTCTTCAGGAATGAGGAAGGTGTGCCAAGCAGGCTAAGATAAAAGGTAGGGAGGAGGGACTTGGGGGAGGGGCGTTGGAAGTGCGATAGGTGGAAGGAGGTTAAGGTGAGGGTGATAGGCCGGAGAGGGGGTGGGGGCGGAGCGGTCAGGAAGAAGATTGCAGGTAAGGAAGGTGGTGCTGAGTTCGAGGGTTGGCACTGAGACAAGGTGGGGGGGGGGGAGGGGAAATGAGGAAACTGGAGAAATCTGAGTTCATCCCTTGTGGTTGGAGGGTTCCTATAAAGCTTAAACCCAGCAATCTCTTCCTGCTTGCTAATGCCATTCCTGAGACAGTCACTGAAAGCTGGTGCATAGCCAGTGGAGAGATTCCTAGCTTCAACCTTGTCTTTTCTGCTTGGATTGTCCCCTTAAGCCTTGGGAAGGGGGTGAAGTAAATATTCCTATCGTCCACTGAACTTGGTGGTGCATCATGACATTGAAAATGCATAGCTTTCAGTGAGAGGTCACTGGAATGCTTTTACAATCCAGTAGAGAACCACACCGTTATATAGAAACATTTTTGAAATGAAGTGAAGATGACTGAGCTGAAATTAAATGAATCATTGATATATCAGAACAGTAGCCCTTTGATTTATCATGCCTGTACCACATCAGAAGTATCCATTCTAGTCCCATTTCCCAACTCTACTTCCATTTCCCCATTTAAGATGAAACTTTTTCTGCACTGATATTTAGGACAAGCAAAAGAAAAATAATGAGTGCAAGTTGAGGTATACTTTCAAAACAGCATTCAAACCAGTTCAAATACATCTATCAATCCTCTTATTACAAGTTACTCCGTTATTTTTAAATTATGCTCCCAATATGAAAGAGCAAACTGCAGGCAGTTCAGGTTGGGAAAGCAATGAAAAACACTCTAGCATTATGACATTCTCTAGTAGATGACAGGATTGCATGATGCTGAGTTTTCCCACGTTTTTCAATAAAAGTGGAACCATTCAGTCATTGAAACTTTCAAATGTACATCACATTGGAGCTTTCAAAAATGGCAGGTTGTGCTCTTCACGCACCTGCAGGGAGACTGGAGGGAACATCCTGACCAGTTTTAATATGAACATAAAATACTGGCAGTTATCTGTTCCTTATTGGTAAATATGTTCAGAGCAAGAGACATGGAGCATTTGATGCCAGAGGTAAAAACACATCTCATGCAATGAAGCAAAATGGACAACAAATGGCAATATTTCACAGCCTGTTTGCTTCAAGTCAATGAGAAATAATTAGAAGAACGTGAGCTGACTGCTGTTTTGCTGCTGCCTTATACAAATTGCTAGCCTACTGGTTTAAGCCTCAATGAATTGGCATCAATGATCAAATTAATGACAGCAAAAAAAGTGTACACAGGTCTGCAAAAAAATGTGGCAATCCTGCTTTGTATTCTATTTTTTGTGATTCCCAAGAATGGAGGAGGCAAACATTTTCACCAAGGGAAAGCACACAACTGCACTATCCCTCCAATCTCAAATAGATATTGATACTTAATAATTCCAATCTACCACAAAAATGAAAGGGTGTAGGAAATAAGGAAGAATGTTTCATAATAGTCTTCAGAATGACAAAAATCTGCAGTTATATCATGCCTTTAACACTGCAAAATATCCAAGATGCTTTACAGTTGTGCTAAGTTTCAAACTAGCAGACATGTAGGACAGGTGCCATAAAACATGACCAAAGAGACAGGCTTTAAAAGCCTCCTAAAGGTTTTGAAATGGTAGAGAGATGGACAGAGATTTAAGGAGGGAATTAGAAAATCGAGGGTGCAGGCAGGTGAAGGTATGGCCAGCAATTCGGGAATGAATGCACTGAGGAAGCCAGAATTAGAGGAGCGAAGACATAACAGAAGGTTGTAGGGCTGGAGAAATTTACTGAGTTAGGAAGAGGAGAAAGCCATGGAGGGATTTGAAAACCAGGATAAGAACACTCAACAGAAAAGAATAAAGGGAGTTTAACACTATTATTCAATGAATGCTGCCTGTCTACTGTCACAAGTGTGAACAACAGACTGAATATACAATTCAGGGCACCAGAAGCTGAATAATCTTAGACTCAAAATGTCAGCTCTTTTCTCTCCTTACAGATGCTGCCGATCTGCCAAGATTTTCCAGCATTTTCTCTTTTGACCCATCTGCCCCATCCCCCATATATTTTGTCACATAGCACCAACTTCAGCCTTGGTCATTCACAGCTCCTAATCTCCCTATAATCTCTCTATGCACTGTCATTATCACCTTTTTATTGCTACCTTTGCTTCTGGAGCCATGACTCACCTTCTCTCAGCCTAGTATAAATACCTCCCTATTTCTCCCCTTTTTTTTAGTTTTGACAAAGAGTCAGTTAGACTCGAAACGTCAGCTCTTTTCTCTCCTCACAGATGCTGCTAGACCTGCTGAGATTTTCCAGCATTTTCTCTTTTGGTGGCTGAATAATCTTAACTGGACAGTGAAGAATGTTGCCCCAGATTACAATGGGATCTTGATCAAATAGGCCAAAGGGCTGAGAAGAGGGAGATGGAGTTTAATTTAGATAAATGTGAGGTGCTGCATTTTTCGGAAAGCAAATTTTAGCAGGACTTATGCACTTAATGGTAAGATCCTAGGGGAATGTTGCTGAACAAAGAGACCTTGCAGTGCAGGTTCATAGCTCCTTGAAAGTGGAGTCGCAGTAGATAGCATAGTGAAAGCGGCATTTGGTATGCTTTCCTTCATAGGTCAGAGTATTGAGTACAGGATTTGGGAGATTATGTTGCGGCTGTACAGGACATTGGTTAGGCTACTTTGGGAATATTACGTGCAATTCTGGTGTCCTTCCTTTCGGAAAGATGTTGTGAAACTTGAAAGGGTTCAGAAAAGATTTACAAGGATGTTGCCAGGGTTGGAAGATTTAAGCTATAGGGAGAGGTTGGAGAGGTTGAATAGGCTGGGGCTGTTTTCCCTGGAGCGTCGGAGGCTGAGGGGTGACCCTATAGAAGTTTATAAAATCATGACGGGCATTGATAGACAAAGTTTTTTCTCTGGGATGGGGGAGTCCAGAACTAGAGGGCATAGGTTTACAGTGAGGGGAAAGACATAAAGGAGACCTAGGGGGCAACATTTTCACACAGAGGGTGGCACGTGTATAGAATGAGCTGCCAGAGGAAATGGTGGTGGCTAGTACAATTGGAACATTTAAAAGGCATCTGGATGGGTATATGAAGAGGAAGGCTTTGGCAGGATATTGGCCAGGTGCTGGCAGGTGGGACTAAATTGGGTGGGATATCTGGGCAGCATGGACGAGTTGGACCAAAAGGTCTGGTTCCGTGCTGTATACCTCTATGACTCTACGTCTCTATGAATTAACCAAATATATTTTGAATTGTGCTAAGGTCACTCAACCAGATTCTTTAAAATGAATGGTGTATTTTCAATTGTCTGGCATTTGGATTTTATTTTAGTGTAGGGGTTTCCATGTGTATAAGTCATTTGACTTGATTATCCTGGGGCAATATTTGTTCATTAGACGGCACAATTACTGACTAACATTTATACAGAGAAGAAAACATGTTGTTCTGCTGTGTGCTGCAAAAAAATGAGGTAATAGGATATCTACTTAATCTAATTGTCCCCGTTATTGACATAATGCCAAGAAAATGCAAGGCTATTAGCAATACTGCAGTTGACTGTATAGGGACTGAAAAAGAAGGGCCAGCATTTAGAATATAATTGGAAGAACAGATATTGGGACCATAAACTCATATGGAGACACACATACGCATATATAAAATTACAATCTTGCACAATTTAATCTTGCATGATTCAGTAATGTTGAAAAAAACCAACTTCCCTTAGAACTAGTTTCATAAATTAAATGCAATAATCTAACAATTTTCATCTTCTTTTGAAAATTCTTTAAAACAGGAAAAGAGAAGCAAGTCTGCAACCAACGCAGTTTAGCAGACGACACACAGGAAGAAGTGTAGTGCCCACGTAAAGTTTTTGTTGGTCAAAGAATGGGAGATGCTTGAAATAACCTCTCCAAGATTCGAAGGACAAAAATACTAGACATTCAGAATATAATAGTATTGAAATGATAAATGAGGTAACATTTTTCCAAAAGGATAGAGGTAGCCAAATGGACTGCAATGGTTGTTTCTACCAGTAAAAACAAAGAGAAAGAAAGAAAGGATGGAGGGTAAGAAAGAAACAATCATTTTCCCAAGAGGCAGCACGGTGGCTCAGCGGCTAGCGGCACTGCCTTCCAGCACCAGGGACCCAGGTTTGATTCCATTCGGGCGACAGTCTGTGGAGTTTGCATAATCTCCCTGTGTCTGCATGCGTTTGCTCTAGTTTCTTCCCACAGTCCAAAAACGTGCAGGTTAGGTGGATTGTCCATGCTGAATTACCCAAAGTGTCCAGGGATGTGCAGGTTAGGTGGATTGACCAAGGAGAAATGCAGGGTATAGGGGTGGATTTGGGCAGGATACTGTTCAAAGGGTCAGTGTGGCCTCAATGCGTAGAAAGGCCTGTTTCCACACTGTAGGGATTCTGTAGAACTGGCCAAATGCTCCATACAGAAACATTATAAAGCAACTGAATAAAGATGGAGATGTGGGATTAATTAAATAGTTTGAGAAAAGGACTGGAACAGACTGAAAGGAGCAAATAGCCTCCTTTTGTGGTGTGTGATTCTAATTCAAGTTGCAGGTAAACACTTTTTAAAATGAGAAAACCGAATGCACTGGTTTTGTTGCTTTGTGCGGACTACTCTGGGGTGCTCAGCAAGGGATTTGTTTGAAAGGGATGAATCACATTCTCAATCAAACCTAAGATGTTATATTTAAACAGTAATGAACATTTAATAAATAGCATATGGGGCTGGTAGTACTGCATTAAAGCTGTCACAATTCACCTTCAGCTTTGGGGTCTGTGAATTCTGACATTCTGACACTTCTGAATGAACTCAGGAACACATTCCGATGAGTGCAATACCTTCTACATCCATGATGATTATTAGCTAGTTGACCTCCCCCCCAAGTACCAAGTAACCTTTGCAGCTTTCAAGCATGCACAATTTTGATGCCTTAACCTCTGCCTGTCTGAACTTCAACAAATTGGGCTCAAGTGCTAGTAAGTGGGACAAGAGATTGCCAGAGAGTTGGGGGCACCTACATTCAGCAATAGCACAGCTTAAGTAAACTTTCCAAATGTAATTGCTGCATTTTTATTCCTCGTGCCTGTTTCATTATGTTGTTGAACAGCAGTAATCTTCCCTCTCCTGTCTACGGGGGAGTAAGTGTTGCCATCAGGTCAGGTCAACAAGCAATTTCTGTTTAATCCACAGTATAAAAATTCTTTTACTTTATCTTCAAACAACAAACATTATATTCAAAGCAAATGGACGAACATTTTAACATTTACAAAACACTCCACAGCAGATAACAAAATATAAACCAATGTCTAGGCTTCACTTCTGCCATTAATTCGCTGCCTAGTGTGCATTAAAAATACCTGTAAGGGTAGGTAGACAAAGAGACACACACACAGGAGAGAGCTCTCTAACTCAACCATACACTCAGCACTGTGATCTACCAACACTGTCAAAAATATCAAAGCAATTTTGTCTCTATTGTAAAAATAATTGTTCCATACAAGGCCACACGGGGTAGTGAGAGAGGAGAAAGACAACCTCATGTGCACAGCTCCCTGATAATGACTTTTCCGTCTTAGAGATTTGGGAAAGTGCCCAGACAGTGTGGGTAGAGAATGAGAGGGCAAGTCAAGTTTCAATCCATTCATGAGCCTTCTAGTGATCCCTTCAGATAAATAACATGCTTAGGCTGCAAGAGCAGACAAGTGAGAAATAAAGTACAACAATTAAAAGCAATGGGAAAATTATATAAAACAATTGTTGTGTTACAAGTGTTAGCTGTGACTCAGAAGGCAGCACTCTTGCCTCTGTGCTATGAGAGAACTGGGCTGAAGCATCGTCCCAGAAGTTTGAGAAAGCAGGCAATGAGGGAGTAGCGCACCTTTAGAGGATCCAGACCAAAGGAGCACAGCACTGTCACAGAAACAGTACTGAGGAGCACTGCACCATCACAGAGTTAGCAATCAGGGAATGTAGCAGTGTCAAAGGGCCAGTACTGAGGCAGTGCCTTACCATCACAGAGTAATTACTGAGGGAGAAATGCACCATCCTTTGGATGAGACATTAAACTGAAGCCCCATCTATTCCCTTGGCTCAATATTTAATATTCTGTGACGTGTTTTTGAAAATGACCAGGGAAGTTAAGTCGAAAACAGATTATCTGATCATTGTCACATTGCTGTTTATTTGGAAGTTCATGCAAATGAACTTGGTAATTCTGAAGAAAATATGAAATTTTATCACAGCGAATGTCCTCAAGTTGACTGGTTTAGTCAATGAGGCCAGACGAAGTGCTGGTTTGGGAACACATCCTGATGTGGTTAATGGTCTCATCCAGGATCAAGATGGCTAGGTCACTGGAGACAGACCATCTGACCCACATTTATGACCTATATGGTTCCTCAGAAAGGGAAAACTTCCTGCTGACTAGAGTTCCAAAACTGTAAAGAGTCACACTGCTCAGGACTGATATTGCTGACCTTTCCAAGTTTTATGAAACGTAAATGCAAATAAAACTGCTTGTGATATTATCTTGCCATTGCTCTCCCTTCCAATGTTCTCTCATCATCAAATTTGCTCAAAAAGAAACAAGTGAGGGCACTGTCCGGAAGTACAATTGTCACATTACTATAACAACACAGTACATTTACACAGCCCAAGGGAAATATTAGGAGCTTAGTCAAAATGGTATATGTTAAGGAGCATCTTAATGTAAGTGACAGAGAGACAAATTAATATATAGAGATTCAGTGACAGTATTCCAGAGAATAGGCCTCAGGTAGGTGAAGGCATAGCCTCCAATGACAAAGTGATTAAAATCACTGATGTCTCAACATGACATAAACCAGCTGCGTGACATGTGATATCCTGGTATAGAATAAAAAGGAGGTAAAGTAATTAGTTGCACCATGGAGCCTAAATAAAACAACACAGTGCATTTTCTTACTTATTCTTCACATAGATTGCAGAGAAATTATTTATTCCCAGTTAGAACTTTGTACTTCTCAAATTTATGCTCTGAAAATTTAACTGCTATATTCAGAATACTCAGTATTTCCTCAATGCTAAAGGTGGCCATTAGGAAGTCACCAAATTAATATGGAGCAGCCCACCTCAGTGATCTGAAAGAACTCAAACATGACCTGGATTGGATCAGCTTCTATTGGTCAACTGGGCAGAGGTGTGTGAAGGACAGAGATTGTAGCTCTGTCCAGATTTGCTGTCAAGATTACAGTGAGTCTAATGGCACTGGACCGTTATTTATACATAAAATGGTGTAGTTACTTCAAACGACAGACAATTGCTGTTAAATGCCATGTCACAGCAAAATCTGTCTCCTGTATTGTTCAGTGCAGGTTAACATGACTTCCTCCAATTCACATGCACATGGCTAAGCATAAAATGACCGGAAAAAAAACTGGGAACAGGTATTGAGCTTCAACGAAGCAAAGGAAAATTAATAGAAGTGAAGAAAAAAAAATCAGTTAAACAAATCTTTTCCCTCTCTCCAGAATAGACTCCTCAAACCTTTACAAAGCAGTGATATTTAATTTGGAAAGGAGTACTGGGAATGTACTCCAGTGCTACCATTAAACTGTTTGCTCTTGGTAATCTCAGCACAGTCACTGTGCCTCACCCTGCAGGAATGACACCACTTTGCAATAAAGGTCTGACATTTACAAAGACTGATACAAAGATTGTGTAAAAATGCGCAGGATGATTAAGAGTGGGACCAGTTTGCTCCTGCACTATGTTTGGGCTGTTGATCCATGTATATAAACATGAGTTGAGTGGAATTATTGTAAAGAACAAACTTTCCTTAACACTTTTCCTCTTCCAATTATAATTCCTCCAACATAAACAATCATCTGAAGATAGAAACAGTTAGACCAAACTACCAATATAAATGGATCTTCTCCCATAGTCAGTAATGTAAGAAGAGTATTCTACCAGAAATCTGATTTCAGTGCACAGAATGTTAGATCAAATATATCTTTCAATATGAATTACAAGATAAAGATCTATGAGATGTAATAAATATGGATTGCTTAATGTTCTAGTCACTTTCTGACCAGAGACATGGGAGTTATATATAATTCCCCACACGCGACAGGGAAAAGCCACTCAAGTGCTTTCTAAAGGCCAGAAAATGGCAAAATTGCTGAAGTTACTAGTTATTACCCAGTTCATTTTCCATTATATGCTCTGCTGTGCGAAAGGAACTATCACATTTGAAAATGAGTGTCCGTGGAGTGAGGTACTCTTAAAAGGTACTTACTAACTGAAGTTGTAGTCAAAAGGTCAGAACTAAACCCTGATCAAACAGTAGAAATGAAAGGCCTGTGACTCTAAACACTGCATAAGGAAGGTACAGAGGAGCACAGTGAATTTCTAAATACCTTAAATATAAGCCAGATTTTTTTAAAGGCAGATTGCTTTATGCTGCTGTGAATCTCAACATTTCACTGGAGTAAAGAAATATCTCCAAAAACAAATTTGTAAATGCAACTTAACTGCCATCATTCTCATTACGTGAGATAAATTTTGTTGACTAAGATATTGAAGATGAGAACTGTGCTCATCTTGCTTTCACTGCAGTTATATATCTCAAGATGAACTGCTGAGCAATCTGCTACTTTGCTGTCTGCTGCCAATATAAAGGAAACTCATTAAATGTAACAGATTTAGACAGGCAAAAATCATTAATGCGGACACCTATGTCATAGAGTCATAGAGATATACAGCAAGGAGACACACCCTTTGGTCCAACTCATCCACGCTGACCAGATATCCCAACCCAATCTAGTTGCATCTGCCAGAACCCGCCCCATAATTCTCCAAATCCTTCCTATTCATTTACCCACCCAGATGATTTTTAAATGTTGCAATTGTACTAGCCTCCACCACTTCCTCTCTCAGCCCATTCCATACATGTACCATCCTGTGTGTGAAAACGTTGCCCCTTAGGTCTCTTTTATATCTTTCCCCTTAAATCTATGCCCTCTCGTTTTGGACTCCCCCACCCCAGTGAAAAGACGTTGCCTATTTATCCTATTCATGCCACTCATGATTTTATAAGGTCACCCCTCAGCCTCTGCGCTACAGGGAAAATAGTCTCAGCCTATTCAACCCCTCCCTATAGCTCAAATCCTCCAAACCTGGCAACATTCTTGTAAATCTTTTGTGAACCCTTTCATGCTTCACAACATCTTTCCAATA
This sequence comes from Hemiscyllium ocellatum, assembly GCF_020745735.1. NCBI lineage: Eukaryota > Metazoa > Chordata > Chondrichthyes > Orectolobiformes > Hemiscylliidae > Hemiscyllium > Hemiscyllium ocellatum. The sequence goes on from NC_083402.1 coordinate 126,351,203, forward strand.
GGAAGGAGACCAGCACTGCATGAAATATTCCAACAGTGGGCTAATCAATGTCTTATACAGCCACAACATGACCTCCCAACTCCTAAACTCAATACTCTGACCAATAAAGAAAAGCATACCAAATGTCTTCTTCACTATCCTATCTACCTTCGACTCCCCTTTCAAGGAGCTATGAACCTGCACCCCAAGGTCTCTTTGCTCAGCAACACTCCCTAGGACCTTACCATTAATTATATAAGTCCTGCTAAGATTTGTTTTCCCAAAATGCAGCACCTTGCATTTATCTAAAGTAAACTCCATCTGCCACTTCTTAGCCCATTGGCCCATCTGGTCAAGATCCTGTTGTAATCTGAGGTAACCTTCTTCGCTGTCCACTACACCTCCAAATTTGGTGTCATCTGCAAGCTTACTAACTAGACCTCTTATGCTCACATCCAAATCATATACATAAATGACAAAAAGTAGTGGACCCAGCAGCGTAAAGCAGGTACAACTATAAAACATGAATAAAGATGAGGAATCAAACAAGTATATTACAAGATGTACTAAAATAGCAACAGGGAATCAGACAGCACACTCATTTTAATTGAGGAGCAAAATATATCAGTATGACTTGAAATAAAAACCACAAATTCTGAAAACGAGTCAGCAGACCCGCAAAAAATAGCGAACAGAGTTAACTTCCCAGCGTTCTGTCGCAAGACTGTTGAGCTCAAAGTTAACCCAAGCATGTAAACCTGACCTGCAGATTGTTCCCAATGTTTTGATTTCTGATTTTTTTCACTTTCCCAATAACTGGAGACTTACGGCATGATTTCTACATTGACGAACCAGGTGCTACCAAATATACAAAGACATTCAACAACAACTTGCATTTATTTTCCACATTAGAACAGGACTAAAAACAGGTTTAAGATACTTATTAAAGGAAGAGAGCGGAAGCTTGGGGCGGTTTGGTGAGGAGGTTACACAATTTAGGGTCGAGCAATGAACTGGTAGAAATGGAATGAAGAAAATAGGGATGCGCAAGAGGCCAGAACTGGGAAAATAAAGAGATGAGTGTGAGGCAGAAAACGGTTGCAAAATGAGGAGGAGAAGACTGTGGACTTGAAAAAAAATACACTTCAGTTGTGAAAAACGGATGAATTTGTGAATACAATTCTGAGACGACTTAACCAGCTAAAATGCAAAGTTTAAGCGAATTGGAAGTACTGTTTCAAGAGTAATTACTCTTTCTTCTGATAGTCCCAAGGTGAAAGACTTTGCATCAGAGCAGTGCACTTAGATTTTGATACCTTAGTCATTTCAACACTAATTTAAACAAGTTTTTTCCCATCAAGCAATGGTGGACAAACATCTTAACATTTGTTGTGCTGCTTCTAGTGAACTCACTTCAACTCTGTTCCGTAGCACTAGCCTCTTGCTCTTCTTTGCTAGGGTCTACTCCTTTAATAATTCATGTTTATTGCACAGAATCTCAGTTTAAAAACATGCAGATCAATGTGCAAGCTTTACAAATCACTTCTGAGGCTTGAGTTTGAGAGGCAGTGTTGTGTCCAATTTTGAGCACCACAGCTTCAAGATTACAATTGAGGCCTCACAGAAGATGCAAATGAGATTTATTAGAATGGCACATGGGATCAAGTACTTCAGTTATATTATGAGGCTGAGGAAGGTATTGTCCTTACAGCAGAGAGGTTCAAGAGAAATTTAATACTAGTATGCAAAATTGTGAAGGGCTTTGACAGGGAGAAACTTCCTCATTGGCGGCCAGGTCAGGGACCACAGCACACAGATTTGAGATCATTTGCACAAGAACCTGAGGGGAGCTGTGAGAATATTTTTACACAGTGACTTAATATGATCTGGAATGCACTCTCTAGAAAGGATAGCAGAAGTACATTCAAAATAACTTTCAAAAGAAGCAAATTATGTATTTTCTTTCAATAAGCAAAATATTACAGCCAGATATCTCAACGTTTGTCTGGTGGTCTAAATCAGGTGATTGGGTACATGATGACACAAAGGAACGAGCAGAAGCCTTACAGTAATATAACCTCCAGGACATTGTTATTTGAGTTAACTTGATGAATAGATGAAAACGCTTAGGAGAGTGTGTCACATGGCATAGCATCATGGAAAAATGCTAGATGCAAGGCAAATGTAATATTTTATAGAAAACATGAACACACTAACAGGAAGGTGCAGAAATTACACAACCTGCAATGATTCACAATAGCTTTCATTTCTGTACTCAGATGAGCTGTGAACTAACACAGGCCAAATCAAAAACCACAGATATATTCAATGGCACATGAAACAGTCTATGATAAATATCATAAAGTTACAGAAATGGAATTGTAATACACTGAAATTGGTTAGTGTGTGTATATAAGTGACTGTTGGAATAACTGAGAGTCTGTTTGTGGAAGGTTGTGAGTGAGAGTATATGTATACATGTTTTGAGAGTGTCTGTATGAGTGTGTATTTGTATGAATGAGAACATTTGTGCACTCATAAGCTTTAGATTTTTCTAGGCCATCAGATATGGCTAATCTGATTGGGGCTCAACTTCACTTTCTTGCCTGCCGCACCACATTCCTTCTCCGCCGCACCACACCTCCCCACCCTCCACCCCCCACCCCCCCCCCCCCCACACACACACACACACACACAAAACTCTCAGGTCATTTAACAAAGTCCACCCAACTCAGTCATGTCTATATTCGATGACCCAGCCTCACCATCCTCTGGTGAAGAGAATTCCAAATTCTAAAGACCCTCTAAAAATTTCATTTAAATCCTCCTCAGCTCCATCTTCAATGGGGAATCCTTTAATTTTATACTGTGTTCCTCAATTTTAGATTTATCCTCAAGGTGAAACATCCTCTTAGGGGCTACACTTCCAATACCTATCAGAATCTGTTGTTTGAATAAGATCACCTCTCATGCTTCTAAACTCCAATGAGCATAAGAGCTGAAACTGTTTCTCATAAGGCAACTCATTCATCCTAAGAATAAGACTATTGAACCTTCTCCAAACTGTTCTTAATACAATAAGATTCCTTCTTCAATACTAAGACCAGATTGTACACGGCCCTTTACATGCAGTCTCACCAATGCCCTATAGAGCAAGATATCCTACTCATGCACTCCATTCCCCTTTGCAGTTAATATCAACATTCCATTTGTCTTCCTAATTAATTCCTGCACCTAAAATGTTACAAGTTTCCTGCCTTTTAAAACGTAATTTGAATAACGTCACTCTTGCTGACATTAAATTCCATCTGCCATTGGTAGCCCTCACACTTAACCTGCAGGACTACATACCTTTACGTTGAAACATAAACGTGAAAATGGAAGGTTATATTGCTTGCTGTGGACAATAAACCAGTTTTTCTTTACAACTGGAAGTAAAAGTGCAACTCTGTGGTGTTCACCCATCTGTGAAACAAGAGTATGTACCTTTGGGAGAAACCAGATTTGATATTGGAGTGACAGTAACAGAGTCAGCCAGGTGGACCTCACAGAACATAAGTTCCTTTATTGGGTCTGTTCATCTGGTCTAATCAGAGAGCCCTTGCTGACATAAAAGGTGATTGTTCTTGATGTGACACTCTACTGCCTGACTCCGTAAGAGGCAATACTACTATCAAAGACTGTACAGCTTGTAAATAGAGGGTGCTTGATGTTGGGACACAGGTCTTTGCAAAGTCATTTCAATACTTTTGAAAGTATAGCTGACACCAAATACATCTAAGTTACAAGAAGGAAGAGCTTTTCAACTGGTTTGTAAATGGCAGTTTTGTTACTAAACTGATGGAAGAAAATGGCAATCAGACCTTCAAAAGCCTGCAAGTGTTTTTTTTCCACTCTGAGTGGAAAAGAAGCAACTGTCAAATATCCTGCAAAAACAGAAAGAAATTCTAATTCAAACCAAGGTTTCAGTCCAACTGACCAGCTACCAAATTGAGAATCACTACAGTAGACAACAGCATGAGATAATTGCCAAAAAAAAACAAAATATCCTCATGTGTTTTCGACTCATGATCCACAGACTTAATTCTTTTTGCCTATACATTCCATCCATGATAATCCCAATTATCTGTTGCCTTATCTGTTCCATTTATGAAAGAATGCATACATGTTTGGATTTAAAAGGGGTACAGTTTACATCTGTATATTAATAGTTAATTAGTTTTTCCACATTAGAGGAGAAGTTTGTTGTAAGAAATAAGTTTTTGTTATTTTATGAATTGACACAAGCTGGTGAGAGTTTCTTTTATCTTAATGTTCATAGTCAGATGTTGAACACTGCAGTGAAATTATAGTCATACAGTAACAGAGTTGGAAAGGGGCCCATTGGTCCATCATACCATCAAACATGCATCCATTCTAATCCTATTTTGCAGTTATTGGCCCATAACCTTGCACACTGTGGCAATTCAAGTATTCGTCTAAATAGTTCTCAAGTGACTGGAGGGCTCCCACCACTGCCACCCTTTTAGACATTCAGCTCTAGATACTTACAACCCTTTGGGTGAAAAAATGTTTCCTCAATGCCCCTGATCTTTACCTTACAAACCTGTCCCCTGGTTATTGACCCTTCAACTAAGAGGAAAGGTTTCCCTATATCTACACTGTCTATGCTCCTTAGAACTTTGTATTATCAGATTCCCCAAAAAATGTATCCGTGCACCCCAGCCTACCTCGTATCTCTAAAATAGATGAGGCCTTAACACTGACTCTTGAACACTCCACTAGAACATAGAACATAGAACATAGAAAGATACAGCGCAGTACAGGCCCTTCGGCTCTCGATGTTGCGCCGACCGAATCCTACCTAACCTACACTAGCCCAATAACTTCCAAATGCCTATCCAATGCCCGCTTAAATGACCATAAAGAAGGAGAGTTCACCACTGCTACTGGCAGGGCATTCCATGAACTCACAACCCGCTGTGTAAAGAATCTACCCCTAACATCTGTCCTATACCTACCACCCCTTAATTTAAAGCTGTGTCCCCTAGTAACACCTGACTCCATTAGCGGTAAAAGGTTCTCAGTGTCACTAGTTATGCCATTTCTCTCTTTGCTTCTCAGAAGTCAACCAATCCTTTTTCCATGCTAACATATCATCCTAACACCTTTACCCTTATGTTCTGTGTTAAAATTTTCTGTGGCATCTTATCAAATCCCTTTTGGGATTTCCAAGTGTACTAAATCTAACTGATTAACCTACTCTTCATAAAAGATAATCTAAAATTTGTATAACAGATTTTCTCTTTCAAAAAACCATATTGACTTTATCTGACTATACTATGATCTTTTAATGATTTAAAGATCCTCAACATTCATGTGCAGGGCTGTAATACTGCACCGATAGGCATAAATGAATAACCTTCTCTTGTTTTAGAACCATTGTTTTATCTGCCCGCTGTATCTTTCTGCAATCCCACAGCTAGCTCACAGTCTTTGTTTTCTCATTCCTCCTCCTGGTCAAAGGTTTGTCACCAGATCAATCCTAGATTTCACAACGTAACTCCTGTCACTGTGAAAAATAAATATAACTCTGAATGAGTTTGAGGTTTGCCATTCAATCAGTTTCTCTCTTGCAAGTCCAGAGAAAGTAAGTATACTTCCAATTCAATACACTGCAATTCCAATACAACATGCATGTACTTGAGAAGCTAAGGAGGAATCATTGATTTATTTCGTGTTTGTAGTATTTTGCTATCAGTGGTTCACTGCTATTGCTGCACTTTGACAGCATGCTGACTTATGATGGAGTCAGTCAATAACCAATTGGTCACAGTACAGTTTGAAGATGAATCACATTTACACTGCTACATTACGACAAATGACTAATCTGATGGAGAGCCAGACTTACACCAGTGCTAAAGGAACATATCAATACTTACATGCTGCACTTAATAATTAGAATTTTTCACTGAAATCCTCAGAAGTTAGCAACTATAATTTAAAAGGAGATAAATGTTGGCCAAAAGTGTTGCATTTGAGTAGCTTCTAAGTTTGCTGTAGGAGGAGGGGAATATAATTTCATTGTCATATATCATGAGCCTAAAATAGACTGTACTGAATTCAATGATAAGTTTCATAGCTAATGTGAATCAGCAATGAAAGGGGATTGGAAAGCAGCAAAGTCTTTCCTTTTTAACATCATACATTGAATACTCTGCTGGTGTGGCACCTTCACCAAGTTGGTGCACATGCTGTAGCAGAGGTACTTCTCAGGCTGCTGAGGATGTGGTTCTGCAGTTTAGGTGCAGGGTATATTTGGACAGATTGTGCCACATCATCTTGGCATGTTGCCATCTGCACAACTAGACCAGGCAAGAAGATGATGTGATAGATGAGGAGGAGCAAGGGGAAGAGAAGTAATCTTCCAAAGAGAAGGATGAGGACAATGGAGCAGAGGAAGCTCTCCTTGATCACGACAGAGCTCAGGTGCACTGGGTGCTAGAAGCCAGGCAGAAGCTGATTGGCACATAATTCCAGTAGAAGAGAACTAGGTGCAGCAGATAATCATGGACTGTAAAATAGTCATTTGCCATGATGCCCGCATTTGGTTCACATTATGGCGGCAAACTGCAGCCTCAATTGGTTTTGTCTGTTTTTGTTTTTGCTGGCTGTGAATAAAAGCGTCTGTTCAGAACTGTCCAATTATTTGCCTGCAATGTAATATTCCCCTGTTGGACAATACTTAACTGTGGGTCACCAGTGGGCATTGGGAACAGAGTAAGCTACACCCCATCAAAACATCCTCACTGAGAACACAAAGTGTATGGCCTGTTGTTTAAACAGTGACTAGGGCAAATGAATGGGTTCTTTGTGCAAGGGAGCTGTTTGCCCTAATTGCTAAGACTTGTTCAGGTGCACAGCAGCCGCTAAAAGGTGGTGCAGGTACAAAGAACGGTGGATATCCAGCGAATGGTGAGTCATTTTCAGAACGATGTGTGGAAGGGAAAGGATGGGGATAGAATCAGAGGAGATAGATGGTTCATGAACTGAGATTGATAAAATGCAGTGAGAAGTTTTGTTGGGTGTCTCAGTGAAAAGGCTTTCAAAAAAACTTTCACTTTGCCAAAAAAAACGTAAAATTCAGCCCAGTAACTCTAATTTTACATGATATTGGTATATGTTCAAAAGATTATTTTTAATTGTCTTTCCCATTAAAAGGCCACAGCTCACAACTGAATGTTGACCAGGGAGTTCTAGTCAAAAAACTGAAAGAACTTCAGATGCTTGAAATCTGGAACAAAAATAGAAGTTGCTGGTAAAACTCAGCAGGTATGACAGCATCAGTGGACAGAAATCAGAGTTAACATTTTGGGTTCAAAGTCAGAGCCTGGTGGTAACTCGGAAAAAGTTGGTTCTTATGCAGAAGATAGGGTGAGGGGAGCAGGTGAGGGGAGCAGGTAAGGAGGCAATGATAGGTAGGAACAGAGCCCAAAGAGGGTGAGGAACAGTTGGACAGACAAAAGGGTTGATAATAATAAGCTTGGGAGAACAGACAATTAATGGCTAACAACAGGTGGTGTGTAATAGCAGACCATGCAATAACAAGATCTAGTGAGTGGGAATTGGGTAAAGACATGGATAGGGTGTTTCAAGCCCTAAAATTGTTGAATTCAATACTGAGTCCAGAAGGCTGTACAGTCCCCAAGTGGAAAATGAGTAGCTATTCTTTCAGTTTGCGCTGAGTTTCGCTGGAGCACTTCAATAAGTCTAAGACAGAAATATTGGCCGGGAACACGGTGGTGTGTTGAAATGACAGGCAACTGAAAACTCTGTTTTTTTTTTGGTGGACAGAACATAAGTCTACTCTTTGTTTCCCCAATGTAGAGGAGATAACATTGTGAGCAGTGAATGCAGTAGACCAGATTATGTGAAGTGCAGGTCAAGTGCTGCTTCACTTGGAAGGCTTGTTGGGGTCCTTGGATACTGAGAAGGGAGGAAGTGAATGGACAGGTTTAAAACCTTCTTGCCGTTGCGGGGCAAGATGCTGTGGGACTCTTGGGGGGGGGGGGGGGGGTGGGTGTTGGGAGTGAAGGAGGTGCAGACCAGGATGCCCTGGAGGAAATGGTCCTTGTAGAAGGTTGACAGGGGAGCGGAGAGCAATGTGTGGCTTGTGATGGCATCCCATTGGAGGTAGCGGAAATGGCTACTTTGGATGTAGATGCTGGAGGGATGGTAGGTGAGGACAAGGGAGAGTTGAAAAATGTGGTGCTGGAAAAACACAGCAGGCCAGGCAACATCCGAGGAGCAAGAGAATCGACGTTTCGGGCATAAGCCCTTCTTCAAAAATGAGGCTGGTGTGCCAGGCGGGCTGAGATAAAAGGTAAGGGGGAGGGAATTTGGGGGAGGGACGCTGGGAATAAGATAGGTGGAAGAAGGTGAGGGTGAGGGTGATGGGCCAGAGAGGGAGTGGGGGCGGAGAGGTCAGGAAGAAGATTGCAGGTCAAGAGGGCGGTGCTGTATCCGAGGGTTGGGAGTGAGATAAGGTGGGGGGAGGGGAAATGAGGAAGCCGGAGAAATCTACATTCATCCCGTGTGTTTGGAGGGTTCCTAGGTGGAACATGAGGCGCTCTTCCTCCAGGCGTCATGTGGTCAGGGTCTGGTGATGGAGGAGGCCAAGGGCCTGCATGCTCTTGGCAGGGTGGGAGGGGGAGTTCAAGTGTTCAGCCATGGAGCGGTTGGGTTGGTTGGTGTGGGTGTCCCAGGAGGTGTTCCCTGAAATATTCTGCAAGTAGGCGGCCTGTCTCCCCAATGTAAAGGAGACCACATCGGGTGCAGCGGATACAGTAAATGATGTGTGTGGAGGTGCAGGTGAATTTGCAATGGATATGGAAGGATCCATTGGGGCCCTGGAGGGAGGTGAGGGGGGAGGTGAGGGCGCAACATTTGCACTTCTTGCGGTTGCAGGGGAAGGTGTCAGGAGTGGAGGTTGGGTTGGTGAGGGGTGTGGACTTCACGAGGGAGTCATGGAGGGAGTGGGCTCTCCTGAATGCTGATAGGGGTGGAGAGGGAAATATATCCTTGGTGGTGGGGTCTGTATGGAGGTGGCGGAAATGACGGAGGATGATACGATGTATCCGGAGGTTGGTGGGGTGGAAGGTGAGGACCAGTGGGGTTCTGTCCTGGTGGTGATTGGAGGGGCGGGGTTCAAGGGCAGAGGTATGGGAAGTGGAGGAGATGTAGTGGAGAGCGTCGTCGACCATGTCGGAGGGGAAATTGCGGTCTTTGAAGGAGGCCATTTGGGTAGTTCGGTAGTGGAATTGGTCCTCCTGCGAGCAGATGCGGCGGAGGCGGAGGACAAGGGAGACGCAACTTCTCCCATCAACAAACAAAACCTGCTGGCTAGTCATCCCATTGCTGTTTATGGGACTTCCAGTGTATAAAATAGCTGCCTGGTTTACTTGCAAGACAATAATCAGTGTGCTTTATAGTAATTAAATAATTAACTCAGTGAAACTTGTTGGCACATTTCAGTGAAACTGGAAAAGTTCTCTTTTGTTTCCTGGCTCTGTAGCAGGAGTTTCATTCTGAAATGTGCCTTTTACTGACAGTGACAGAGAGCAATCTCAAGATCTGATGTCTGGTTCACTCACCGCTGAGTAATTTTAGTCAGAGTCCCTTCAACAGCTGTGACACAGTTCTTTGTACAGTAATGGGGAAATGATTGTTTTCAAGGGCCTCAAAATGGTGCGTCTCATGACTTTCAGTGGAAGAAGTGCCTACAAGCCTCCTGCTAACTTGGTCTGTTTTCTCCATGGTTAATTATGTGCACTACCTTCTGATTTGTTGGACTCTAAATACATGGACAGGATTTACTAAGATGGAGCTAGTGACCCCAACAGAGTTACTGGAGATTTAGCGGACGGTGCACCACATACTTGGGTACAATGTAAAGGTTAAGATTAGAAGCACTCTGGATGAAAGCAATAACAAACTCAGGGAAATAACAGTGATCATTCAGTCAGGTATTGTTAAAATGGTCCCATTGAAGAAATAAACTTTTTCATCATGAACCACATGAACACAGGAACAGCTTTTCTTCTCAGGAGTCTTTCAAAGCAGTCATGGGTTTTGGTCTCATGAAATCAGTGTAAGTGATGCACAATAAACATCATCGCGGTATCAAGTGTTTATGTAGCTTAAGGTAAACTCTGCAGTTGGCTTGAAGTGTGGAGTTAATGTAGATCGACTTGAATTTCAATAGCAAACTGAAAGAGGGATGGAGTATAAAGCTGGAGTACACAAATTCTTTCTCTGTGCCAATACATATACCCCAGGGCAGTACTGAGGGAGTGCCATAACATCAAAGAACCAGTATTCAGGGAGTGTTGCACAGTCACAAGGTCAGTCCTACACAGTAGTAAGTAAGTGTTGTACTGTCAGAGGACCAATAGTAGGGAAAGCTGCACTGTTAAAGTAGCAATATGGAAGGTATGTTGCACTATTGGAGCGGCCCTCTTTGAGGAGAGAAAGCATAGGCTCCTTCTGTCCTGTCAAATGGATGTATAAGATTTTTCAGCCAGTATTTTGGTCACTTATGACATTCCTGTGTGGGATTTTGCCATTTCCAAATTAGTTGCAGCATTTCCTGCTGAAAATAGTAACACTAAGATATTAACAGTGAAGATGATAATGCAAGAAAGTAGTGCAGGGTATTGCTGTTGCGATTGTTTGGGTTAAAATACGTAACAAGAGCTTTATTTTGCACCGGGGAGAGTGATAATTGAGTGTGCAGTGGAAATATTTCATTTTTCAGTATTGATGTCTCTCAGCTCAATAGGCAGAAACATGATAGAGAATCAAACAAACATAGAAAAGAAAATGATCCCTGGATCAGGTCTAATCATCACTATATAGGGTAATGGAATAAATACACCAGTCAAAGTTGATAGTTCTTGAATTCTTTGGGAATCACGTGAAGCACAAGCTGCTCTTTCAGTAAAGTACCACCAAAATACAGAATGTTTTGATAAAATGCTATCAGCGCCAAAACTCTGGAAATCCTACCACATGGACAAAATAACTCTGACAGGTCTTTTAAGAAACACTCAAAATGTATTTGATTTCACAAATAAATGCCAGATTTGCAAATCTCTGCAGAGATAACAAAGAAGAACAAAGCCAGCAGCATGAGAGTGCAATACTGCCATTGTGTAACTCAAAAAAGTTGCGATTTGGAGATGCCGGTGTTGGACTGGGGTGTACCAAGTTAAAAATCTCACAATACCAGGTTATAATCCAACAGGTTTAATCAGAAGCACACTAGCTTTCAAAGCGCCGCTCCTTCATCAGGTAGTTGTCACACCCACCTGATGAAGGAGCGGCACCCCAAAAGCTAGTGCTTCCAATTAAACTTGTTGGATTATAACCTGGTGTTGTGAGATTTTTAATTCAAAAAAGTTGAAAATCGTGTAACTCGTATCAAAAAATTAAAGGGACTCTGACTTTCAAGAATGAGAAAAATTGACTTTGTGTGACTGACTTTTTAAGCTTCAAATTATAAACTGATATGCGAACTAGCAGCAGGAATAAGCCTGACCCCGCTCCCACCCCCCACTCACAAACGACCACCAACACCTCAATCTTGTTCCACCAGTCAATAAAATCCTGGTTGATCGATTACTCCCCAACTTTGCCAATCGATCCCCTAATAATCTTTCACCCTCTTGCTTATTAGGGTGACCACTTATGTTTAAAACAGGATTCCTAGTTCCAGATTCTCCCAAAGAGGATACATCCTTTGCATATCCACCTATCAAGACCCATCAGGATCTTATCAATTAGTCAAGTCACCTCTTACTCTTCTAAACTCTAATAGATATCAGCCTAGTCTACCTAACCTTTGTCATAAGATAACATGTCAATTCCAGGTATTAGTTTTATAAACCATCTCTGAACTGCTTTTAATACATTTACTTCCTTGCTTTAATAAAGCAATCTATGTTCTACACAGTAACCTCAACATGACCACATCAAGACTGTGTACAACTGAAATATAACCGTCTTAGTTATGCTTTCAATTCCTCTTGCAATAAACAATAACCACCTGTTAACTTGCCTAGTTATTTGCTGTCACCGTATACCACCATTTTGCAATTCACGTACGAAGTCCAACATGGATGTTAATACAATATCAAATGCTGGCAGGTATGAGTCGAGAATTTGTCTTGGATCGGGAGTATAGAAAGAAAGGGTTGTATTTATATGGCACTTTTCACAACCGCAATGCATTTTTACAATCAAAAATGTACCTTTTGAAGTGTAAACAGTCCTATAGTATAAAATACAGCAGCCAATTAGTGCTCAGCCAGCTCACATAGACCACAATGTGGTAAAGACTACATAATATGCCGCATGTGGCATTAGAATCTAGAGCAACAAGATATTAATTTTAAAAAGACCAAACCAAGACAGGGTCTTGATGGAATGTGACACACACAGGTAAATTAGGTTAGCCCAAAGTAAAACTCTCAATTGAAAGTGAAACCAGAAGACTTGCCTTCAGTTCATGAAATGTGCATCTAAAGGTAAAGATTAATAGGTATTTTTAAATTTAGTATGCTATTAATTTGAAATAAACTGGTAGCAAATTTGATATGTCAATGGATTTGCAATTCAAGACTTAAAATAAGAATGCAGAAACGCAAGTTCAAATCCCATAACAAAACCTTGGAGATTTCAATTTAATCAATTGAATAAATCTGCAATATACATTTATCAGTTTTAGTGTTCATATAACATTGAGATTATTGTAAAAACCCATCTGGTTCGCTAATGTCTTGGAGATAAGAAAATCTATCATGCATGCCTGGTCGGATAGGTGTGTGCCTCCAGACACACAGAAAAATGGTGGATTATCAATACCCTCTGATTTAGCCACTTATCAAAAAGGTCGCAATCCACCACTACCTTAAGGGATAGGCAATAAGTGCTGGCTTAGCAGATGATGCCCAAATCCTAGTAATGGCATTCATTTTAAAAAGGTTGGTAATGCAATTGGAAAGTTAGGGCAGGTGAGCTTCACTGGTCAAATGGGTTTCTGGAGCGAGCGTAAGTAGTTGAAATGGTCTGTATCATGACTTCTGACTTTTATGTTCTTCATAAAGTTAGAATTTACATTCCCACAGTCTAGGATACATTGTGACACATTGTAGACCGGAGTGCCAGTAAATGCAACTGAGCTTATGTCAATTGACTCTTTGAAACTGAACGGGGTAAACATATGGCTGAGAATAGAATTACCAAGTTACAAAGATAGATATAGACTAAGATGATAAAGTAGTCTACAGGGATCTGATCATTCAGAAGCATTCTGGCAAAAGGGAGGAAGGTTACCTAGCTGAACCGTTAAGTTATGAGGCTTCATGAATAGTTAAGAGCAGTGTTTGTTCAGTTTATGGGAACAAGAGAGAGTGTTCATGCATAACTTAGAATCACAGTTACACGGTATCATAGCACAGAAAAAAGGCCTAAAGCCCATTGGATCAATGCCAGTCATGAAGCACCTATCTCATCTAATCCCAGCTCTCAGTATCTACCAGTAATTTTCACTATCTAGTGTATGCTCTCTTTCTTTCTTATCCAGTCCTGTATATTCCTCAACATCCTGGTTCCCTGGACTTGTTGCCACTGCCCCTTCACAGGAACATGTTGGCCCTGCACTCTCACTACTTCCTTTTGAATAACTCCAATTGCTCTGAAGTAGAATTTCCTACAAGTAGCTGCTCCAAGTCCAATTTGGCCAGATCATTTTATTTTATTAAAATTGGCCAACCCCCCAATAAAAAAAATCTTTATTCAAAGTCCAACATTGTCCTTTTCCATTACTACCTGAAATCTTGGAGTTATGGCCACCATTACCAAAATGCCCTTCTAGTGATACTTCAAATACTTGACTGGCTTTGCTCCTTAAAACAACAGACCCACACGCTTACAGAATTTTCTACGTGTTGACGTAAAAATAAACTTCCTGGATACATTGTTAAGAGTTCAAATCCCACCCACCCGAAAGCCTTTTATGCTTAGTCAATTCTAGTTCATATCAGGGAAACTGAAATTCCCCCATAATTGCTCAACCATTTTTATACTTCTCTGAATTTTGCCCCACACTGTTGCTTTTATATCAGTGTATCAGTCGTGGATGGAGTGAATGTTGAAAGTATAAGAAGGTTTGTTAAATGAGTTACTTCATCCTGGATGGTGTCAAGTTTCTTGATTGTTTTGGAGGTGCACTCCAATGGTGTGGAGCCACTTTGGTGCCTGGAAATATTGCCGGGGAAGGCTGTTTCTGTGCAGTACTGTTCTATGCTTGAGGCACTCATCCAGGCAAGTGAAGATTCTTCCACTACAGTGTAAACTTGAGCCTTGTAAGCATCAGAGAGACTTTGATGAGTCCAGAGGTAAGTAGCTCATTGTAGAATTCCAAGCGAAAGACCTACTCTTGTACCCACTGTATTCATATGGCTGATCCAGTTTAGTTTCTGGTCAGTGGTAGCTCCCAGGATGTTGAAAGTGCATAATTCAGTATGGTAAGCAAAGATGGCTGTGTTTTCTCTTGTTGAAGATGCTACTTGCCTGGCCCTTGTACTGCTCAAATGTTACTTACCACCGCTAGCCTAAGTCAAAATGCATTCCAAGTCTTACAGCATTTGAACACGGACTGTTCCTACAAAAGGAGGAATTATGAATAGTGCTGAACACTGGGCAATCATCTGTGAACAATTTCATCTTATGATTGAGAAAGAAGCAACTGCTGAAGATGGTTGGGTCTCAGACAGTTAGCTTGAGGAGCTACAGAGATGTCCTGGTGAACAGGCAACTTCTTTCACAAGAAGCTGAGCTCAGAGGGAGTGTCAGAGCACCGACAGAGATAGTCAGGCATTTTCTGGAGAGGGCTACTGGTGCCCTTCTGTTGGCACCCTCACCCTGCTCCCCGCCAAAAATATCTAGGCAAATAAAGTGGACATCATCTGGCTGTAATACTAAAGACTTGTGCTTCAGAACTTGTCTCATCCCTTGCCAAATACCCAACAATGTGGAAAATTGACGAAGGATGGCTTTTCCTTTAAAAAAAAAGGACAAATAGAAACCAGTCATTTATTGCTCCAGTCATTTTTAAAGTGGTGGAAGGTGTCATCAACAGTGTTATCAAGCTGCACTTGCAAAAGACCAATCTGCTCAATGACACCCAGTTTGAGTTTTACCAGGTTCACCAAGTTCCTGACCTCAATATAATCTTAGATCAAACATATTCACATGTAAACATATATAAACATGGCAGTGAGGCAGAATGATTGCACTTGACACCAAAGCAGCATCTGACTGGGTGCAGCATCGTGGAGTCCTGATAAAACTAGATCAGTTACTAATTTTAAACCTGAGGGAGATAGATGTTTACTAAACAAAGGTATTTAGGGAAATTGGGCAAAGGCAGGTACATGTGGTTAGGCCACTGATGAATGGCAGCCCAGGGACACTACCACTGCACCACAAGATCCCTAGCTCCTCAGGATACTTTTTAAATCAATCAGTTCAGAGACATCTTTACACTTGAAACTAGCTCAGAGATAGGGAGGCTAGCATTCCACAAGTGCCCATCTTTCTCGGGGAAGGTTCCTAAACTTAATCATTTTTAGTTACTTTATTAATTACATTTCCTCTGTCACAAGGTCATAAGTGGGAGGTTTGCTGACATTTGCTTGGTACTGCTCACGGTGTGGCATGGTGGCTCAGTGGTTAGCTCTGCTGCCTCAAAGAGCCAGGGACCTGGGTTCAATTCCAGCCTTGGGCGACTGTCTGTGTGGGGTTTGCGCACTCTCTCCGCATCTGCATGGGCACCTCAGTGTGGTTCGGTTTCCTCCCACAGTCCAAAAATGTTCAGATTTGGTGGATTGGCCATGCTAAATTGCCAAAAGCGTCCAGGGATGTGCAGGCTAGTTGGGTTAGCATGGGAAATGCAGGCATATGGGGATACTGGGGTGGGTGTGGGTGGGATATTCTTTGGAGGGGCAGGGTGGACTTGATGGGCTGAATGGCCTGCTTCCACACTGTAGAGATTCTACAATTCAAGACTCCTCTAATATTGAAGCTCTGTAGCTAAGTGCAACAAGCCCTAGGCAACCTCAAAGCTCAAACTGACAAGTTCCAACAAATATTTGTGCCACAAAGCTGCCAAGCAATGACCGTCACCAACAACTGAGAATTTCTCACGACATCCAATTACTATCATGGAAATGTCCAAAAATCAATCAAAATCCTTGACTTCCCAAAACCTGTCCACCGTCTACGGGGCATTAGTAGCAAGTGTTATGAAATTCTCTCCATTTGCCTGGATGAGTGCAAGATAAACAACAATAAAGAATCTTGATAGCATGCTGGACAAAGCAGCCTGCTTCCTCGGCACCCCATCTGCTACCTGAGCTACAGGAAGCTTTCATTTCCTCCACAATGGATGCACAGTTGTCACAGCACACACCATTGAAAAAATGAACTGCAGCAACTCACCAAAATTTCTCCGACAACACCTTTCAAACCTATGGCCTCAAGCACTTGGAAGAATAACAGCAGCAGATACAGGAGAACACCAGCTCCAAGTTCTCAGACTAACCTAATTGGGAAGTATAATCACCTCTCCTTCATTGTTGTGGTGTCAAAATCCAGGAACTCACTCCCTTACAGCACTGAGTGTGTACGTATACCACAGGGACTACAATAGTTCAAGGCAGCAGCGCATCACAACCTACTCAAAGGCAAGTGCTGCCTCACATTGACTCCAGATGCCTTCAAGTCTCAATGCTTCAGGTTAAACATGAGAAAGGAAACCTCCTGCTGATTACTCAACCATGTTGAGCAACACTTGGAGGAAGTACTAAGGGTGGCAAAGAATCAAAATGTACTCTGGTGGCTGGGGGCGATTTCAACATTCACCACCAATAGTAGCTCAGCAGCAGCACTACTGTTCCAGCTGACCAGGTCTTAAAGGACATAGCTACTACTGGACTGGGTCTGCACCAGGTGGTGAGGGAACCAAAAGGAAGTAAAAACATACTTGGCCTCATCCTTACCAACCCTTTGGCTGGAGATTCATTGCTCCATGACAACATTGGTAAGAATGACCATTGCACTGTCCTTGAGGAGACAAAGTCCTGCTTTCACTTTGGATAGAGGGGACATTGGCAGGAGAGATGAGGACCCGAGGGCACAGCCTTAGAGTAAAGAGAAGACCCTTTAGAATGGAGATAAGGAGAAATTTCTTCAGCCAAAAAGTGGTGAATCTGTGAAATTCAGTGCCATAGAAGGCTATGAAAGCCAGGTCAATGAGTATATGTAAAACAGAGACAGACATGTTCTTGATTGCCAAGGGGATCAAAGGTTAAGGAGAGATAGCAGGAAAATGGGGTTGAAAAACCTATCAGTCATGATTGAATGGTGGAGTAAACTTGATGGGCAGTATCGCCTAATTTCTGCTGTTATGGTCTTAGAATATCCTCCATCATGTTATGTGGTGCTGGGTGGAGGTACTGGATACTGCAAAGCCTATGGGCCCTGACAATATTCCAGCAACAGTACTGAAGACTTGTGCACTAGAACTTTATGCATCCCTAGCCATGCTGTTCCAGTACACAGTTACAACACTGGCATCTAACCAACAATGTGGAAAATTGGCCAGGTATGTCCTGTACACAAATAGAAGGACAAATCCAATCTGTTGACTCTTGATCATCAGTAAAGTAATGGAAGATGTCATCAACAGTGAGATCAAGCTACACCTGCTCATCAATAACCTGCTCAGTAGCAACCAGTTTGGGTTCTACCAAAACCACCCAGCTCCTGACCCCATGAGAGCCTTAGTTTAAACATGGATAATGGAGCTGAATTCTAGAGGTAAGATCAGAGTAAGAGCCCTTAGGAATACAGGGAGAACTAGCCATTTGGATACAGAACTGGCTCAAAGGTAGAAGACACAGGGTGGTGGTGGTGGAGGGTTGTTTTTCAGACTGGAGGCCTGTGACCAGTGGAGTGTCACAAGGATCGGTGCTGAGCCCTCTACTTTCTGTCATTTACGTAAATGATCTGGATGCGAGCATAAGAAATACAGTTAGTAAGCTTGCAGATGACACCAAAATTGGAGGTGTAGTGGACAGCGAAGAGGGTTACCTCAGGTTACAACAGGATCTGAACCAGATGGGCCAATGGGCTGAGAAGTGGCAGATGGAGTTTAATTCAGATAAATGCGAAGTACTGCATTTTGGGAAAGCAAATCTTAGTATGACTTATACACTTAATGGTAGGGTCGTAGGGAGTGTTGCTGAACAAAAAGACCTTGGAGTGCAGGTTCATAGCTCCTTGAAAGTGGAGTCACAGGTAAATAGGATAATGAAGAAGGCGTTTGGTATGCTTTCCTTTATTGGTCAGAGTATTGAGTACAGGAGTTGGGAGGTCATGTTGCTGCTAGACAGAACATTGGTTAGGCCACTGTTGGAATATTGCATGCAATTCTGGTCTCCTTCCTATCAGAAAGATGTTTTGAAACTTGAAAGGGTTCAGAAAAGAATTACAAAGATGTTGCCAGGGTTGGAGAATTTGAGTTCCAGGGAGAGGCTGAACAGACTGGGGCTGTTTTCTCTGCAGCATCAGAGGCTGAAGGGTGACCTTATAGAGGTTTACAAAATTATGAGAGGCATGGATAGGATAAATAGACAAAGTCTTTTCCCTGGGTTCGGGGAGTCCAGAACTAGAGGGCATAGGTTTAGGGTGAGGGGAAAGATACAATAGAGACCTAAGGAGCAACGTTTTCACACAGTGGGTGGTATGCGTATGGAATGAGCTGCCAGAGGAAGTGGTGGAGGCTGGTACAATTGCAAGATTTAAGAGGCATTTGAATGGGTATATGAATAGAAAGGGTTTGGAGGGATATGGGCCAGGTGCTGGCAGGTGGGACTAGATTGGGTTGGGATATCTGGTCGGCATGGACGTGTTGGACCAAAGGGTCTGTTTCCATGATGGACTAAGTGTGGCATCAGGGAGCTCCAGCAAAACAGGAATCAATGGGAATCAGGGACAAGCTCTCGCCTGCTGCAATCATACCTGGCACATAGGAAGATGGTTGTGGTTGTTGGAGATCAGTCATTTCACCTCAGGACATAGCTGGAGGCGTTCTTCAATGTCCTAGGTCCAACAATCTTCAATAATTGCTTCATTAATGACCTTCGCTCCATCATAAGGCCAAAAGTGGGAATGATCAGCACCATTCATAACTCTTCAGACACTGAAGCAGTCCATGTCAAATGCAACAAGATCTTGATAATATCCAGACTTGGGCTGTCAAGTGGCAAGTAAATTCAGACCACATAAATGCCAGACAATGACCATCTCCAATAAGAGATAATCTAATCACTATCCCTTGACATTCAGCAGCATTACCTTCATTGAATCCCACATTATCAACATCTTGGGAGTTACCATTGCCTAGATACTCCAATTGAACTAGCCATATAAATACGGCTACATGTGTGGGTCCGAGACTAGAAATGCTGCAGCAAGTAACACAACTGCTTGACTCCACAAGGCACAAGTCAGAAGTGTGTTGGAATACTTCCCACTTGTCTGCCTCCCTTGCTTCCAACAATACTCAAGAATATTGCTTGACACCATCCAGCAGCCCGCTTGATTGGCACCACATCCACAATCATCCACCCCGTCCAACACTGACACTTAGTCACATCAGTTGTACTATCTGCAAGATGTACTGCAGAAGATCCTTAGAAAGCATCTTCCAAACCCATGACTACTTACATCTAGAAACTTACAGGCAGTAGGTAACATGGGAACATCACCATTGCAAGACCACGGTGAAGCCACTCACCATCCTGACTTGGAAATATATCATCGTGCCTTCACTATTATTGGGTCTAAATCTTGGAATTCCTTCACTAATGGCATTGTGGGTCCATCTACAATACACGGACTGCAGAGGTTTAAGAGGGCAGACAATCACCACCTTCTCAAGGGACAACTAAGGGTGGACAACAACTTCTGGCCCAGGCACCAATACCCGCATCCCATGAGTGAATAAAAACTAGTGATTGGCAATAAGTGTTGGCCTTGCCAGCAACTATCTCCATCCCCACGAACAAATACATTTTAAAAATCTCTTCACATAACAAAAAAGAATTAACATCACTGGTGAAATTTTGAATTAATCTCCTTCCTCAACAATTTCATTTTAAAGAGGATAGAGATTCAGAAAATATTTCTTAATTTTAAAGACACCTCAGACAAAATTATTTTCAAATTGTAGATAACTACTTATCTGACTGAATTGAAATAATTCTATGTATTTTACTGCTGCTTTTAAACAAAAGTGTGAATTGTTCATGGTTATATATTTCATCCATGATCATGGTTTATCAGAGTATATCGTAGCAAAGGAAGAACTGTGAAGAGAGGATTTTACATCATTTTCTCTGTGGAGATGGAGCCATTAATGATATATACTTCGTCACAATATATCAGAAAATGTTGAAGTGGGAGGACGATGCAAAATAATTATTTTTCAATTCAACAACATTAGAAGATCAGATACATTGCTCCCTGCTGGATATATGCAACTATATATACACACCCACATACATGTGAAAGTGTGCACCCACCATATATCAGGGTGTGCACATTCATGCACATGCACCCACATGTCAACCCACACATGTAAGTACACACAGACAAACGTTTCAGTATTTTAATGCTAACCACTGCTCAGAACACAAAACCGTAAAGGAAATAGAAACGAAACAGGTTGAAACAATATGCTTGAGCTGATTTGGTTGTGATTAATGCAGAGCAACATCACAATCTGTGGAAAATCATACTGGCTTGGATTAACAAAAGAAAAAGCATGAAACAGATGTCGCAGAAATTGAGAAAATGCAATATATGTGGGATAACTTTGCATCAGAACCATCTTCTCTTGCCCAATTCCCAAAGCTGGTCAGTTAAGGAGAAACATTGGCCTGTGGTGTAAATGAAATAAAGACAAGATAGTCATCAATACATCTGATCAGAAATTGAGGGCAACCTTCTTTTATACAATGAAAGATGAAAATGTGGAAGTCATTATGACAGGGAGAGATGGAAGTGAATAGTATAGATGTTTTTAAAAGAAATTTAGACAAACACACAAGGGTGAAAGGAATAAAGAATATGTTGATGAGGTGAAAATAAAGAGGGAGAGAGGAAGCTCATGTTGAGTATAAACTTTAGCATAGACCAGTTGGACTGCATGGACTTTTTCTGCAGTAATACTTGCCATATATGCCTACCCCTCAGTTCAGGGACCGTTTTGTTCAAGTCTAATAGTTGTGTAAATGTAATGTGGATTACTTTTAAAATAAAAGCAAAAGATACATGAAGCAAATTGCATGCTTTTATCAGAACCAAAAAAAAATGCTCAGTGGAGGAAGAAATACAACTATAATAACAACAAAACACGAGCACAGGAGGGAAATAAAACCTGGATGATGGACCAAATGAAGTGCAAATAGTCATTTTAAGTGAAAAGTCATGCAAAGGTGCAAAAGGGCCTAGGGTCTCCAGTGGTTCAGGTACATCTAAATCAGATGCTGACTGTGAACTCATGCAATTAAAGCCGGGACCATCCATTTGACGAGAGCGTTTTGATACTCTCAGGTACAAATGACCATTTGCCTGTGCGTCTGTGATTACAGGCTCCCATCTCCATTCCAGCATTAACAGCATGTAAAACAGAAATTACTCTTCCTCTCTGTCTCTCTCTCTCCCCCCCACCATCCACCTTGATGCACAAAAACATCGCCACTCACAAAAAGTATTATTGCGAGGGGCTCTCAACTGTGAATACAGAAAGCACTCGGAGAGGATTAGTAGCAGATGCTATTAGAGGCTACTGTGAAAAATGGACAAGATTCAGAAATCCCAGGTTAATTGTAAGGTAATATTCCACACATTTGTAGAAGGTACATGCTTTCACTCTGCCACCAACGGAAAAATAAAAGGTTGAATCTAAAGAGATACTTCAAACTTAGCTTCTAATGAATAAAAACTTCTGCCAAATTCTGGTCCATCACTTAAAGTCACAGTGTCTTAATGTTATGGTTTTGCCCATATCCAGATTAGAAATGCAAGCAAGCAAGCAAACAGAGGATGAGTGAGTGGGATGATTTCTGTTGTGATGAGAGATTCCTGCGCACTCACATTTCTTCATGTGCGTCGCTGGTGATAATAGCAGTAAGCTATCATCATGGGGGCAGCTGTTTCCCAAAGCACATACAAAGGTAAGAAATAAGAGCAGGAGTAGGTATCTCAAATCTGCTCCACCATTTAATGGAAGCCTGTTGAATCTGATTGTAGCCTTAACTCCATGTTACTATCTGTCGCTCATAACTCTCAGCTCCCTTACCAACCAAAAATCTCTCTAACTCAGCTGAGAATATATATTCATTTAACTAACCATCACTGATCTCAGGGAAAGTGAACTCAAAACTCTAACCCTGAGAAAATAAATTCCTCCTAATCTTTCTCTTCAATGGGAAACTGCTTATCTCCCCATTTCTAGATTCACCATGATGGTAAACATCCTCCAAGCATCAACTTTATCAAGACCCTCAAATATTGTGTATTTTAGTAACAATGAAATCTTTTAAACCCCGGGCAGTCAAGACCAAACTTGCTCAACCTTTCCACACAAGACTTGGCCAATCCACTCGAGAATCCACGAGATGTGCTAATGCATGACCAAATTTGAGATCTTAAATTATGCAGTAATCCTTCACGTGGCAAATTTTCAAATGTCCTTTTGAAATCACAATGTACTGCAATCATTTTGCCTTCACTTGACATCCAGCACACTTGCTGAAACCCAACGATGCCACTAGAAAGGGAGAAGTTTCACCATCTTCATTGGTATTTGCCCTCTCTATCAATAACAGCAGTTATGACTCCACCATTGACCCCTTGAGACACCTATTCAATATGGACTAGGAGTCCAACCTTAGACCTTCTCTGCTTTGTGTGACTTAGCTCCCACGTGGTGCACCTATCTTCACAGCAATCAGCTCTTTGACACTGCACAGATCACTACCAACCAAAATCCAAGAATTCCCAACTCCGACCCTTCCTTCTTTCACCAGAGTTCCTCTACTCCCACCTTTTCAGCCTAAGGATTAAGGGTCGAAATACAAAGGTCACTGTGGGAATGATGCAAATTATCCATTTCCCAACATCAATCCCCCTTGTGGGAGAGGAATATTTGAAAAACAAATCATGAGCTATGAATAATGAGGTTTCCAAAGCTGTTATAAAGCAAAATGTCTAATCACTAGGAGCTGTGACTTTATAGTTTGTCTGCCCTCACTAATCATATTTCCCAACTAAGCAAAACTGCTCGAAGGAAATGTTGTGTAAGGCTTATTGTCACAAGTTCATGTACTTGTGCTGCAGCTGGTGTCATGTCAATTGCAGAGAGCCTGGCTGTTCCATAACAGCTGGACAATGACACAGAATTCTTTTGCAATAATTCAATCTGAAATGAAAGGACTGTTCATGTGCCAAAAACACAATAAAATATTTAGAAATGAAGTATCAATTTTTTTTTCAAAATGGCAAACTTTATGAAGTTAAAAAAGGGAGAGCATAGTATGACGGAATGAGACAGACTGTCATTTGCTACTGCTCTTTGTGACTTGGGTAATGAAGTATCAGTGCACATTACCATGACAACATAATACACGGTAGCAGTGTGGTGGGTCACTTGGTTCAGGAACCACCCCACCGTACAGAATTTAAATATTATCATGACACAGGATTGATATAAGTATACATCTGAATTATTTACAATTATCCAGTGACAAATCCTGTCCGAGTACATGTTTGTCAGGTCTTTCTGATCAACTGACTTTCTCAAAGGAATCTTTCAATAATTTTGATCATATTTCCAGCTTCTTTGCATTGGTTTTCATTTTGTTGATTCTCATCATCCATGTGCCAATTGGGTGCAAGTTTATATATTATTGTCATAATGACTTCCCTAGGATAGCAATATGGAATTGCAACTAGAAGAACAACATTCATTCTGGTTTTCTGCCTGACTGCAAATAATGCCTGCCCTCTATGTGAACACAGAGGTTTAAGTTGTGACCACTACATTCAGTGGTCGGGATGTTACAGATCATGGTGGGAAACGGGTGTAGCTGGAAATGAGTTGCAAACACCTTCACGCTCAACAATATTTCTAAAGTGATCTCATGCACTGATCAGCCAGAGGTGGGGATGGATGCAGCATTTCTCATGTAGAGAGAGGGGTCTAGCACTATGTTTTAAGCACCACCAGTACCCAAGCCCTGTGTTTCCTTTACTGCAGCAATTGTCCCAACTACGATCCTCTGAACACTGACCACCTCTGACTACAGAAAGCTGGAAATAAACATTGAGTATCTAGGCTTTATTAATAAATGCAGAGAGTTCAACAGCGAGGAGGTTATGCTGAACTCATGTCAGACATTAGTTTGACCCGAGCGAGAGTGCAGTCTATCTGCCACACTTCAGGAAGGATTTAAATGCATAGCAGAGAATGCATCAAATGTTAACAAGAATGGTCCCAGGGATAAGAAACTTCAGTGGTAAGCATGGATAAGAGAAGTTGGGACGGTTTGTCTTAGAAGTGAGAAGACTAAGAGGAGATCGGATAGGTTAAGCATGTGGTACCTGAATCGAGAAGGTAGGGAGAAACTGTAAGAGGATCCATTTGTAGGAGGATCAAGAACCAGGAGTAACAAATTTAAAGTCTTCTATGTGACTAAAAACTTCAAGGAGAGAAAAATCCCTTTCTCATATCGCAAGTCAGCAGGGGCTGGAATGCACTGCCTCAAACTATGATAGAAGCAGGTTCAATTGAGGCATTCAGATGATTATATAAATAGAAACAAGGTACAAGGTTGCAGTGAAAAGGCAGAAAATTGGTAACTTGAAAGGGTTCAGAAAAGAGTTACAAGGACGTTGCCAGGCGTGGAGGATTTGAGATACAGGGAGAGGTTGAATAGGCTGGGGCTGTGTTCCCTGGTGAGTTGGAGGCTGAGGAGTGACTTTACAGAGGTTTATAAAGTCATGAAGGGCATGGATAGGGTAATTAGACAAGGTCTTTTCCCTAGGGTGAGGGTGTCCAGACCTAGAGGACATAGATTTAGGGTGTGAAGGGAAAGATTTAAAACGGACCGAAGGGGCAACTTTTTCACATAGAGGGTGGTGTCTGTATGGAATGAGTTGCCAGAGGAAGTGGTGGAGGCTAGTACAATTGCAACATTTAAAAGGTATCTGGATGGGTATATGAATAGGAAGGGTTTAGAGAGATATGGGCCAAGTGCTGGCAGATGGGACTACATTAGGTTAGAATATCTGGTTGGCATGGACAAGTTGGACCAAAGGCTCTGTTTCCATGCTGCACAGCTCTATGACTTTAAGTCAAAATGCTCAAAGAGTTGGTGCCGACACAAGGGACCAAAGGGCCTCCATCTGCATCACAATAATTCTGTGATCATATTTTCCAATCAATGGCAAAACAGAGGTGCTCAAGGCTAAGGGCAACTGGTTGTGTGGAGCAGGGATGGGGATTTGGGAAGAGGAACTAGGAACACAAGGCATTGGAGGTTGCACTGGAAAGGAGTCGGTAGTGTTTGCCTGCAGTTTGGAAGGAATATTTTCCTCCCTGAACAGACACTACACTTGCTAGTTGCAAATCAAAATAAAGTGCATGATACGTATTGGGTATTCAGAGGTCCACTGCGACTTTTCGATCTGAGGGTGAAGTTGCTCATCGATTGAGTGCTGAGTGGGGATGAGTCTCTCAACATTGTTAATATTGGGACTGCACAATTTGAGGTCTTACGTTAGAAAATATGGGCTGTCATTACGAGGCCACATCTGATGCATAATAAACATGGTTATGCATGAGAACGGCTTAAGAAGTGCAAAGAATATTCTGATACATTAAAGTAAACAAGTTAAAAAAACGTTAAATCTATTTCTTCTAAGGTAGGTTATAAATATTTATTATCCAGTGGAGCAATTTATAACCTAGTGTCAGCAATTTGAAGGATTTCACTGCACACAGTCTGCCTATAGTGTTGCCTTAATCATAAATCCACACACTAGTCAATAAACCATTATACTGACCACAGAAAGGCAGATATGGAGCAGTCAATGCCTGACAGTCACATACACTAGCTGGTGAGTTTAGTTCCACCAGTTTACTGCTCTCAACTATGTCTTTTCTTTGACTTCCACAACACATTTGATGGCTCTCTTTATACTGTGCTGCATTTCATTTGAAGCATGGTTTTGAGTAACATTTATCAGAGAGTATGTCATTGTAAATATGCCATTATAGCTTTGAAATAAATTTTCACACAGCATTGATGAGTTAAAGCTTTAATATTTTTTTATAAAGAAGAGGGTGAAAGGCACCATCTTCTCCAAGTTCTAAATTAGTATGAACTTTCTGAAATATGCTTGATTTTAACGAAGAGTGTCATTACGTCAGAGTGGGCTCAAACCCACTCTGCTGTTTCAGACACAGGAATACTATATCTGAGCCAGTGATCATTCTACTAATTGGAGAGTACAAAGTATTAATTGCTTCATCCATTTAATTAATTCTCAGTGGTGTTGAACAGCACAAGTTAGAAATCAAGATCAGTGATCATTTAGATTATTAACTTCAGAAGCTTATAATTTTGAAATCACACTCTCCCACTATTTGCCAACAAAATACAGCTCTAGTTAGATTTTCCAGATTATGTTTTGTCTTTTGATTACCATTTGCCTTAAATGTTTTCACATATTACCAGACCTGAGACACCACCAAGTTGGATGAAGACTTGAACTATTTTAAACATGTACCCATTTTGTTTGTGTTAGTGGTTGAATTAGTTGAGTTAAATAAACATGCTGCCAGTGATCTGCATATACTACAAACATATTAGGTATAAGAATATTGGTGGAAAAAAGTTCCTGTTGTCTGCCCAGTGTGTTTTAGATCTTCTGCCATTTTAACAGGTGTGTTTCAGGAAAAGTTACAGCTGCCAGTTTGAGACAGGAAGGAAAACTCAGAATCTGAGTTTACTGCCACTTTTTTTCATCATGTTGCTATTTTATAAGCTATTCATGGTGGTAATACCATGAAAGCTCCCAAAGCTAATTTTAACTTTATTTGAAGACCCTTCAAGGTAAGTCCCATAACAAAACCGGAGTCTCCCCTTTCACTCTCTCTATTTCACTCATATCTAAATACCACCTTCCCCCCAGTTTCTTCCCAGCCATTAAACAATTATCAGTTATAGTCATTGCTTTTATGTTCTGTATTTCAAATCACGACTCCGGTACAATAATGAGATTGATAGATGTGTAAAAGCGATATTGAATAATTGAAGCAATTTTTTGCTGACTAAACTTGTGCTCTTCAGCAGTGCAAAACCCTGAAAATTCCAGTGAGCATCCACTGAAGATCTGATTATAAGCTGCAATGGGTTGTGCCCCATGGACAATTTGTCATCCTGCTCCTGGCCACAGGCTTTAATCTAATCAGCAAATTGTGACACATTAAACTTGCAAGACAGCATTCCAAGCAATCGCCCAAAGGTTAATCTTTGGATGTTTGGATTATTACAACTTTCTTGCAATTGCAGTTCTTCCCAGTATGTTGTCCCATAGGATGCTTCCAAAAGTACAGGGAGAAATAAAACGACAAATGCATGAGCTATTTTTAAATCTAATGAAGGTTCTTTTTGCTCATGCAATATATAATCAATGTTTCAAATTCTTCTGCATTAGTTTTTAGAGACCAGACTCTAAATAAAGAACTATAGCTTAAGTTAAATAGTCGACATAACAAAGCTGACAATGAGAACAGATGAAAGATTGAGTGTATCAAAAGACCACTACACCCATCGAACTTCATGTTTTTTCAGCAACTCTCCCAATGTGGCAATTAACTGTATTTGAAAAACTCAATCTTATCATTTCTACTATATTGCATAATAGGTTATTCCAAATATTTAAACTCCTTGAGTAATGAAGCTTGCCTGGATGCCTGTTAAAAATTTAGTTCTCTCTCATTTCCATTCACATCATCTGGTCCCACTCTAGTGGCATAGTTTGAAGTAGCAGTCTGGATTTATTTATCTATAGCATTAATATTTTATATACTTCATTGAGGGAACCCCATGGAGTACCTGTTTCTTTGACTGTAAAGCTTAATTTCTCCAACACTTTGTTATAATTCATTCCTTTTCACACTTGCTATCAATTTTGTGGATATATTCTATACATAAATAAATGACCACACAAAGTGCAGTTTTGTTAAGGACTTAGAATAATTTCTGTAGAACATTATTCTGTTAATAAGCTTAGGCTTCTAGCCAGTTTCCCTGTACAAATTTGCTTCTTTTAATACATAGTTATGTCTCACGTTTCTTTGATGTATATGTAATATTTTACATATAACATTATTAAATTTCATTTACTACAATTACATGCAGAGAGATACTAATTCTTGACACGTATTTGAAATAATCTTCTGTCTGGTTGTTTAACCCATTTAGAGCAAACGCATTAACTTTTCCAATAAAACATTGGAGAGATACTTTCTGATCAACCTATGGACTGGAACTTTGTATTGAAAAGAATGATGAGGATAGCAGTGCTCATAGATATTAGATAGTAAATTGTTGAACAATAAGTGGAATCTGTACATGTACAGTTAAATGAGGAAATATGGAAGGTGCAGTATGAGCTTTTCTGCTCCTTCACAGTTTACGCTCTAAACCTCAACAGTCAACTCGCCAAAGAAACCATGTGTGGACAAAAAGCTGTGGTACCTAATCACTAGTTACCTTTTAAACACACCAGAGAAAGTTCAGACTAGTGCATTCAGATGTAATTATACATCAGGCTCAATTGTTGCAAAATCTCTCCAACACTGAAAACTGAGTCGTACAATATGGAGGCTGATTCCCTCAGATTTTAATTAGTGCTAGAGATGTTAAAATACTGATCATTGTTTCTTTTTCTGCCACTTTATTTTTCCTTTCAATTCTATCTTTCCTTCCTGATTTTTATTTTGCTTCTTGTATATTAACTGCTGCAAATGTGTTGCTGGTCAAAGCACAGCAGGTTAGGCAGCATCTCAGGAATAGAGAATTCGACGTTTCGAGCATAAGCCCTTCATCAGGAATAAGAGAGAGAGAGCCAAGCAGGCTGAGATAAAAGGTAGGGAGGAGGGACTAGGGGGAGGGGCGATGGAGGTGACTCACAGAGGAATAATTAATTTGATTTTTATTTTGCAAATTTGTTTGTCCCTGGTTTAGACAATATGTGGGAAATTGGGCTTGTTAACATCCGTTTTTTGGATGCTACAAAGTACCCTTGATACCCATAGTTTTCCTGCATACTTGTAAGGTTATAACATTGGCTATGCTAATGGCTTGGCACCTGTTGGCTCCAGCTACACATCACCTTGTCCTGCAAGAAAGGAGGAAGCACATCATTAAATGTTTTGCAATCTGTTTGGTTGATATGGCTGTCATGGATAAATAGCATGTGCAACCCGAGGTATGGGTCTGAGGCTCGTAGGAGTGCAATTCTATTCAAAGTAGTGAGCATTAAATAGGACTCCTGATAGATTATTGATATCTGATTGATGAGAGTGCAATGATTTGAGTAGTGGTGATGTTACTGATGCAGTTGGTAGAACACAGTATTTGAGTATGTATTTGCTGACCTTTTCCACTTACGTAAAATCATTCAATCTCTTTTGGTGTCATATTCAGGTTTGAGGGGTTAGATGCTCAACATTCATTTGTGTTGGTTTTATTTTAATGGCGTGTTTCAATAGCCTCTCATTCTCTGTGAATAGAGGGCATCGCTTCTCCTCACTGTCTCTTTCACCAATACTTCCCATTCTCCAGTACTAGTCTCTCACAAAATGGATCCCCTGTTGAGGATGCCACATTGAATCAAACTAGATTAGATTACTTACAAACTCTTGAATTTCAGCTCTAAACTCATTTAAGTTCTGTGGGCAATATTATGCAAGGTGGCTGGTGTAAATTGCTCTTTTGTGCTGGAGACAAAATACAAGGAATTATGAGTTAGCCTACCCATTGTGAAGTTTTGGAGACAAAATCCCAGATTGCTGACTCAGTCCAAATTTTTCTACAGATCTCTTTCCTGGTCTTCTGTCTTTCTAAATCAGTAAACCAGAATTTGATATCTGGGACATGTATATGCACAAGCAGCAAGAAAGTTTAATCACCAATTCTTGTGATATCTCAAACAATAATGCTGTCCTCTCCAACCTTAAAAACGTCACACTGATTCCTCCGGATGGTAAACTTCTATTCTACATTCAAAGAATTTAAATTAATTAATAGCCTTTCATTTGGAGCTTAATCAAACCATTTTGACAGGTGATGAAAACTATTGTATTAACAACAACTTTACCAACTTTAACTATGTTAAAAATTACAACGCCAGGCTATAGTCCAACAGGCTTATTTGGAAGCACTAGCTTTCGGAGTGCTGTTCCTTAATCAGATAACTACCTGACAAAAGAGTAGCGCTCTGAAAGCTTGTGTTTCCAAATAAACCCATTGGATTATAACCTGGTGTTGTGCAATTCTTAAACTTTGTCCACCCCAGTCCAACACCAGCACGCCACATCATACTTTAACTATATCATCCTCAAACTCATTAAGATCATGTTTTGGTGCTGTGCCCTTCTAAATGCTTATTGGCTGTTCCTTTTTAAATGATGAGAGTTTTATTTCTCCAAGTCCCGGAGTATAAAAGATTAAGTAGTGATAAAATTGTGCATTGTACAATGGTTAAATTAATTGATAGAGTAAAGAGGAAGGAACTGTTTACTCTAGGTGGAGGAGAGAAGAGAATGTGGGAGGGGGGAGTCCAGAACAAGGAATATAACCTTAAAGTTAAAAGTATTATGGTTTTACTGAGCCATGTCAGACAAGATATAGATTAGCCACAACTTAACTAAGAGATCAACAGGCTGGACTGGCTATATAGCCTTCTCCTCTTCGTCAAGTCCAAAAAATTGTCCATTGCCATTCTATCACCTAGCTAGGTAGTTGGCATCTAAATTGATCTAACCAAATTGTAAGCCACTGATGTTGATAATACAGGTTGCTTGTGCTGGAAATTCATGGAATGGCATTCAAAAATCTCTAATTCATAAATAAAATCTAATTTAATTCTGCAAAATTGAAGACAAAAAAGCACTATTCTCTATTTTTATTAAATTCAGGGGGATCTTAATTTATATCTACTTCCACTCTTCAGATTTGCTCCATTTTGTCCACACTCAAATCTCATCTATGAATGCTGGAGTTCTGAATCCATTATAAATGTAGCCCAAAACTCGTGCCTTTTTTCTGTAAACGTCTACCTATTCGACCTATCTCATTTGCTCAACACTGGAATCTTAGCATGGTATGAGCTAGTAGCCTGCTCTCTGCACAGAAATGTCAGCACACAACCTAATCACTAGTTTTCATGAATAACAAAGTTGGTGCTAAGTGCGATAGCTGAGGACTGGGTGCTTTTATGCTTCTGCTTCACAGGGTTAAACAGCCAGCTCGACAGTTAGTGTGCAGATGTGACAGAACGTTTTCATTCTGTAAATGCTGTTTCTTTCTGACACACTGTAAGATGTACAGCGAATAAGTGCTCCAGGCGAATATGCCACACCAGTCTTACATCTGTCTGCTTTCATTTGTCTATAACTGTGCTTGCAGATATAACAAGCCTTCCAGATGTCACGACAATTGGTGTTATGTACGCTGACTTTAAAAGACAAGATCCTCTTTTTGTCAGCTTAACTGGAGTGTAAAGGAAGTCTTTCAAAGCCAAGTTGTTGCAGGATGCCAGAACATATTCCAGCCTTTTCACTTCTTACTTTATATATTTCTTTTTCAAAAATTAACTTGGTATTTTAAGAAGGAGCTTCAACAGATAAGTAAAAGAGATGAGTCATCTGCTTTCCACTATTCTAATCAGATTTACCAACGCGTATTCAAAGTTTTTCAATTTAAGAGTCTGGCTGTAGGTTGACCTCAAAGCTTAATTCAGTTTGTCATAATAATTTAGGGATAGGTGGTCCTGTCTTGACTATTCCCAAAATTCTGAAATAAAATGATTCAAAGATGGTAAAATGATTCATAGATAATAAAGGCAACAATCATCAAACATTTCCAGCTTGCTTCAGAAAGTATATCTATCTTCATTGTTAAAAGGGTAGGGGGGGAGGGGGAGACAAAAATACCGTCAAACAAAGACTCTGTGATTGCAAAGAGGGAGAAATGATTGGGCACTGCAGCCCCTTCATTCTACAACACTTATTTATTCCTGTAGATCAGAGTTCAGATGCAAGGCAAAGAGAATTAATGATGACCCTTCCTCCCACTGGTAGCTGTGAAGGGTCACAAACCGAAGTGACATACAGCAGCCTCACTATAATTACCAGAGGCTGCAACTCTTTAGCTTTTAATGAACAGGATTCTGGTGTCCTTATCTGGGAGCATCAAATCCAAGAGGCCAAGGGTCGTGACCTCGATTGGGCATATCAATGTTTATTTGCTGTGATTTATACATGTACAGTAATAGATATTTCTGTGCAAGTTACAGCATACCAACACAATGAGACCAGAACTACATTAGTAGGCTGACTTCGGGCTCAGAAACACCTTGCGATGCATGGTTCGGCTTTTGTTACGTTTAAGAACTATTTTAAAGCATCCAGATATTGGGTGACTTACTGGATTCAATTGATCCATTACTCCCACCCAACACCAACACAGGCCACTACTACTCACGAGCAACAATCATTTATCTCAGCTACAATTTTCAGCCATAAGCAGCACTCTCATCTGAGTCAGAGATTTGTGGGTTCAAGTTCCACTTGCTTGACTTCAGCACATTGTCCAGGGTCATGATTTGGAGGTGCTGGTGTTGGATTGGAGTGTACAAAGTTAAAAATCACACAACACCAGGTTACAATCCAACAGGTTGATTTGGAAGCACGAGCTTTCAGAGCACCGCTCCTTCATCAGGGGGTTGTGAAGTATAAGACCGTAAGACACAGAATTCACAGCAAAGTTGACAGTGTGATTCAACTGAAATTATACATTGAAAAAAACGTGGATCGTTTGAGACAGAGCGAGATGCAATGTTAAACGGGTACCCAGTCTGTTCCCTCCGGTAAATATAGAAGATCCCAATTCTCTGCAGAGTCCTCAGCCATTACTTATTCCCCCATTCAATATCTAAAAAATGGATTATCTGGCCACAGATACTTTACTGTTTGTGGGATCTTGCTCTGTGCAAACTGATAGCCATGCTTTGTACATTACAACAGTAACTGCAAATCAACATAAATCAAGTGCCTGGGAAGCACTTTGGAACACCCTGAAGTCATGAATGGCACAATATCAAGTCTTTCAAATCCATTAAACCTATAAGAATTACAGGGAAAATGCAGGAAAGTGGATGTGAGAAATGTCGAATCAGCTATGACCCTACTGAATGGTGGAACAGGCTCATTGGGCTGAATGGTTTATTCATGTTCTTATTTTCTATGATCTTATGACAGGTACATCTGTAGAAATATATTACAATGTAGCACAGTGAATATTTTTTAAAATGTTGAATATTCATAAGTCTTTTTAGGCCAACTGCTCTAATAGCTTAATATAATATGAAGAATGAGTAACCCTTGCTTAAGTTATTGTTAATTATTAACTATATTAGCAAGTTTTATTTATATACTTGGAAGTTGTGAGGTGTAGTGAATGGCACTGTTCCTGTCTCTGACCCAGATGGTCTGGGTTCCTCTCCTTTCCAGGGCCAGATGGCCAAAGGGCACCTTATTAATCATGAATCAGCTGCATGGGGAGTGGGGTACAATGTCCAAAAAAACCAGCAGTAATCCATAACGGATGGAACACATTCCAGCAAAACCCCAATAACATTTCAAATTGGAATATTTTGTCTGCTGATTGGTGTCTCTGGATGAATACTTAAAATGCCATAGAAGGTTATGGACCAAGTTCAGGTAAATGGCATTAATGTCGTTTGGTGTTTGTTGGTTGGCAGAGTTATGGTGAACTGTTTCTATTCTGTATGACTCTATCTAGCTAGCTAATGCATTCAAACAGGTTGAGTATCAACTTGTAAATCCTTCTAACATACAGCAGTGAATCACAGGCAGCAACATCAGGAGATAGTCCTAGTTAGTCATGCAATGGAAAAAAACTGGAGTCCCTACCATTACTATCCATAGCTCTAGGCTACAACATAGTGAACTATGTGTTGCCAAACCAACTCAAACTCATTGGTTAAAAAATCACACAACACCAGGGTTATAGTCCAACAGGTTTAATTGGAAGTACACTAGCTTTCGGAGCGACGCTCCTTCTGTGCTTCCAATTAAACCTGTTGGATTATAACCTGGTGTTGTGTGATTTTTAAACTTTGTACACCACAGTCCAACACCGGCATCTCCAAATCATAAACTCATTGGGGAAGTGAGGGGGTACTCACTGGCTTTGGCTGTCTGGATTGCTAACGTGGGCAGCAGAGGCTTTAGTCCCTTTTCTGAGTAGGGTAGCTTTAAGATTTGCCTTCTATTCTCATTCATGCTGAAAGTTATAATACTATGGGTCAAATCTGACTGTAACAGAAAACTCAAGATGATTATTGCTATGATGATGCAATATAATGTAAGCTTTCAAGTCAATCAACCAAATCATTGCATTAGCGACTGAAGAGAGCCATAAAATAATCAGATGCTAGAAGGTGCCTTTCCACCAGGTAAATGAGTTCTTCAATTTGAACATTTCCTGTGTAAAAGCCTGTGAACAGCTGAAAATGGACTCGCGCTGTTGGGATTTATGGAGTGCTAGTGAAGTGGGTGTTTTTTTTGTTGAAGTAGGTGAGAAAGACACAGTAAATATCAAGCTCATTTGACCAGAGAGTGTGCATAAACCCAAAGCCACAAGAGGTTAAATACATTTCTGAAATATATGCTCGCATGTGTGCTAAATTTGTAAATCAATTTTTATGTGGTTTAAATGTTTTCATTTCCTAATTTTAGTGTGCAATAAATGGCCTTTCACCTGCCAGAAATATTCAACCTTTTGTAATGACAAATTAAAGGTGTAGCAGACTGGATTTACTGAAGGCATTCTTCTTAAACAAACAAAGAAATTGTCAATTTTTAACATATTAATGACCGACCAAAAGAAAACCAGATTGCAGGGTTTTGAAACATTATCTAACGAGCAGTCACAATAAGATTACAAACTGAGAATTTTGTGGATATGTTGGACCTCTAGCATGAAGTCTGAGAGATAAATTTGTGTTTTATTCTCCCCACACTTAGCTAACTAGTATTGTTCTTTCAATTTCACATTCTTTATCTCATATATAGGCTTAATTCATTGGGTTCGAATATAAAATTTAGCATTGGGTATCCACAAGACCAAGGTATACCTGTCTTTTTGTGAGGTAGATGTATTATTCCTTGTTCCAGTTCCATTCAAGGCCCTGTCTTCCCCAGCTCTTTCTGCCACATCAATAACTATTGGTTCCTAACCTGACCTCACCCAGAACTGGACAACCTTATCAACTTGGGCTTCAAATTTCCATCCTTCTCTCATTACCTTGTCCATCGCCAACTCTTCCCTTCACTTCCTCAAATACTCATTTTCCATTTCTGGGTATTGGCTGTCTACTGTGTTTCATTATAATCCATTAACTTGCAAAACAATCTCAACTGTACTTCATCACAACCTACACCCACATAGGCTCTATTTCATTCTCCCAGTTTCTCCACTTCATGCATCTGTCCTGAAGATACAACCTCCCATAATAAAACATTTGATATATGTCTTGCTTTTTCTTCTTCAACTGAAGACTTCTCCCCCATAATTTGGTTAAGTGCAGTCTGTTTCTGACTGACTGCTACACTTTTGCCCTCACCCCTTCCCCTCCCTTACAAAAATGCTCCCCTTGTCCTCATTTTCCACCTTACCAGCCTCCATATGAAAGGATCAATGTCTGCCACTTCTGCTACCTCCAGCAGAATGCCACCACCAAACATATAATACCTTTCTTTAGATCTCAGCATTCCAGAGAGATCATTCCCTTCTAACATTCCCAACACTTTGTTCGCTTGCATGGCATTCAACCAAGACTTTGACCTTGGTTTCCCTCTTTGATTCTCTAGTCACCATGAGGTGTGAATCTTATCTTTCATGTTTTTGTTTTCATACAGTATTGTTCACTATTTTGCCATTCAAACACATTCTGATACACGTTCATCTCTTTGTTACAACTGACACTACTCCCTTTGCCTTTGTTCTATGACGTCTGTGTTTAATGTCCCTTTCCTTCTAATCTTTCCCTGACCTCTCCTTTTCTTCCAACTAACATCCCCCCCTTTTTCAATAGCACAAAATCCATCACATTTTGAACCTGCCGTGATCTCCAGCATTCGTTGTCTTCAATACAGATTCCAGCATCTGCAGTAATTTGTTCCGATATTTCTACCTTCCTTCAGTTCAGAAGTCACGTTTATTCAAACTGCTTCTCTCTCCAGGTGTGCCACCAGACCTGATGAGTTTTCCCAGCATTTTCTGTTCTTATTTCTGGTTTTGATCATCCACAGTATTTTGCTTTTATTTTATTCAAAAATGTGTGCACATTGATTAAAAGGAAAGCTGCATTATGTCCAGCTGCAAATGAAGAGTTGTTTAGCTATTTATTCCCATTACAGATACAACTTAACCATCCTCATTTTTAGCCCAACAATAAAGATTGCCTTGATGTGCCTGAAAACAGCTTGACAGATCTTTGCACCTGGAGTGTATGGGAGTCACATCTGAATCAGTTTCTGCCAAATATATTTTAAAAAATCAAGGTTGGTTTGACAGAAAAAAAAACAAATCATGCCCAAATCTACAAACATCTGCCGCAGCTTTTAATGTGCTGTTTGTTCCAAGGAAGCAGCTTCCTACCATGACACACGAATTGTGGTTTTCGGTCATGGGCCCAGTGTTATACAAGTCCCTAAGATGAACGTCTCTCTTTCAACTTTGTTTATAGAAGTGGTAAATAGTTCTAAACAAAACCATGTTCCAACATGCAGCATCGATGACTGGAAGATAAGGACCAAGACTTTGGCACCAGTACAAGTTCTGGCAGTCTGTCAATATGGATTTAGCCTCTGTGATAAGTAAATGACTGATATTCCTGGTATACTAACCATAAAACTGCATTGCTCCTTTGTAACACTTCACATTCATTGCCACCTTTGCAAATCTTAGACAGGAAAAGAATTAGGTAATCCTCTGATAATCTCAGCCAAAACTACATAGTGAATAGCTAAATATGCACACCTGAAAGTATTACACTAAAGAACTCTGTCAAAATGGCTAAGTAGTGAGGCATCATAATTATTACCAATGAAACCTTTTAATAGCTTTCAGCAGTTCTGAACCTTGAAGGACTGTATGCTGAAAACTACTTTATGCATAAAGATGCAAGTAATAATGAAAATAACTGGCAGCTGTCCTTCCTCACATCTGTAAACACTTTCTCCACGGCAGCGCAGCAGACTTCTAAAAGAAAGCACAGACTGGATGAATTTGAAGTGCTGTTGGATGCTAAATGATGCTGGGTAGGAGTGCAGGGCTTCATTTATTAGCCGAACACTTAGCAGATGGGAGAGAGCTGGAGTGTGAAACGGACAGTGAGTTGCCAGATCGGGAACCAAGAAATTCTATCGTGCAGAGCTGCCCAACTCCGTGTGACACTGAATGCTCCGACGAGACTCTGGACCCAGGAGCTGCTCAATGCTGGCCATACAGCTGAGAGCAAAGCCAACACTAAATAAACACTTGCAGGATGAAATCAACTGTTTTCCTTCAGCCGCCCAGTCCATTGGGAGCAATAACCTCAGGCAACATGTCCTTGTCCTGTTGCTGATGCAAAGAGGGATTCAACAGCAGTCATGGAATGAACATTCATCTAAAGTGGATTTTTAAAAATATTATTCATTGAATCAGTTCTTAAAATGGAGTTGAGTAACCAATCCAATTTGATAAAATAACAATGGGTCTTTGCCTTCTAAGGGGCATTTAGCAATGCCTCAAAGTCCTCATTACTAATGACTGAAGATGGGATGGGATTGTGTGGAGGGAGAGAAAATAAAGACTGCTTTGATATCACTTCTCTCACACATAACTGTCCTCAGCATGCTACAATACTCTAGTGAATTACAGCACAAACTAGAGGATCAACATCTCATCTTCAGACTAAGCACCTTACAACCTTCTGGACTCAATATTGAGTTCAACACCTTCAGATTGTGAACCCATTCCCCATTTCTTCCCTTTCTATTTTGCTTTACTTGTTGCATTTTCTGTAACCATGTCCTCTCTTCCCTTCCCCTGCTCCAGTGAGACTGTCTGTTCTTTCCAGTCTGGCAGTTGGACACACCGTTGTTCTGCCATTCTCACATCCCACCCACTTAATCTGCTCTATCAACATCCTTTCACCCTCAGCACTCCAACAACCCCTCCCCCCCAAAAACCAATGCTTAAATGCCTTCCCCACTACACTTCAAGGCAGCTCTGAAGAGTCATCCAGACTCGAAATGTTAGCTTGCTCTCTCTCCATGGATGTTGCCTGACCCACTGTGATTTTTAGCATTGCTTGTTTTCAGTACAGATTCCAGAATCTGCAGTAATCTGTTCCTTCAGCTCTCACACAGGCCAGCCAATGGAGAACTTAACTGAAGAGTAACCTTAGCTGTAATACAGAGAATGAGGCAGACAATTCTCCAACAGAAAGATCCCACAGCAATGAGAAAAGGATGAGATAATCTGATTTAGTGATGTCCATTCCCAAAAACTCCTCATAACATCCTTCTGCATACATTCGTTGAGCAATAGCATAATGTACAGTACATGGGAATGGAGATATCTGCTCAGTGCTCCTTCCAACCTCGACGTGCTGTATCTTTGAATTATCCCAATTGCTGCCTCAGTTCACAATTATGAATACAGAGAATGGGTATCTCCCTGTGAATATAGCTTGGATCTGGCTGAGCCCACAGGTGAAAGCAGCTAATCTTCCAATTCCCTGAAAATCTCCACTTCCTCATGCCTCAAAATTGTTATATAACAATCTATTCACATTATTGAGGGATGTCAGCTCATGTGTGTTTGGGGTGTTGTTGCGGGGGTGGGGGAGTAGAGTTAAAAGCATCCCAGAGATTAAAAGCATTATACTGCTGATACTGAAACTGGGAAATAAAAAAAACTGGGGAAACTCAACTAGTCTGGAAGCAGCTAATGGAGAGAGAAAGAGTTAATGTTTGCAGTTCAGTGTGACCTCTTCATAAAAGTGTCCAGGAGGTCAGGTTGGGCAAGGGTGTTGGCCGTAGCTGTCCTTCAGTAATATTCTCGCTTTTGTCTGTGTAAATCTGCAGAGGGATTATAATCCTGTGGGATAAACAGAAGGGGTTGCGATGCTGACATTCTTTGTGGATTGTAACTCTTCTCCTTTGCCAGATTAAAGCACTACAGACTTTGCGTTGTTCCATCTATCAATCTGACTGCGAAGCTATGAAATGTTTCTTTTTCCACTGATGCCAGATACTTTTTTTTTGAGAGTGACTCGAGCTGATGTTTGTGTTCCTAACCCTCGGGGAGGGCAGCCTAAACGATTATGCCATTTTAAACTCAACTGGCTGTCTCAGACATTCTTTTTTAAAATTAAAAGCACTTTGAAGCTTTAAAAACAGCGGTGCTGGAAACCGATGTACAAGGCGACAATTGTGCACCACCTTGGCATTAGGGTCAGCGGATCAATAATCTCCATAAACTCATTCCGGATGCACAACTAATGACCAACTACACACTCCATCGCCATTTTGACTGTATGTATTTTAATGAATACATACAACGCCTTATAGACGAGCCAATCGTATTTCATTATTAATTTAAATATTCGGAAATAGCTGCTCTACAAATCGTGCATCTTTTCAATTCATCCAACTGTTCATACTGGAGCTATTTACACATGGGACATCTTTATACGAAATCATTTTGCGAAAACATTCACAAGTAGACTGGAATTATGCTTGATGCACAAGGCAGCTTGTTGGTGTGTTAAACTGAATTTTAAAAATGGTAGTGAGGTTTATTTGACTATTTCTGTGAACCTCTCACAGCGAGGTGAGTAGAATTTGAGGAATACAAATTTCTCAGGAACCTCATTCCCCCACTCAGATTGTTTATATATAAATAACTTCCTTTCCCGCTCTTGAAAGCCAGAAAGTTCAACAAAATAAAACTGCCAGATCATTAACTTTTCTTCCTAATTACTATTTTATCATCACTGTCACAAGGAGAATTCTCTTCTGTTTAGTAAATGAAAGAGTAAATAGATACCTACACAGGCTCCTCTGGATTGTTTATTAGTGATTACAAGGAGAATGTCACTAATTAAAACGGATTGCAGGAAGTCTTTCATTAAACACACACGACTGAATTTCAGTGGCACCGAGACAGCTCGAAATGGCTCCTCTTTTGCTCTTCTTTCTGTTATTCCATTCCGAGATTGCTTTCCAGTAAATTTCTTTTGAAGCTATTTCCACACGCCTTTTAGAAGCATCAGTCTCACATGAAAGAACAACCGGGAGCAGTTTAGTGTTGTTACCACGACAGCAAATTTATAGAAATTTAAGATAAGTGTTAATAAAAACACAGCCGGTTTTCCATCACACTTCCTCAAGGTGTCAGATCAGGCGAGCGAGTCAACACATAATTCAGAGGACGAGCAGTAGCATGTTGTACCCCATTCAGATAAAATTCAACCCAAATACATCATTGAAACCAAACCAAATATTGTTCTTTCATGATGTTACCTGTGACTTGCCGAGTGTAAACGTTGAGATTCAAATTCATGTATGCTTGTGGTGAATCCCACAGATATATGTGTCACTGTAAATGTGCGTCCTAAAGAGTTAAAGTATGAGTTTAGCACGATTTTCTCTCAACACACTGTGCATAAGTGTACACGTGTTAAGTGAGCGTGTGTAAGTTTTATTTGGGAATTTTTCAGTGTGCGAGGACAAGTGTGTGACATGGTTTCATTTCAAACGGGATAAACAAGCAAAAAAAGAGTAATTGTTGAAAACTGATGAAGTCGTAACGGGTGACTTGAAACAGGTTCCACACAGAAACCTGGTGCTCAAAGAGTTAACATAAGGCCAAGGGAAACTAAGCGGAATAAACAGGTACCTTCTATAAATGTTGTGGAGAGTCTATTTACAGAATCCTTCTGCCAACAAGCCCAGTAAACAAGTGTTAATATTTCGAGAGAAGAGTGACCCAGTGGGAAATCGGTGTAGTTAGCAGCATGGAGCAAAGATCTGATCGCAGAGGGAATTGTGTCAGCCTGGGCGAATCGGCAGAATGCGCCTGTCAGCATTGTGAAATGGAGCTGCATCAAAGCCTTACAGGGCGTGACCTGAATACTACACATATCTCCCTCACTGAGAGGATCAATGACAGCATTTGCTGGGCTCTCGTCAGAGCTCGTTGCTAATGAAAGCAGTGCTGAAAGGCAAGACCCAGGGCCTCCGCGCTGTGCACTGCCTAGCTGGCACTTTGTAATGAGCTGCATGTAAAGATACTGAGCCCCATGGTCCCTCCAGCTGCCTGTTCAGTGTCACTCCTGCTAAAGATCTTACGCACACTGAAAGGCAAAGTGTCAGGACGGCTGACTCTGATCATGCAGCGAAGTATGTGGTGGGAAGGGTGGGGGAGGAAGGGAGTTCTGGCTGGTGATGATGTGGTCAGAAACAATCACCTTGATCCAGAGCACAAGCTCTTTGATGTGCCTCAAGAGAGTTAAGTGCCCAGACTAAGGTACAACTTCTAAAAATCTGGCTTGACGCTCTTAAATCATAACCAGATGACGTTAAGTAATACATAAAACAGTTTCTTTTTCTCCCATCACGTGGAAATAGCATTTGAGAAAGATAACACAAAACAGGTTTGAAGATAATGGTGCGTTCATTGTACATAGATTCAGTGCACTTTCTTTCCCTAAATTTCAG
Source organism: Hemiscyllium ocellatum (assembly GCF_020745735.1). Classification (NCBI taxonomy): domain Eukaryota; kingdom Metazoa; phylum Chordata; class Chondrichthyes; order Orectolobiformes; family Hemiscylliidae; genus Hemiscyllium; species Hemiscyllium ocellatum. The sequence goes on from NC_083402.1 coordinate 126,393,471, forward strand.
CTCCAAAGGCAATTCTGCAGACAATGAAGCAGTTCCTGCCCCACACGCGACAAGACCAGGGCAACATTCAAAATTGCATTAGTGAGTGGCATCTAACATCCATGAAATGCAAGTACCAGGTAATGACCACAAGAGAAAATCTAACCATCTTCCATTGACATTCGACAGCATTACTATTGCTAATTGGTCACCAAAAGTCTCCGAGTACTCCACTGATCAGAAACTGAACTGCACCATGAATAGGGTGATCCTGCAGTTAGTGATTCTCCAAGAACTGTTCACATCCACAATTCTCCAACCAGGAGTAGGATCAATACACTTGTTTGAATCAGTGCAACGACACAATCCAGGACAAACCAGCCCGCTTCACTGACATCCCATCCAGATTCTTAAACATTCATTCCTTCCCCACTGATGCACTGTGGTAACAGTGTGCCTTACAAGATGCACTGCAGCAACTCACTAAAGTTCATTTAACAGCATCTCCCAAACTTGTTTCCTCGATCATTGAAAGACAACTACATCAGATGCATGAGAACACAACAATCTGCAAGTTCCCCTCCAAATCTCCCTCCCTCTCACACACACACTATCCTGACTTGGAATTATAATTGCCATTACTTTACGACCACTGGATAGCTTTGAATAAAATTACCTTCCAGAAAGAACTGTTGAAATTCAGTTATTACTGTGCAGGTTTTGTGATAGTGATTCACACTCATTCAAGAGAGTGACATGGTTATTTGAAATTGAAAAGACATGAAACACCTTGACTGCAGGCGTTTATTGTCAAAAAGTGTGGCGCTGAAAAAGTACAGCTGGTCAGGCAGCATCTGAGGAGCAGGTGGGTCGATGTTTTGAGGATAAGCTCTTCATTGGGGTGGGGGCAAGGGGACTGAGAGATAAATGGGAGGGGGATGGGGCTGGGGAGGAAGGTAGCTAGGAATGTGATAAGTAGATGAAGATGGGGGGGTTGATAGTGCAAGTGTTTATTGCTAATATACACAGGTTCCTTCATATCTGTCATCATTATTCCCATCCTCAGTAACTCATTTTTCATCCTATTGATCTTGGAATCTTATCCCATTTCTAACTTGCGTTTCCTCAAATACCTTCAGGATGTTGTCATTTGTCAAGTCTGTTCCCATCTTTTCTACATGTGGGTCCAGCCAATCAGACTTTTGCTCCTACCAAAAGTATTGCAACGGGTCTTATCTAACTGATAAATAAATTCTATGATACGAATGGAAACATTACCTCCTCATCCCTTTTGACCTGTCTTCAGTCTCTGACATAGCTGATCTGTCTAAACTCCTCCAACCCCTTTCATCCAGCTGGGTAGGACTGCTTTCAACTAGTTCCATCCTTATAGAACATAGAACATAGAAGGATACAGCGCAGTACAGGCCCTTCGGCCCTCGATGTTGCGCCGACCGAATCCTACCTAACCTATACTAGCCCAATAACTTCCAAATGCTTATCCAATGCCCGCTTAAATGACCATAAAGAAGGAGAGTTCACCACTGATACGGGCAGGGCATTCCATGAACTCACAACCCGCTGTGTGAAGAATCTACCCCTAACATCTGTCCTATACCTACCACCCCTTAATTTAAAGCTATGTCCCCTAGTAACACCTGACTCCATTAGCGGTAAAAGGTTCTTAGTATCTACCCTATCTAAACCCCTAATCATCTTATACACTTCTATCAGATCTCCCCTAAACCTTCTCTTCTCCAATGAGAACAGCCCCAAGTGCCTCAGCCTTTCCTCATAAGATTTTCCTACCATTCCAGGCAACATCCTGGTAAACCTCCTCTGCACTCGTTCTAAAGCTTCCACATCCTTCCTATAGTATGGCGACCAAAACTGCACACAATACTCCAGATGAGGCCGCACCAGAGTCTTATACAACTGCAACATGACCTCAGGACTCCGGAACTCAATTCCTCTGCCAATAAAGCCCAGTACACCATATGCCTTCCTCACAGCACTATTTACCTGGGTGGCAACTTTCAGAGATTTATCTGATTGTAAACAGAGAATCACTATCATTAGCTTCCTCTCCTAATGGTGCACTGTTTTCTTTGATGTCTCTGAAGGGCATTTCTCTTATATCTACATGCTGCCATTGGGAAAATCTGAAAATACATCATATGTACGACGAAGACATGCAGATTTGCCTCAGCATGACCTCTCCAAACTCCTCCACTGCTGCTACATCATCAGTTAGCTTTCCAACATCCAGCACTGGCTGAGCAGAAATTTCATCCAAATAAATATTGAAAGGGCCACCTGGTACAAAGTCAGTTCCCTAGCTACCATTACCCTCCTATGGCTGTCCATTGTCTTGAGATGGAACCAACTACTGTAAACCTTGGTGTCTTTTTCAACCTGACAATTTCTAGTTTAATATCTACATGAGCATCAAGACTGCCTATTTCCACTTCCATGACTCCACATCTGTCACAGCTTACCTGCTGCTGAAACCTTACCCTTGTTACCTTTAGATGGGACTATTCCAACATACTGTGATTGGTCTCCCACATTCTATCATATTAATGCCAGAGATGAAAGGCTTGACTTATGAGAATAGATTGTCCAGTTTAGGCCGATACTCATAAGAATTTAGAAGAATGAGGGAGAACTAATTGAAGTACATAGAAGTGCAAAAGGGAATTGACAAGGTAGATGGGGCAATCTGGAACAGGAGATCATAGTTTTAGACCAAAGTCAGTAGCTTTAAAACTGAGAGGAGATGGAATAGCTTCTTACAAAAGGGTAATGAATCAGTGGAATTCACTACCTCAGAGTGCAATGGATGCCAGGACAGTGAATACATTTACCAGAGGAGTCAGATTTTTAAATTAGAAATGGTAAAAGGGTCCATGGGGAGCAAGCAGAAAAGCAGAGTTGAGACCGTGATGAGGTCAGCCATGATTGTATTAAACAGCAGAATAGGTTAAAGGGCCGAACTGCCTACCCCTTCTCCTAACTCTTGTGTTCTTAACCTCCATAAACTGGAGGTCATTCAAAACAATGTTGCTCATGTCCTTTACACGTTCTGGTCTTATATCACCCTGATGCTGACTAAACTCAATCCTTTCTTGGGTAAACAACATCTTGACCACAAAATACTCATTTTTGTTTTCAGTCCCCTCATGGTTTAGCCTCCTTCTATCTCTGCAATCATTTCCATTCCCAAAAACCTGATCTAACACTGATCTCCTGTGTACCCTGATTTTGATTCTCCACTACTGGAGGTTATTCCTTAGATTGCCAAGGCCCAAGAGCTCTGGAATTTCTTTTCTGAAACTCCCGACCTTACCACTTGCTTTCCTTTTTATATGCTTCTTAAAACCTACTTCCTTCACCAATCTTTTGTGACATTAGCTAATGTCTCCTTATGTGGTCTTGTCAAATTTTGCTTAAAATGCCATTATGAAGCAGCTACATCATTTTATTATATTGGAGGTGCTGTACTAATACAAGTTGCTGTTACTGGGGAAGAAAAATAAAGATATTAATGCATAACATTTGATTGCGGAGTTGCACTTTGAAGTGTGATTTATTAGTGAGATATTACAGCATGAACAGTTATTTATGAATAATTTAGCAGAATACAGATTTTGGTAGGCAGAATGCATCTGCATGAAAATTTCTTGCGACATCAAATCGTGGCTCTAATCCCCTCCCTAGGCGCAGAAAGAAATGTTTCAAGTACCAATAGTATAAAGCAAGAGGCCAAGGAAGAACAGAAAAATTGCAAAAAGGAGAGAGAGAAAGCAACAGCTAAGGAGTGAAACTGGTATTAAAATGGTCTTGTACAGCAGACCAAACATGTGACAACCAATAGGTAACCTTGTCACACTACTGAATATAATATGAGCTGTCACTTATACTGTACGCTCATTCTTTTTTATCCTAGTTTCACCCCTTCAAGATTTTAGTAATGATTCAAAACTGGAAGGAAAACTCCAGCCATTTGTCAGGAGCAAGTTTCAGGGTGTGCAAAGACACAGCAAGTGAAGGACAAGCTAGTAACAATGATGCTGAAAGAGTGAACAAGAAAGAGCTAAACTAAACATTCTGAACAGCAAAATCAAAAGTAGTAGTATTAAAAGGTATATTTTAAACAAAGACCTGTGGCTGTCTGTATTTAACTTAAAAAAACTTGGAGAAATAATAAAAGCAACTCACAGATGCTATGAGATATTGTAGAATTGCAGAACAGACTGTATTGGTTTTAAGAGAAAAGGGATTAACTATTCGAGAGCTCCAGTCACATCCCAGAATGATCATTAATCAGGAATTGGAAGATATTGCCAAATACAAAATCTCCTCAAAATAAGTATCTTGTTTCAACTCAACTTTAAAAACCTTGTCCATTGCAGGTAAAACATGTGTCTGTTGATTTGAGGGCATTTAATTTAAATTGTCGGTAATAGCCTAAACAAACAACTTTGTATTAATTGTAGACAGTGTACAGAGAACAGACGTCAAGAAGGGAGCACGAAAGGGGCTCCACAAGGAGAAAAGCTCTTCAAGGACACACTAATACGCTGCAACAATCAGCTCACAAAGCAATATTGATTCTCATTTAGTCACAGTGTGATGACACCATTCATCAGCCAATCCACATCTAAAACGTGTTTTGTCTAAAATTATTTGATACATCAGATGTTAAGAGTTGCACATTCCGACTGAACAATTCATTGGTGGTTTGATAGCAACATCAAGAATAGAAGCAAGAGTAGATCATTCAGCCCATTGTCTCTGTTCTGCAATTCAATATGTTCATGGTTGATCCACTAACTTCACAGTATAGTCCCACTCTCTGCATGTAACCCTTAATATCTTTAGAAATCTATTTCTTTCTTCAACATTTTCAATAATTTGGTCTCCATGGGTTCTCCATCATGAGTGAAGACATTTCTCCTCATCTCAGTCCTAAATGGTCTACCTGATCTTTAGTTGGATTAGCCCTGTCAGAGTGTGCTTCACTCTACATGTGCCTCTCACTCTTCTAAATGCCAGTGCATACAGGTCCAGTTGACTCATTCAGTCTCTCCTCATACAACAAACCTGCTGTCCCAACAATCAGTCTGGTGAACCTTTGCACTATTCCGTCTATGCCAAGTATATTTATTCTTATGCAAGGAGACCAAATCGGCACACAATACTCCAGGTGTGGTTTCACCAAACCCTGAACAGCTGCAGTAAGACAGCAGTAAGACAGTTGCTCCTGTACCTAAGTCGCCTTGCAATGAAGGCCAGCATGCCATTTGCCTCTCTAATTGCTGCATCTGCATGCTTTCCTTTAATGCATGAAATACAAGGACACCCAGATGCCTTTGCAGATCATCATTTTTCAATCCATCACCATTTAAATAATACCCTGCTTTTCCTCAGAAAGCCATTCTGCTTTTCCTCAGAAAGTGGATAACTTTACACTTATCCAAATTGTATCACATCTGCCATGTATTTGTCCAGACATTCATTTTTTTTGAGGAAGAGAAAGTCTCGCCTCTGTACCACTTGGTAAAGCAGGAACTCCAGGACTATGCCTGCAAAGCGGGGTGTTGGTTTTCCTGATGTATCATGGCCAACGCAACCTTCATGAACTGTGCACAGCAGCTCCAGGTGAACAGGACTTGGCTAGGTGCACAACAGCCTCTTAAATATGTCATCAACACCAGGATGCCAGTCAATTCTGGGCTCTCAGGTGAGTGATGAATTGCTCTATGGAACACAGTGTGGCTTCTTGGCAAGACTCAATCCATCAAATCTGTCGAGACACACATTTAGCCAAAAAACATTAGATTCAGCCAAGTGGGTTTCCCAATGAGAATTCTCCTATCAAATGTTTTTGGATAATGAAGAGGAAGATATACTGAAAAAAAGCAGATATTTCAGGCTGTGTGAGAACTGCTTTGTACCCATCTGCTGGAGACCACATATCCATTGTTTCAGCTCAAACCAATCAGGACTAGTTGTTGTGAAACCATTCTAAAGATGCGAAATAACAGTCAATGATGGTCAAACATTTGCATTGCTGAACCTTCGGTACCATTCCAAAGCCACTGCAATGGAAGGAAACCTTCTCAGACAGGGGGAGAATGTGCAAACTCCACACAGACAACCCAAGGATGGAATCGAACCTGGGTCCCTGGTGCAGTGAGACAGCAGTGCTAACCACTTAGCCACCATGCCACAATGATCCAGAGGCCCAAGCCCAAAAACTCTAAAATGCTCTGGGGACACCAAGGCAGACGGTGAAATGTGAATTCAATTAAAATCTGGAATTTTAAAAAATGGCCAAAAACTGATTTGATTAAGGAAGGAAATCTACTGTCCTTGCAGACAAACAGTCCCTCTTTTGTACTTGCACAGGCACTATGCCCCAACTCGTCCACCATTACAACAAATCCTGCACCCAGGCTGGACTGAAGCAGATTATCAACTTCGCCCGCAACTTCCACCCCGCCCTCAAAGTCACTTGATCTATCTTGGACATCTTCCTCCCCTGTCTTGACGTCTTCATTTCCATCTCTGGTGACAGTCTTCAGATAGCCTCCCATAACTACCTGGACTGCACCTCCTCCCACCCAGTGTCTTGAAACAACTCCATCCCATTCTCCCAATTCCTCCGCATCTGCTCAGATGAGGAGACATTCCACTCCCAAGCATCCCAGATGTCCACCTATTTTGAACAACGTGCTTTACCCCGCTCTATCATCCAGACAGCCCTCCACCACACCACCTCCATTCTCTGCTCCACTGCTCTAAAACCCCCCGTCCTCTAAATGCAATAAAAACAGAGTCCTCCTTGTCCTCACCTGTTACCTACCAGTCTCTGCATCCCACGTATCCTTTTTAAACACTTCTGCCAACTCCAATTTGACACCACCACCAAGGACATCTTCCCCTTCCCACCTTTCTCTGCCTTCCACAAGGACTGTTCCCTTCTCCAAACCTTGATTCGCACCACTCTCCCCTCCAACCCCCCCATGAACCCATGGGTACCTTCCCCTGCAACTGTAAAAGATGCAAAACCTGTTGGCACACCACCCCCCCTCACCTTCATCTAGGGCCCTAAACAGTCCTTCCAGGTGAGACAGACATTCACCTGCCTCTCGGTCAACCTAGTTTATTGTATCTGATGCTCCCGATGTGGTCTTCTCTATATCACGGAGACCAAACATAAACTCAGGGTACGTTTCGCTGAGCATCTCAGCTGGGCCCCCACGGGCCGACTTGGCCTCCCAGTCACTGCCCATTTTAACTCCCGCTCCCCACTCCCTTTCTGACATGACCATCCTTGGCTTCCTCCATTGCCACAGGAAATCAGACCACAAATTGGAGGAACACCACCTCATTTTTCACTTGGGCAGCCTAGAAAGACTCAACATTGAGTTCCCCAATTTTAAATAACCTCCCTTCCCAACCCTGACTCTCTTCCCAGCCATCACCCTCCCTTCCATTCCATTCTTCTGACCAACCCCTCTTTCCAATTACCAGATTCATTCCTCCCATTGACCAACTAGGTCAAACCCTTTACCTGAGCTCACCTATCCCTGTCTTACCACCCCGCCCAACAATCCTGGCTTGAGCTTTTAAGAGTGGAGCCATCCTACCCCACTTTTTCTTGTCCATCCAATATATTCACATAGTGTATTGTGTAGTAAACTATCCCGGACGATTTACAACAGGGATCAAACAAATTTTGGTTTGGGGCCATATAAGGAGTTATTAATACAGGTGACAAAAATGTTGGATAAAGGTATGGTAAGGAGACTTCAAAAGAGAGAAAAAAGGGCTAGTAGTCAAATGATTTTGGAGAGTGGGCATTTTGGGGGATGTATGGAATCAAATTCGTGCAGAAAAAGGCCCTTTGGTCTGTCAAGTCTGCGCCAGTCAAAAATAGTTACCAAATAATTCTAATCCCATTTCCTAACGCTTGGCCCATACCTTTATATACCTCGGCATTATAAGTAGACATCTAAATACTCCTTAAATACTTTAAAGGTTTTGACTCTACCACCCAAATAGGCAGCGAGTTTGGATTCTCACAATCCTCTGAACGAAAACAAAAGTTGCCTCACATCCTGCTTAAATCTGCTGCCCCTTATCTAAAATCTATGCTCCCCTGTCATTGATGCCTCCAACAAAGGGAGTGGGAACATACAGTTTACGTTCTGAGTAGTTGAAAGTGCAGGTGCTAATAGTGGTGTGAATATAATCAGGGATATTTACATGTGACATAAACTAACTGTGAGATTGATAATAAAAAGCTGAAAGAATTTTTTTCAAGCAATCTGAAGGATTACAGTTTATGCATGTTTGAGCTGTGGAAATTTGTTTCAGGATTGGCAGTTTCTATCAGGTCAAAATTCATCACATGATCAACATCATTTGAAAACATTAAAGCAGTAGTCCAGAGCTAAGAGCAGTTAGGAGGGCCACATGGAAGTGAGGTGAAGGCAGGAGCAGACAGGGCAAAGGTTGAAGAGGGGGCAAAGAGAGACTGAAGGACTGCACTGAAAGCACAGAATGTCCAAGTGAGTGAGAAAGACGGAGGCAGAGAATGTGAGCGGGAGAGGCACAGAGGGTATGAGCGCATGAGGGGCAGAGAATGTGAAGAAGCCAGCAAGAGGGAGCTGAGGGTGTGAGCACAAGAGAGCGAGAGAAGGGGACAATGGAGTGAGTGAGAGAGAGGTGGCACAGAGAATGAGTAAGGAGTACAGAGTGAGTGGGAAAGGGAGGGGGAGGAGGCAGAGACTGAGAGCGAAGGGGTAGACTGTGTGAGCAAGAGAGGGGGGCAGGGAGTGTGAGCAGGGGGCTACAGAGTGTGGACAAGGGTACAGAGTTTGTGAGCGAGGGAGAGAGAGGGGTCAGAGTGAGAGAAGGGGGTAGAGAGTGTCAGCAAAGGAGGGGTGGCTAGACAGTATGAGTGAGGGGGAGTGCTAGAAAGTGAGTGTGAGGGAGGGGGTGGGCTACAGTTTGAGAACAATGGGCCAGAGAGTGTGAGCGATAGAGAGAGTGGGGGGCAGACAGTGTGAGTGAGAGAGGTGGACTAGAGAATATCAGAGAGGGGGCGGAGAGTATGAGCGAGGAGGGGGTGCAGAGAATGTGAAGGGGGGCATAGAGAGAGGGGGACTGAGTGTGAGTGAGAGAGTTGGTCTAGAGAATGAGTGTGGGGGCAGAGATTATGAGCAAGAGAAAGAGGGGAACAGAGAGTGAGAGAGAGAAAGAGGGGGCAGAGAGAGAGGGGGCAGCGAGTATGGCAGCGAAGGTGGGTGTAGAGCATGAGCAAGGGGGGCCACAGAGTGTGAGCGAGGGAGGGGCACAGAGTGTGAGCGAGGAGGGGGCACAGAGTCTAGACGGGGGGGGGTCCACAGAGTGTGAGCAAGGAAGGGGCACAGAATCTAGACGAGGGGGTTCCACAGAGTGTGAGCGAGGGAGGAGCATATATTGTGAGCGAGGGGGTACAGAGAGTGTGAGCAAGGGGAGGGCACAGAGTGTGAGCAAGGGAGAGGCATAGAGTGTGAGCGAGGGGGAGGCACAGTGTGTGAGCGAGGGGGAGGCACAGTGTGTGAGCGAGGGGGAGGCACAGAGTCTAGACGAGGTGGGGGCACAGAATGTGAGCATGGATGGGGGAGCACAGAATGTGAATAAGGAAAGGGTACAGAGTGTGAGCGAGGGAGGGTCCACAGAGTGTGAGCGAGGGGGAGGCACAGAATGTCAACAAGGGAGGACACAGAATGTGAACGAGGAAGGGGCACAGAATCTAGACGAGGGGATTCCACAGAGTGTGAGCGAGGGAGGAGCATATATTGTGAGCGAGGAGGGGCACAGAGTGTGAGCGAGGCAGGGGGGGCCACAGAGTGTAAGCGAGGGGGGGGGCACACTGTGAGCAAGGGGGAGGCACATTGTGTGAGCGAGGGGGGCACAGTGTGTAAGTGAGGGAGGGGCACAGAGTGTGAACGAGGGAGGGAGGGGCACAGAGTGTGAGCGAGGGAAGGGCACAGAGTGTGAGCGAGAGGGGGACCACAGAGTGTAAGCGAGGGGGGGCATAGAGTGTGAGCGAGGGAGGTGGACACAGAGTGTGAGCGAGGGGGGGCACAGTGAGCGCGAGGAGGGGGCACAGAGTGTGAGCGAGAGGGGGGCACAGAGTTTAGATGGGGGGGCACAGAGTCTAGACGGGGGGGGGGGGTGGTCCACAGAGTGTGAGCGAGGGAAGGTCCACAGAGTGTGAGCGGGGGGAGGGGCACAGAATGTCTGCAAGGGGGGGCACAGAGTGTGAGCGAGGAAGGGGCACAGAATCTAGACGAGGGGGTTCCACAGATTGTGAGCGAGGGAGGAGCATATATTGTGAGCGAGGGGGTACACAGAGTGTGAGCAGGAGGGCACAGAGTGTGAGTGGGGGGGCATATATTGTGAGCAAGGGGGGCACAGAGTGTGAACGAGGGAGAGGCATAGAGTGTGAACGAGGGAGAGGCATAGAGTGTGAGCGAGGGGGGGCACAGAGTGTGAGCGAGGAAGGGGCACAGAGTGTGAGCGAGGAAGGGGGCCACAGAGTGTGAATGAGGGGGGCACAGAGTGTGAGCAAGGGGGGGCACAGAGTGTGAGTGAGGGAGGACACAGAGTCTAGACAAGGGGTCACGGGTTCACAGAGTGTGAGCGAGGGGGTGGTCCACAGAGTGTGAGCGAGGGAGGGGGCCACAGAGTGTGAGCGAGGGAGGGGGCCACAGAGTGTGAGCGAGGGAGGGGGCACAGTGTGTGAGCGAGGGAGGGGGCCACATAGTGTGAGCGAGGGGGGGGCACAGTGTGAGCGAGGAGGGGGCACAGTGTGAGCGAGGAGGGGGCAGAGTCTAGATGAGGGCGGGTCCACAGAGTGTGAGCGAGGGAGGGGGCACAGAGTGTGAGTGAGGGGGGGCACAGAGTCAAGATGAGGGGGGGTCCACAGAGTGTGAGCGAGGCGGGGGGCACAGTGTGTGAGCGAGGAGGAGGCACAGAATGTCAGCAAGGGAGGGCACAGAATGTGAACGAGGAGGGGGCACAGAGTGTGAGCGAGGAGGGGGCACAAAGTGTGAGCGAGGAGGGGGCACAAAGTCTAGACGAGGGGAGGTCCACAGAATGTGAACGAGGGGTGGCACAGAGTGTGAGCGAAGGGGGCCACAGACTGTGAGCGAGAGGGGCGCACACTGTGTGAGCGAGGGGGGGGGGGGCACACTGTGTGAGCGAGGGGGGGGCACACTGTGTGAGCGAGGGAGGGGGCCACAGAGTGTGAGCGAGGGGTGGGGAGCACAGAATGTGAGCAAGGGGGGGGGAAACAGTGTGAGCGGGGAGGGGCACAGAGTCTAGACGAGAGAGGGGCACAAAGTGAGAGCGAGGAGGGCACAGAGTGTGAGCGAGGGGGATGCACAGAGTGTGAGCGGGGAGGGCACAGTGAGCGCGAGGAGGGGGCACAGAGTCTAGATGAGGGGGTTCCACAGAGTGTGAGCGAGGGAGGAGCATATATTGTGAGCGAGGGGGTACACAGAGTGTGAGCAAGGGGGTGGCACAGAGTGTGAGCAAGGGAGAGGCATAGAGTGTGAACGAGAGAGGGGCACAGAGTGAGATGAGGAGGGCACAGAGTGTGAGCGAGTGGGATGCACAGAGTGTGAGCGAGTGGGACGCACAGAGTGTGAGCGAGTGGGACGCACAGAGTGTGAGCGAGGGAGGGGCACAGAGTGTGAGCGAGGGAGGGGCACAGAGTCTAGACGAGAGAGGGGCACAGAGTGAGAGCGAGGAGGGCACAGAGTGTGAACGAGGGGGGTACAGAGTGTGAGCGAGGAGGGCACAGAGTGTGAGCGAGGGAGGGGGCACAGTGTGTGAGCGAGTGGGAGGCACAGAGTCTAGACGAGGGGGGGCACAGAATGTGAGCAAGGGTGGGGGAGCACAGAATGTGAATAAGGAAAGGGTGCAGAGTGTGAGCGAGGGAGGGTCCTCAGAGTGTGAGCGAGGGGGAGGCACAGAATGTCAGCAAGGGAGGACACAGAATGTGAACGAGGAAGGGGCACAGAATCTAGACGAGGGGATTCCACAGAGTGTGAGCGAGGGAGGGGGCACAAAGTCTAGATGAGGGCAGGTCCACAGAATGTGAGCGAGGGGGGGCACACTGTGTGAGCGAGGGGGGGCACACTGTGTGAGCGAGGGGGGGCACACTGTGTGAGCAAGGGGGAGGCACACTGTGTGAGCGAGGGGGGCACAGTGTGTAAGTGAGGGAGGGCCACAGAGTGTGAACGAGGGAGGGCCACAGAGTGTGAACGAGGGAGAGGCACAGAGTGTGAGCGAGAGGGGGACCACAGAGTGTAAGCGAGGGGGGGCATAGAGTGTGAGCGAGGGAGGTGGACACAGAGTCTGAGCGAGGGGGGGGCACAGTGAGCGCGAGGAGGGGGCACAGAGTGTGAGCGAGAGGGGGGCACAGAGTCTAGATGGGAGGGGCACAGAGTCTAGACGAGGGGGGGGGTCCACAGAGTGTGAGCGAGGGAGGGGGCACAAAGTCTAGATGAGGGGAGGTCCACAGAATGTGAGCGAGGGGGGGCACACTGTGTGAGCGAGGGGGGCACAGTGTGTAAGTGAGGGAGGGCCACAGAGTGTGAACGAGGGAGGGGCACAGAGTGTGAGCAAAAGGGGGACCACAGAGTGTAAGCGAGGGGGGGCATAGAGTGTGAGCGAGGGAGGTGGACACAGAGTCTGAGCGAGGGGGGGGCACAGTGAGCGCGAGGAAGGGGCACAGAGTGTGAGCGAGGAAGGGGCACAGAGTCTAGATGAGGGGGTTCCACAGAGTGTGAGCGAGGGAGGAGCATATATTGTGAGCGAGGGGGTACACAGAGTGTGAGCGGGGGGCACAGAGTGTGAGCAAGGGGGAGGCACAGAGTGTGAGCGAGGGGGGGCACAGAGTGTGAGCGAGGGGGGGCACAGAGTGTGAGCGAGGGGGGGCACAGAGTCTAGACAAGGGGGTCACGGGTCCACAGAGTGTGAGCGAGGGAGGGGGCCACAGACTGTGAGCGAGGGAGGGGGCCACAGAGTGTGAGCGAGGGAGGGGGCCACAGAGTGTGAGCGAGGGGGGGGCACAGAGTGTGAGCAAGGGAGGGGGCCACAGAGTGTGAGCGAGGGGGGGCACAGTGTGAGCGAGGAGGGGGCAGAGTCTAGATGAGGGGGGGTCCACAGAGTGTGAGCGAGGGGCGGGCACAGTGTGTGAGCGAGAGGGAGGCACAGTGTGTGAGCGAGGGAGGGGGCACAGAGTGAGAGCAAGGGAGGGGGCACAGAGTGTGAGCAAGGGAGGGGGAGGCACAGCGTGTGAGCGAGGGGGGGCACAGTGTGTGAGCGAGGGGGGGCACAGTGTGTGAGCGAGGGGGAGGCACAGAATGTCAGCAAGGGGGGACACAGAATGTGAACGAGGAGGGGGCACAAAGTCTAGACGAGGGGAGGTCCACAGAATGTGAACAAGGGGGGTCCACAGACTGTGAGCGAGGGGGGGGCACACTGTGTGAGTGAGGGGGGGCACACTGTGTGAGCGAGGGGGGGGCACAGTGTGTAAGCAAGGGAGGGGGGCACAGAGTCTAGACCGGGGGGGGGGGTCCACAGAGTGTGAGCGGGGGGGGCACAGAATGTCAGCAAGGGGGGGGGAACAGTGTGAGCGGGGAGGGGCACAGAGTGTGAAGGAGGAGGGCCACAGACTGTGAGCGAGGGAGGGGCACAGAGTCTAGACGAGAGAGGGGCACAGAGTGAGAGCGAGGAGGGCACAGAGTGTGAGTGAGTGGGGGGAACAGAGTGTGAGCGAGGGGGATGCACAGAGTGTGAGCGAGGGGGGTGGTACAGAGTGAGCGAGGCGTGGCACACAGAGTGTGAGCAAGGGGCGTAGTGTGAGCGCGAGGAGGGCACAGAGTGTGAGCGAGAGAGGGGCAAAGTGTGCAAGGGAGTGGTAGAGTGTGTGTGCAAGAGAGAGGGGTCAGGGAGTGTGAGTGAGTAAAGCTGGAGCTGGGGGGGCAAGAGTATGAATGAGTGAGGAGGCACAGAGTGAGAGCAAGGGAGCAGACAGCATGAACTAATTTATCTGTGCCATTTGAACATCCAATGGTATGTATCTGTGTAGTCATTGAAGAGGTCTGTCAGTTGAGCTCCAAACAAAGACCTTAATTGCTAATAAAACTACAAGGACCTGACTGTCACTCCACTTGAACACAATACTGAAGGGTTACTAACAACCACGACAGTCCTGAGTCAATCCCTTTGGAGTGAGGAGAGAATTCTGAGGGATAGGAACTGAAAAACAGAGGAGGGTGAAGAGGAGTGAGGAGGGCAGAGGAAAGAGAAGGCTGAGGACAGGAAGATGAGACGACAGACAAAGGATTGAGACTGAGGGAGAAAATTGAAATGGTTGGAGGTAGTCGTAACAGACTTGACATTAAAACATTTGGTCATCATCAGAAACTGGGGGGGGGGTAAAGTGAATGAGTAAAGCATTCAGCTGGTATGTTTCATAAGAAAATTCAACAGTCCTTTTGGAAATGATATAGAAAAATGTGGTTTCATGTTAGTTGAATGTTGGTGTGTTTTAACTAAAGTAGTAGATACTGACTGCAGTTATGATTTGACTTATGTGCCAAGTAGATAATCTACTCCAGCTCCACTGCCTAGGAACGCAGTTCCACCACACAAATTACTGCTGTCCTCCCTCACCTCCACGATTATTTTTCTTACAACTGTCAACTGTTATTTTCTAGCCTTGCCCTCCGTTGGTCTCGCCATACAGCAGCACATCATTCCTGATGGAGAGGCCAGACAGCCTCCCTCATCCCCTGAGGAACAGCATCTGGTTTCCCTGTTGTCTCCAGGCTTTGATCATCAACCCAGCATCTGGGGAACTGGACACAAACACCAGATTTTACACCAGCAAGAAAAATTCCAAACTAAAATTCATCCAAATCACTTGTGTCCACTCCACATTCAGTTTATAAAATACTCACCGATTCCAAGCAGGGGAAGGGATTGCAAAGTTTGAGATCCTGACCCTGATACCACTCAGCAATGTGTGAAGGGAGAGTGGCAGGGAGAGAAACATCAATTAAGGCATCTTATAGGAGGCAGCTGGCCAACAGCAAGCCACTCCAACTGGAGAGACAAAAAAACAGAGGGCCGGAGAGTCACAAGAAAAGAGGGGGAGTTGGTCAGAAAGATGGAGGTGTCGTGGCTGGAGGAGAGAGAGGCATAGATAGGTGAAGGGAGGAGGGAGACTGGAACAAGTGCTGCTGATTTCAGGGTGAGGAAGATCAGAGAGGGATGGAGAGTTGTATGGAGTGGCAAGTGCAGAGTCAGATGGGGTGGCAGGCTGGTAACTCCCATTGTATTTTTTTCCCTCTTGAAGACAGTGGTAAACAACAAGGTGCAGTACAGCAACACCAGTCCACCACCTCCCCACCCTAGATCCCATGGAAGTCCTGTCTGCCGAGTTAGATGGAAATGACCCACCCTGAGTGTACATTTCTACCACCACTGAAACTAATTACAGAGTGGAAGAGATAGGATTCAAGTCTTTGCCAGAACCCATCTTCTGCAAGATCATTCTAAGAATTCAGCAGAGGTATGTACACTCTTGGTAGCCTCTGAGATGCTGCGTAAAGATACTAGCTTAAAAGGTTGTTTCAACCTTTTGTGGATGTAAGTATCTTGATACATGATTAAACTTTGCTTCACACTTCTGACTGAAAGAATAACACAGAAAGTCTCAGGTTTAACTACAGCCTTCACATACAGTCATACAACACAGAAAGACAACCTTCGATCCAAACAGTCCATGCCGAACATAGTCCCAAACTAAACTAGTCTCATCTGCTTGCCCCTCTCATCCATATCTCTTCAAACCTTTCCTATTCATGTATCTATCCAAGTGTCTTTCAAACATTGCAATTGTACCCACATCCACCACTTCCTCAGGAAGTTCATTCCACATGCGAACTACTCTGTGTGAAAAAAAAACTGCCTCATGTCTTTTTTAAAATCATTTAATCTGCCAAGCCTGGTTCCCTTCCCAACATGAGTTCATCTTACAGTATCTTATCCAAGTACTCCATAGTACCACATATTCACGTTCACACACAATCAGCATATCACATGTCTGATCATGATGATATAGTCTGTTCACCTTGTTTAGTATTGGTTGGTTAGTTAGTTACATATTGGATGAAGATTTCAGCCAACAGCTGAAGAAGTCTTTGTGAAAACTTTTGAGGTACCGAAAGAGACTATCAATGACGTTGCAGGCCACAGGGAGAGTTCTCAGGTTTTTGATGCAGTGAGATTCCATTCATGTAATCAGAGGGAGGAGGGAAGTCATGTTTTCGCTGGGACTCAGGAGGCTCCCCAGACGTGCCCTGTGAAGGGAATGAGAGTTGCTGGTCAATTCCAGGAGAATGTCCTCAGGGCCTTGACAAGAATACGATACATGGTTCATTGCCCTTACACTGGTAGTCAATGTAAGTGAATGCATCTTCACAGGATATAGGTTGTCCACCGCACAACCAAATTCCCATACTGCCCAATACGCGAGATCCTTCTCAATCACCCAGCAGGAATCCCTAACAACATGACTTATGCCACACATCCAGATAGTCCAACTCTGTCTCACTTATTCACCAATGCTGCCAGGCTCAGAGCCACTTCTTGCAGTTTCCACAACCATATAGTTCCTCAGCTGTGGGAAGCACGTCAACGAAACACAGCGCACCATACTTACTGATATCCCCATTTCCCCTGCTGATGCAGTGTCCAATAACAAAAGGAATGACTGCATAGCCTAATCCCTTGCATCATGTGGCTGACTGTGACTGAGGTAATTTTACCTTAAACTTCAGCTTGATAGAATGTTCCTGATTCATGCATTCCCTCAAATTCCACTTCATTCTCATCCTGCTATCTGGCATGAGTTACATAGTGCTGGTAGCATGCCCAAAAACATTACCTTTCCCCACCCCGAAAGCTCCTTCCAAATCACCCCATTCTCAGTTTCCACTTTCAAATACAACAGCACTGTCATGAGTCCAAGCTCAGCATGCTCATTAGGAAAGTCAAGGGCTGCACCAGACATCAGAAAAAGCATCAGTCTCTTGATCTGACACTTGCAGCCACCAGCTTAGGCACTGGCAGTGCCTATATTTCACTCTAGTGGAAAGGTAGGATCAGCATGTGGTGATAAGTGGGCTTGTAGCCAAGCCAGAGGGAAACCATGCTGTGTACGTGGCAGGTCCTTCGAGGACAAGATTGGAAACGCTTTTTCCGATAAGTGAATTGGATGAGGACTTCTACAGGGCATAAAGACGATTAATGAGGAGGATATGTGCAGAGATGCTTGGGGCATTGTCTATCCTTCATCCTGTCATCATCTAAGGATCCTGATAGAGTCCAGATCCAACATAGCATCGAGATATGTGTCGAGTGTGGACCCACCCTTCCCAGCTTGGAAGCCACCTCAGTGACAACACTCTGATACATCAATTGCTCGCCAATAATCCAGTTCCCTGTTAACTGATAAATTTATTACAATTTACAGTACTTGTGACAATCCCTTGGTACATACTCATTGCTCAATATTCACAGAGTCCTGCAGTATCTATTGAAGGAGCTGTCTTTCAGTTGAAATACTAAATTGAAGTCTTAATTTTCCAGGTGGGAGATAGGAGATTTGACAGCATTATTTTAAAGAAGAGTTGGGTAGTTTACCCTCATCTCCTGGCCAATATTTATCCCCCAAGCCAACATCACAAAGCTGATTATTTATCATTATTACATTTCTGATTGTGGGAGCTTTCCGTGTGCAAATTGGCCTTTCCTACATTCCAACTACACTGAAAAAATATTTGAATTGTTCTACAGTGCTTCAGGAGTATTGACATTGTGAAAAGCACTATATAAATGCAAGTTTTCATTCCCTCCTATAAATTTCCAACTAACAGTTAAGACATTTGGGTGCATCACATGCAGATGTCAGATATTTCAATAAATAGCTGCACTCTGCAGTCCTGTGAGTTCTCACACAGATCCCTCAGGGGAGCAGCCACTGCAGCTGAGCTTGGAAGTCATGCCAGTCAGGAAAAGCACATCCCTTCGAGCAAAGCAAGCAGGATGTTCTACAAGGACAGAAGATTAGTTAAAATGTCACTCAGACCTAGGTTCCACATGTTGGCTGCCATGGCCTCAGTCCTCCCAGCATCCCCCCTCGATAGGATTTCCATCTGCTAGCCAGACAAGAACTAGTGAAGAAACATTGGCGTCTGTTCTCCATTTCTCCCAGCTTTTGTTCCCTGTTAAGCCATAGCGAGAAACATATGAGGGTCTGAAAGGGCTTTTTCCTGGCACAAAATCAGGCTCTCTCATGTTTTTCACACTTTGAAACTGATTAAGTTATGCTTTTTCGTAAAGGAAAAATACCACAATTGTCTCCAAGTGACTGAAATGCCTCACTCTTATTACATCTGTGACACATCTTGCTACAGAGCTGGACAACGCAACCCTTCAACAGACTCTGAATCCATAAATTTAGAAGCAATAAAATAAAGCAAAATTTACAAAATAATTACAACATTAAGATGCCTTATGTGGTCAGGACTAAAATAATTGCCTCTCACTGGTAACTCCAAGTACTGTTGTAGTCTGGTTTAGTAATTAAAGGCGATTGGAATGACAGGGCAGAGAATGCTTCTTTTAACCATTTAATACCCCAAAATTCCAAAAACAAAAACCCACAGCTAGTTGCTGTTAAAAATAGCAATCATTAAAATACTTGTATCTAGAAGCATGATCAAATCTATGCTCATATTGCATCTATATGGATCGTACATTCATATGTAACGTGGAAAGATAAAAATAATAAACTTTTCAGAGAATGGTAACACATAAGATTTGAACCAATGTAAAGTCAGGTTGTTGTAAAGGATCTTGATGCAGCAGAATTACCTGTAAAATACTGAAATGGTCAATAATTGAGGAACAGCTAGAAGCTGGAGGAAGCCACTTGGCCATTCAAGTCCAATCTGTCTTTTAATAACATCAAAGTGAATCTTTTCCATCAGCTTCACCTTCTACACTATCCCCAAACCCCTCAATTTCCTTTGAGTTCAATTCTGAAGATGCTTAGACTATCCAAAGCTCTCAGCCCTAGAGAATTCTGAAGATTCACAACCCATTGTGTGAAGCCATATTTCCTCATCCGAGTGGCTGATCGTTATCCTGACCCATGAACTTGGCTTGTCTGTTTTTAAGTAAAAAGTGAGGTCTGCAGATGCTGGAGATCAGAGCTGAAAATGAGTTGCTGGTTAAAGCGCAGCAGGTCAGGCAGCATCCAAGGAACAGGAAATTCGACGTTTTGGGCTGATGAAGGGCTTTATCCCGAAATGTCGAATTTCCTGTTCCTTGGATGCTGCCTGACCTGCTGCACTTTAACCAGCAACTCATTTTTCAGCTCTAGTCTGTTTTTATGTTATTTTGATCCAAATTACTTTTCGTTTGCTTCTGATGGTCTCCTCATGACAGTCATCTTCCAGAAACAAATAACACAGCTGACTGACCTGCTCCCAGAGTGCTGCTCAGGAAAGACATTTTGAAGCAGCCCTGGGGGTCAGGACCTCTGATATCTCCTGTTTCACCACACCCAGTGTGTAGCTTCTGATAGTGCCTGCCCACCCATATGGTGGCAGATATGGGTCCCATCAATCCAATGGTCCAACACAGCAGAGTTCTGGGCTGCACCATTCCCCAGTTCCTCTACAGCTAATTTTGTTGAACATTGTGTGTATGTTTTTAAAATAACTTTCTGACTCTCAGTGCTCATCTTAAATCATTATTTGTAATATCATGTTTGGCATTCTTTACACAGCTACAAACATTGGCATATTTTACTTCAACGTGGATTTAATAAAAGTAAAATATGGTCATCAAATGAGGTTGACAATATTTCTTCTGAGCTGATATAAACATAGTTTTAACTTTATTAAAGCATAATAAGCTGCACGATTACCGAGCTTTGCATTTCTAATGTAATAATTGACTGTAGAGTTTGCAGTTGCAGCAACCACATTTGTTTCATCAGGACTGTAGAAAAACAATAGAATTATATAACTGGTGTATGCTGACACAGGCACAATGAAGCAAGTTACCTACATTAAGTTATAATAAGCCTCATTCTTGTACACTGGATTTATTTAATTCTGTTTGCCATGGTCTGGACTGGGAGCAAATAACCTCACACATGCTGAGGTCATTCAGTCCATCAGATCCAAACCAGTGGTTAGGTTTCCCATGAGTTTCCTCCACACCACCAGCCTTCCCCCTTTCAAGCAATCACCATATCCCTCTATTCTTTTCTCACGTACATTTATCTGGCCTCCCATTAAATGCATCCATACTTTCTGTCACAATCATTCCCTGCAAAGAGTGAGTTTTCACGTTCTCTGAATTCCCAATTGGATTCAATCAATGAATACAGATTGATGGCCTATAAGACATGGCCCATGGAGTAAATGAAGCAGCATCTGGGCAGCTTTTCAAAGTGGACAGTTTTACCATGATTGCAGTGAAATGAGAATGTCAACATTTACAATTCAGTTTAAAAAAGGGACAAATATTTCAGGGCCAAAAATACACCCCTTAACAAAATGAGAAGTCTTTTGTCTCTGCAATCAGCATATTATTTGATTAAAAAAAGAATTTCAACCTCCAGGCCAATATAACAAGGAATATGGCTCATTTAAAGGTGCAATGCCAACATGTTTTGTTCAGGAACTTGATTGATGAATAAATCTCAAGAGCAGTACTACACTTCAAGACAATGAATCGGGAAACTACTGTTCATCACATAATTATTTTACTGTCACTGGTCTTGCTGGTTTGCCTAAAACCATGCAATTGGCACTGTTTCTAAAGTCTAATGCTTACATCAAGCAAAACAAGTTTGAAGCAGATGGCTTAAGTGTCAGGATTGCTTTTATACCAGTTTCAGCATGCACATAAAAACGTTCTGTATGCATATAGTGCCAAAGCTTGAAGGCAAAGTTTCATCCTTAATTGCATGACATCTAAAAGCACCTTTAATCACATCTAAAGCAGCACTGCAAATGTTGCTGAAATAGTTTCTGAGGAAAGAGAATTGAAATAGGTTCAGGGTTCACACTGAACTGCTTGAGCACCCAAGCAAGGATCTGAAATTTGGCACCATCCCATTGTGCTAATGACAGTTGAGTAGTTGGAATGTAAGTTACTCTCACTGTATGCCAAGCCACGTACAAGCTATATTAGCTGTATTAGTAGCAGGACAGTGGAGTTCTGATACAAAGCAATTACAGTTCATAAAGGCCAGGAAGTTCAAAAAAGATCCAGCTGGCAGGGTGAGTCAGTTACTGTGGGACTGTGGAGCTGGGCATGAAGAACAGACTAGAGAATGACAATTGATGAGTCGAGCCACTGGGGATCTTGGAGATGAGTTATTAATGGTGACAGGTACACTACCTGGGAGACAGGTTGAGAGAAATAAAAGATTATTTCTAAGTGAATAGTTAACAGCTGCACCTACTGCTAAGCATTACATGCATGCTACTAACTCGAGAATTCAAACTAAGGATTATTCAAGCAATAACAACTGCCTGTCACCAAACTGTAATGTTCCACTACCAATTAATGTAGCATAAAGTGAGGAAGGGATTGAGAGAGGGAGATTGAGTTGGGGGGGGGTTGCAGAGTGCAGAAATCCAATCTCACCAAGCCAGGCAGTGTCAGAGCTGAACTAAACAGAAAAAGTAAAGAATGTAAATAACGTAACAATGTGTACCAAAGTGCGACTTGCATTTCTGTAGCACCTTTTATAATTTCAAGAAGGCCCGATGTACTTGACAGCCAATGAAGATACTTTAGAAATGCATGAAAATCAAAACAGCTTGAAGGAAATCCCTTTGTGGGAAATGGTTCAATTCTCGTAGATTGGGGGTGGTAGAGACTGTGTGAGAGAAAGAGAGGAGAAGAATGCGAGAGAGAGAATGTGAAGGTGAGAGAAATGTGAGTGTGAAAGTAAATGAGAAAGAGAAAGTGAGTAGGAGTGAGAGCGGGAATGAATGTGAAAGAAAGTGTATGTGTGAGAAAGAGAGGCGTGTGTCAGAGAGCACATGAGTGAGTCATTGTGAGTGGAGAGTAAGCATGAGTGTGTGTGAGTGACAGAGAGAAAGTGAGATCAAGAGAGAGAGAGACAGAGAGAGACAGACAGTGTAGGTGTGTGTGTGAGAGAGAGAGACTCACACACATACACAAGACAGTGAGTGTGAGACAGACTATGAGTGGGAGTGTGTGAAGAGAGTGCATGACTGAGAGACAAAGAGAATGAGGGACAGAGACAGCGCGAGACAAAGAATGTGAGAGACACATTGACAGTGAGAGATGAGTAGAAGAAGTGAGAGATGAGAGAGACAGAGAGATGTGAGAGGGTGAGAATGAGAGAGCGAGGGAGAAATAAAGAATGGCAGGGAGAGTGACAGGGAAGGGAAAAACTGTCAGAGAGAGTGTGTGTGTGAGAGAGAGAGACTGAGTTTGAGTAAGATAGAGATAGAATAAAAAGGAGAATGAGAGTGAGAGCGTGAGGGAGGGTGTGAGAGAAAGTGAGGAAGAGCATGGGAGAGAGTGAGTGTGTGTGAGAGAGTGGGTACATGTGAGAGAGACACAGAGATGAGTGTGAATGAGAAATGAGAGAGACTGAATGAGTGTGAGAAAGATGGTGTGAGAGACAGAGACTGAGTGAGTGAGAAGATTGAGAGAGGGAAAGAGCTACAATGAGTAAACAAAGTGTGACTGCATGAGTAAAGGAGAAAGAGAGCAAGACAGTGAGAAAGAGAATGAGAGGGTGTGAGTGAGTGACAGAGTGTGTGTATGTGAGATAAGACAACGTGAGAGATATCACTGAGAGTGTGTAGTAAAGGGTGTGAAAGATGGGGCGGGGGGTGGAAATGAGAGAGGGAGAGAGCAATATTATGAAAGCAAAAACCAAAGAAACCGAATGCTGTAAATCAGAAATAAAAACTGAAATTGCTGGAAAAGGTCAGCAGGTCTGGCAACTTCTGTGGAGAGAAATCAGAATTTGCATTTCAGGTCGAGTGACTCTTCCTCTGTATGAAAGTGCAAATGTAAAAGAGGGAGTGAGGGAGAAATGAAGAGTGACAGTGAGTGAGCGAGAGAGTATGGAAGATAGAATGTGAGAGAGAGAGAGATAGTGGGAAAGAGAGTAAGAGACAGAGCATGAATTTGACTGAGGTAGAGTGAAAGAAAGTGAGTGAGAGAGTGGGTAAATGAATGTGTGAAAGGACGGAAAGAAGATGAGAGGGGAAAGATATAAAAGGGACCTAAGGAGCAACTTCTTCATGCAGAAGGTGATGCGTGTATGGAATGAGTTGCCAGAGGACATGTTGGAGGCTGGTACAATTACAGCATTTAAAAGGCATCTAGATGGGTATCTGAATAGGAAGAGTTCAGAGAGATATGGGCGAAGTTCTGGCAAATGGGACAAGATTAGATTAGGATATCTGGTCGGCATGGATGAATTGGACTGTGCTGTACTGTACATCTCTTATATCTGTGAAAAAGACTGAGAAAGAGTCTGAGAGATTGAGAAAATGAGAGAGTGAGAGAATGTATGTGTGAAACAAATAGATAGTGATAGTGACTGTGAGAGAGCTAGTATGCAAGAGAATGAGTGTGAAAGTGTATGAATGTGTCTGAGGGGTCAGTCTGCATGTCAGCATGTGTGCATGTAAATGTGTGCTTATTTGTGAGTAAATCTGTCTGTTCTTCATGCTGACCTTGGGCAAATTCCCCAACAGTGGTAACAGATTGGGAAAGTGTCCTAATATGGTTCTCTATCATTTTTCCAGCCCACCCAAAATCCAAGAACATTGGGATAGGAAACTCAGCACTGTCCTGTTATATGTGCATGCTTATGTTCATCCATATTTACAGAGTGTAGGTTATACTGTGGGATACCATGTGTTATACTGTGCATATGTGATACCATGTTGTGTGTGTGGTCTCTTTCTGCTACAATGCCTTCATTATAGAACAGAGTCACAGAGATATACAGCATAGAAACAGACCCATCGATCCAACATGTCCTTGCTGACCAGATATCCCAACCTAATCTAGTCCCATTTGCCAGCACTTGGCCCATATCCTTCTTAACCTTTCCTATTCAGATACCCATCCAGATGTCTTTTAAATGCTGCAATTGTACTAGCCTCCATCACATCCTCTGGCAGCTCATTCCATACACACGCCACCGTGTGTGTGAAAAAGTTACCCCTTAGGTCCCTTTTATATCTTTCCCCTCTCACTTGAAACCTATGTCCTCTAGTTCGAGACTCACCACCCCAGGGGAAAGACTTTGATTATTAATCCTATCCATGCCCCTCATGATTTTATAAACCAATATAAGGACACTCCTCAGCCTTCGACATTCCAGGGAAAACAGCCCCAGCCTATTCAGCCTCTCCCTCTTGCTCAAATCCTCCAACTCTGGCAACATCCCTGTAAATCTTTTCTGTACCCTTTCAAGTTTCACAATATCCTTCTGATAAGAAGGAGACCAGAATTGCACAAAATATTCCAAAAGTGGCCTCACCAATGTCCTATATATACAGCCTCAACATGACCTCCCAACTCCTGTACTCAATACTCTGACCGATAAAGGAAAGCATACCAAATACCTTCTTCAGTATCCTATCTACCTGCGACTTTACTTTCAAGGAGCTGTGAACTGCCACTCAAAGGTCTCTTTGTTCAGCAACACTCGCTAAGACATTAATGGCTGTAAATTAGGAAGTGAAATGGAGAGAGGAGCTTGGTAAAATTACAATCATGAGGGAAGTGGTACTGAACAAATCAATTGAGCTGCAGGCTCATAAACACCTAGGTACTAATGGACTTCCTCCTAGGGTCTTAACAGAAATGGTTAGTGCGGTGGCAGATACATTGGCGTTAATTTTCCAAATATACTAGTGTCTGAAAAGGTTCCATCAGATTGGAAAGTGGTGAATAAAACTCTATTTAGGAAGGGAGGTTGAAAACAGATACTCATGGGCCTTTTAGCTTGATGTTTACAGTAGGTAAGATGTAATTTTTATTATATAGAAGGCATTGTGTTAATATTTCTAATTAACCAATTCAGTAATGCTATTACATATCTCTGAAGCAGATGCAATTTGAACATGGGAATACTGGTTCAGAGGTAGGGTCATTACCACTTCAATACAAAAACCCTAGCAGCAAGGATTTTTTTAACAAAAATTTCATTCCCACTCATCTCAACGGATCTTTTATCATCGATGGTTAGATGCATTGTGAGATACTATTCATAATGCAAACAATTTCCCAATCAACCTGTTCAAAAATATAAAGACGTCTCTGGAGTTGGTGAGACCTGAACCTGGGCCTCCTGGCTCAGAGATACTACCTGAACAGCCCGAGTGGTCAAGGTTCCAAGAATTAATCATAAAGAGGTAATAGCTGGGCATGTCAAAAAAACCCAAGGTAATCCAAAAGAGTTGGCATGGTTTTGTACAGGGGAAACCATGTTTAATCAATTTATTGCAGTTCTTTGATGTCCTAATATGTATTGTGGATTAAGTGGAGCCTATAGATTTACTGTACTTAGATTTCCAAAAGGTATTTGACAAGGTGACATGCACTCGGTTATTACACAAATAGGAGGTTATGGTGCAGGAGTTACGCGCTAGCATGATAGAAGATTGGCTAGTGGCCAGAAAACCGATATTATGCAAAAATAAGTTATTATTTTGATTGGCAAGATGTGCTGCAGCCTCAGTTTTTTACAACTTAGGTCAATTATTTTTGAGTGGAGTCAAAGCATGGTAGCTAAGCATGTAGTTGATGCTGTCTTGTGTTACACTGGTAGTGTCCCAACCTCTGGGTCAGAAAGTCTGGGTTCAAGTTCAATCTGCTTCAGAGTATGTCATATCATATCTGAATATGTCTATTTTCATAAGAATAGTCTCTGTGAATTGCCACTTAAGCTTCCAAATCTGCGTACTAACAGTCGTCTTCTTTTCAGTAAGTGGGTGATCAATACGTTGGCAATCCATTCCACCAGATCACCATTTAGACAATGAAGATAAAAGCTTTTTTAAAGAAGAGAAAAAAAATTGTAGATGACACAAAGATAAGTAGCAAAGTAGGTTGTGAAGAGGACCTTGGGACGATTCAAACAGATATAGATAGATTCAATGAGTGGGCAAAAACTGGCAAATGGAGTAAAATATGGCAAAATACAAAACTGTTCACTTTGAAGAATTTTCAAAAAGCAGAACATTATTTAAATGGAGAATAACTGCAGTTCCAAGGTGCAGAGGGTTCTAGGTAATCTAGTGTTTGAGTAACAAAACGTTTGTCTGCAGATATGGTCAGTAATTAAGAAGGTTAATGGAATGTTACCCTTCATCCACCATGCTAATTTGCCCATTGTTAGGTGTCTGAGTCAGTGAAATGGGTCTGGGTGGGTTACTCTTTGGAGGGTTGGTGTGGACTTGTTGGGCTGAAGGGCCTGTTTCTACACTGTAGGGGGTCTAATCTAATTGAATCTGATCTTATCCTGAATGAAACTATACTTAAAGGAAGGATGTTACATTTCAGTTATACAGGGCACTGGTGAGACCACATCTCGACTACTGCTAACAATTTTAATCTCCTTATTTAAGGAAAGATGTCAATGTGTTCGAGATAGTCAGTGGTTTACCAGACTGACACCTGAATGAGTAGGCTGTCTTAAGAGGAAAGATCAAGCAAACTGGGCCTGTTTCCACTGGAGTTTAGAAGAGCAAGAGGTGATGGAACTGAAGCTTAGGAAATCTAAATGGTCTTGGCTAGCCAGGCATGAAGAGGATGTTTCCTCATGGGTGAATCCAAAATTTAAAATCTCAAGACAGTCCTTTGTGGGGCAGCAGTGATGAGAACCTTTTCTCTCAGTGGGTTGAGAAACTTTGGAACACACTAGCACTGGAGGCAGCATTATTGAATATTTTGAAACAGTGAAGTTAGATTAATTCCCTTGTCTAATAAGAATATAAGATTATTGAAGAGAGATGGAAATATGGAACTTAAGCAGATCCGCCATGATCTTGTTAATGGGTGCAGCAGGCGTGAGATTTCAAGTGATCCACTCCTATTCCTAATTTACATGTTCATATGTGCAAGGTATGTATATAGTTTGCATATGTACACATACATGTGACACTGAAGTCCAGCTCTGAAATCTAAACAAGCTAACACAAGAGATTGATGAAACAATGGGAGTTTTTTTTAAGACTACTTAGATTACTTACAGTGTGGAAACAGGCCCTTCGGCCCAACAAGTCCACACCGACCCGCCCAAGCACAACCCACCCATACCCCTACATTTACCCCTTACCTATCATTAGGGCAATTTAGCATGGCCAATTCACCTGACCCGCACATCTTTGGACTGTGGGAGGAAACCGGGGTACCCGGAGGAAACCCATGCAGACACGGGGAGAACGTGCAAACTCCACACAGTCCGTCGCCTTAGTACTGAAGCTTTTGGAGTAAAAATAATACTACATTTTGAAAGCATAATCCATGCAGCATGCACCACGACAGGGAAATCTTCTTATTTAAAATTGTCATTTGATTTAAATAGTTGAACTCCAACAGAGGTAAAGTCACATGCTCATTCATTCTTCGCTACGCATATGATTAACCTTAGATTTCATTTTCTAGATCTTCAGCAATGAATGAAGAAATTAACATATTGGAAGCTAGTTTGAGTTAACAGACATCGACAATTCAAAATCTCCAATAAAACATCAGGTTATGTTTCCTTTTGTTCTCCATGATGCATTGGTTCTGGTGTCAAGCATGGGTTCATACATTGCACTGTTAGTGCAATGGAACTAATTTGATGTCAACTTTACAAGCATCATATTTAAAACTTGCTTCTGGTGAGGCTCTTACATCTGTTCATCCAGATGTGTCAGAAAAAAAAACTTGCAGGTTGATAGTGTCCTGCATAACCTGAGGACATCCCAAAGCAGATCATAGCCAATGAAGTAGCTTTTAAAGATGTCCACTACATTACACCATTAATGTAGGAAGCACAGCAACACATTTTCTTACAATTAGCTTCCACAAATAGTGATGTGATCAGGTGTAAATAATCTGTTTTTTTAGGATTGGTTAATGGATCACCATTATTCCCATAAAGCCTGAGGGAGCAACTGTGCCTTCAAACAATGCTTTGGAAACTTTGAAATCCAACTAAGAAGGCAGTCATGTTCCACACGATGACACCTTTGACAGTGCAGCACTTGTGCAGTACTACACTGGAGTATCAGGCCAGTATTTTGTGCTCAAGTGTCTGGAATTCAATCATGAACCCATATTTTTCTGATGTGGGAGGCATGTCCACTACTCATTGTCTGACAGAACAGCATACTTTCTGTCCAGGAATCATGGACCATTGGGAAGAGGGAGCCATTTCCATTTAATGGAGGTGCAGTAAGCGGAATCGTTTTTTAAACTAAATCAGACAAACTGTTTCCAGTGGCAGGACAGTCCGAGAGCAGGGGAACATCAATTTAAAATAATTGGCAATAGAACCCACAGGGAGTTAAGGATTTTTTTTTTAAAACACTCCAAGTTGCTGTGATCTGGAACAAAGCTGCTCGAAGAATGGTGAAAATAGGTTCAAAAAGGAATTGGATATGCAATTAAAAACAGAAAATGTGTTAGGATGGTAGAGAAAAAAGGATGGGTTGTGAAACTAATTGAACAGCTCAAAGCACGAGCATAATGGGCTGAATGGCCCCTATATCATTTCCTTCTATAATTTCCAATGTTCACCTAACTATTGGAACTCTTGGTGGAGGTCTGTACTTCATAGCAGGAAGCTGCACAAGAACATAATTACAGACATGGATTTGTATTGTAAAAACTTTCTGGGAATAGTTTATTTTTACTGAATCATATTGATTCCTGGAATAATAGACCTAAAAGGAAAATGCAGCTCTAATTGATTAAAATACATATCAAATACTTTGAAATGAAAAAGAAATTGACTGGATAATGAATTGCATTTGTCCATTGTATGATATGAGCATCATCTTAATCAGAGATTTTATACAGTTATATCCTGTGGCATGTTATGTTTTAGTTAAACAGATTACAGCACAGAAAATCTCTTTATTAATGACATTCTCTAAATAGGCTGTTAAATGTTAATCTTCTTGTATTTTACAGTGCTGTGTTGTGTTTCAATGGGTCTAGGCAGCATGTCAGAAAACAGATCAAAAATATACAATATATTCATGTTGGAATGAGAGCAAGCTTATGAAGAATAATTGATCGCTGGGAGTGATTAGAGGCCAGTAAATGGATCAAGGGGCTCAAGAACCAGAGGTCCGATTTCTTTCGAATACTTTCAACTTTCCAGGGACTTCATGCCAGTTTTTTGTCAGTTGTTGTCTTGACAGTGACTTCTGTTGTTACCGTAGATTTTCATATCCTTTGATCCAAAATAACCTTCACTGATTTGTATAAGGAGGAATTACTTAAATCAGGGTTGTTTTCCCTGGAGCACAAAAGGTTAATGGGTGATCTGACTGAGATGGCTTAGTATTTTGAAATGAACTGATAGAATTGATGAAGTGAAACTTTCCCACTAGAGGGAGGAATATGGGGAGATAGGACACAAAGTTAAAATCAAAGCCATATTGATCAGGAGAGAAGATAGACAGACAAAGAGGCTTCCAACCCGATCCCACAAAAATCTGTACCGGTCAACTTAATTGATTTTACATCTGAAATTCATACGGTATACACAAGTATGAGAGAGGTCGAGAAGCAAGGTAGGTAGATGGAGTTCAATGGCAAAATCAACCATGAACTCATCAAATAGCAATTGAGGGAATGAATAGCCTCCAATCTCACCACTGCAGCATTGTCAAGCGATGATTTGTTTTTTGGAGGCTGATGACAGTGTAATTTGGAGGGAGAGAATAATGCCAGTTAAAATGAGAGAGAGAGAGAGAGAGAGAGAGAAATGAGAATGCAAACAATGTAGAAACTATGAGAGATCATGAGAGAACAAATATGAGAGAGAGCTATAATTTGAAGGAGCCAGTATTGGACTGGGGTGGACAAAGGTAAAAATCCCATGATACTATGTTGTAATCCAACTGTTGGACCATAACCTGGTGTTGTGTGATTTTTAACTCAGTGAGAAACTAGTTGGAAGAGGATAGCATCCGTCAATAATTAGCGGTACGGGGGGGGGGGGGGGGGGGGGGGGGAGTGGGGTAAACTTTCATAGCAACCTTGGGGATTGTAATCTGGATGAGTGGATTTCCTGGGAGTTCTAGAAACCCTCTCATATTTACTCCACTGAAACGATCTCTGAATTTTATTATGTTGATTTATTTGTGTTTTTTTATTAACTGAAGAAAAATCTGTTCTTAAGTGACTGGCTGACAAAGATGGAAGATGGCACTTATTCCTGCTGAATGTAATAGCTATCCAACTGAAAGGAAGATCTGTTTTTCTCTTACCCACTTGCACCCTGACTGCCCATCAAAGCTAGGTACCATGGAGACATTTCTTGGAGTATTTACTGCTGCTAGGAAACATTCTACATTGCAAAACTTAGGCAATCCACCTTGATTGTTCTCAATTGGGGAAATCAGTGCATCTTCATGTGTTTATCTAATTAACTGGTAACTAATATTTGAACACTAGATTATGCCTTTCAGTTCTAATTAACATACTTAAAATCAAAATCTTAACAAATGCCTCAAGCTTTACCTTCATTGCTGCAAACAGGAATGGATGGAAAAGGAAGTTGCCATTGTTTTTAAAAGACTAGCAAAACCCAAACTGAATCACATCAACCTTCAGCAGTTACAACTGATTACAAGAAACCAAGAGAATCTCGTGAGTGAAGGATAAACACTAGCCACTTCTCTCTCTGTCAGCACATGGCATTTTATCCCAAAAACACAGCTTTCATTCTCCAATACTAACAGCTAGGAGTAAATGTTGAGTTCCAGTTCCACAGTCTTCGATAACCAAATATATGACAATCCTGGAGTTGGCCTGAACTGCAAACACTCAATTATGGGGCTGAAGCTGCTAGACTACCACACTCAGTCCCAGATACCTCTTCACTCCATATCATCATCTTGCACTTTTCAGCTGCTTATCAAACAAGAGCTCAGATTAGAGTTGGTCAGATACAGGGCATCAACTGAAGCTATTCATTCCATATCCAGCAGCAACAGAAATCATTTGCAGTGCACATGTACTACCTGAGGGCAAACCAAGTAGAACCCAACTCATTCCCCAGTCTATATGAGATTTCATTGCTCATCCATTGTAGTAGGCACATGTGCAGTCATGTGGGTAACTTCTGCACAAATGCACAAACTATGCCACCATAATAGTGAGATAGTCTAGATAGTCAATGAGTTTGCAAATGCTATTTGAGGAACCTTTGAAACAAAGTTCATAACATTGTGTGCACCTTAAATGATGATAGAGTCTGACACACAAATAAAAGGGGGAGAAAACCGAAATCAGCGAGAATAAATGAACAATCTTAAGCCACTCTATTTAAGCTTTTATTTCTCTGAAAAAAAATTATGGACTGAAATCTACAGTCATGTTGACAAACATTTTTCCCAAAAACACTGATATCCGGGAGGCACACTGACCTTGCTGCCATCCTAGAAAGGTGGAAGATCTTATCCTTAAAAAGTGGGGGCAAGGCATCAAACCTAGGAAGTTACGATAAATCAAACAGTAAGGAATAGGCAAATGAGAAAGATATTGAAATGTGGTTGGAAGGAATAGACAGTATAGCTCTGAGAGTAAATCAACACAAACTAGAAGTTACAAAGACAATAGATGGATAAAATCAAATCTGAATGCCTGTAGCATTTGGAACAATACAGATGAACAGAGTAAACAGAAATAAATAAGTACGATCTGGTAACCATTACACAAATATAGCTCAGGGATGACATGGATTAGGATCAGAATCTTGAAGGGTCCAGGGCATTTAGGAAGGATAAGAAGTGACAAAAAGGTAAAAGGGATGGGTGTGTTAGTCAATGATGAGATTGGCACAATAGAGAGGGGTGGGCTAAGTTCAGGAGACCAGGATATGAAAATGGTTTAGGGAGGCATGAGAAATGATAATGGCAAAAAATTACTTGTTAGAGTGGTGTCCATACCTCTCAACAATAACTACATGATAGGGTGGAACATAAAGAAATAACAACTGATTGTCAGACAGGCACAGCACTAATCATAGAAGATTTGAATCGACATAAAAGGAGGAAGAGTGGGGACTTAATTGAGGTGTACAAGATAATGAGAGGCATAGAGAGAGTTGATAGCCAGAAACCTTTTCCCAGGGCAGAAATTGTTATCATGAGGGGTCATAGTTTTAAGCTGTTTGGCGGAAAGTATAGAGAGGATGTCAGAGGCAGGTTCTTTACGCAGAGAGTTGAGAGAGCATGGAATGCGTTGCCAGCAGCGGTTGTGGAAGTGAGGTCATTGAGGATATTTAAGAGACTGCTGGACATGCATGTGGTCACAGAAATTTAAGAGTATGTACATTAGGTTTACCTCACATGAGGATCAATGGTCAGCACAACATCGAGGGCTGAAGGGCCTGTTCTGTGCTGTACTGTTCTAAGTTTTATGTTCTATATGGGCTGGTAAAATTAAATGGCCAAAGGAGTTTAGATGAGGAATTCATAGAACGCTTGTTGTGAAATGTTGTTGGAACAGTGTGCTGTGTTACCAAGAGAGGTGGGAATGTACATTTGGGGTTACAATCAGATCAGCCGTGATCTTACTGAATACCCATATGCTTGTTTGTTCATATTTAGCAGAGACATGGCCCACTCTGAGATGATGAACACAGGGAAGTAAAATTGCAATTTGAAGGCGGGTTTATACAGACTATGGAAAGAAAGTTTATTTCACAATATAACCTGCATGACCAGAGTTTTGGAGTTTTTCTGCTGACAAGGATTATCCAGTGTGGAATGTGTATTCTATTTTGTTCCTCAGATAATGCTTATCATAGAACAGTACAGCACAGTACAGGCCCTTCAGCCGTCAATGTTGTGCTGGCCTTCTATCCTACTCTAAGATCAGACTAACCTACAAACCCTTCACATTGTACTAACTTCCATGTGCTTATTCAAGAGTCGCTCAAAAGTCCCTAATGTATCTGACTCTACTACCACTGCTGACAGTGCATTCCATGCACCCACCACCTCGGACATCTCCCCTAAACCTTCTTCCTATCACCTTGGAATTATGCGCCCTTGTGATTGACATTTCCACATGGGGAAAAAACTGTCTGGCTATCCACTCTGTCTGTGCCTCTCAACATCTTGTACACCTCTATCAAGTCACCTCTCATCCTTCTTTGCTCCAATGAGAAAAGTCCTAGCTCCCTCAACCTTTCTTCATAAGACATGCCCTCCAGTTCAGGCAGCATCCTGGTGAATCTCCTCTGCACCCTCTCAATGAGGTGACCAGAACTGAACACAACATTCCAAGTGTGGTCTAACCAAGACTCTATAGAGCTGCAGCATAACTTTGCAGCTATTAAACACAATCCCCCTGCTAATGAAAGCCAACACACATATGCCTTCTTAACCCTATCAACCAGGGTGGCAACTTTGAGGGATATTGATCCACAATTCTTTGAAAATTTCTTGAGGCAAAAGATCATAATAATTAAGAAAGGGGTGTAATGTTTTGAAAGTTTGAGATAACTAAAGGCACCTTCACAAGGGAAAGGTGATCTCGTAACCTGCTGGAGATTGAAGATGATGTTTATACATGGGACTGTCATGAACTGTGTGAGACTACTGGCATAGAGCTGCCAACAACAATTATCATCACATTCTTATAATGGCTGGAAAGGAGCAGTTTAACATGGTTAAGATCACTTCAGTGTAAGACAGTACTTAGGAGCAGATGCAGAATCAAAACATTGTGGCTTACACAAATGTTATTCCCTTAATAGAAGGCAAAAAAACTGCAGATGCTGGAATCCAACGTAGACAGACAGGAGGCTGGAAGAACACAACAAGCATCAGAAGGTGCAGAAGTCACTTCTTCAGGACTGGGGGTGGGTGTAGGGGAACCTGCAGATAAAGGGGGTGGCAGGGGCATGGTAGTGAAGTGGGGATAGGTGGAGACAGGTAGAGGGTACGACCAGGTTGGTCAATGGGAGGAATGACTCTGGTTGTTGACAGGGAGGAGTGGAAGGGCTGTGAAGGGAGGTTATTTGAAACTGGAGAGTCTTGCGGACTATGGGCTGCCCAGGTGGAAGATGAGATGTTGCTCCTTCAACATGCGTTTTGGTTCATGACAGCAATGCAGATGGTCATGTCAGAAACAGAGAGTGATTGGGGGAATTGAAAAGGGCGGTGACTGGGAGGTCTGGTGGGTCCCTGCGAGCCCGGCTAGATGCTCGATGAACCGTTCCCTAAATTTACGTTCAGTCTCTCCAATGTTGAGAAGACTACATCGGGAGCATCTGATGCAGTAGAGGCAGGGGAATCTCTGTCTCACCTGAAAGGACTGTTTGGGGCCCTGGACGGAGGTGTGGGGAATGGTATACCAGCAGGTTTTACATCTTTTCCAGTTCCCTCAGTAGGAGCTAAGCTTGCTGAGTCTTCAGTTCTTGAGTTTACTGCAGCATCCAGGTCATTGCAACAATGCCTGGTCATTTGTTCCTCATTAAATTTATTATGGCAATACTTAACAAGTCAGATTCCAGACTGAAACCTGGCTTGATAAACCATATGTTTTATTTTTACAATTTGGACAATTATTCCACATGTTCACATGAGGCAGCTGATTTTTCTTTTGTGAACTCGTTTTATCGGATACTAATTGAGAAGAATTTACAGACGGGGCTCTCAATACACATTCTGAAAGATCAATGGAGACATCAGGATCTGAATATAATTTGCATCTAACAGAGGAAGACAAAAAAAGCAGCCTCAGTTGAATCATCAGTGAGAGTGGGATCTGCATGGAATGGCAGTGCAGGCCTGGGAGCGGTTGAAGCTTAGTAAATGTTGAAGGAGGACAGGTCCCACAGCAGTGATAGCAATGCCTAGCAGAGGTGGATTCTGCTTCACTCCAGATCGAGGTCTCCCAACGAGTGAAGTGCACATCCCAGGTTTAATCCCCTGGTCCAAACTCACGAACTGAGCCAAGGCTCCAAGTCTGTGGCTAGGCCAAGGGGCCTGTTGGCTGAGACAGCGAAGAGTTGAGTCCCAGTGCAGGATCCTGCGACACCGATGGCAACTCCACTCATGAGCTGATCCGAGCATGAACTCATGGTGGCATTGGTCAAGGTTAGATGGTGCCAGAGAAGAACGATACTTAGTTCCAGCAGCGGTGGTACGGTGAAGCACAGTTACAGCAACGTCAGTGGTTTAGAAGCAGGGACATGAGGCATCGGGATGGAGGAGACCAGATCCAAGCCCATGGCTGAAATAGAAGCTGGAGCTGTTCCAAATACTATCAACCTTATTCAGATGTGACTATAAAATAACCTTCATTGTTTTATTTTTCTGGCTCTGTATCCCGTGTTTTGCTATATTTTTGTGTTTAAAGATGGTGCTATAGAGTGGCAACACTAACCAACACTTTTCATTGTATTTGTGATCAATATGTGACAATAAATATATCAAACCGAAAACTTTTCTTTTAGATTTCCTTCACGTACACCAGATCGGATTGTCTCGGCTACCATCACTCCCCAAGATACAGATAATAATTAACTCACCAACTTTCTTACCTGAATTGTAAGAAAAGAATTAATGGAAGCTAAATCAGCTTAAATTTGCTTTCTAGCTCTGCTGGCCTGAAGACTGTCAAAACTGAACTGTTCTTCTGCTGAGATAAAACTGCTCTTCTGAACTGAAATCTGATTGTGGTGCTTGGCCTGTCTTTCAATAGGTCATAAAGTTCAACTTTGTAAACACTTCATCAATTACCAACCCAATTAGCTTGCTGTTAATTTTGCTTAAGTCACATGCTTTATTGGAAACGATGCTCAACCCACTATTTAAAAAATTACACTGCTTGTTTTGAAAAGCAAAGGCCCCTTTGAAAACTAAAGCCACACCCATTTTACCTATACTTTATAATCCAAATTCCTGATCTATAATAATACATTATAAACTTCCATCACATGGAATCGAATTAAAAAATGACAGGCTCTATTCATTGCCATTAAATATCCAGATCAAAAGTGTAAATTAAAATTTACCTTCCTATGCCTTCATATAGGATAATTCTGCAACATCAGATTTCTCTTCCCACTGAACCGCAGATAACACTAATTTTAAAAACATGTTTCTCTGTACAAATCTAATGTTCCTTACACTGGCATCAATTTTGCTTTCCTTTTTCACCCATAGGAACTGCAGGGTCGATAATTACAGATAAATAACTCAAGAATCAAAATTGCATGATTTAGGAAAGCGATTTGAAATTCAAGTTTCTGTGCTGAAGGAAAGTAGCGAAGATTATCCACATTCTACAGGGAATGATATAACTGGAGTGCGGGTAACCGAAAAAAAATGATTAACACCGAGCTGAAGTGAGTTAGATAGAAAATAATGGGTCATAATATGAGTAAGGCATGAGTAAATAGCAAACATTCATAGTGCAATAATATGAATAGTAAACACTCAAAGGTTATACCAGTGAATAATAAATGGATGCTGTCCTTGTATTAGGGTTGATCATTCCCAAAGCTTGATTCTAACTAAAATGGATTTAGCAATTCCACTGTACACTTCACTACCAGAATGCTTAATATACATATCTGAAATTCCTCCTTTCATTACTTAAGCAGATAATTTTACCCATTTATTTTAGATGTTTCTGCAAAGGAGGAAATGGAAAGATCTTTAGATGCATGCAGGCAACACAGATCAGTGGTTCCTATTAACAAAATATAGGATGTTGTTAATAGATAAACATCATGCTTATCCTGAAGAATTCTCCATTTTCTAACAGGTACAATACCAATATAACTTATGCAGAATTATTTTAAGTGCCATGGAAGAGTGATGGAGAGAATTTTATGCAATTATAAGATGAAAATCTGTTTTATGTCACCAATGACTCAAAACATATAGGAAAACAATGGGAAGGTGCAAAAAAAGATGATTCACAAGGATGACAGACTTTACCCAATAGGGAACATTAAACAGATGAGGGTTATTTTCTTTTGAAAAGAGATGACTGAGATGTGACTTGATAGAGATCTTTGAAATTACGAAACAGTTTGATAGGGAAAAGCAAAGAAATGTTTCCACTTGGTGAATGGATGAGGAACCAAACTAAGTACCATAAATATAAGATGGTCACTAACAAATCCAACAGGGAATTCAGGGTATCTTCACCTGAAGAATGACAATAGTTAATATGCTGCTGCAGGGAGTAGTTGATGAGAGGACATGGGTACATTCAAAGAGAACATGGGCAAATGCATTATAAATACAAATCACATTGAATTATTTTAAGTGCCATTGAAAGGATGGAGAGCATTTTTGTGCAACTATTAATGAAATCTGTGAAAATTGAAGATTAAGCAAATAGGTGTTCAGCCAAATGGTTTATTTCTGTGCTGTAAATTCTATTTGAGTAGGAAATTCATAAAGAATGGCAATAATGCACCAAGATGACAAGGTCCATGTTCTGAAAGAATGAAAATAAATGGATATTTTCTATCCAAACAGTTTTAATTAGTTCCAGAGAAGAAAACATATTATCTTCCCCTTGAAGCACATAATGCTTTTCCTTCAAAGGTTACAGCAACAAAATCTTCCATTGACTTAAATAACCAGATATCCATGCCCAACATCACAACTGAACTGCAGTATTATGGACCAGACCAAGCACCTTCCACATATATCAAGGAGACAGCCCAGACCCTGACTTTTTCTTATTTAAAGGCAAGTGTAAGGTACTGTGTTCCAGATGCAATTCAATTAGTTATACTACTCAGCTTTAAGCAAAACACACTTTATTTTTACTTTATAGTTAAAATACAAGAAGAGAAAAAATAATCTGTCTAACTTTAAAAGAATAATAGACTAGTTAAGTACGAAACAGCAACTGCTCCAACATGGTAACATCCCTTCAACTCACCCTTGGCAAGGCAAATTCAGTAAAATACATAGTCTCACATGTAATATTTTGCCAGTCCAGGAGGAAAGCACATCAAGAGAATCTTCAAGACCCCGACACATACTGAAAACTAAACAAAAACCCTAACCTGTAGGAGCCTGACTCCACCATTCATGCTCCTTCTACTGATCCAACCTATAAAAACAAACCCCACAACCCATAAGCCATTTAACTTACTGACCTGGAACAAGACCACTTGTCACCTCTGTTTCAAACTCTTTGCATAAAAATATTCAAGACAAATTACACCTTGGCCTGAACCTGTCCAAATCCCACCCCATCTCCGCCCACACATGTCCAACCGCCACCCCTGTCTGCACCTGTCCAACACCCACCCCACTCCATCCACACCCCGTTCAAACCCCAACCCCACACCCATCCAACTCCAACCCCCACACTAGTTCAACCCCAACTCCCCACCCGTCCAACTTGAACACCCCAACCGTCCAACCCCAACACCCCACCCACACCCATCCAACACCCCCACCCACACCCATCCAACACCCCCACCCGTCCAACCCCCATCCCTGCCCACATCCATCAAACCAGCAACACCACCCGCACCTGTCCAACCCGTACCCATGCAACTCCCACCCCCCCAACATCCATCCAACCCACAAGACCACCCGCACCAAACCCACATGTGTCCAACTCCCCCCTCACCCACATCCATCCAACCTGCACCATCCAACACACAACCCTGACCACACCCATCCAGCCCACGCCTCTGTCTGTAAAATCTAATTCCTGAAGTTATTGGAGGCTTTTTAAAATGTCACAAATAAAATATATCAACTTGCTTACCATTCTGAGTTTGTGTAGCTTGGGCTGCTTTCTCTGGAGCGTCAGAGGCTGAGGGGTGACCTTATGGAGGTTTATAAAATCATGAGGGGCACGGATAGGGTAAATAGACAGGGTCTTTTCCCTGGGTTAGGCGAGTCCAAAACTAGAGGGCATAGGTTTAAGGTGAGAAGAGAATGATTTAAAAGGGACCTAATGGGCAACATTTTCATGCAAAGGGTGGTGCATGTATAGAATGAGCTGCCAGAGGAAGTGGTAGAGGCTGGAACAATTACAACACTCAAACGCATCCGGATAGGTATATGATTAGGAAGGCTTTAGAGGGATATGGGGCAAGGGCTGGTAAATGGGACTAAATCAAATTTAGGATATCTGGTCGGCATGGACAACTTGGACTGAAGGTTCTGTTTCCAAGCTGTACATCTCTATGACTCGAAAACACAATTTTATCCAATCAGCCTGAAACAATATTCTGCATAAGAGAGCTTTTGAGATGATTAGGTGTTGAACTGTCTTTTTAATTGAAGGTTAAATGGATGAATGAAGATGGCCATGTGATCTGCTTTGAACTCTGCCTGACAACAATTCTGAATGGCTAGGTTACCATGGGGACAGGGGAGGCCCAAGTTTTGAGACTTAAGGTGGAAGGTGCAAAATTATTCTGTAACCACTGGCAGACTGGGATGAATGTTGACTGACTTACAATCTTCAATTCTTTGTACAAAAAGAGAGAGAGAGAGAGAGAGATCTGACACAGATAAAATATTGCATTTGGTCTGGTCAGCAGTGAATAGAAGGCCATAGGTCCTCAATGAGATATTGGGCAGAATGTTCTCTGGCTGCCAACATACACCCTGTGACATTATATGGATTTCAGAAATCTGCACTAGCAAAGCCAGGAAGAGAAATCACTAGAGTGGGCCCTACTACTGTTAGTTCAGGAATTCTGAGAAATGGTTACAAATTAGCAAAGTTCGGATTTTAGAAGTTGCCGGTGTTGGACTGGGGCGTACAAAGTTAAAAATCACTCAACACCAGGTTATAATCTGATGAAGGTCTGATGAAGGAGCAGCGTTTCGAAAGCTAGTGCTTCCAATTAAACCTGTTAAATTTTTGAATCCATTGAAAACTGTGAGCAACAATGGATAGTTTTGTATAAAGATTCTAACAGAAATTTAAACATCTTCATAAACATTATTGATCTTCATTGGGAATGTAACACAATGTAAGACTTCTGTTTCATCAAATCTCTAAAATCACAGCATATAAACACAAGACCACTGATGGTTACTCGCAACGATGCATGAAGCCAACCATATATACAGCAGTGAATGTAACTTGGGTGGGGAATCCTAAACTGCCTCAAAGGTGAGACAGCCTTGGAGCTGAAGTCCCACTGCTTTATTCTCGTGTAAAGTCAAACCAGCTTTTATGCTGCAAATGATCCTAGAATATGAAGCAAAATGTGTTATACTGCAAAATTAAACCCTAATATACAAGTTACATAGTAATATGGGCCTCATAAGATCATGTAATCCTAATGGAAAAAAAGTGAGATGCAGTTTGATATACTTCCATGACGTAAGTTTAAATGTAAATCTACCACAATGACTATCACAAATAGGGAAAAATTTATCAAGTATGCTTTGAAAATGATTACTGGCATAAGCAGACAATTCATACTCTGACTCCAAGCATTTCACATCTGTTCCACCATCTTGGAAACTCCAATTGGCCCTATGTGTTTCTAAACAGGCAACTTTTGCTTGCAACTCCAATTCCAAACAGTGTCATAACTTGAGAAATGCTGCAGAAAGATCCAGCAACTCACTTCGCCCTCACAGTTACACGTCTACTCATACTCTGAATTAGGACTTGTTTTCATTCAGTGATGTGATTCAGCACTACTGCCTCAATTCAACTACAAAATAAACACAAAAACAAGAAGCAGGAACACAATGTTGAAGGGAGAAAAAGATAATTCATGCAGAGGGTTGGTTATTGAGAAATACAGAAACAGACAGGATTGTAAACTGCTTAGGATAGATTGCTTCTAATAGGTTAATCCATTCCAGATAATATATTCATGTTGGTAAGTTTTATTGTTTATCAGTGAAATTTGTACACAACCAAAGCAGATTCACTCAGGCTGAAATCCATTAGATGAGCCAAACCTAACTCTACATTGAACTTGCTAAAAGTAAACACCATTGTTAATTAATATGCAATTTTCCTAAAATATTCAAAAAGACATCAGTTGGTATGCAATCTAAATTGAAATTTTCAGACAAGATTTTGAGCACAATAGGTGAATGAGCCTCTAGACAGAGAAATCTGCCATGAATTTAGCAGTGAGGGACTCTAAAGTCGATCTGGAAGTAATTACTGAGGTGCCTCTGCCCATCCCTCTATTGTATACCAAACCAAAAGACTGCTGGGTCCTTTCATTAGCCTGGCAGTGTCTAACTGCTGCAGGTCTCAAGTACACACCATTGTTTGAGCTGCAAAGTTCAATGAAAACAGTCCAACTGGGGAGTAAATCAAAAGCTTCTCAAAAGAGAATGTTAATTTTCCTCATGAGCAACCTTTCCATGCCACCACCCAATCCCCATCCCACAGTGAAGGGACTGCATGAGACAAGATTCAATGAAAAAACAAGTCTTTTGGAATTTCAACTGATCCTTTTTATTGGACCACGGGTGATTCAATATGGTCAGGATGCACAGGTACTCCACAGAATGGATCGAAATAGAGATGAAGAGCATGGGGACTATCAACCTGGTAAATCTCCCCTGATGTCACTCTCTGATTATATTAATTCTTTTGCAAGTGACTGACAAAGTTTGCTCTTGGTTGTGAGTAAGGCAATTGTGTCCTAGCCCAGCCAGCAGTAAGATTGAGGCACCACACCAAGTGATATGAAGGAAGGTGGAAATCAGCCATTGTCTACCATCAACATGGTGAACTGGTTTTATGCCCTTTTTAATCTTTTTACTTTTGACAAAATACGGAGGCTGTGGCTTAACCTTCAAGGTGATTATCCCCAGTTATTGGCTGTTGCAATGAGCTGTGAGCAGTAACATGCAGACTTGTTGAATGGACATTTGCGAGTCTATAATACTACTTCAGAAATGAGGCTGGTAACCAGATACTGCAACACAGGTGGCCACCCTCACCAGGTGTTCTGGCTTCTCAGAGTGACCCTCTTTTCCACACTTTATGCCAGTTCCTACCTGAAGGATGTATCCACGGACATAGTCTCGGAGAGTCCAGCCCAGGCCATGAAGGATCTGAAGCACCTCCTCCTGTTTCAGCACGCTGAAGAGACGGTCAAGAAGAATTTTGAGGCGCACTGGAACAGCCTGTGTTCCATACAACATTAGGCTGCTGATGTCAAACACCACATTGGACTGAACAATCTCCACCTGAGTTGGATGGTAGAGGTGTTGGGTGCTGAGCTTGTCCAATGCTGGAAAAAAGAAACAACAAATTATATTTAGTTTAAACTAGAGTCATTACTTAGCACAGAAGACAACCATTCAGCTCATGCCTGTGCTGTTTCGTCTGAAGTACAACCAAGTAGATTCACATAGATGATACAGCAGTGGAACAGCCAGGAAGTACTTGGTTGAACAAAAGGAGAGTGAAAAATCAAGAACTGTACCCCCAAACAGCTTTTGGGGCTGGAGCTAAAATGAAAACATTAAATGAATGTTTGATAGATTTTCGTTTTGCAAGGGAATTGCAGAATTAACTAAATAATAACAGATTACAAAACCAAGGCACATAGGGAGAGTTAAAGTCATAAATCAGACGCAATCTAACTGAATGGTGGAGTAGGTCTAGGGTGAAGAATGGCTTCCTCCTGCTCTTATGATTCTCAGCTTAATAAATAAATTAACAATAAATTTGTTTCTGTCACATTGAGTCAATTACTTCACACGACCCTTTTATCATGATTTTGAGCATAACTAATGATAAAAGCCAATCTTGAATGAATCAATCTTTTTATACATTAACAAAAATACATCACCCAGCTCTCCCTATTTTTGCTTTATTGTTATCAAACCCCAACCCAGCACCTAGCCTGCTGTCTCCCAACTACAAATGGCTTTACAGCCACCCATCCAGTCAGGACAGGCTGGATGGACAGTCCTTGAAATACCTCCAGCTAACCCTCCAGTTATTTCCTCCTCTTCTTCACTTCACAGCTCTAGTCTTGCTCTTTCCTCTTCCTTTTCTTCTTTGATAGGGCATGCTTGTACAGAGAGACCAAAATGAAGGGCCATAAACATTGTTCTGATAACAGGATCACAGTCCCAATGTATTTTTAGTCTTTTTTTTACTTTTAACATCAGTAACATGCTGGTTTTAAAAGGGGACAGCTACAGAAAGAAATCAGATTTAAATCCAGTAACTGGAAAAGTCCTACGTGCAACCAATGAATTTCAGACATATAAGTTAACCAGGAAACTTCAGACAGGGCAAGACTTAACAAGAAGAGATAATGAGGGATTGAATATCTCTTCCTTCTAAACAAAAAGCCACCTGATGCAGTTTGTTTTACCCTCCAGGAAGACAGAAGTGGACAGGGGCTATAAAGCCAGTTTCAACTCTACTGGAGTACAGTCATGGGACTGAACACTTTCACGAGTACCAACCAGGAATGGAGTATTACTGTGCTGTGAAAGTCTCAGATGAAAAACTGTCACTAGATACCCCTGTGCTGCAGATAAAGAAACCTCGCTTTCATTCTGTGTGCGCAAATGAGCTTTTTTGAAAACAGATCAAAAATAGAATTTCAATCAGCCTACAAAACCGAAAGTTTCAAAAAGTGATTGACTTCTGAACTCAGCGTTACTGATTACCTTCATTGCAAATGCTGCAATGTTTAACTGTCCACTCTTTACAACAATTCAGAGACTGATCTGCAAAACTGTGTTTTTCAATTTTTTATCTTTTTGTTCTCACGTTATTTCTAATTTGTGTGTATGTGTGCTGTATTAATAACCTTTCTCACATTTAGCAATTCATAAATTCACAGTGTTTGTTAATTCAAGAAATCCTGTTTAAATCAGCTTATCGCAAAAAGGAAGTTCATCTGTGTTTGGGAATAGTTTTCATAAGAGAAGATGGGATGACCAATGTCCACAGATTCAAGACATGGTGATGAAGGAACTATTTGGATCAGAAAGCCAAGATATTGTAAAAGAGAAAACACCCATTTCAAGAGAGCAGCCATGGTCCATGAAGGGAATCCATCAAGATTAAAGGTGCCCCAAATGATGTTTCGAGGCTACTGCCTGAAATCAGCAGGCAAGAAGTACACTGTTAAAGAAAGTCAAGAAATTAATGGTCCTCCACATAAGGTAATGGACTGGCTGACCGAAGAAGGGCTCATGCCCGAAACGTCGATTCTCCTGCTCCTTGGATGCTGCCTGACCTGCTGCGCTTTTCCAG
Source organism: Hemiscyllium ocellatum (assembly GCF_020745735.1). Classification (NCBI taxonomy): domain Eukaryota; kingdom Metazoa; phylum Chordata; class Chondrichthyes; order Orectolobiformes; family Hemiscylliidae; genus Hemiscyllium; species Hemiscyllium ocellatum. The sequence continues at coordinate 126,438,075 of NC_083402.1, forward strand.
CAACATATTTTCAGCTCTGATCTCCAGCATTTGCAGTCCTCACTTTCTCCTGGCTGACTGATCTAGCAGGAACATCATCAGTGAAGAATTCCAAGAGATATAAAGGCCTTTGAGTGTAGAGAGATTGTACAGACCATACAGAATCAAGAACAAAGTCAAGGTCAACAGTCCTCATGCTAAAGTCCTACTAATCTTCCAAGTTCTGGAAGAATTGTGAAACCTGCAGGCTGTCTGAATTAGTGAAGTCAGAGGTAAATGTAACTACATTGATGAATCTATAAATGTTAATGTTGGGAAAATATATGGAGCTTGGGGAGCAATTTGTATTTAGTAATGCTTAATGTTGGAGACTGCATTCAGCCCACCAAATCCAATGATATCACAAGGACCTAGGTGGAGAATAGTCAGAAGTGTGTAGGACCTTGCAGAGTGAAAATCAATATCTTCAGTTTGCTTATTACTATTTTTCTAATCAATTTGTTCAGAGATGTTATTACATACCTCTTGAGCAGAGGGAAACTTAAACCTGAGACTCTTGGTCCGGTGGCAGTATCATAGCACCACAAAAGCCCCCTCCAATGTTTCCTTATAGTCTTAGCAACAATTACTAACGTAAGTTGTACCTGATAACTCTCATGAAATAAACTAGAACTTGTTTAAGACAATATCCCCTTCACGTTTGGACTCTTTAGTGGTTTACCTCCACTGTTACACTGGGCCATCAGGAGGCTCCAGATCTCAGAAAAATAAATAAGGATGACAGAAACCTGCAAGGCAAAACATCACTTCCTCTATTCAATGACGCCAAGGTAAGATGTTCTCTTTGACCATCTTCTCTACACAGTTATGTTCAATTAAGCCTGTTGCTGTTCACTCACAAGAGTGTAGAACTCAGTTTATCACATAGTGATTACGGTGAACAGACCTACAGAACTGGAGACATGTGGTGGTAAGAGCTCGAAGTCCAGTGACGGTAGGGTGTTATTTGTAAACCTTGAGCCCAGCCCAGCAAAACAAACCCAGAGTTGAAAGTAATACCTGAAAAGGGGCTCTATAGTGACAGGGACCAGCAAGTGATGAATTTCAAGGCCCATCTAGTCACAAAATGGCAAAGGGGCAAAACTCACATGACAGCTAAAGCAGCATGGCAGAATGCCCTCTGAGAACTGGCAAGTAACAACAAAGAGAGTAAAGAAAATCAAAAAGCAGCCCCTGAGAGGAACAAAAATTCCTTTTGACAAGAGAAACGCACAGAAAAGGAGAGCTTCACAAGAAAGGAGTCCCATGCTATAGCAGGGTCAGGCCAGAGACAGCCAAGCCAGGGAAAGAAATCATGCGAACAGTGCACAGAAGGCAAAGAAGTTTAAACTCAAGGCCAGTGAGGAGGGTGGTGGAGAAAGATAGGTTGGGAGGCAGAGTTAGCCCACAGAGCACCAGCAAATGTCAGGCACTTGAGCGAAGTTTGTAGAAGGCCACTGCATTGCAACGAGTTTTGGAGATGGTCCATAGGAGCAGTGAGGATGTGAAAGGAAGAAAAATAAATAAATAAATAAATAAATAAAAGTCACAGCAAGGAATGTGGCAAGCTGCAGGGTCACCAGCTGAATAACATGTGCTCAGTGACAGTGCAATACACTACACATGGAGGTGGGAAATAACAGGATACACAACATCCATCAGAAGGCTTGCAAAGTAACTAAATGCATTCACCACCATTGCAGTACTCCACTGCCAGGCATTCATAGCCTGACCAGTCTTAGAAAGAACCTTGTAGTAAGAAAGAGCACGTCACAATTACAGTGGCAACACATATCGCAAGAGGATGAATTATTTTTAGAGACTATAACGACCCTGTTAGATGATATTCAGGATCCAGATACTGATGATATTGTGATCAAAGACACCAGGCTGCTGAAAGAGATGGCAACAGAGAAGAGCTTACAATAATTCAACCACAAACTAATACCAGCAAAGATTCGAAATGTCCTGAAAGCAGCAAGATAGTGTCAACGAGATGGATCCTGGAATACAGAGGTAGAAACAAATCTTTATTCAAACATGAAGTCATCAAAGTTTCAATGCTAACTTAACAACACTGAGTAAAAGATAGCCAGGTGATTCAATATAGTCAGAAAAAAAATGTTAAATCCCAAAAACAGCCCAACAAGAGCTATTTCAACAACTGCAAGCAGTTAGTTAAAACTATCCAGGAAAAAGAAGATCCTCAAATCCAAATTAGATAAAGCCAATATTGAATATTAGATGATTAGTGTCCTACTGCTGAAGCCTGCTGATGAATCTGACCAAGAAGCCGTGGTAGAATTCAAGATTTATTTCAGGAAAACAGCAGAAACCCAAACAACCGAGGTTTTATAACTAATGAATATCGCAGAAAAGACTTAAGAGAGACATCAAAAGGAGCTGGATGATATTAAAGTTGAGAGAGTTAGACAAGTCTGTTTATATTAAGGTACTGCTAAGCTATCAGCCCAGCTAATGTCTCTGACTCTAATAGCAGTTATGCAGCACTATCGAGCCTCAGACTGGAAAGGCAAATATCTCTCAGGGAAATCAAAAGCTGCAGTGACTACATGAGGTGGCAACAAAAGATTCTGAAATCTCACCATCAGCTGCGAAGAGCCCAAAGGAAAGAGAAACAGTAAGGATTGCAGATACTGGAAGTCACACTCGATAAAATGTGGAGCTGGAAAGACACAGCAGGTCAGACAGCACCACAGGAGCAGGAAAGTCAACTTTTCGGGTTCTGATGAAAGGTTTTTGGCCCAAAACATCGATTTTCCTGCTCCTCCAATGGTGTATGACCTGCTCTGCTTTTCCAGCTCCACACTTCATTGATAAGGAAAGAGAAAAATAGGAACACACCACCGAAAAATAAAATGATAGAAGATTCCCAGAAGTCCTGTGCAAAGGTAGCCAGAGTTCTTACACATTACACAAAAGCAGCAACACATTGGGTGGCACAGATGTACTCAATCTTAAAACAAGATCTTAAGGGGAGGAGACGGAAACAGAGAGTAAAATGTTCCACGTTCAACCAGAATGATTAAATTGGGTACCATTAAAGAAAATGGGGGAATGATATAGAAGAAAGAGAATTATGCCTTCACAGCAAGGATAGCTAGTAACTGTGTGTGAAAGGTGTTATATGTCATATTGTTGTCAGATAATGTAGAGCTTGAGCCTTGGTTTGTATGGCTTTGTCCTCTACCATCCTCTGGATACAGTCATGTTCAACAAAGCCTGTTGCCATTCATGCACAAGAAAGAAGATTTCAATTTACACTAAGGCAAAATCTGATCAGTCATATTGAATGATGGAACAAGCCCAATTGCCTGCTCCTGTTATTATTTTCTTAGTCCTGTCTTAATGAGTTCCTAATAACTCCCAGACTTAAACATTCTTCAATATTGCAAAGAACATTAATCAATTACCACAATCATAAAAGTAAGCAAATTACTCCAATTCGAACTGATCAAACTGTCATGAGTAGATAAAATAATTATATCACACATATGGAAAAAACTTATGGTCTAGTACGCATCATTTAACTATGTATAGCAAAGGAATGAAATTTCACCAAGGAGGAAACCATTATTGCAATTTCCTATTATCTTATTCCAACAAGACTTCAGATAACAGAGGTTTTATAGCTCTAGGCAAACACTATTGGAAGCTCCCAATTGCAAATTTTGCTCCAAACTTTGAACCAAATCCAAATTCACATAGTGTCCTTTTGATTTCATAAGTATCAAATTTCCACTGTGTCCTGTCTTGTGTTCTTTGAGGCAATCATGCAACAGTCAGCACCTCAAGATAATAACATCTCTGGATAAAAGCAACAGCATTAATATAATTGTTGGCTGATCTCCCTTGGAAATCTTTTAGAGTCTTGATTGCCGACCTGACACCTGTTTTTCCCTCCTCTGATCCGAGGACAGGTTTTCTACGACGGGTTGCCGGAGATGTGAAAGAAATAAAAATGAAGTAGTATTTGTCAGAAGGGTTGCCAGACAATTGTATGAAAATATTTCTGCAGTCTGTGCATGCTCCCTCCCTCACAATAAAAAAACCAGTCTCTCACTTTCTCTTAATTTAGTTTTCTTTTCCCAATCTCTCTCTGCTTCCTCCACTAACTTACATTCTTTATCTCTCCCTCAGTCTCTTTAAATTTTCTTTCTCCCTTTCCCTGAACTTCCAATTTCTTCCTTGCTTGCTGTCTTCTCTCTTGGACTCCCAGTTTCTCCTTCTCTCTACTCCAGGTTTCTCTTTTGACTCCCTGTTTTGCTCTCACTCCTACCCTGTACACTCCATTTCTTTCACTCTGTACTCCAGTTTCTCTTGTACTCTCCCTGTTCTCCCAGTTTCTCCTGTGATACTCAGTTTTCTTCCTCTTTCTTTCAGTCTCTCTCTGTGTACTTGCAAGGTATACAAGATATGCAAGGTCTAGTGGAAGTCACTCCTTATTTGTACTCAGTGTCTATGAGCCAAGTATTTCATTTTAATTGGTTTTGCTTATTTGTGAAAGAGCTTTATTTTTGTTAAAAAAGGCCCTAAAAGAATAACACTATTATATAAATATTCGATTTGGAACTCACTCAAGTTATACCAATTCCTTCTCAAAGAACCATTCAATGTTCCTGTTTACGAGGCAACAACTGGGTAGCTTTCTCCCAGACCAAAACTATTTTCTAAAGAAGCCTCTAGAAAGCACCGGAGTGTGGCCTTTGTTCATCTGCATGTGGTCTTCCACTCACCCTCGAAGGAAAAGCTCTCTCCAAGATTGCACATTTAGAATGACAACAAATCCACAGAGTGGAGGCAGACTGTTCAGTCTATTCATTCTTTGCTAGCATTTATGCTTGTCTTGTCACCTTTAATCAAACTGCACTAACTTCAAGTACTTACCTAGCTTCCCCAGAAATATGTCAAGGACATTCATTGCAAGAAGTGGAATGCATTGTGTATAAAGCAATGTAAACATTCTGAAAAGTGCCAAAGTATGAAGCATAGGTCTCAGCTTCCAAGTCATATTGTAATGGGCAAACAAAGCTTATATGGTAAAGTTCATCTTGATGATCTACTGACAGAGGTCATCCTATATTTCCTAGAAAGGTTTTATGGGAAACAGCAAGTGCCTAGTTTTCAACTTCATACAGTAATATTATTTCCCCAATGTCAGGGAGCTCTATAGAGCAATTAGATTTGACCAGACCACTATTCTGGCCTCTATCTGACAGAAAGGCACTGGAGAAGATGCAAACATGACTCACAAGGAATGGAGAACGGCATGGGTTGGGCTAAAAATAAAGACTGTAGACTGAACTGACTGATACCTTTACAATTACAAATATATTTGATAGATATAAAGAAATTTTTTCCATTTGCACAGGAGACCAATAAATAAAAGGTAATCACTAATAAATCTCAAAGAAAATTCTGGAGAAACTCTTTTACTGAGAAAGTGGAAATTGTTACTCAGGAGTTGTGAGGGCGAATGACACAAACATTTTAGGGATATTACAGAAACACTTTGGGGAAGGAAATGAAAGGATATGCTGATACAGGTGAAGATGACAGGTAGAAAGAGACTGATGTGAAGCATAAGTACGGTCAGGGGTCAAATGCTCAATTACTGTGGTCTGCATTCCTTGTGATTCTATGTAAAACTGGGTTCCTGCACTTTAAAATGCTGAAATCAGGGGGCAAGTCAGCAAAGGATGATGAGATTATGCTTTAAGATTGCCCTACTTAGCATTGTACGCATGCAAAGTGCACATTAATGTTGGGTTTGCATATTAATGATGTAACACATCTATCAGGTAATACAGTGACATAATCATTCCCAAACTCTACTGATTCCCCTCAGGTAGGAAGGTGCCAGCTCAGGCAGGTTTTCAAGTAAGCAGAGTTCAAGCTGCCACTTGTTCACAGCTTGCAACCAAAAGAGTCATAGAGTCATACAACATGGCAGCAGCCTCTTTGAACCAACTTGTCCGTGCCAATCAGGTTTTCCAAACTAACTAGTCCCATTTTCCTGTGTTTGACCCATATCCCTCAAAAACTTTCCAAGTCATTTATGTGTCCAAATGTCTTTTAAATCTACCACTTCCTCTGGCAGTTCATTCATTCTGCATATGAAACACCCTCTGTGTGAAAATGTTGCCCCTCACGGGTCCTTTCAAATCTTTCTCCTCCCACTTTAAAAAGATGTTTTTCAGTTTTGACCTTGCCTATTCTAAGGAAAAGACCCTCGCTATTCAACATGTCTACAGCCCTCATGATTTTACAAGTCTCTATAAGGTCACTACAAAGTCTGCTTTGCTCCAGTGAAAAAGATCTCAGCCTATTCAAAGGAGAAGCATTTGTTTTTTGCTTTGGGAAGCAATTCCCAATTTCATGTGGGAGACAAAAAAAATGCAGACGCTGGAATCCAAAGAAAACAAGCAGGAGGCTGAAAGAACACAGCAAGCCAGGCAGCATCAGGAGGTGGAGAAATTGACACTTCGGGTATTACCCTTCTTCAGGGTTGGAGAAGCAGCAGATAAAGGTGATGGGGCGGGAAGGCTAGGGTGGGGAGAGGGGCAGAGTGGTGAGGTAAGGATAGGTGAATACAGGTGAGGGGTAAGGCATGGTTAGTCAACGGAGGAATGAATCTGGTGGGTTGTTGGAAGGTAGGGTTGGTTGGAGGGATGGAAGGGATGAGGTGGGGCTGAAAAAGGAGTCAAGGAATGGCTGGGAAGATTTTTTTTGAAATTGGAGAACTCAATGTTGAGTCCTCTGGGCTGCAGGCTGATGAGGTGTTCCTCCAATTTGCAATCTGATTCATTGTGGCATTGGAGGAGATCGAGGATGAATATGTCAGAGATGGAATGGGAAGAGGAATTGAAATGGGCAGTGACCAGGAGGTCAGACTGACCCCTATGGGCTTGGCTAAGATGCTCAGCAAAATGTTGCCTAAGTTTACATTTGGTCTCCCCAATGGAAGGAAGACCACATCAGGAGCACCAGATACAGTAAAGTAAGGAGGAGAGGCAGGTGAACCTCAGTCTCTCCTGGAAGGATTGGTTGGGGCCATGGATGAAGGTGCAGGAGGTAGTGTGTTGGTAGGTTTTGCATCTTTTACAGTTTCAGGGGAAGGTACCTGCAGATTCGGGGGGGGGGTGGGAAGGTTTGCTGGGGAGGGTGGCGCAAACAAAGATGTGGAGAAGGGAATGGTCCCTGCGGAAGACAGAGAGGGGTAAGGAGGGGGAAGATGTACTTGGTGGTGGAGTCTAGTTGGAGTTGGCAGAAGTGTTTGAGGGTGAAACCTTGGATGCATTGACTAGTGGGGTGGAAAGTGAGGACAAGGAGGCCCCTGTCTTTATTGGATTTGGCGGGAGGCGATTTAAAACAGTGGAATGCGAATGAAAGTGGTGTGGCAGAGGGCCGTCTGGATGGCAGAAGGGGAAAGCACATCGTTTACAATAGGTGGACATCTGGGATGTTTGGGAGTGGAACATCTCATCAGAGCAGATGCAATGGAGATGGAGGAATTGGGAAAACAGGATGGAGTTTTTGCAGGATATGGGGAGGGTGAAGATGTAGTTCAGGTAGTTAAGGGAGTTTGTGGGCTTGTAGCAAATATCAGTATGTAAACTGTCACCAGCGATGGAAACAGAAAGGTCAAGAAAGGGAGGGAGGTGTCCAAGATAGACCAAATGAATTTAAGTATGGGGTGGAAGTTGTTGGCAAAGTCAATGAACTGCTCCAGTTCAGCCTGGGTGCAGGACGCAGAACTGACAAGGTCATCGATATAATGGCAGAAGAGTTGAGGAACAGTGCCTGTCTATGTGCTGAAGAGTATAGAAAAGTGGAGGTCCTCCACATATTTGGGAAAGGGAAGTCTTGAGCTGGGGGAGGGATGATGTAGAAGCACATACAGGTACTGTTCCCCAACTCTACCGCTGTTACATCAATGACTGCATCTGTGCTGCATTTTGCATAAAGGCTGAACTGAAGCAGCTCAACAACTTTGCCCACAATTTCTACCCTGCCCTTAAATTCACTTAGTCCATCTCGAACAGCTCCCTCTCCTTTCAAGATCTCTCTACTTCATTCTCCAGCAACACTTACCACAAACTCACGGACTTCCATAACTATCTGGACTACACCTCCTCCCACCCCATAATCTGCAAAAATTCCATCTCATTTCCAAATTCCTCCATCTCCATCACATCTGCTCTGATGAGGAGCATCCCAGATGTCCATCTATTTTAAACAACATGATTTCCCCGCTCTGTCATCCAGACAGCCCTTCCCCACACCACTGTTCTAAACCCCACCCCAGCCCCCACATAATAAAGACAGGTTCCCCCTTGTCCTCACATTCCAGCCCACAAGTCTTCACATTCAACGTACTATGCTCAAACACTTCCACCAACACTAACTAGACCCCATCACCAAAACCATCTTCCCCTCCCCACCTTCCACAATGACTATTCCCTTTGTCACTCTTTGGTTTGTGCCACCCACCTCGCCAACCTTACCAAATCCCCAGGTACCTTCCTCTGCAGCCATAAAAAGTTGCAAAATCTGTCAGCACATTACCCCTCTTACCTTCACCCAGGGTCCCAAATAGCCTGTTCAGGTGAGACAGAGGTTCACCAGCCACACCATGGCGGCACGGTGGCACAGTGGTTAGCACTGCTGCGTCACAGCACCAGAGACCCGGGTTCAATTCCCGCCTCAGGCAACTGTCTGTGTGGAGTTTGCACATTCTCCCCATGTCTGTGTGGGTTTCCTCCCACAGTCTAAAAATGTGCTGGTTAGTTGAATTGGCCATGCTAAATTGCCCGTAGTGTTAGGTGAAAGGGTAAACATAGAGGAATGGGTCTGGGTGAGGTACTCTTCAGAGGGTCGGTATGGACTTGTTGGACCGAAGGGCCTGTTTCCACACTGTAAGTAATCTAATCTAATCCTCCAATCTCGTTCACCATATCTGGTGCTCCAGATGTGGTCTTCTTTACATCGGTGAAACCAAACATAAACTTAGACAACATTTCGCTGAACATCTCAGCTGGGCCTGTAAGGTCATCATTCATTTCAATTCCCCTCCCCACTCCCTCTCTAACATGTCTGTCCTCGGGCTCCGACAATGCCACAGTAAATCAATCCATAAATTGGAGGAAAAACACCTCATCTTCCGTCAGGGCAGCCTACAGCCCAGGGGCCTCAATGTTGAGTTCTTCAATTTCAAATAATCTTCTCACCCATCCCCCAACTCCTCCCTTCCATTCTTCCGATCAACCCTTCCTTCCAGCTGCCAAGCAATTCATTCCTACCATCAACCAACCAGGTCATACCCACCATTTGTATTCACCTATCCTTACCTCATCATTCTCCCCACCCATAACCCATAACCTATAACCCCTTCTCTCGTCAATGTTATCTGCAGCTCTCCCTACCCCCACTTCCGTTCCTGAGAAGGGTTATCTGAAATGCCCACTTCTCCACCTCCTGAAATTGCCTGGCTTGCTGTGTTCTTCCAGCCTCCTGCTTATCTACTCCAAATTTCACGACAGGAATAAGTGACTTAATTCGATTAAATTAGCCTTACACAAGTCAGCAACTCAGTCTGATGCTCCAAACAAAGTAATTTTCAGACAATTCAGGTTATTAGTGTCCTCTAATCAGTATTGAAGTAATGGAATATTACGCCTGAGACATTGATTTTCCTGCTCCTCGGATGCTGCCTGACCTGCTGTGCTTTTTCAGCACCACACTCTCGACTCTGATCTCCAACATCTGCAGTCCTCACCTTCTATTAGTCCTCCACTCAGTAACAAGTTTGTCCCCAGTATCCAATTTTCCTAGGATTCCTTGATATCTCACTTGGTCAAATGCTGCCTTGATATCTTGGAGAACCACTCTAACCACATGTTTGTCTGGAAACAGTAGACCTGGTAGAGCTAGAACTGAGCATTGGCAAGCCACTTGAAAACACTGTCAACAAGACCTTCTGTCATTTTACTGCTGATTGAAAGAAGTCAGATGGGGGTAATAATTGATTGGATTGGATTTGTCTTCTGCTTATGTACAGGATGTACTAGGCAATTGTCCGCATTGTCAGGTAGCATTGTACATCTGGCTAACTGCCTTAAATCTGTGAACTCTGATTACCAAAACACTTTCAATTGAACAGGATGACTAAACAGCAATGTTGTGAAAAGGAAAGCCTTTTAATGATTTAAAATTAATTTGTTTCACCTATGATATGGAGAAGAATGCCTGAATATTTGATAAGACAGAACTCGGATGAATGAACAGCTCCAGATCTGCAAGTAGGAGTCATAATGAATAAAAAATGTTCCTCAAGACTTATTACTAGGAATGTGTCAAAGCAAAGATCACAAAGAGTATGGTATAGTTGCTCGACATTACATCCTAACTCATTCATTTAACATAACCTTGTATAAATATTCCTCAATTTACAAAGATGAACAAAAATCTGGGATATTCATGCACCTTCACATCTTAACTATTGAACTTTGACCTGAATGAGCTCCAAATAACATTCCTAATTTTCCCCAGGGACTGGAGAATTTCCAACCAACAGCATCACTCTTTAGATCAGTCTATTCCATTCCAATGATCTGCAACTGTTTACTGAACTAGGAATATATCTACCTTCTCAAGATTACACAATCATTTGGACCATATGTACTTTTACTGAGAGTTGGCTTCAAATAAAGATACAATCCAATTAAATACTCATGTCATCAATGTGTTTTGAAGAGCTGCATTATAAAATGAGGTGCTCCTCCAGAAAAGAGAAAGCTACAAGAGGACCTGATTCAGTTCCTTAATTATGGGAAGGGTTTGATAGGCTAGATATAAAGATGTCGTCTTGAATTGTGTGGAGAGTCTGACACCAGGGGTCACTTATAGATAGTAATTATGAAGTCCAGTAGGGAGTTCTGGAGAAAACTCTACCCTGAGTGATTACACTGTGTAAAGTGATACCAAACAGGAGATGATGGAAATGAAAAACAGATGCAGTTCAGGGGTATCTAGTTAAGTCAGGGATAGAAGAACATTGTTGGAGTGAGATAAAGTGTGGTAGAAGGAAATTCAAGTGGAGAAAGAATTTCAAATCCCTCCATATCCTCACCCTTCCCTATCTCCGTAATTTCCTCATCCCCAAACCTTCCGAGATCTCTACAGTTCATAATGTTCTGGCCTTCTGGGAATACAGAATTTTTAAATCACTCTACCTTTGGAATCCATACCATGAGCAGCCCGGACTTGAAGGTTCAAGCTTCTTTCTCTAAAGCATCTCGGCCTCTCTACCCATTTCACCTCCTTTAAGATGCTCTTTAATGTCTCTGCCTTTAACCTGCTGGGTACAGTCAGCATCAAATTCGGTTTAACTATGCTCGCATAAGTACTAATAATTGTTATTTGTGAAAATTCATCATGTTAAAACTGTTAGCTAAAATCAAGTTGTTTGTTATGCAACACCAACATTGACCAGTTTGGCAGAAAGGTCAGCTTGTGTGTGCATGATTTTATAGAATTCAATGTAATCATACCATCTCTCAGGAAAATAATTCGGTGGAAACGCTTGATCTCACTTACCATGTGCCACCCAGCCATGTTTGCACTGGTCACAGGTCCGTAGGCTGATCTTTCCTGGCTGAAAGCATTCACACGTACAGTTTACCAGTGTACAGCGAATGGCCTAAAAGAGGAAAAGTAAAGGCAGGTGTCAAGTGAATCACAATAGTTTCCAATCATTCATCATAGTACCAACATTGCCTTGTGTGTTTGAGTTCTGTTACCTCATTGTGTTTGTGGATTTTTTTATTCTAAAGGAATGCAAAGTGAGATTAGAGCCATCTTCATTTGAGAGTCTTGTCACAAAAACAACTATCGACATATGGATTGGGAAGCAGACTGGATCCCACGAGGGGTTCCTGCCTAAGTCTATCCATCTTGGCAGCTCCAGTAGGAAATCACACTTTGATAATTTTAAAATCTTCAGTTTAGTGGTAGAGAACTAAATTAATTTACAAATAAGATCAAAATTTATACCAACCCTGCTACGAAGTAAACTAAAATCTTTTTGTAAGAAGACAAGAAAACGAAGCACACGTAGGTCATTTGGCTCCTTTACTCTGCTCAACTATACAATAAGATCACAGTTAACATTTTACCTCAATTCAACTTTTCCCTCTCTAAGTCCTGAAATTTCATCAGTGCCTCAAATGGCTCGTCAATTTCCATTTGAGCAAACTCATCAACTGGACATTCCCAGGTCTATGGGTTAGACATCCAAAAAGATTTCTCCTCATCTCAGTCCTAAATTGCCAAATGATATCCTGAGACATGGAGCCCCTGGTTCTCGAGTCCAAAGGAAATAATCTCTCCGCATGCACCATACCCAGTCCTCAAGAACTTGACATGTGTCAGAGTGATCACCTCTCCTCTAAATGTTCGAGAATGCAGGCCCATTCTCTCATCATAAGACAACCCATCCATTGGAATTAATCTAGAGAGCTTTTGCCGTACCCTGTTTACAGAAAATATATTCTTGTCCAATTAAGGAGTTCAAAGCCATTCAAAATACAATCAGTGTGATCTCACCAAAGTTCTATTATTTGTACGAAGACTGCCTGAGGTTATTCTCTAAGTCTTCAGACTAAGCATTATAATACTATTTTGCTTTCCAAATTGCTTGCTGTACCAGCATGTTAACTTTCACAGAATATCATCTTTCCGTGATTAGTGTATAACATCACAACATCCTAGTTTTGCATGATTCGGAACATATTCTGCTTTTTTTCACATATCCCAAAAGGTGAGTCAGAACAAATGAAATAGGAGTTCGTGTAGCCTCTCCAGCCTACTCTGCCATTCAGTCAGATTCCCAACCACCCTTGCCACTCAAATAAGATTTCAGCTTCCACTTCTTGCCCAATCATTTCCTATCCATATCACTTTATGTCCACCTTATAGTTTACATTCCCATCAAGTTCTACATTGTCTGGAAACTTGGATACGTTTTCACATTCTGTCCCTCAAAGTCATCAGTTTGGATTCTAAACAGCTGAGAAACCAGCATAAATCCTTGCAACACTCCATTAGTTACATCCTGCCAATGACCCATTCATTCTTACTGCAACATTAACACTGGAAACATCGTCCTGAACAATCACCTGCATGGACGCTAGTAGACTTTACAAAATACTACAGTTGACTGGAAAAGAACTGATGAACTACACAGCTACAAACTCCACTGGATTAGGAGTGAGCTCCTGTACCTGTCCATGTGGAAAATAGCTGAGTAATGCATTAGCAAATGTATCAAACACATTTCAGAACTGAGAATTCACAGATCACAAATTATTTGGATTCTGTTTACAATCTGGCAGGTTGAACCGTGTAGGCTATATCTATGAACCATCTCATGCAACCTGGTTCAGCAAACCCATGCCACAGCATTGTTAATGTCAGGTTGAGGCAGTATATTGAACATAATCCATTCGAGAGTAGATTTTTCCAAACTTCCACTTCCTTGTGCCACATATCTGCCTAAAATGATCTTCAACGCAAATTATGATGAAAACAAAACCCTTATCAGATGACTTGCCCGGGGCAATGGGCAATGAAAATGCCAAGATCAATCAGGGCTCTGTAGAACACTCAGCACAGAGCTATTTAGATTCTGGACTTTACGCTAGCATTTATAAACTTCAACCTTTATTCATAATTCATTAAACTTTGAAAGATAAATGCACCAATTACAAAAGCAAAGGTTCAAAACGTGTTCCACCCATGAGAAAGATGTTTCTCATTCAGAATAATGTGCATTTTAGCATGTGACCAGAGGAAGTAAATGGAAATATATCAGGTGGTTGAGAACACACTACATGCTCAATTTCAGTAAAATCACAAATATCCAAACCTTCAAAATGTATATGCTGATAGGATGAGATGAAGTGGAATAGGAAAAATCACCCATGAAACTTAAACATTAGTACAGACCAGCTGCGTAGAATGGTCAAGTTCTCTATCTACTGTAAATTCTATGAAACTGTGCTCTACCAGTTTTAAATGCTGGCTAACCCAGCATCAGTTCCCGTTTGGTGCTATGGCCTACCAAACTCCAAGAACCATTGAAATGCCAAATCTAAAACAAAGCTTCACACAAAGAATGATTTTAAGCCAATTCCTAGGGTACAGGTAATCATCAGAGTATCACCATCTGCTGTACCAGCTGAGTAATTACAGATACCTGTCCCATTAGGAATATCAAGGTTTACAATGAAACCAGTAAAGGCTCGTTTTCAATAGTTTACCTTAATAAATAACATTTTCTCAGAGTGATTTAAGGAACCAGAAGGCAACATCTTGACTCTCACCCATTTCATGCTGTCATGTATAATATTGCATTTTAGGACAAACTAGTCAGAATTGGCTGCTCTTTATTGTTTCCCAATGACGGAATCCACTGTATTTCCACCATTTAAACAGGAAAAAAACGTACATTTTCAGCCATCGTCTCTATTAGAATTCAAGCAGATCCGGTCTCGAAATAGTGCCTGGGTTATTTATTATTTCATGAGATGGGGCACTGGAGGGAAGGCCATCCTTAATTGCCCTTGAACGGAGTTGCTTGTTCAGTTATTTGGAGGAAAGATAAAAGTCAAACACAACGCTATGGATCTGGACTCATAGTAGGTCAGACTAGGTAGGGCGAGACCTTTCCTGAAAGGATATTAGCAAACACCTGCTGATAAAAGTAAAATGTTGGAAATCTGAAGAAAAGTCATACTGTACTCAAAACACTAATGTGGTTTCTTTCTCCACAGATGCTACCTGACCTACTGAGTTTCTCCAGCGCTTTTTATTTTTCTCATCAGATCTGATGCTTTTTTTTTGTTGTTGATAGTTTCATTGCCACCATGAATGAGACTTATTTGTAATTCACACTTCTTTAAATAATGGAAATCAAATTCCACCAATTGCCATAGTGGAATTCAACCCTATCCATTCAGCTACATGACAATTGCATTCCTCTGCAAATTTGCACTATACAAAATCACACTGTCAAAAACTGCAATAGAAAATTGCACTGCAGAAGACCACTAACGGAAAATTGCAAGTCATCAATCACATTACAGCCAATTCGCATTGACGAAACATGCATTACAGCAGAACCACCTGTACAACTGTGCCCCAAATGGGGCTGTGTGGTCTGCCAAATTGATCGATCCACTGGATGTGGATTTTCATTCTTTCAGTGACATCAGGACAAATACATGGAGAGGAACTGGAACAGGAACAGGATTAAATAAAAATGCGAAGTGGAAAGTCAACATTTGACCATTGGAAAAAGACATTGCTATCGAATTTAAAAAAACACCATTTCTGATTTGGTGCACTGATAAGCAAGAGCAACAAAAATAATTCAGCGAGTCGATGTAATGTGAAATGAGCTGCACTCCTGAATGTGGAAGCAGATTCAATAATAATTTGGAGAAGGGAATTAGAAAAGCGTTTGAAAGTTAAAAATATATAGCGCAATTTGAAGAGGCCAAATAAATGGGACTAATTGGATAACTCTTTCAAAAGAGCCAGCACAATCATGATAGGCCACATGACCTTCTTCTGTGCCATAGGATTCTGTGCTTAACTGTTTGCGAGACTTCATGGCATGCACAGAATGCATCGCTCCTTCACCGTCAATATTCTATTGATGAGGAGGATCTTGTTGTTAACCAAGGTCACGGTGAGTAGATTTGATCACTAATCAACTCACTTACACTAAGTTCAACTTTAAAGTGAATATTTATGGCTTTTATTAACAGGACGGTGTAAAATAAAGATGATCAATATGGATATTTTGTTGGAATCAGCGCCTAAATTCAAACCTGCTTTAATTGCAAGTTGCCTTTATTGAGAAAAACACCATAAGACAATTGTATGATTGCGACAGCCAATCTTCCTTGATATTCAGTATAACCCACAAAACATTCAACTCCGAAACCATCAAACACTGACCATTTGAAAAGAAGCCATAAAGTATCAGCTGAAGTGCCTGACTCAGACACTGACTGATTCAACGTAGGCTGTTTCCCTTCAGATCTTTCCCAGTTCAAATGGCATAGTGGGAGCATGTGGTGGTCATGCGAAGGAATGCCAGGGGGAGGAATGATCAGGAAGGGTAGAAAGCGTAGAGTAGGGTAGTTGTGAATGAGATTGATATGACTGGATATGGGGGGCGGGGGGCAGGGTAGAGATGATGCAGAGTTGGGGCGGTAACAGGGTATGCAAAGATGGGGATTTTGGGCCAAGACACAGAGTCATTTTGTTGATGTGCAATATTCCATAACTAAAATGTTTCTGCGGTCAAACGAAACTGCATGCCAAAAAGGACAAAATCAAAGACAAGTCATTTCAAGTCACAGTGCAAAATAATTAACTGTACAACTTCATAAGTGATAATTCAACTTGTAAGCACTATCAGACTCAGGACTGAGAGTTGTATAAGCAGCTAAAAACTAAAACCATCACAATACTGGATCAGACATTTTAGTAACTGCCAAGTGACTCCGGTGCAGTTTAGAATCAGTGAGCAGCCAGTATTTGAATCAGCATTAAAGAGAGAATTGAAAACAATTCAGAACATCACAAGCAGACAACCTTTCTTTTAAATCGGGCACAAGGGAGTCTAGCCCTTTTATACAATTCTCTCTTTCTGAAAATATTTCTTCCCTCATAAATTGAAAGCTGGACCTAACTAGAGTAACAGTGAGATCCAATTTTGCAACTTGATCCCTAAACTATATCAACTTCTAAGATACTGCATTTAACTGACAGCCAATATCCACTTTGCCACATTGTGCAGGTTCAGATTCAACCTCTAAGTACATTATTGAAAGCATAAAACATGGAATAAAGGTATGAAATAAAACCACAGTTACATTCAATTCATCACAAGAATGTGAGAAAAATCCGAATAGAAATTTGCCCATGTCTGCAGATATACTGGTATTACTGTATTTTTCACAGTGGGTTTATGCCTTTACTGTGCGCTATTTCAGTCAGATTCTGTGCCTGTGTGAATATAGATTTAGAAAAAAAGTACTGTACGTATACATGGATGAATCAATAATACATTAAGATGAAATCATTTACTGTAATTGTGGGGTGACTGGCCAAGCTTTTTAATAGCTTAGGAAAGTACTAAAGAAAATTTAATAGCTCATTAAAACAATTATTGCCATTCTCTGAAGATTTCTCTTACACATAAAAAGATGCATCATGAGACTGTAAGGCAGATTCACAAAAATTATCAGCAGGACATAATTAAAAATCCGGTTTTGAATATTGCACTTTGCTGTCTGCATTGAATACTAACTGCAAGTTCTATACAAGAACAATCGCTTGTATTAACAAGGATCAGGCAATGATTAATTCTTGCGTAACCAAGCAGCCCCAGATCTGAGTTCCACCCTCCTCATAACATTTGATGTTTTACAAGTTCTAACATTTAACATCTGCACAAATTACTTTCCAGAGATTTATACATTTGTAGCATAATTAGAGAAATGGACAAAACCAGTTGCTAACATTCGATAAATGAATGAACTAGCAACCCTCTGTTTTAATCTCTCTTCAATTAGAGAAAGTCACAATTGAAAGCGTGGGAAGAATAAAAGTGCATATGCATCTTGACAGATTCTCAGTGTCAAACAAGCACACAGACACATGCCCATACTGACTCATACACACAGGCACATATCATAGACTCAGAAACATAGCCACATACCGATATCAACTCACACACACACACACAGATGTCCTCTCACTCTCTCTCTCACACACACACTAATTCACAGACATGCAAACACACAATACCACACACACACACACACAAATGATCAAAACTGCTCTTACTTGTCTGTCACCCATGAGCTTACTTTTTGAATGGATTACAAGCAGCCCAGACACCCTGTTTACACATGTTTCAAGCCATTCATTGTTCTTAGCAATTTCTTTGGTTAAGAGTTAAGGGGAACAAATTTCCGATTTGGTAAAGTGAAAAAAAAAGTGTCAAAGGTGGGAGTGAAGTAAAGGCTTATACATCTTCACAGTAATGAGGTTTCAGAATAGTTTCAAGCGTGAAGATTCATACAGCAGCTTGTGTGTGTGTGACAGTGTCGAACATGCACCCACTTGTCCCAGGAAGCACATTCTTACTGGTTTCACACCCAGTGTAAATACAAATAAAAACATTAGGGGGTGTAAGGCAAATTATAGCTTCCAGTTGCACAATAAAATATTTTAATGATCAATCTTTCCTGCCTTATGAATAGAAAAGAATGAACCTCGCAGGAATCTGCAACTAACTACTAATTACAAGAGTCTCACTTTTTGTAATGAAAGTCAGACAGACTAACAAAGCTGCCTTTCGATGTGGTTTTTCAAACATAGAATTAGCAAAAGATTTCCACACGTTGGTTGTGGTGAGGACCGTAAAGCACTGCACTGATTCACACATTTGCAGCAATCTCACTCATTTACAGAAAACAGTCAATAAACATGAAGGCAGGTCCCATTGGCACACAGGCTCTTGCTAAATTAGGAAAGGCAAACCCAACTCACCCAGAAAATGAGAGAATAAAATCAAGCACTGGTTACACGCCCAATGATTACCTAAAAAATACGCTGCTCAGGTGTTAGTGAACGATTGATTTTTAAACATATTGCAATGAAAACCTAGCCCCTTCGCAATTAAGAGCCAAAAAAAACATGTTCCTGAATTAATTTACGTAATGTCAGATTTAACTTTCAGAAGTGATAGCTTTGACCTTATCAACAATGTGCAATTACATAGCACCCTTTACGTAGCAAAATGTCTCAAAATGCTTCGCAGGAGTTTCAGGGAAAACTTGCCATTGATGCACTGAAGGAGACATTTAAGATAAGTGATGGTCATGAGATAGGCTTTAAGGAGTAACTTGAAGGAGGAAAGCAAAGCAGAGAGGTGGGGGGAGAAATTAAAGGAGAGAATTTCAGAGTTTAAGGCATATGCAGTTAAAAACACAACCACCAAATGTGAGGAGTGATAACAATAGAGGACGTGCAAGGGCGCATTAGAAGAATATAGATATCAGGAAGGGTTGTGGGACTGGAGGAGGTTAAAGAGATAAAGGGGAGTTGACTTTATAAGGAGAAATTAGAAAAGAAGAGTTTTAACATCAAGGCAAGGGATGGGAGCCAAAGTCTAATTTCTAGAAAGTTAATAAATAGTCTTAATCAACCTGCTTTGATATATTACAACACACTTCTGGTGCAGGTGGAACTTAAACCCAGGCCTTCTTGCCCAGAGCCATTTGCTGACACATTCAGAATATCATTGTTTTGTTTACTAAACCAGGCAGTTTCCTAAATGAAATTAGGGGCTTTCCATTTTCAAATTTGGAGATCGGAGGAGAGAAACCCTATAGACCAGTGAGTCTGACGTCGGTGGTGGGCAAGGTGTTGGAGGGAATCCTGAGGGACAGGATGTACATGTATTTGGAATGGCAAGGACTGATTAGGGTCAGTCAATATGGCTTTGCGCGTGGGAAATCATGTTTCACAAATATGATTGAGTTTTTTGAGGAAGTAACAAAGAGGATTAATGAGGGCAGAGCGGTAAATGTGATCGATATGGACTTCAGTAAGGCGTTCGACAAGGTTCCCCATGGAGAATGATCAGCAAGGTTAGATCTCATGGAATACAGGGAGAACTAGCCATTTGGATACAGAAGTGGCTCAAAGATAGAAGACAGAGGGTGGTGGTGGAGGGTTGTTTTTCAGACTGGAGGACTGTGACCAGTGGAGTGCCACAAGGATCGGTGCTGGATCTTCTACTTTTTGTCATTTACATAAATGATTTGGATGCGAGCGTAAGAGGTACAGTTAGTAAGTTTGCAGATTACACCAAAATTGGAGGTGTAGTGGACAGTGAAGTGGGTTACCTCAGATTACAACAGGATCTGGACCAGATGGACCAATGGGCTGAGAAGTGGCAGATGGAGTTTAATTCAGATAAATGCGAGGTGCTGCATTTTGGTAAAGCAAATCTTAGCAGGACTTATACACTTAATGGTAATGTCCTCGGGAGTGTTGCTGAACAAAGAGACCTTGGAGTGCAGGTTCATAGCTCTTTGAAGGTGGAGTCACAGGTAGATAGGATAATGAAGGTGGCATTTGGTATGCTTTTCTTTATTGGTCAGAGTATTGAGTACAGAAGTTGGGAGGTCATGTTGTGACTGTACAGGACATGGTTAGTCCACTGTTGAAATACTGCATGCAATTCTGGTCTCCTTCCTGTCGGAAAGATGCTGTGAAATTTGAAAGGGCTCAGAAAAGATTAACAAGGATGTTGTCAGGGTTGGAGGATTTGAGCTAAAGGGACAGGCTGAACAGGCTGGAGCTGTTTTCCCTGGAGTGTTGGAGGCTGAGGGGTGACCCTATAGAGGTTTACAAAATTATGAGGGGCATGGATAGGGTAAATAGGTAAAATCTTTTCTTTGGGGTCAGGGAGTCCAGAACTAGAGGGCATGGGTTTAGGGTGAGAGGGGAAAGATATAAAAGAGACCTACGGGGCAAATCTTTCACACAGAGGGTGGTATGTGTATGGAATGAGCTGCCAGAGGAAGTGGTGGAGGCTGGTACAATTGCAAGATTTAAGAGGCATTTAGATGGGTATATGAATAGAAAGAGTTATGAGCCGGGTGCTGGCAGGTGGGACTAGATTGGGTTGGGATATCTGGCTGGCATGGACGGGTTGGACCGAAGGGTCTGTTTCCATGCTGTACATCTCTAAGACATGAAAGTGTGCTGGGCATTCTGGCAATTATGCAGCTAACTGGTTGCAAACAAGCTTTCAACTGGTTTAGGACTCTAAACCAATAAATCCTGGCTGCCAAGAGCTGTTGATCAATTTAATGTCAGCAGTTCTAGAACTTTGCAGTACCATGGAGGAAGCAAATGTGAGTGAGTGGTGCCTATGGAGGTTGGATGCAAGGGCAGGAAGGGATGGGACTGATTAAAAGACTGGTGTGGGAGAAATTAGTTCAAATTCATAGCACACTGGCACCAGCACTAGTGGAGGAGGGAGCTGTTTTGTTGGATGGGCTGCACCTGAATCATTATGAGGACCTGAGGACATGACCTCAGAGTGAAGGAACAATCCTTTATTACTTAGATGGGGAGGTATTTTTTCAGCCAAAGTGTAGTTAATCTGTGGAACTCATTGCTGAAGAGGTCTGTGGAGGCCAGACCATGGAGTGTACTTAAGACAGAGGCAGATAAATTCTAGATTAGTCAGGGGATTATTGCCTGTCCCCCTGCTACATCCTCCCCTCCCTCACTCAACAGCCTGGGAAATGTTTTGTTGTGGGCCTTTGAGAATTTTTAACATTTCATAACCCCTTGGAGTGAAGAAATTCCTCCTCATTACAGTCCTAAATAGTTGACCTCTTATTTTGAAACCATTGCCCCTTGTTAGAACTCCCATCCAGAAGAAATATCCACTCTACTCTGGACCAGAAGATTCTAGCCCCAGAGTTTCACTGCTCACCAAAGCACCGTTTATACATTCCCCCCACCTCTGCCACCCAAATCATGCAGTCATCTGAAATCATGCCGCAGTGTCGGCAGAAAGGGAAATCACAGGATGAGATATTGTGCCTTTTTAATGCAGAGGAATGCATGCTACGGAATCTGAAAGAACTATATGCAGGTACAAATCTTTGGAAAGTGGTTGAATGGGGAAATAATGAAGTAACTCAACTTAAAGGAGAAGGTCAGGAAAGAGTATTAGGATTTTGTGGGACTTACCAATATAGCACAGAAAGAAGCCATTCAGCCTATAGTGTGCAGTATTGGTTTTTGCCCTATAGCTCCTGACTTATTTGTTTTCCCTCCTAAGTACTTACCCAACTCGCATTTGGATGATATTATTGATCTGCTTCCACTGCTCTTTCAGGTAGCTTATGCAGATCATAAGGTGTTGCAGAGAAAACTCCCCTAAATCTTTTGAGAATTATCTTGAAGAAATGCCCTAAAACATGCCAGCCTGTAGAGTTCAAAGGCATTTCCTCAAAAATATAAGGGGCACTACTTCATTGTTGGCAATAAAAAGCCATGAGTGAATGAACAAACTACAACAATTTGATGATTCTTCCTGACAGAACAGGCCATTTTTCAATCCCCATAGCAATGATCTCAGCTACTTTACTGTCAGAATCAAATAATGGGAGTGAGTATAATACACCCAAGTTTTCTTGCTATTAAATTTTGAATGGAAATGTAGTTATGAAATGGACACGTGAAGGCTGCCAATTTGAGTGGGCAAGAAGATGGCAAGTGAAGCACAATGTTAGCTCACAAAAAGAGAGTGAGAGATTAATTGCAATCCACCAAGTTTGGCCTCTTGTCCATTCCCAAGCATAAATTCTCCATTATTTGCAGCATTAGTCTGGAGTCTAAACTTAGGAATTCCTATCTTCAGGCATTCCTCCACTCTGCTTTTCTTTTCTTTTTGAATGATGCTTCCTTAAAATTCCCTTTTTGATCAAGCTTGCATCACATGACTTACTGTGGCTTGGTGCCACTATTTAAAATTATGCTCCAGTGAACAACTTTGGGATATTTTAATGTATTAAAGGTAATATCTTCACTTAAAATTCTATTTTTGGGACAGTGGGAAATTGGAAATTCAGAGGGATTTTGATGCCCTTGTGCACATGACATGGCATGGTGGCACAGTGGTTAGCACTGCTGCCTCACAGCGCCAGAGACCCGGGTTCAATTCCCACCTCAGGCAACTGACTGTGTGGAGTTTGCACGTTCTCCCCGTGTCTGCGTGGGTTTCCTCCGGGTGCTCCGGTTTCCTCCCACAGTCCAAAGATGTGCAGGTTAGGTGAATTGGCCATGCTAACTTGCCCGTAGTGATAGGTAAGGGGTAAATGTAGGGGTATGGGTGGGTTGCGCTTCGGCGGGTCAGTGTGGACTTGTTGGGCCGAAGGGCCTGTTTCCACACTGTAAGTAATCTAATCTAAACATTCTGCTACAGTAAGCAATTAGGAAGGCAAATCATACTGAAACCTTTATTACGAAAGGATCGCAGAAAACAAGTCTTAATACAATTATATTGTGCTTTGATACAAGCACATCTGGAGCACTGTGGGCAGCCTTAGTCTTCTTAATCAAGGAAGTATATATATTGAAATTGAAGTGAGTGTAAAGGAGGTTCACTAGACTATATCCTGGGATGAGGGGATTGTTCTATGGAGGAAAGATTGAATAGACTGAATAGAGAGTTTAGATGAATGAGAGATGCTCTTGCTGAAGCATAAAAATCTGAATGAATGGAGATATTTCAGTTAGGTTTAACTGAGGTAGAAGATCAGTCGTGATCCTGTTAAATGGTGGATCCAAAAAATGTGGACTTCAGACACTAAGTGTCCTGCTGCTTTTAGTTTGATGTGTTATGAAACAACTATTTTAATAAATCCTTCAGTTTTGCTGTCATAATATCTACAAACTTAATCTTTATGTGAATATACACCCTCCAGTGCCACATTCACTGTTGCATTTCTGTCATCTGCCAAATAATAATGACTCATATCTTCCAGTGTCCTGAAGGTCATAGTCAGCCATACTCTGGAAAATACACTATCCACCCCTTCAGAAGTCCCAATGCACTGACTTGGTGGGAATCGCCTAGGACATCCGAATTTCCAAATGGACAATTCTGCTGTCCTCTTGGACTCTCCCACTCGAGTATGAGTCAGAGACTTCAGAAGGTTCCAAATTACTCTTTGAATAGTTGCCAGGAAATATGGAGAGAGAAGTTCGAGTCTGACTCCTGGGTAACCATAAAACTGACTCTCAAATCACTGCAACCTCCCTCTCCCCCAATGCCCCCATCTCATGGACACACTAAGGTTAGTTGAACATAGTTAATTCCAAAGGATCCTTCATTGGAAGATTGCTCAAAGAGAAATAAAGACCAGTGGAAGGCAAGTTAGAGGGAAATATTCATCTCCCATCCTGATTAATTCCAGCAACCACCCACATGGGTGACAGCAGGAAATACACTTGATGACATTCCATTATTGGGGTTAAAATGTGTGATTATTTCTAACTAATAGAACTAGATGAAATAATAGCCTTTAATGTGGTAAAAACATCCAATGGCACTTCACAAGAGCATTATCAAACTACCTAGGCACATATTGTGGGCGGCACGGTGGCACAGTGGTTAGCACTGTGGCCTCACAGCGCCTGAGACCCGGGTTCAATTCCCGACTCAGGCGACTGACTGTGTGGAGTTTGCACGTTCTCCCCGTGTCTGCGTGGGTTTCCTCCGGGTGCTCCGGTTTCCTCCCACAGTCCAAAGATGTGCGGGTCAGGTGAATTGGCCATGCTAAATTGCCTGTAGTGTTAGGCAAGGGGTAAATGTAGGGGTATGGGTGGGTTGCGCTTCGGCGGGTCGGTGTGGACTTGTTGGGCCGAAGGGCCTGTTTCCACACTGTAAGTAATCTAATGAAAGTAATCTAACCTAATCTAATATTCAGGCAGATGAACAAATGTTTGGTCAGGGTTAGGTTTAAAGTGGGGTCTTAGGGAGGAAAGTGAAGTGCTAAGTTGAAGAAATTTGGGAAATGGATTCCCGAATCAAAGGTTAAGGCAGCTGAAGGCACTGCCACCAATAGTGGCGTGTTTCACATTGGTGATGTGCAATTGGAATGAGAGCAGCCCAGAGATGTTGGACTGGAATTTAGAGTTGGGGAGGACAAGCCACAGAGGGATTTGAAAACAAGGATAAGAATTTCAAGATTGAGACACTGTCATACCAATGAATCAATGTAGGTCAGTGAGCACAGTGCTGATGGCTGAAAAGGATTTTTTTCTCCCCTAGATCCTATAAATATAGATGAAGCAAATGGCACACAGCACTGTACACAGTACAAATGAGCATTAGGCATTTCTCCACTGGTGAAGCTGCTAGAAATAAAATCATCAATGCACAGTGATGATGTCATATTTACATGCATTCTTATTGAACTTTTGTTGCACTACACTTGTGGAAAAGCAAAATAAAAATTCCTTATCTCACTTCCTGCAGCTGTCAGGTCCCTTCAACTCCCACTGTCTACTTCATTTAGCACTACGCACATCTCTCTGCATACCCCTCATTCACTTCCTCTTGGTCTGGGAAGGTTATTGCCTCAGATACTTTATCTCAATGTCTCCTATCCTTGCAGTACATGGACCTACTACTCTGTGCGTGTCTCAGTCAGTCCCTTTCTTCAGGCTGTATGTTTACACTTTCCTCATGCATTCAGTGTTTGCCTTTCAAAAACAAGTATAAAATAAATTTCATCAGATAAAACCACAGCAAAAATATGAAGATAAATAAGAGAGGTGATTGATTGAGCTGGAAAGCAGGGCTAAAAAGATTCAGCAATATAAGAAGCAGCCATTGAATGGCCCCCATAACTCTAAATGCGCTTAACTAAGAAAAACCTCTCCATCCACATTTTTCAAATTTTAATTGATCCCCTCACTCTCAGCGTCTTTTGAGGGAAAGAGATTTCCAGATTTCTGAAAGATAATGAAAATGTAAAATTGACCATTCTGTGCAGATCTATGACAATAGATAATTCTATCACTCATAATAGTCTGAAATAGTCCCATTCTGTCAGAAGTTGCACACACATCATTTACAAAATTCCATTTTAAAGAATTTGAATGAGATTTTACTGAATTTTTAAAAATATGTTCCTTTTCTAAACAAAATACTGCCAACTCCCTTGCGATAATATGTTAAATTATGATTAGTTTATCAGGAATTCATTGCAACAGTCTTTCTTCAAATTGTTTGATTTCTCATGCGACAACCATATCCATGACAAATATATTTATATTTCAGAAATGTGACAGAAACAGCAACCATAATGCCATGGAACATAGAGCCTGTTTGCAGGAATTTCAGGAATAAGAAAAAAACTCATTTTTATAACCACTAGCCATTTCAGCACTCTTTCCAACCAATGAAATACTTTTGAATAAGAGCATCATGTAAAAAATACAGCAGCCAATTGTGGACACAGCAAGCTCCCTCAAAAAGCAATCTGATAATGACCAGATAATCTGGTTTCCTGATTTTGACAAAGGGACAAAATTTCCATAACACCAAGGTGGCCTTGCTGGTTCCTCCTGGAATAGCATCTTTGGCATCTTTTCACCCAAGAGAATAGATAGGGACACAGTCTAACATCTAATTTGAAAGGCGCTACCTCCGGCTACACAGTACTCCGAGAGGCTGCACTGGAATATGGTAACCTCGTATTTTGTGCTTAACGTTACAGAGAGGGTCCTGCAGGCAGAACTTTCTGATTCAGAGATAAGTGTATGTCTATCGGAGATTCAGCTGTTCATAGCTATAACATTACCACTTCATTTAGTGACAGGAAACTCATGTGAAATGAAGATGAGAGTCAATATGGGCTGAATGGCCTGTTTCTATGCTGTCAATTCTATGGAACAAAAGAGAATGCTGTCATTGCATGAAAAGGCTTCTGACAAACACTCCTGTTAACAAAGACACAAAGGAAAACATATCATCACATGTCTTGCAGCTGATAGTATTGTGACAAATCTCTTCTTACATTTGCTCTTTTAAGCAAAATAAATTTTTCAAATACTTTTACATAAAAGCAGTATCGCTTTAACATGTGATAAAAGAATTATGTGGGGGTGAGGGCATATCAGCATTAGTCAATGTAAACTGCACAGCTTGAAAGCTATCAGATCATTCTACCAGTTCTGTTAATAGTGAGGCAATGGTTGTTAGCAATGACAGCAATGAGATTTGAAACTGAGAAACAATTTGACAAGCCCGCGAAACATATAAAGCTGTGGTCAGTTTTACAGTGACCCAATGACAAAACAATTTACATTGTGAAACCAAAATGAACAAAAGTTCAGGAGTCTGTAACAACAATGTGCATTTAAATTGACTTTAACATCATAAATCATCTCAAAGTCCTCCACAAAAGTCTCAGCAAAAGAAAATATTCACATAGCTTGGTCAGAAAGGGAGATTTCAAAGGAGCATCTATCATTTGAAAAAGGTAGAGGTGGAGGGGTTTAGGGAGGGAATTCCAAAGCTTCGGGCCACAGGCAATTGAATGATAGGACATCAATGATGGCATAATTTAAAACTGGGGTTGCTGAACAGACAAGACTTAAGAGAGTGCCGACATGGTAGCAGATTGCTGCTGCAGTAGGTTATTGAGAAAGGGAGAGAGGGGGAAAACCATGGAGAGATTTGGAAACAAGCTGAGAATGTAGGTGAAAACATGTTTGTAACTGAAAGCTCACACTGGATAGCATCTGAACCAGAAGGTCCAGGTTTGACTCCCACTTCAGGATCTGATGGCCAGGGAATATGCACTCTCAAACCAGCCAAACAAGTTATCAACCATCTACAGAAATCTGCTGGATTGTGATCATGGCTATGCCAGAAACCCACTCATTCCTTCAAATAGAGCTAGAAAAGGTATCATTCTTGAGATAATTTTCAAAACTCACTACAGGTTTGCGTCCAATCGGGAGAATAAGCATCAGCTAAGATGCCAACCAGTTAGGTTTACATGGAGGCCAACTGAAAACAATGGAATGAGAACATAAAAACCT
This sequence comes from Hemiscyllium ocellatum, assembly GCF_020745735.1. Classification (NCBI taxonomy): domain Eukaryota; kingdom Metazoa; phylum Chordata; class Chondrichthyes; order Orectolobiformes; family Hemiscylliidae; genus Hemiscyllium; species Hemiscyllium ocellatum. The sequence continues at coordinate 126,465,846 of NC_083402.1, forward strand.
AAGCATAGAACCCAGACACCTCAACATCTGCCGTCCCACTGTGGCAGGGCGTACAGGATCCAGCATTGGATGGTTTAGTCATCTCAGGGCACACCATTCCAGAGTAAAAAAAAATTATCTTATTTCTTTCGGGACTTCATCAGAAGAAGGAGCTAGTTCATGTTGCGGTTAAGTGCGTGTAATGTTTTTACTCTGGAGTCAGCACAGGTACCAAGTGAAACTCAATCTCACCAAGGTTGTGGTTGTAAAAAAAAAAGTTATTCAAAGAACGTGTGCATCACTAGCTGGACCAGCAGTTATTGCCTATCCCCAATTTCTCCTTATGAAGGTAATGGTAAACTGCCACCTTGAATCCCTGCAGTCCATATCATGTAGGGATACGTTGTTCACATAGGCGTTCCAGCCACAGTTGAAAGAAAGATAAGGGAGTTCCCAAACAAGATGGTACGTGGCACATGCTGGCTACTAGAAGGAGTCAAATTTTATTTTGCTGCTTTTGTTTCTATTTTCCAAGGAGTAATATTAAGTTGCTCATCAGTCATGATTGGCCAATTGTTAAAAGAGTGAACACCAACAATGGTTGATTGGTATATTTTACTCTTTTTGGCCAATGTTTGCTCTCCAGTCTGGACATAAAGCTGTGATGAACTTTGAAAATTATCTAAAGAATGAATCCATTTTTTGTTCCATTTGAAGGCAGAGATTGGATTTCTGGTGCAGACATGATCACAATACAGCAAATTTCTGATTATTGATAACTCGCTTGGCCGTTTTAAGAATGCACCTTCCCTCGTCATCAGATCCTGAAGTGGGAGTCAAACCTGGACCTTCTGGTTCAGATGCTATCCAGTGTGCGTTTTCAGTCACAAACATGTTTTCACCTACATTCTCAACTCGTTTCCAAATCTCTCCATGGCTTGCCCCTTCCCCCCCTTTCTCAATAACCTACTGAATCAGCAATCTGCTACCATGTCGGCACTCTCTTAAGTCTCGTCGGTTGAGCAACCCCAGTTTTAAATTATGCCATCATTGATGTCCAAGCTTTCAACTGCCTGTGGCCCGAAGTTTTGGAATTTCCTCCCTAAAACTCTCCACCTCTCTACCTGATTCTAATGGAAGATGCTCCTTTGAAATCTCCCTTTCTGACCAAGCTATGTGAATATTTTCTTTTGCTGAGACTTTTGTGGAGGACTTTGGTATGATTTATGATGCTAAAATCACAGTTCAAATGCACATTGTTGTTACAGACTCCGAACCTTTCCTCATTTTGGTTTCACAATGTAATTTGTTTTGTCAAAGAGAACAAAGAACAAAGAAAATTTACAGCCCAGGAACAGGCCCTTCGGCCCTCCAAGCCTGAGCCGATCCAAATGTACGGCCTAAACCTGTCGGTCAATTCCTAAGCTTCTCTATCCCTCTACTCCCCACTTACTTATGCATTTATCCAGACGCATCTTAAATGAATCTACCGTTCCTGCCTCTACCACCTCTGCTGGCAATGAGTTCCATACGCCCATCGCCCGCTGTGTGAAGTACTTGCCACGTGTATCCCCCTTAAACCTTCCACCTCTCACCTTGAAAGCTTGACCTCTCGTTATTGAATTCTTCACGCTGGGAAAAAGCTTGTCTCTATCCACCCTGTCTATACCCTTCATGATTTTATAAACCTCAATCAGGTCCCCCCTCAATCTCCTTTTCTCTAATGAAAAATAAACCTAACCTACTCAACCTTTCTTCACAGCTAGCACTTTCCAAAGCGTCCACTCCTTTTGGTAATGTAGCGACCAGAACTGTACACAGTACTCTAAATGCAACCGAAATCGATGTCTTATACAATGTTAACATGACTTGCCAGCTCTTATATTCAATACCCCGTCCAATGAAGGCAAGCATACTATATGCCTTCTTCACCACGCTATCCACCTGTGCAGTAACCTTCAGGGTACAATGGACCTGCACTACCAGACCTCTCTGCTCATCAACTTTTCCCAAGGCTCTTCCGTTCATTGTATAATTTTCACTCTAGAATTAGTCTTGTCTAAATGCATCACCTCACATTTGTCTGAATTGAAAACCATCTGCCAACTTTCCCGCCCAAATCTCCAGTCTATCTATATCCTCCTGTATTCTCTGACAGTCCCTTATGCTTTCTGCTACTCCACCAATCTTTATGTCATCTGCAAACTTGCCCTCTTCCAGATCATTTATGTATATTACAAACAACAGTGGCCCCAACACTGACCCTTGTGGAACACCACTGGTCATCTTTCGCCATTTCGAGAAACTCCTTTCAACTACTACTCTCGGTCTCCTGTTGCTCAACCAATTCTTTTTACACCTAGCTAGAACACCCTGCACACCATGTGACTTCACCTTCTCCATTAGTCTATCATGGGGAACCTTATCAAACTTCTTACTAAAGTCCATATATATGACATCAACAGCCCTTCCTTCATCTATCAACTTGGTCACTTCCTCGAAGAACTCTATTAACTTGGTAAGGCATGATCTCCCCCACACAAAACCATGTTGCATATCACTGATAAGCCCATTCTTTTCTAAATATAAATAGATTCTATCCTGCAGTACCCTGTCCAGCAACTTTCCCACCACCGATGTCAGGGTCACTGGTCTGCAGTTACCCGTATAATCCTTACTACCCTTCTTGTACAGGGGAACAACATGAGCAACCCTCCAGTCCTCTGGCACCTCACCTCTATTTAAGGAAGCCACAAAGATATCTGTCAGGGCCACAACTATTTCCTCGCTCACCTCCCTCAACAACCTGGGATAGATCCCATCCAGTCCTGGGGATTTGTCCACATTAATAACCTTTAGCCTTCCCAATACATCTTCCCTACTTATGTCAACATGATCCAGACTAATCAAACTTCTATCTCTAATCTCAACATTCATCATGTTCCTCTCCTCAGTGAACACCAATGCAAAGTGGCCGGCACGGTGGCACAGCGGTCAGCACTGCTGCCTCACAGCGCCAGAGACCGGGGTTCAATTCCCGCCTCAAGCGCCTCTGTGTGGAGTTTGCACATTCTCCCCCTGTCTGTGTGGGTTTCCTCTGGGTGCTCCGGTTTCCTCCCACAATCCATAAAATGTGTAGGTTAGCTGAATTGGCCATGCTAAATTGCCTGTATTGTTAGGTGAATGGGTAAATGGTTTGTGCTTCAGCAGGTCGGTATGGACTTGTTGGGCCGAAGGGCCTGTTTCCACACTGTAAGTAATCATTCAGAATCTCACCCATTCTTTCAGGTTCAACACACAGCCTTCCTTCATTATCCTTCAGTGGACTAATCCTTTCTCGAGTTACCCACTTGTTTCTCATATAAGAATTAAATGCTTTGGGATTCTCCTTAATTCCGCTCGCTAAGGCTATTTTATGAGCCTTTCTAGCCTGCTTGATTCCTCATTTAAGAACTGCCTTACTCTTCCGATATTCTTCCAGGGTCTTTCTGTTCTTAGGCCTAGGCCTTATGTATGCTTCCCTTTTCCTCTTGGCTAATCCTCCAATTTCTCCTGTCATCCACGGTTCAGGAATCTCGCCCTTCCTATCCTTTCCCTTCAATGGGACATGCCTATCCTGCACTCTCTTTGAAAGCCTCCCACATCTCAAATGTGAACTTTCCTTCAAATAGCTGTGTCCAATCCGCATTTCCGAGCTCCTGCCTAATTTTGATATGATTGGCCTTGGCCAAGTTTAGTACTCTTCCCGTAGAACCACTCTCATCTTTATCTACAAGTATTCTAAACCTTACAGAATTGTGGTCACTGTTCCCAAAGAAATCCCCCACCGCAACTTCTACCACCTGTCCTGGCTTGTTCTCCAGTCCCAGGTCCAATATGGCCCCTTCCCTCATTGGACTATTGACATACTGCTCTAGAAAACTCTCCTAGAAAATTCTACCCCATCCAGACCTCTGACATTAAGTATATTTCAGTCAATGTTCAGAAAATTAAAATCGCCCATCACCACTACCCTATTGTCTCTACATCTTTCCATAATCTGTTTACTATTTGTTCTTCTGCCTCACGCTCACTGTTGGGAGGCCTGTAATACAGCCCCAATAGTGTGACTGCACCCTTATTTCTCAGCTCCACCTATAATGCCTCACTACCCAAGACCGCCATCATGTGCTCCTTTAGCACAGCTGTGATAACATCCTTGACCAGCAGTGCAACTCCACCTCCCCTTTTACTTCCCTCCCTGTCCTGTCTGAAACCTCTATATCTGGAACATTTAATTGCCAATTATCATGCCCTTCCTTCAACCAAGTCTCTGTGATTGCAACATCATCATACTCCCAGGTACCAACCCAAGCCCTAAGTTCATCTGCCTTACACACTATACTCTTTGCATTAAAGTAGATGCATTTCATGCCACCAGTATGTTTTGTGCTCATCTGCTCTCTGACCTACTCTTCCCTTTATTAATGCTACCTTCATAATTCTCAGTCTCCAGTCTCCACCTCACTGCCTACTTGTTTTCTCTTTTGGTTCCCAGCCCCCTGCCACATGAGTTTAAAACCTCCCTAACAGTAGTAGCAAAAACTCCCCCACAGACATTGGTTCTGGTCTGGATCAGATGTAGACTATCCCTTTTGTAATAGTCCCACCTTCCCCAGAATCGGTCCCAATGTCCAACAAATCTGAACCCCTTCCACCTACACCATCTCTCAAGCCACGTGTTCATCCTGCCTATCTTTTCATTTCTACACTGGCTAGCAAGTGGCACCTGGTAGTAATCCCAAGATCACTACCTTTGAGGTCCTTCTCTTTAACTTCTCTCCGAGCTCGCTGAATTCTTTTTTCAGGACCTCATCTCGCTTTCTACTTATATTGTTGGTGCCTATATGCACCAAGACAACTGGCTGTTTACCCTCCCCTTCTAGAATGCTCTGCAGCTAATCGGCGACATCCCTGACCCAAGCATTTGGGAGGCAACATACCATCTGGGAGTCCCGATTTCGGCCACAGAACCACATATCTACTCCCCTCAGAAGAGAATTCCCTATGACTATGACCCAACGAGTCTTTTTCCCCGCCCTTTGAACAGCAGTGCCCGCCGTGGTGCCATGATCCTGGCAACTGCTGCCCTCCCCTGGTGAGCCATCTTCCCCCAACAGTATCCAAAATGGTATACCTGTTTTGGAGGGAGATGACCGCAGGGGACACTTGCACTGACTTCCTACTCTTTTTCTGTCTTTTGGTCACCCATTCACGGTCTCCCTCAGCAACTCTAATCTGCGGTGTGGCCACTTCACTAAACATGCTATCCACAACCTCCTCAGCATCGCAGATGCTCCACAGTGAGTCCATCCACAGCTCCAGAGCCGTCATGTGGTCAAACAAGAGCTGCACCTGGACACACTTCTTGTAAGTGTAATAGTCAGGAATGTCAGACATGTTCCTAAGCTCCCACATCAAGCAAGAGGCACGTGCCAAAGGTCTGAGGTTGCCTGCTATTGTAAGCTTAGCTTTATATGAACTAACTAAACCCAAACAGTGCACTTAAATATATGAAAGAGAAGGATAGAGAAAAAATAAAAGCCTTACCTTTGAGTCTTTTTCTTCAGGTTAGAGGAGGGGGTGGGTGGGAGGGAGATACTACACATGCAGTATCTCGGGTTTAGCTACTGCCCAAATATAAATTATGCCCTTATCTTCCAGGCAGCCCTCGCTTCACTCCACCTTCTCTCCTCGACGCTCTGACAAAATGAAGGCCCGACTCCCGAGGTAAGTCCCTTTTTAAATGGGAAAATTTACCCTTCCCGGCAGCCCTAGTCATTGGGTCACTGTAAATTAGGCCACAGCCTTATATGCTTCGGGGTTTATTAAATTGTTTCTCAATTTTAAATCTCACTGCTGTCATTGTTAACAGTGTAAAATGATACTGGGAAATTTACTAAAATAAAATTTACTTTCCTACATAAATGCACATTATTATTGATTAGCAGTGTCCTCAGAAGTTGCTCCATGACAACACCGTTAATACAAAGGCAATCTACATTCGCCTCAATGATCAGACTTCAGAGCAGTTTCACATCTTTATGTCACCTCCCAGATTTATTTCCACAAAAATAAAGTTAGATGGATTAAAAACCTACAATCTACTCAATGTCAAAAGTTAATACCTTTATATTTCCCAATGCTTTTATTTGATCTAAGTATTAAACTGAAAATGAACTGCTGTTGAAACCAGGATTGCACATGTGTAATAAAAAAATAAACATTAAAACTAGAAGCAGGAGGCAGCCCCTCAGGCCCACCTCACCACTTTGTACAAACATGGCTTATCTCATTTTGGCCTCAAATTCAATTTCTTGCTTATAACACCCCATAGCTCTTCAACCCATTGCTAATTAAAAATGAGTAAACTTGAGGAAATAGACAATGTCCATCATATTCTGGGATAGTGAATTTCACAGATTTATGTCCCTTTGAAAGAAGGGTTTCAAACGTGCTACCCCATTATCCTAAAACTATGATCTCTTGTTCTAGATTGCTGTATATGAAGAAATTTCCTTCCTATCTCCACTTCATCAATCCCCTTTAGCATCTTATATACCTCAATTAGATCTCTCATTCTTCTGAACTCAAAAGTTCAGGCCTAAATTGCTCAATTGTTCGATAATCTCACTACTTAAACTTATATAAAACTTCGTGCAGTTTGGTCCAATTGTTTTATGCTCCACATGACACTCAACACAGTAGTCTTCATCTCACCCTCATAGTCTCTTCTTCTTTTTCTTTCTCCCTCATGTGTCTTTCTTGGTTTCCCTTAAATATATCTGTTCTATTCACATCATCCTGTTGTGGTGAGTTCCACATTCTCACCATTCTCCTGGATTTCCAATTGGATTTATTCATAGAATATTTGTTAATTGTGATTAACATTTAAGAAATATTCAACACTGCTGATGATTTATTAAATATTTAACATGGAACATAACTTGCCAGTCTGCCATAATAATGGATCCATATCACCATAACTGCTAAAATGGGATGAAGTAAATATCATGAAATAAAAACACAGGAAAATTCTTTGCACTCCAAGAAATTAACACGACCTGACAGAGAATTACATTGGGTTTGCAGCACTGAAACTGGTCAATCAGCCCAACTGGTTCACACTGGGGCTTGTGCTGCACAAAAGACTCTACCCATACCTCTATACCTCATCTCATCATATCCTTTATTCCCTTATCCCTCTTCCATTTATCCAGCTACCTCTTACATACATCTGTGCTATTCTCCTCGACCACTCTTTCTGGTGGCAATTCCATGTTTAACCAGTTTACAAATGAAGTATTTTCCTTAGATATATTAGCGACTACTTTTTACTTATGGACCCTAATTTCCCAAAGTTCACACCAAAAATGGAAGCAAACTCTCTACACCCACCTCCACTGAGCTTGTTCACAACTTTCATGACTTCAACCAGGTCAACCTTGAATCCTCTCAAGGAAAATAAGCTCCAGCTTGTGAGCTTTCGTTGATGAATTTCACCATTCAGGTCTGATATCATTCCTATATATCTCTGATGAATGAGCTGCTTTGATTAAGAACGCAATAATAAAGCAGCTTGTATCGGAAAGTTAATAAGAACATTTCTCCGGATTTACTCCTGGATCCTGGGTGATGATGCACTGTATGTGATTTATTGTGCATGGTGAACTGCATATATCTAGAGAGGGTTGGTTAGCTGAGGAGGCTGGATGGCTGATTTGCAACGCAGACTGACACCAAGATATTCCTGTTGACCAAGGAGTCCAGAACCAGTGGTCACAGTCTAAGGACATGGGGTAGATCACGTAGGACTGAGGTGAGGAGAAATTTCTTCACCCAAAGGGTGGTGAGCTTGTTAAATTCTCAGCCAGAGAAAGCAGTTGAGCTAAAACATTTAATATTTCCCATAAGGATTCAGGTATAATTCTTGGGGCTGAAGAGTTTAGTGGGCATGGGGAGGAAGTGGGAACAAGTACTGAGTTGGATGAACAACTGCGATCATCGCGAATGGTGGAGCAGTCGTGTGTGAGTATGTTTCAGTGACTGACCACCAGGTTAATTAGAATGCAAAAAAAAATCTATCAGGCCAGATTTCTTTCTGGGAATTAGTAGTACCATCAGGAGGAGAAAGTGAAGACTGCAGATGCTGGAGATCAGAGTCAAAAAGTATTGCGCTGGAAAAGCACAGCCAGTCAGGCAGCATCCGAGGAGCAGGAGAGTCAACGTTTTGAGCATAAGCTCTTCATCAGGGATGGGGGAAAGAATGGTGGGGACCAAGGAGGCTGAGATTTAAATGGGAGGGGTGTGGGTCTGGGGGAAGGTACATAGAATGCAATAGATAGGTGAAAGTGGGGGGTGATGGTAATAGGTTGGAGTGGAGGGTGGAACGGATTGGTGGGAAGGAAGGCGGACAAGTAGGACAGTTCAAATGGGTGGTGTCGAGTTGGAGGGTTGGATCTGGGATAACGTGGGAGGGAAGACAGATGAGGAAACTGGTGAAATCAACTTTGATTCCTTGGGGGTCTCAAGGCAGAAGATAAGGAGTTCTTCCTCCAGGCATCAGATGGCTAGGATTTGGTGATGGAGGCAGCATTTCCTAGGCGGAGTGGGAGGGGGTGTTGAAGTGGTTGGCCACAGGGTGGTAGGGTTATTTAGTGTGTGTGTGTGTTGGAGATGTTCTCTGAAATGTTCCACAAGTTGGCCCCTGTCTCCCCAATATAGAGGAGACCACATCGAGAGCAACGGACACAGTAGATGAGGTGTTTGGATGTACCATCAGCTCAGAGTAATCCATTGCACAATATTTCAAAAACACTTCAGTGATGGCAAATCATTTGGGGACATTCTGCAATCATGACAGGTGCTATATAAATGTAACCTTTCATTTTGCACTGCACCAAGTTTTATACATAAATTTAGAGATGCAATCATTTTGTAGCAATATTATACAACATGTAGATTTTGTTTTGAAAAGTGCCAAGTTCTACATGGAAAATTCAATATTGTTGCCATGACAAAAGTAAAAATTAACCCTTTCCTCATGGGAGACATACACCCTTTTTCTCCTATCCCCATAACAGATAAGGAGCACTGTATTGTGGTAAACGTGACACTGTTCAGATTCTAATGCACTTCTTCTCTTACAACAGTGCTGACAATGTTTTAAGCTGATACACTTAAAAGGGCTGATACTGCTCTACTCAGCAAGTAGCAGTCCTTGAAATAAATGGTATTCACAATTATTCTACGCATTGGTTGTCAGCACATGGTAAAAGCGAATGTTACAACTAATACAACAGCAGTTTTATTAAAGCCAGATGACAGAAATTAGAGATCTGTAGCAAAGATGTAATTAGTGGCATAATTACAACTTTCCCTATGCCCAGTATTTTAGCTGTGGTTCAGGGGCAGCACAAACTCCTGAGAGAAGGTCCTACACTAGGGCTGGATATGCTGAGAATGGACCCTCCATACCACAGTGCAAATGTTGGGGATGAACACATCTCCTCTTTGCTGACTTGTCCCATTTGCATTTTTCAGGTAGTAGCACTTCAATTAGAACAAGGCACAGTTTCCTTCCACTCTCGGATTCAAACCATGGCACAGTGGCATTGTTACTAGATTAGTACGAAGAGAAACAGGCTAGTGCTCAAGGGACATGGGCTCAAATCCTATCAGAGCAGATGCTGAAATCTGAATTTAATGACTAAATTGGATGACCTAATAGTGACCATGAAACCATCTGTTTCACTAACGTCTGTCATCCTCTCCTGATCTGGTCTGTATGCAACTCTAGATCCACAGCAATGCGGTTGACTTGTAAACAGCTTCTGAAATAGCTTTGCCAGCCACAATATCTGATAAAAAGAATTAAATTGGACAGGCCACCAGAAAAGTAACCAAGAAAGACAACAGTACGTGCAATCCTGTCAATTTTGCAAAATCCTCCTTTTGAACACCTGGGACCTTCTGCCAAAATAGGGAGAAAGTTGATGTGTTGCTGAAAAGGCGCAGCAGGTCAGGCAGCACCCAAGGAGCAGGAGAATCGACATTTCGGGCATGAGCCCTTCTTCAGGAAGGGCTCAAGACCGAAACGTCGATTCGCCTGCTCCTTGGATGCTGCCTGACCTGCTGCGCTTTTCCAGCAACACATTTTCAGCTCTGATCTCCAGCAACTGCAGTCCTCACTTTCTCCTAAAGAAAAAGTTGATGGACAGATTAGTCAAGAAATAGCCTGACATTCTCGAGGAGGTCCAATTCCAAGAGAATGACCGTGCCTCAGATGTGGTGACACAATGGTACACAGCTGGGAGGAAGTTGCCAATTACCACCTGTTGCCAAGCCTCAGTTGATGAGTCAGTTCTTCTCTATGTTCAACACCACTTGGGGAGGACACATCTAAGGTGACAAAGGACACCAAATGTACTGATGGTTCAAGAGAGGCCCAATAGCACCACTACTGGCAAAATTCTAAAGGACATAAATGCCACACTGGGCCTGTGGCAGGTGATGAGAGAATGAACAGGAGGGAAATCTAATTAACCTTGTCCTTACCAATCTATCTGCTGTAGATGCACCTGTCCATGACATTAGCAGGTCAAATGACCATTGCAGACTCTTTCTGGAAATGAAGTCCCATCTTCACATTGAGGATCATTCCACGTTGTTAGCACAATCACTGTGCCAAATGGGACAGAGCTTGAAAAAAATCTAGAAACTCTAAATTCCTCACAGTGTTGTGGCCACTGACAGCAGTAGAATTGTACTGAACACAACCTGAAAACTCATAGCCCAGGCATATCCTCCTCTCTAGAATTAGCACCAAGCCAGGCGATGCATTCTGTTTCAATAAAGAGTGCAAGAGGGCATGTCAGGAGCAGAATCAGCTAAAGCTAAAGATGAGGTGACTACCTGGTTAAGCTACAAAAAACAGGGCAACTTCCATGCCAAGCTCTGTCAGTAGCTTGCAATAGACAGAGTTAAGCATTCCCAAGACCAATGGACTGGGCCTAAGCTCTGCAGTTCTGCCACACCTATTGTGAGTGGTGGTGGACAATGAAACAATTCACTGGAGGGGGACATTTCACAATTCAGTGATAAGGGAACTGAACACAAGTGCATAAGACAAGCCTGATGCATTTGCACAACCTTCAGCAAGAAGTGCCAAGTGGGATGGTCATCTTGGCTTCCTCTGGAGAATCCAGTCTTCAGCCAATCTGATTCACCTCACGATGTATGGAACAACAACTTAAGGCACTGGTTGCTACAAACAGTATAAGCCTGACAACATTCTGGCAATAATACTTAAGACTTGCACTCCAGAACTAGATGCATCCTTAGCCAAAATGTTCCAGTACAGCTACAACACTGGCATCTCCTCAGCAATGAGGAACGATTGCCCAGATATGTCATTTGCATAAAATGCAGGACCCACTTTCTGATGAGGGCAAGAAGAAAAATTTCTACTTTAGCAGTGATTGTGATTGTTGGAGGTCAGTCATTTCATCTCCAGGACATTTCTGCAGGATGTCGTCAAGGGAGCATCCCAAGACCAACCATCTTCAGCTGTTTCATCAATGACCTTCCCTTCATACAGGGTCAGAAATGGGGATGCTCGCCAATGATTGCACAACATTCAGCACTATTCAAAACCCCTCAGATATTGATGCAATCACTGTCAATATGCAGCAACACCTGGATAACATTGATGCTGGGTTGATGAGTAACAAGTAACAGTCACTGCACAGAAGTGTTGGGCAATGGTCATCTTCAACAAGAGTGAATCTAACCATCACCCCTTGAAATTCAACATCATCTATCACCTTCACCATTGATTCCTCCATGACCAGACAGTGTGTACTATCTACAACTCACTAAAGTTCCCGAGGCAGCACCCTCCAAACCTGTGACCTCTGCCATCTGAGAGGACAGGACAATAGATACATCAGAGCACCATGACTTGAACCTTTCCCTCCAAGGCACAAACCACCCTGTCTTCAAACAATATTGAATTTCATTCAATGTCACGGAGTCAAAATCCTGGAACTTCCTCCCCAAGAGTACTTCAGGTGTCCCTACATCATACACTCTGCAGAGGTTCAGAAAACAGTCTCGTGGTCAGTTAGATTGAGCAATAAATGCTGTGCCTCTCACATCCTGTGAATGAATAAAAAAAATGAGGTGTCACCTCAAAGTTGAATGCCTGCTGTTGTGAACAGCCACAATGCAAGCAGGAGTGCTTGCCACAGCTGGTAGTGCAGATCGGCTTAAGAACTGGAATTCTGAGGCAGACCTGAGGCTTTCAGATATGAGACCTAGCCGATGGCACATTCTACTCCAGGAAGGAGGGTGGGTGGACATGGGAAGGCAGATAATATGGGGTGGGAGTGACTGTGATTGGTACACCAATCTAACTGGTTTGTAGCCTGCAAGATTAAACCAGCTTGGCTCCAAACTGTGTGCCAAGTTTTTCCAGCACTGTTAGATCAGGATTATAGCAGAAGGATGCCTTTAATTGAACAATAATTACCACTTTAAGAGGCTCAATTAGGCCACCAACATCTTTCCAGCTGCTTGTAAAATCAAGATGGGGGCATGTAGGGCCATAGCATATGCCCTAATGGACAGGTACAACTATCCACATTCCCATTTGCGGCTGGCCTGTAAAGCTCAGTATTTCAGCATGTAATCTAGGCTGACATTTCTACTGCTGTAATGAGGGAATACCACAGGTGGCCACAGACAACATCTTTCAGATATCGAACCTAGTCCTTGCCTGCCTTCTCAGGTGGATGCAAAAAAAATCCTGTCATACTAATTTGAAAAAGAGCAGGGGAGTTCTGCCCCAGTGTCCTTGGGCCAATATCTATCGCGCAAATCAACATGACCTGGTCATGATCACACTTCTGTCTGTGAGAGCTTCTTGTGAATACATCAGCTGCCATGATTCCCAGATTACAAAAACGATTACATTTAAAGTATTTTTGTTGTCTGTAAAAGGGTTTGGGAGGTCATCAGGTGGTGATAAGTGCTACATAACTGCAATTTCTTTCTTTCTTGCTTTGCACAATTATGACCAAATGTTTGGAGAGAGAGTTCAGTGGGAGCGGTGTCTTGTTTAACTGGGGTATTAGGCAATTTGCAGAGCAAAGGAATTTAATTTTCCAGGAGGACTATTGCACTGATGTATCCTGATACAGTGACTATTTGGCTCATGTCGCATATCTGGTTTACTTCCAGATTAGATTATCTGGTGTGTCAAAGGATGAGATGAGTTTATCTATTTCAAAACATTATATTGTCCTGCTTTACTAATAATTAGCACGGCTTCAAGCTATAGTCTCAGACTTGACAGCTAAGAAGCTCCTTAAGCAACTTTGCTGTGGTAATTAGTAACTCACTGTCTATTAGTCTATAACTTCTGGCACCTTTTGAATAAAGTTACATGGTCGTGTTGTTAGGACTGCTGTCAAATGCCTGAGCCTCTCATCAGATTAAAATGAAAACAATTACTGGAATTAGAAAAAAAAAGAGAATACAACAGTTCATTTGCTGAAGCAATTAACCACATCCTTGTCAAAGCTTTGGGCTCCTTACATGTGAAGTGTTTCTAATTCCTTGCTGTACGACACACAGCATGCCTGTGGTTGGTAAGCACTGTGCTAATAGATAAAGCAGAATATTGTCACCACAGCAAACAAGATTGTTATCATATGTCTTGCCACATATTTCAAGTTAGTCACTGACTGTCTAGTCTGGTTCCCCATTTGGGTTTAGGCAGTGTCGGTGGGATTTGATCTTCTGTCCTTGACCCTGAAGGGCTGGGATTACAATTTTTCCTCATGTCTGGGTTACATTAAAAAGACCCATGTCATTTCTTCTGGCTGGCAACTGCTATATTTCTTTTTAAAAAATCATTTTGTAAAGTTCTAGTGTTTAAACTAAAAACAGATTCAACAGCTGACCCTCAAAAAGGTGCAGCACTGTGCTCCCTCATCACTGGCCCTCCGTCAGCACCCGTGCTCCATCAGCACTGACCCTCTATCAGCACCGTGCTCCTTCAGCACGGTCCTTCTGACAATGCAGGCTGCAGAGCACAAATATAAGCTTTGACAGTCCTCCTCTATGTTCCTTGCTAGCTTGCAGTCATATTCTCTTTTGCCTATCAGTTTCGTGGTCTTCTTTTGCAATCCTAAATTCTCAAGCTTATTCTGTTTCTGGCATATCTGCCAAGAAGAATTCATCTTGTTCCTCAGCATCCTGAAATGCCAGGAGGCTTACAGAATACTAATCCTCCAAGAATGGTTGGGTACAGGGGAGGTTCCTTTGTGGCATGACCACACCCAATTTCTTCTCTTTCTGTCAGCAGACTCTCCAAGTGTTCTTTTCTTCTCCATCTCTGTAAACACTTCTGATCTTAAAAAAAATTTCATATGTCCTATTAATCTTTTCTGTTTGTCACTTTCAGTTTGTGGATTTTCTCCCATGCTCTTTCCGCTTTCGTACAGGGCTTCCTACTCTGCTGTTTGGTACCTAAGTCTCGAAGTCCATCACTTGCTGCTTCTGTCACTATTGAGTTTCTCTTCAGATTTCTCCCGCACTTTTAGGGTTCATCACTGGGATGACCTGATCTTATTTTCACCCACAGCTCAGGGCTGTCTCTGGACTTCACTCTTGGCACTCCTTTTCACTCACCACCTATTCAGTGGGTCTGGTCACTGTCTGCTATCAGGTCTACAGTTTTGTAAATTAACATGAAAGCGCTGTATTAAACATAAATATATAGAAGGAATTGTAAGAAAGGGCATCTCTCGAGCCCAACAGAATTAGGCTCCAATTCGATTTGAGCCAATGTCACTTTGGCATAGTTCTTTAGGTGATCACCCAGGAGCTATTCCCAGAGTAAAAGGCATAACTAATCTTTCACTGCACAAACTACATGAGCAAGTGACCAAGCATGGAGACTGGTGCTATTTCTGTTTTCATTTCAGACAGCTAATCGCAACATTTCAAGGATCTAATTCCTTCCTTCCTGCACCATCTTTCCAAACACACATTCATTAGCTTTATCCTCTAAGTTCTCTATCTACGAATATCAAGGATCAGGAATAATCCAGAGGTTAGAACCTTTGAGGTCCTTTTACTAATTTTGAACTAGTTCTCCAAACTCTGACTACAGGATGACAACCCATTCTGCCCTTGTTGGTACTGACAACATGGGCCATGTCTGCTGGTTTCTCAAATTTCCATCCCCACCATCCTTTCCCATAGGGTTTAGCAGACACTGAGCTTGGTGCAATGCCTCAGGTGTTACTCTCCATTACAGATACTGCAGACCAAGAATGCTAAAAAAAAGTGTTGCAGACAAAGGAGAATCTGAAAATGAGAGAGATTAAAAAACAAGAACTACAAAAGTCATTTTGATATTAAGATGGAGGTGGTGTCAGGTGTCTTGATAAGCATTAAGGTAGCCAAGTTCCCAGGACATGATGGGATTAATCCAAGGATATTGAGAGAGGCAACTAGGCCATTGTCTCCCCCTTTCACAGTATTGCTGGCAAACAAACACCATTTCTTTGTTGTTTTCCATGAACAGCAGTATTACAATGACCTGTACATTTCACATGCTGTATGAACACAGGAGCACATAAACAAAGAAGCTGAGAATTCTGTGACAAGTAACCCACGTCCTGACTACCCAAAGCCTAGCCACCATGTAAAAGGCACAAATTAAGAGGATGATGGAAGACTGCCCACTTGCAGTTCCACCACTCAAAGTTTGACACACCGAGGACAAAGCAGCAAATTTGATGGTACCCCACCCACCATTTTGAACATTTTATTCCTCTGCTACTGAAGTACAGTACCAACAATATGTACCATCCACAGAACATACTGCAACAATTACCAAAGTTCCACCAAAAGCACCTTCCAAATTCAGAACTTTTACCATCTGGAAGAACAAGGGCAGCAGGTAAATGGGAACACCATCGGAAATTTCCTTCCAAGCCACACTTGATCATGAATTGTAACTAGATTGCCATCCCTTCAGAGTTGTTGGATCAAAACCCTTCCTAACTGAACATAAAAAACAAAATAACTGCAATGCTGGAAACCTGAAACAAGAACAGAAATTGCTCGAAAATCTTAACAAATCTGGCAGCATCTGTAGAAAGAAGTCCAAATTAAAGCCTGGGTCAGAACAGATCCTTCCTAATTACATTGTAGGTGTGCCTACACCCCAGGTATTGCAGAGATTCAGGGTGACGACACTCAATCACCTCCTCAAGGGCAATAAATGCTGGGCCCAACTAGTGACACCCACATCCTATGATTATGAATAAAATCCTTCCTCTCCAGCTGTTTTACTGAACAAATAATTGCAGCTAAAACATTATCCATCCCTTAATTGGACCTCTGTGTATTCTCTCCTCTTTCCCTCTCTCTCTCTCTCTCTCTCACAGACACACATATTTTGTTTTAGATTGGTGTTAGATCACACTACAGGGTCATACTGAAACGCAAAGTATTTTAGGTCCAGTGAAAACTCTGTCGATTCTGAGAGATATAGATCCTTCCAGTAATTTTCTTTAAATCAACCCAACATGGACTAAAGTGTGATTGAGTTCTCTGTTTGCAACATTTTGTTTGGCAAATGTTCTCTTGCTAGCTCACTGTTGACTTTACTTTTGACACACTGTGTTTTGTACACTTTACCTGATAGTTGCAACTCATGCAGCGCTCACCTCAGAATTTCCAATTCTGTCCATTGCCAATCACAATTGTCAATTATGAAAAATAAATTAGAAATGGAACAGATAAACTAAAAGTCAAAGCAACCTGGTGAAAGCTTAAGCAGAATCTGCAGTTTTTTTTCTCTCTAAGCAAGACACACAACAAATAGTGTGTTATTATAGTTTGTGTTCACACAGTGTGCACCTCACAGACACCAGAAAATGAGAGCTTTCCCTATTATTTGTTCTCTGTCTGCCAAATTGCCTTGTGACATTTGGAAAAGGTCAAGCTATAACGCGCAGGGCTGTCACTCCTCAGTAAACTTCCAATACACAGAAAGTCAAGTCTGCCAGAAAACACACCAAAAAAATACGTCAAAGTGGAACTTTGGCCCATAATTCTAAAAACCACTTTAAAACATGCTTTGGAGACACACACATTGGGTCACTGTGGTGCAGGACAGCCTGAGCCCTGGATGCAATCATTTATTATTGTTAACCATCATCACAGGGGGAAACAGAATGTGAACTTTTGAAATACTACATATTACATGTTACAGGGTAGCAATTCCTGACCCAACAGTATACATCTTTCAATGGTGAGACAGAGAATCTTGGTTACATTTGTGGCAATCTCAATGCCTATTTCAATGTATAATTGTTTGCTATGTGCGCCCATATTATAATTTGCCTAAATGCTCACCTCTGCAATAGCCATTGCCAGCTGGTACAGGGGATTCCAATTTGCTTTTGATCACAATGGTACAGCTCCCCCATGCACCAGCACAGGTGCCGAAGCCCCACGAATCAGAACCCACTTCTTCCAAACCAATCCTCGAGCCACATTTTCAACTCACAAATCTTATTCACCCTGTGCCAATTTGCTCGTGGCTCAGGTCATAATTGGAGGTTACTGTAGTGATTGTAATGACGTCAGCCGGCTGAACCTCAGAGAATATAAATTCCCTGATTGGACCAGATTAACAGCCCTAATCAGGGAGACCTGGTTGACATCACAAGGCAAACGTCAGAGATATTGTGCCCTGAGTGTCTGACTCAGTGAGATGCTGTGCTATTGTCAAAGGTTGCTCTCCAATTGGCTAGCTCCCCCCAGATACCATGTGATCTCACCTCACTACCCAGTCTACATGACGGAACCTTGTCAAACTCTTTGCTGAAGACCAAACAGATAACATTTACCGCCCTGCCTTTATCAATCTTCTTTGTCGCCTCTTCAAAAAACACAAATCAAGTTATTAAGACACATTTTCCCCACACACAAACCCATGCTGACAATGCCCCAATCAGTTCTTGGCTTTCCAAATGCATGTGACTCTTGTCCCTCAAAAACATATTGGCAGATGGAGGGGTTCATGACTGTTTGAACTGCTCTTGGTTTTGAGGGCTTTTTTCCGTGCTCAACAGGATTTACTCAATTCCTTGGGGCAGTAATTGGTGTTTTGTTTTAAAAGGTTGTTGCATTGTTTTTGGAACTTGTTAAAACAAAAAGGCCAAAAACAAAAAATACACTGGTATCTTATTGAATGTGGAGCCAACTCAATGGGCTAAATGGTCTACTTTGGTTCCTACATCTTGTGGACTGCAAGTGAAACACAGCCTTGAGGAATCACTCTCGGCTATAGGAAACAGGATCTTAGCAACAGTATCTGTGCCCTCCACTCGCAAGCTCCACAACCCCACTCCCTACTCATCACTCTATATTACACATTGTATAATCCATTGCTCCTTACTCTTCCCTCGCCCCATGGATCCCTGTACCATATTGCAGCAGTCCATTTGCTCAACCTCCCATCAATCCCTGCTCCTGTCGGCACAAGTTAGTAAATCCTCAAACATTTATCAATGGCAAGAGTAAGGCTTCTCCTTTTCTACCATCAGGATCCCCATAACTGCTTCACTTGGACTGAAGGGTCTGTTGTAGGATTATGCCTCTACGGCATCATGGTTGATCTGATAATTCTCAACTGCACTGTACTGACTTCTCCCCATAACCCTACTTTCTCTTACTGACTCAAAAAAAATCTGTCTATCTCAGCCTTGAACATACTTCACAAGCCAACCCACTTCAGCTCAGTGCGGTAAAGAGTTCCACAGATTTACTGCCTTCTGAGAGAAGGAATATCTCCTCATCTTTGTCTTAAATAGGTGACCCCTTAATCTGAGATTATGCCTCTGGACCCAGGTTCTCCTATAAGAGAAATCAGCCTTTCTGCATCTGCCCTGTCAAGTCATAGATTCCTCACAGTGTGGAAAGAGGCCATTCAGCCCATCGAGCCTGTACCAACCCTCTGAAGAGCATCCCACCGTCTCCACCCTATCCCATAACCCTGCATTTATCACGTCCCCTAAGACTCTTCTACATTTCACCCTCCTGTTTCTGAGAACACTCCAAAACTGAAGCATTTATCCTAAAGGGCTTGCCTGTTTCATGAAACAAAACATCCATGTAGCTTACGGCATCCTTGATGCATCATAACATCTGGCTCAGATTCTAACTTAGAGTCAGAGTCAAAGTTCCTCATGCTGTAGATACTTAGTGCAGACATAGTGGCCCTAGATCAGACTGTTCTTGCTCCACTCCCAAATGTGACAGCTGTAATACATCATCTGCCTTGCTGTCATTTCTGCCTATTATTTAACCAATTACATACTATCACTTAGCCGTTGCCAGTATTTATACTGAGTAGTTTAACTAGTTAAACTAGATAATACCTGTATCACCTCAGTGCCACTTTAAATAGCTCCCAGCATTTAAAGAAATAAATTCTTAAAAATTCGCCAATCACCTTCCTGCTCATCTCATGAAACGATAAAGCAGTTAGCAGCTTCTGGAGACTCAACAAAAACATTCAAAAAAAAACCTCTTTTCCCCCTCTCAATAAACTGCCACTCTTACTTTGGCACACTTGGGCCACATCACACTGTGCTCCCATACTCTCATCAAAGCTCTACCTTTACAGAGAGCTGATGACTCAAACTCAAACTGCAAGTGCTAAATTAACTTCCTGCTCAATACTTATTCACTTTCAGTTCATTGACAGATAATTGCCACTGCCAGGCAACTTCGATTAACTAGGCTCCTTAACTAGCTTGCAGTTTTTAAGTTCAAAGTCAGAGTCTGCAAACCTTAATTATAGCTCAAGGAAAACTTACAAGAGGAATTTCAATCTGTGCCAATTCCTAAATTTGTACTCAGACCTCATCAGACTCTGCCCCTATATTCATCACTCATCGATATCTCCTTATTTACCCTTTTGATTTTGAATACCTCCAATGTCCTCTCAATCTTCTCGGTGGTAAGGAGAACAATCCCAGCTTCTCCAATAGAAGTCAAGTCTTTCATTACTGGCATCACCTCAGTAACTCTTCTCTGCACCTTCTCCAAAGCGCTGGCATCATTCCTAGAGGCTAGTGTCCAAAATTACATATAACATTGCAGCTGAGGCCTAAGCAGTGTTTTAGAAACGTTGACCCAATTTTGCTGAACAGTTCACAAATTCCAGGGCTATGTACAATACAGTAGCCAGAATATCCACAACAAGCTCCCACAAGCAGCATTGTGATAATGATCACATACTTTGGTGTTGTGATGCTGCTTATGGGAGAAATACTGACTCCAGGAAAACAAGAAATAATTCCCTATAATTCTTCAAGTAGTCACTATAGGATCTCTTACACCAGATCAAAGGCCATGGTGGGCCTTGGATTAACATCGTCTCTCAAAGATGTGCAGCCCTTCTGACAGTGTGCCCCTCTTTCAGCACTGCTCCATTGACACTGCAGTGCCCACTCACCACCAGCCTTCTGACAGCGCAGCCACTAGCCCTTCCTTTCTGAACTAACAGTGCAGCCCTTCCTCAATATGGACCCTCTGGCAGCACAGCCCTCACTCAGAACCAACTACCCCAACAGTGCAGCATGCTTCTCTGACAATACGGCACTCTCAAAGTGTGTTCTTCCACTTTTTTATGCATTCTCTACAATATACATGCTCAGTCAAATTGTATTCCCTCAGTATATTCCCTCCAACAGGGCAGTAAGCCCTCAGCACTGACCCTCTGACAGGCGTTCTTCCCTCAGTAGTGCACCGGGGAATTTCAACCATTATTATTTGCTCAAGTCCCAGAGTGAAGCATGAACTCCTGACCGTCTGACTCAGAAGTGAGTGTGCTGCCTACCAAATCATGGCAGGCACCAAGCAAACAGTCTCATCACAAAGAAAAAGTGGAAACTAGAACTTAACTTGGAAAATCTATCAAACAATAATCATCTGTATCCAGATCAGGAATAACTTAGCAATATACTTCGGATAGTAGAAATCCTCTAATACCCAGCACATCACTTGACAGTGGAATATGTAGTCATTGTTAAGCAGTTGATGTCATATGCCAGGACTAACAACATTTCCTCTTGGCACGCATAATGGGTTATAAAATATACAAATATAACAGAGGCCCTGACCCATATATGATAAAAGCAATGCCCTTGAGGCTCACATCATGTTACAAATAGTGATCTTTCTGCATTCCTGAGGTGGTATCTCCCAATTGTAGCCATCTATTATGCCAGCATGGCAGAGAAATCCATTGCATAACACCAGTGGGCAGAGTTCATAGTGTGTTAGTGTCAGTCACCAAATGGAGAAAGTGAGGACTGCAGATGCTGGAGATCAGAGCTGAAAAATGTGTTGCTGGAAAAACACAGCAGGTCAGGCAGCATCCAAAGAGCAGGAGAATCGACGTTTCGGACATGAGCCCTTCTTCAGGAAGGGCTTATGCCCAAAACGTCGATTCTCCTCTTTGGATGCTGCCTGACCTGCTGCGCTTTTCCAGCAACACATTTTTCAGCTCAGTCACCAAATGGGGAACTGAATTTTAAGTCAAAACAGTATATGTGCCTGTGATGCCATGTTGCTTAAATCAAGCAGGCACCAGTTGGTTGTCAAACACAAAGAAAATCTAAGTTGTTTCTGTTGTTGGATTATAATTAATGACATAATTGGGAATAGGAATAGGAAAAACTACACCAGCAACACACTAACATCAACATGTTTTTACTCCTTTAAACACATAGACAAACACAGCATCATAAAAGATTATACATTATTCACTGATTTAACCCTTTAAAATGCCCTTGGGCCAATGTACATTATCCCCTTTCTGAAATTCTGCAATTGCTTTTCCTCTTTGCTATTACTAAGTATCACTGGCACAGAGACTTAATGTGACAAGGCAACATGGCTTGTTTAAGTCAATGCCAACGGTATTGCTGTATCTTTTTCCATTTCATTCCAATCAGCAGCCTCAGGGAGAGATCATTCAGAAGGACTGTTTCCTTGGAACTACTAAAGTACAACATTTCTCGAAATTAATTGATTTTTAAGCATAATTCATTCTCGGAAAACTTCTGTTGCTCTTTTTTTTGACAGACATTTAATTGTTTTTTTCTCAGATCAAAAGAATGTGCCCAAGTGATGTCTTCTGGAATTGAATCTGAGACAAGGAGGAAGGTAAAAACAGATTAAACGTAAACAGCGTCTCTCTTCAGGAAAGTCTGATTTTGCTCAGCTTTCGTCTGTTTGCTGCATTTAACAGAATTCAGAACACATGTTTCAAATATGTGTTCCCTTATGCACTCATTTATCATCATCCAGATAAAGGCAATCTCAGATTTCAACTCCACATTCTACAACAAATTTCTTGCAAAAAAACATTAAGTATCACAGAATTCTTTTAAGACATTTATGATGTTCCCAAATTGTTTGCTGCAAAGGTGCAAGTGAATTATAGAAGAGTCCAAAATTTTGTCATTTGTTGGCCAAAAACAAGATTGGACTGAAGCAACCACTCTTCTCCAAAGAAAAATAAATCCCAAGTGTTCATTACAGCACATTTTCTCTTCACAAGGATGCATCCAGGAGCAACTCCATTCACTTTGGACTTTAAAAGAGCACAACAAATGACAGTCAGTTGCACATAACCTTTTGCAGAAGCAGGACTTGCACTTCCTCACTAAACTTAAATGGTTTATCTTATTTTTCTTGCCTCTCACATTCCCTTTGTTGCCACATCCCCAAATGTTAAGATTCAGCTCGGTTGAATTGAAGTATTAAACATGAGCAAGCAGAGGTTTTACCCTAATGGGATGAGGTCTGTTCTAACCTTCATTGGGTGCTCGCAGATGACAGTGCTGACTGAAGCTCAGAAAAGTTGCATAGCTGCGAGCATTTATTTCTGAACACACTTGAGTATTTTGTTTGAAAAGTTTAATGCATTTTGTGGCTCTCCCTTTTATTGATTTTGAGCATGCTTCTGCTCATCTTTGAGGATTCTCTTCATGCAAAGCCAAAAGGGCAAAGTGTTTTCAACTATCTGCCACTGCCCCTCTCAAATCAGCAGCTCAGAAGCACACAGAGATAAAGCCTGAAGGAAAACTCCTCAGTTTTTCTTCACTCTGTTCTGTTTAGAATGGGGGTTGGTATTTGGTGGCTATTCCCTTTGGGATCAGCAGCAATCAATAAAATCAGCAACCCAGCATAGTAGGCACTCACTTATTCATCACCAACCCCAAGGCACATTGTATTGCTGTAGCGGCTAGCCCACCATGCCGACTGTAGGAATCACTGACAAACTCTTATCGGCTGGAATGACATTTTCTTTTGTTTGGAGGCCTGGGGACATTAGATAAATTTCACAAAGAAACTGAAATTGCTGCTAACTAGGAAAAGCTGGAACGATCTGAAATTGTCCAAAAAAGAAAATTTTCAATAATGCCTGAATGGAAATCAATTCTGTAGCAGTCAGCAGCCAAATGAAACTGGCTAGTTTAATGTTTCTGGGAACAGGCTAAGACCAAAGATTATTGTAGCACCTCCTTGAAAAGTTACTTGGCTGACGCCACCTTCCACACATCACGCAAGGTTCATGTCTTCCGAAGCAATAACAGAATTATGCAACCCTGTCTCATGAACACATGTCTCAAGATGACAGGATCCTCATATTGCTCACAAAGAATAGGTTTAGTGGTCAGTCAGGAGATCCTACCTCTTTTATAGAACTGCATTGTGAAATTATCACTGTTAAAAAACACAGCATTGTCTGTGAACTTTCATTGATCAAGCTCATGTATGTCTTTTTACAAACAATAAGACTTGTGATAAATTGGGATAACAATCCTTCCACTTGTAGTGAAACCTTTGAATATTTCTTGAAAAATTCTTTTGGAATATGGTTGCGGCATTCCTATCTTCTCCTTTGAAAATGGGCACAAGAGGCATATCAATTATCTTGATCACATAACAGCATACTAGGTACACAGGCACAGCTGCAAAGGCAGGTCCAAGAGAAAGAAAAAGATTATGGACTACTGTAGCACGTTTTATAACTTTGGAATGTCATAAAGTCCTTTGCAGCTTGTTTTAATGTCGAAAACATGATAGTCAACTTTCAAAGTGAGATGACACAAATGACCATAAGATACAAAACAAACAATCAGTTTTAGCATATTGATTCACAGAATCACAGAATTATTACTGTGTAGAATAAGGCCATTCAGTCCATCATGCCTGCAGTAACAGAGGGGTAAATTTTAACCAGGACAGGAGATAAAACTTCCCCCTCAATCTTATTAAAACGTTCCTGTAAGATCTGTGACATACACTTGAGAGCATTGTAGGTTAGTGATTTTTGAGAAGATTTGTAGCTCAGGTTTATTATAAATATGTAAGTTAGCTCGCTGAGCTTGAAGGTTTACTTTCAGACGTTTCATCACCATACTAGGTAACATCATCAGTGACAGTCCCCAGTGAAGCGCTGGTGGTATGTCCCACCTCTCTATTTATAGTCTTGGTTGCTTAAGGAATGTGTAGTCATTTCTGATTTTTTTTCCAATGGAACGTAGATAGGATCTCAATCAATGTGTTTATTGATGGAGTTCTGGTTAGAATGCCATGCCTCTCAGAATTCTTGTGTGTGCCCTTGTTTTGCCTGTCCTAGGATGTGTATGTTGTTCCAAAGTGGTGTCCTTCTTTGTCGGTATGAATGGAAACTAGTGATAGTGGGTCATGTCTTTTGGTGGCCAGTTGGTGGTCAGGTATCTTGGTGGCAAGTTTCCTGCTAGTTTGTTCGATGAAGTGTTTTGTACAGTTCTTGCATGGTATCTTGTAAATGACGTTAGTTTTGCTGGTAGTGTCTAATGGATCCTTTTGGTTCATTGGTTGCTGTTTAAGTGTGTTAGTAGGTTTGTGGGCTACCATGATGCCAAGGGGTTTGAGTAGTTGGGAAGTCATTTCTGATGTGTCTTTGATGTAAGGTAATGTGACGATAGTTTTTTGGTTTTGTTGTGTCTGCTTGTTTGGGTTAGTTTCTGAGGAATTGACAGATTGTGTTTATTGGGTACCTGTTTTTCCTTCTGCTTTTTGTAGTTCTTGGGTGCTGCAGTGTGATGTAGCTCGTTGAAATGATGTCTTGGTGCAGCTCTGTTTGTGGGTGTTGGGATGATTGCCTCTGAAGTTAAGCATCTGAGTTCGTTGTTATTCTGTAGACTTTGGCTTGAAGCCTTCCATTAACTGTACGTTCAACTATCACTTGAAAAAAAAATCCGGAAATGACAGCACCCAACTTAAGAAACCAAGACCTATAAACAGGGAGGCAGGACATACCACCTGCACCTAACCTGAGATGCTCACTGATGATGTTACCTAATGTAGCGACAAAACGTCTGAAACAAACCTTCAAGCTCAGCGAGCTAATTTACCTAAGTATTGTAGGTATTTGTTCAGTGTGTCAGCCAAGGCAAAACACCTCTGACAATGCAGAATTTCCTCACTCATGTACTGCAGTGCCAGCCTGGATTTTAACACAATAGATTTGTGAAAAAAATTAAAAGGCATGGAGTTTCAATCAATAACAGTGAATAGATGTAAATATCAAGACCTTGAGTTAGATGAATCCTTAAAAAGTGAAAAATGTATAGATAAAAATGGCTATAAAGGAAGATAAATCTAAGATTTTAATTCAATCCACAAGAAAATTAAATGGAAAGAGAAAGAAGCGATGATGAATTTACAAAGTCGGGCACAGTTGGAGGATTTATATAGCTGAGTTTGGAAAGGTAGAGGAGTTGTGGACAGATGTATGACAAAATATTTAGAAGTACATGTGTTTTAGCAGGGAATAGAAGTTAGAATTATGAAAAGAGGCTTAATTTAAAAATTAAACAGCTTAATTAAATTTCTCACTGAGATAAAGGATAAACAGAATAAAAATAGACTTTCAGAAGTGCAGAGGGCCTTGCGAAGGAAAACACAAAGAAACAAGGCACGAGGGAAAGACTAAAAGACACAAGTTCACACAATAGATTATTCAAAACTGAAGTGATTTGCCAAAAATGCCAATCAAGTTGATGACCATGAAATCAAAATCAGCAATACAAGATGATTTTTGGGTAAAAGCAAGAAAACAGGGATTATAGCACAATCTGGACCATATGGTGGGCCAAAGGACCTACTTAAGTGCTGTATATTCTATGGTCCACAAAATATTGGACAAAGAAGAGCTTTGGCAATGGATGTTGCAGATCATTAAACATGGTGGCCAGAGGGATTCTTCCTCGTCTACTCTATAGTGAGAACTTTAACGAGAAGTCCATCGAAAGCAAATTCCACACCACCTTTGGGGTACTGCCTTGTAAACAAAGCATTCCCATTTTCATGCCTGTGGGTGGAAGAATTCACAACATCATCTTGTTACAGCCCAGCGATACCTGGCAATCAACCTTTGGACCTAGTCATTAAACATGTTGCAACTGTACACAATGCTTCTGAAAGAATTCTTTCTTTCTTTTTCTTAACTAATTGAAGAGAAAATATTTTCTGAGGTTTTCCTACGCTGCTGGAAATTCTTCTCTTTCTCTCGGTCACGTTCATAACCTTAGTTAGGAGGTAGTCATGGAACAATGATAATGTCATTGGAACACCAATCCAGAAGCCTAAGCTAATAGCCTGGGTACACCAGTTCAATTCTTGCCATGGAAGCTAGTGGAATTAAAATTCAATTCATAATTCTGGGGTTGAAAACTAGTCTGAGTCATGGTGACCATGAAACTATCAATTGTTGTAAGGTTGTTAGTGCTCTTTACGGAAGGAAATCTGATGGCCAGTATGTGACTCCAGACCCACAGCAATGTAGTTGACTCTTAACTGTTCTCGCAGTCACTCAGTTCAAGTGGAATTTGAAAACGGGCAACAAATTTTGGTCTTGTTGGCAAAGCCCAAGAACACATGAAAAAGTAAATTTTAAAAATTGCAAGAATTCTGTGACTGGTATTTGCAGCCCATTTTAACCTAATCAGCCAAAGGTTGTGTAAGTGGGTTTCTAAGTTTAGTCTATAATAAACAAATGTGCTGGCAGTAAAGCTTGCAATATTAAAAAAATTGGAAAGAAACAAAGATGGCCGAACAACTCACTACCCATCTTACTGATCATGTCATCAACTATTCTTCAAAAAATGTTCATGACTCCGTACAAACATCTCCATACATTGAAGGTTTAGTCAATCTCACTCTGGATACATGACATTATAGAAGAAACATTTGGCAATGCAGCTGCATGATTAAATTGGTGATGTACTGAAGGACGATATTCAGCCCATCACACCTATGCTATCTTGTTAAAAGAGCTTTCCAATCAATCTCCTCACCTGTTCTTTCCCTGTTGCCTTTCAATTTTCATCCCGTCAAGCTTTGATCCCATTTCCTTTGAATGTTTTACTGCTGAATTCTTTTCAAGCAATGTATCCCAGATTGAAATTCATCACATTTTTTTTAATATCACCTCATTTCACCTCTGGGTTTTTTTTAAAATCTGTGATCCCTTACTCATTATCCGAGAATAACACAAAAACTCTGCATGAAATTGCCCTGTAATCTACTAAAGGCAATTCCCTTTAATAATTCAGTAATTATAACAAGATTAAAGCTTTGTTTGGTTCATACTGTTAAACAGCACTGCACTGTATTATTGGAGCTCTGACAAAACTTTTGCATTATAAATACAGTCAATAATTTCACAAAATGGTCAATTCGTCAAAGTGAATTGCAGCTGCAATCCAAATGAGATTATATCTGTAAATCTGGTCATTTTCTTACACGTATCCCTTTAGTGACAGTGGATGCTGCCTGACCCGCTGTGATCTCCAGCATTTGTTGTTTTCAGTACAGACTCCAGCATCTGCAGTAATTTGTTCCTAGTGAAAAAATCTTTGATGTGTTAAACCAAAACAGCATTGCACTACATTGTCTTATATCTCAATCTGGCAAGCATGCTCTCACCCAGTCTTGTTTTCTTTCAGTAATTAGCAGATAATAACCTTGCATAGTATTTTGTTATTTACAGCAGAATGGTGCATCTTTCTCACTGAATGTTGCCTCTGTCCCAGAGTCTCAGTAAAATTGGAACCTGATGATCTAATTTCTCCTTCAACTTCAGAACCCAAAGACTGAGTCATGTTGAAAATATTCAAAGTTGTTTGAACACCAGTGACTGATTCTCTCCTCCAGTCACCTGCTGATACTGTCCAGGTGTTTCAAGGGTATCTTCAGGCACTAGAACCCAGACAGGGAAAAACCTCTGCCAACCCATTGTCTGGGATTGTGCATTCTTCACACAGATGGTGGATCACCACATTGCAGACAGCATTTCAATCTCACTTCTGAACAATTGCTTCAAATGTCATGGAAAAATTCAAATATATGTGATCAAAATGTGAAGTCATACTACATAAATTAATACTTAGTACATTAACAGGAATGATGCCTTAGAAGTTATTTCCTGATCATATTATCATTCCTATTACACAAAGACCTGGATTCATGGTAAAAGGAAAAGTATTTTTCATTCACTCATTAGCGTGCAGATACAATGTACAATACCCCATTCCTGAAAAGGGGCTTATGCCCGAAACATCGAATTTCCTGTTCCTTGGATGCTGCCTGACCTGCTGCGCTTTTCCAGCAACACATTTTCAGCACAATACCCACTGTTCAAAGATACCATCTCACTATCCATGCATGTTGGCATGTGATCTGTATTTTATTAACTAAGTCCATCCAACTTACCCCTCACCCAAACAAGAGTGGTCAAAAATTTCTTCACGGAGTCAGTGCCTCTGTCAATGGAGTGCTTCACCCATTAACTGCTGTTAGACAATGTGGTCTGCACTTCTCCAGTGGGACTTGAATCATGGGTGTGGTTGAACTTAGGATGCTTCTCCGGAAAAAGTGGCAGAATTGTGGCAACTGGAGAAATGAGTGATTACTGGAAAATCCTCAGGATGCTACTAATAGCAAACTATCTACCGCATACGTAAGCAATATTACTTTCGACAAATTCCGATGACAGTGATAAATATGATACTGTTAAGTAGGCAGTTTGCTTATAATGAGGTATTTCTGCTTTACTTGCCAAAATGACAAAGGCCTTTCAAAATAAAATGATGGTTTGGTGGTGATTTTATAGTATGAGAGAGTCACAGTGCACAGAAGGAGTTCATTTAGCACATTATGTCTGCTCAGCTCTTTGAAGGAGTTATCTAATTAGTCCTGCTCTTTCGCAGAGCCTTGCCAGTTTTCTTTTTTTAAGTATTTATTTAGTTCCCCGTTGAAATTAGCTATCAAATTTGATTTCACTGACATCTTAACTTTGAGTAAAAAGGCAAAAAAATACTGAAATAGACTCGGTTTTTAATCAGGCATTTAGAATGTTGGGCCCAGTAAGAGGGGCAAGTATTTAAGGTCAATGCCGTGAAACACAAATCTTGCTCTATCTTGAATAAGGTACAAAATAACTGGACTGCGGAAGGCATGAAGTGGCCCACGCTATTTATATTCCACTCGGAGCCCAGGTGCTAGAGCATTTCACGGTGCAATATTTAAATACTGGCAGCCCCATTCCTGATAAAGAGCTTATGCTTGAAACATCAATTCTCCTGCTCCTTGGATGCTATGCTGCCTGACTGGCTGCGCTTTTCCAGCACCACACTCTCGACTCTGATCTCCAGCATCCTCACTTCCTCCTAAACCCAGCAGGCAGCCCACAGTAATTTGGATCACGTGCTATCCTGTCACGGTGAACAAATAAAAGTTTATTGCATTCAGATTACTGAGCACCTTCCACAACCTCAGGATGTCCCTGAGTGCCTTCCAACCAATCAAGGAGAAAGTGAGGACTGCAGATGCTGCCAACCAATCACGTCATTTTTGAAGTGAGGCCACCATTCTAATATAGGAAATTCACAGCCAGTTTCAGCACAGTGAGAGCCCACATACAAAATAAATGTGATAATTAGTTCTCGCTTTTTAAATTATACTGGTTGAGGAGTAAGGATTGACCCGGATGCTGGCAAGTACTCTCCCTCTCTTATTCAAAACTGAACTTATATGCCTGAATAGACAGTCAGAAGCCTCACGACACCATGATATAGTCCAATAGGTTTAGTTGAAATCATGAACTTTGAGTGTTGCTCCTTCATTAGGTCACCTGATGAAGGCGCAGCGCTCTGAAAGCTTGTGATTTCAAATACACCTATTAGACTATAACCTGATCTCGTGGGATTTCTGACTCTGTTGACCCCAGTCCAACACCATCAGCTCCACATCATGACTGGACTGATACAGCTTCCACTTTGTAGTTCTAACTTGCAGATGAGATGTTAAAAAGGCAGTTTCCCCTCAGGACTGACATTCGAGCAGGGCACTGCTCCTCCAGGACTGACCCTGAAATGAAGCAACACTCCCTCAATGTTGATACAGCCATCCTGAGTATCTGTAGGTAATATATTGTCAGGCAGATAGGTTAACTGCTTGATGATAATAATGCTGCAGCAGAATGGGAGGCTCAGTAAAAGAAAAAGGGAAGAGAAGGAAGTTGAAATAATTAGAGAAAATTCTAGCTACTTCCAAAATGATAATTTTAGGAACTGTTGATACTGGACTTTAAAATTCTGAACTCTCCCTTTTGTTCCTTTGTGCAAAACATCAGTTTTATTTCTCAGACAGTCTCACATATATTGTTCTACAGTCTTTATTAAACAGCATAATCCAAAGGGGCAGGCTTTACTGTCAGCCTCTGAAATAATTCACTTTAATGGACTAGTAGCTCCTTATAAAGCTGATGAATTTCTGTGACACTGCAGTATGGATGATCTGTTTCTCAATGATGGAGAAATGTCGATTACTCTAAGTGAGTCTAAGCTACTCTCATTTAATCCTGGGGCTGGAGAAAACCAGACAATGCTCAGTTATCAATAATACAGTACCATGTTCCGTTGAAACACATCAAGGCAGGAATATTGCACCTTGTTCAGATGCTACGATAGATTAACCTGTATAACACACACACTGACAGGAAAATAGAGTAAAAGTGTTCCAAGAGTTCAGCCTGAAATGTGAAATATAGGGATTAAGGTGGTAGGGTGGGAGGGAGTGGTCACAGGTTTCTTTGCTACCACAGATAACCTATCAAAGTTTAATGCATCACTTAGAGTAAAGGTCTGGAGACATTATTGACTTTTTGGTTAAGTGCTCTACCATAATGATTCACTCCGAACTAATAGACTGACTGCAAACTGAAAACCATCACTTTGGAAACCATTGTCGTCCTTCCAACCATAAACCATTTCACCACTCTTAAAGATTTGGTGACAGAATTTCAGACTCAGACTTTTCATTAACAACATTCCTTTGCCTTTTATTGACTTAGAAACACCAAGCAAAATCAAACAGGCTTTCATTCAAATCAGTCTTGGACCTGATCATTGAACTGCAGTGCAATTAACACCCAGCACTCGTGGTCATTTTCTTTTTGCATTATCCTTTTTTTGCTGTGAATTATTCTGGTATTTTTTTCTGTTATTTGGTTTTCTCTCCTCTCGCATTCTCCTCAACCATTACCTGGGTGATGTGGCATCCTTTGAGTGATAGAATGTATCATAGCACCAGTGAGTCACTGCTACCAAGACTGTACCTGTCATGGTGTTGTCAATGATTTTAATACTTATGTAGGGTGATGCTTGGCAATTGCCCCAACCAAACACTGTCACTTTAAGAACAGAACGAATAATGAACAAGGTAGTGAGCCTTTAGCTCTCATTAGTTTCAGGACAATACAGGCAGAAGCCCAGAATAAACAAACGCACTTACTCTTTCTCATCAGGGATATCCATAAAGCACAAGGAGGCTGACAGGGGCAATGAGCAGGAAAACAATTAATACAAGTCTTAAACCGACATTACCCCACCTTACAAACTCCCACTTCACAGATGCTATAACAATTGTTAATTACCAATTACTAGATTCTCATTAGCTGAAGATATAAGGATATGCGGCAAAGTCAGATTCTTGGGCTGAGGTTGCGTATCAGCCATGATCTCACTGAACATGTAATACTGTGTACAGATTTGGTTTCCTCACTTAAATGCTAAAATTGTGTTCACAACAACTCAGAAAAGGTTTAGTTGACTGATTCCCAAGGTGAAGGAGTTATATTATAATGAAATGTTGAATCAGTTAGGCCTATATCCATTAGAATTTCAAAGAATGAGAGACACAAGATCCCATAGGGACTCGATAGAGTGGAAAATGAGAGAATTGTAGGACAGGGTAGATCTTGGACAATGTTTAAAACAAGAGGTCACCATTTTAAGAGACAGAGGTGTAGAAAATTTCTCTTCATGAGGCTCATTAGCCTGTGGAATTCTCTGTCCCAGCCCACAGTGGCAGTGACTCTGGCAGACTTTTGATTGACGAGAGTCAAAACTATAAACGGTAGACAGGAAGGGGAGTTTAGGTCTTTAAGGAGCAGCTTAAAAGAAGGAAAGAGAGAGGGGGAGGAGTGACAGAAAGGTTTAGAGGGGAAATTCCAGAATTTAGGAAACCTAAAAGAAATGCAGCTTGCTTCAACAAGCTCTTGATAGGTGTCTGTGACATTAAGGTCATTGTGTGAGTGAATTCACAACCATGTTCAGTGTCTTTAATGCTGTGGCTGAGCTACTCAATATTATGAGAAGGAAATTTCTATTTAGAGTCTACACACTGTACAAAAAGGAAGAAATGTACTAATACTGATTTTAATGGGGAATGTGGAGGTGTGATAAAAGGTTAAAAGCGTGTCCAGCTCTTCCTCATCTTTATGAACACAACCCTCCCTATCACTGGTCTTCCTGGTTACTTTTTCTTCTGCTTACTCTTCTCTAAGAAATGAAGCAGTTGATATTGCGTGGGCAGAAATTTCAGGGAGGTGTAGAAGGCTAAGAGTTATTTTTTCAATTTCGCATCCCAATGACAGCAGCGTACCCCATGTTAAGAATCAAAACAAAAACTGAAATAACTTTCAAAACGGAACTGGATAAATATTTAAATGGAAAACATCCCGGGGAGGGATAGCAGAAGCAGGATTGCTCAAAGAGCTAGTAAAAGCACAACGGCCTGAATGGTCTCCTTCTGTGCAATGTGAGTCTACAATGTTTAAAGTGTTGTAAGGTTGACTGAAGAGAAAAAAAAACATTCTGAGCAAAACTTCTTAAAGGCATAAGTTTAAAGCTACACATTCGCAAAGACTTTTCTTTTAACTGAAAAGGCTATTATTGTCAAACCTTTGTTATCTTAATTGAAGGACAGTAAACTTTGGGGAAGCAGAAGCCTTGTCCAACTGTTGGAATTTATGCAGACATTTTGTGCAGGTTCTTATCTACTCTTAGTTACTGAGGAGAGTTATTAGCTCATTCACAATGGAGAGATATTCCTTCACGGGCTAGTATTTTCTCAACCCTCTGCCGAGACAGGGGATTGTGCCTGAAACATCGAATTTCCTGTTCCTTTGAGGCTGCCTGACCTGTTGCGCTTTGACCAGCAACACATTTTCAGCTATGATCTCCAGCATCTGCAGACCTCACTTTTTACTCGGATTCACTTCACACAATCATAAATCAATCTCTCTACAAATGGTAGCTTGCTTCTCCATAGTTTGGTGACCTCATGTCCCTTTGTATGCACACACTTTGGAAAAGACAGCAAGCTCCATGATTATATGCTGCATGACAATGAGAAGCCACAAGCTTGACTTACAGGTCTACACTACTGAGGAGTAGACACTGATGTGCCAGATGCTTCTTAGCTTACTGTTTTTGAAACTCAAAGAGACTCACAGTTCTAAGATCCAGTGTCTTATTTCACACAAGCTGTCCTGTCAACAGCACCAACTTCACCATGCTGCACATTCTTGTTTGACTGACCGACTGAAAACTAATTCCCAAGGTGCTCTCTGGTTTAAGCATAGCAATGAATTTCTAAAGGCCCCAAAACAAAAAGTCTTTATGGAGACACACAGTGCTGAGCTCTAAAATCCCAAAAACGCTGAAGGGTTGAACCAACAACAGAAGCACTAAAAAAAACTAATACTTTTCACATAAGATTAAAACTAGTCTACCAGACTTCTGAATTCTAGTTCAAATGTGTTAATTAGATGATTTCTGCTTCACTCTCTTAAAGCCAAGCATCCAGGCAATTCACAGAAAATTATAGAAGAAAGTGTTGTGACTGAACAAAAGCACAGTTATGTGGTGGAGAGGAAGGACTCGGTTACATTGGATTGTCAGTAGTTTGGACAGGGTAGCATGCTGTGTAACTAGGCTGCACAAGTTATTTCTGGCAGGCTCTTTGGCTTCATAAAAGTTTTGCAGATGTGTAGTCTGTTCAAGTAATGTACTGCAGCCTTTAAATGTACTAAAACAAAATTTCTTGTCACATTAAAAAAAAACAGAAAAAGACTAGCAGTAGAAAAAGTTACTGTTATGGGAGTTACTGTTAATTGTGATTTTAGTTCTAACTGAAACACTGCATGAATATTAGGTAATGTAGTAAAGGTTTTTTATTGAATAGAATTCTTTTAATTGGAAATCTTGAACTTGTGTGGATCTTTTAGCTACTGTCAGAAACCAGTCTGAAGAGAAAAATAGCCTTCCATTGACAACGCTGAAAAGAACCTGACAACAATAAATTATAGTCAACAAAATTAAAATCCTTTTGAGAGTATTTTTTTAAACTGCACTATCTATTTATTAAATTGCCCAAATACTAACCCAGACCCTTGTAACAATCCTATTCTGTTACTTCATTGAAGCAGTATGTATCCACTGTACATATACCAATGCTTGATAGGTAGACCACAGTTTTCCAGAAAATTCTCTGAGCCTTTTAAATTGTCGTTTAACACAGCATTTAAATTCAAAAGGACTTAAGGAACAACAGACATTTCTCAAAATAGATTCATCCAAGCAATGCTGTGTACGTTTCTGTGTATCCATTCATTAAGCAACTGGATGACAGAAACATACACAGCACATCTAAATTAACTTACCTTGCCTTGTAGCTCTGATTGCATGGCTTTGGAGCTGCTTTCTGACAGATGAGGAACAAGTGGGGGCATGTATGTACTTTCTCCTAAAAGCAGCTACTACATGGAGATTAATTTCTCGCATTAAATATCCACTTTGACACAGAATTGAACATCTTTCAATCCTTCAAATAAAGCAGCTAGAATTTTTTTTTTAAAAAAAGGCATTCAAGTCAAAATCCTCCACCAGTCCTGCTTAGTGGTCATGCTTATTCCTGGACTCTGTATCAAGCTTGCAAAGTACAAAGGTACAGAGCTGTAGTTTGGAAAGGCAGACTGTCAGAGTGGTGGGTGCCACAGGTCATGCTGTTTGAGATAGAGAAGGGACTTGTTGCGACACAACAATCAGCTCTGAGATTGGCTTCAATAACAAGGCTGTACACACAAGAACACAAACATGCTGGTTAATGGAAATCCATGCAAGTGTTTGCACAATGATCTAGCTAACTGAAAAACTGATAAATTCAACGGCAATCAGAGTGATCTTCTCTCAATATGTTTGAACTCGACATGAGAGCCAACTTTCCACGTACTGAAGTGAAGACGACCGTTACAGAGTCATAGAGATGTATAAGCACAGAAACAGACCCTTCATAGTCCAACTCGTTCATGCCGACCAGAAATCCCAACCTAATCTAGTCCCATTTGCCAGCACTTGGCCCATATCCCTCTAAACCCTTCCTATTCATATACCCCTCCAGATGCCTTTTCAGTGTTGGAATTGTACCAGCTTCCATCACTTCCTTTGGCAGCTCATTCCATGCACGAACCACCCTCTCCATGAAAAGGTTGCCCATAGATCTCATTTATATCTTTCCCCTCTCACCTGAAAGCTTTGCCCTCTAATTCTGGACTCTCTCACCCAGCGAAAGGACCCTGTCTATTTACCCTATCCATGGCCGTCATGATTTTATAAACCTCTATAAGGTCACCCCTCAGCCTCCTACACTCCAGGGAATACAGCCGCGGCCTATTCAGCCTCTCCCTATGTTCTTCACTCTGGACATGAAGCAGAGGATTTCTGCGGTGCAGACAATGCAGAAGGTGGAAATTGGATGACCTGCTTCAGCCAATCAGAGCAAGGCTGTGACTGCAGCTGCACCAGAACCTTTTTGTAACCTTTCATGGGAGGTGGGCAAAAATGGTTTGGCTCATCCCTAATTTCCAGTGACATCGTGGTGGTGAATCGAATCACCACAGCCCATCTGGTGTCGATGCATCCACAGCGTGGTCAGGAAGGACTTCCAAGACAGTGAAATGACAATTATTTACTTTGAAGTTACTGTGGTGTGTTACTTGGAGGGGAAGTTTCAAATTCTCCAGTTGGCATCATTCTTCAAGATGATAGAGGTCGTGGGTTTGGTAGGTGTTAGAGGGACTTTGGTGAGTTGTTGCAGTGTATCATGGAGATCCTACATACTTCATTGCATTAGTGGTGAAGGGAATGGATGTTTAGAGTGCTAGATGGGATGCTAATCAAGTGAGCAGCATTGTACTGGATGACGTTATCTTCAAGTGTTATTGGAGTTGCACTCATACAGACAAGTAGAGCATATCCCAAACGTACATCTGGACTTGTGCCATATCGATGCTAGGCAAGCTTTGGGGAGTCAGTTAGTGAGTTACTCTATGCAGAATTCCCAGGTTCTGACCTGCTCTTCTTGCTATATTATTTATACAGTTGGTCCAGTTCTGTTTCTGGTCAATGGTAAATCCCAGGATATTGATAGTGGGAGATTCAATGGTTGCTATGACATTGAATATCAAGATGGGACGGTCAGATTCTCTCTTGTTAGAGACGGTCATTGCCGACCAGTTGTGTGGCATAAATGTTACTTGCCACTTGTCAGCCCAAGTCTGAATATTGTCCAGGTCTTAATGCAGTTGGACACCAACTACTTCTGTATCTGAAGTTTTGTGAATGGTGCTTAACATTATGAAACCATCAGCAAATATACCCACTTCCGATCTTAAAATTGAGGGAAGGTCATTGATGAAGCAGGTAAAGCCTTGGATATTGACGTGGAGGGACTCCTGACTCCTCAAACTGAGATTCGGTAAGATGTCAGCCACCTTCCTCAATCTGACTACACCAGCAGAGAATTTTCCCACATAATTCCCATTGACTCCAGTTTTGCTAAGGTTCCTTCATTCCACACCTGATAAAATGCTGCCCCGATGATAAGGGCAGTTAGATTCACTTCATAAGTTCAGCTGTCTTTGAGTCTGTGCAGATGAAGCAGTCATGACGTCTGGGATCTCGCACCCTTTATGGTAGATTGAGAGATATGCCAGAAAATAAGGTTACAGATTCAAGTAAAATTAAATAATGCAGATGTTGAAGATTTGAAATTAAAACAAGCACTGGAGAAACACAGCAGATCTGGCAACATCTATGGAGAAAGTAGCAACAGCACCAAGATGCTTCACTGGAACATTATCAGACAAAATTTGAAAGTAAACCATGTAAGGAGGTATTCAAACAGACGATTATGATTAAAAACATGGAAGACAACAGATTTTCCTGAGTGCTTTAAATGGAAGAGAGAGAGGTGGAGAACTTCAAAGTGGGAGTGAATTTCAAAGCCTTAGGCCACTGTTTGAGTTTGTATGTTATTATAGGCTCTTCCCACCAGGTGACATTGAAACAGTTTCAATGCAAACTTTAAATTAGCCTTTGATGCCCTGAGTATCAGAGATTTCTAATTTATCTAAAATTTATAATATTCAAAATAATTGTTGAATGAAACAAAAGATTTAATCATCATATAATTTATAATATATCCACTGAATATCTTCTGCATCTTTTAATGCATCATTAGAATTCTTACCCGAACCTCTAAACTTTTCAAGAAGATGAACTTTATTCTTGGATTTCTGAGTGGAGCTGAAATTTAAAGGTTCAATCTGAAGATATGCAGAGCACCTGGTTTCCCAGGATGCATCAGTCAGCTGTACTGGTGGACTACTTTCTTTTGTCTCCAGCAACTTCTGCTTGTATTTTTTTAAATTCAAAGTTATTCATAGGAGTTTTAAAGTGAACATTTCCAAATGTTTATTGAGGTAAAATCTCATGAGTTTGACAGAGCTTAAAATATTTTTTAAAATTCTTGTTGTCACTCAGGAGGTTTGAATTCAAACCCCAATAAATCAATTTGTGAAAATTAATTCAATAAATATGGTAATATATGGCCAAGCATCAGGACAGCTCATCATTAAGTCAACACATTGCTGTGAAAATACCAGCTAACATCCTAAGTACCACGTGATGGATTCACACACTCAAAACTCTGGTGTGACCGAGTCTCAGTACTGCAGCAAACAATCAGGTATAAAACAACATATAGGTAATGCTTTGGAGAGGCGGCGTTTTTTTTAGATTAGATTACTTACAGTGTGGAAACAGGCCCTCCAGCCCAACAAGTCCACACCGACCCGCCGAAGCGCAACCCACCCATACCCGTACATTTACCCCTTACCTAACACTACGGGCAATTTTGCATGGCCAATTCACCTGACCCGCACATCTTTGGACTGTGGGAGGAAACCGGAGCACCCGGAGGAAACCCACGCAGACACTGGGAGAACGCGCAAACTCCACACAGTCAGTCGCCTGAGGCGGGAAATGAACCCGGGTCTCTGGCGCTGTGAGGCAGCAGTGCTAACCACCGTGCCACCGTGGCGTTGGACTGGGGTGTACAAAGTTAAAAATTAGACAACACCAGATTATAGTCCAACAGGTTTAATTGGAAGCACACTCGCTTTTGGAGCGCCGCTCCTTCATCAGCTGACAACCACCTGATGAAGGAGCGACACTCCGAATGCTAGTGTGCTTCCAATTAAACCTGTTAGACTATAACCTGGTGTTGTGTAATTTTTAACCTGAGAGGTAATGCAGCAGTTTAGTGATAGCGTCACTAAGATAGTAATCCAGAACACAAGATTTATATTCTGGAGACATGGGTTTGATTACAGAAAGCAAAATTTAATTCAATAATTGCAAGCTGGCCTATTTGTCTCCACGGAATCATTTGATTGTCATAAAAACTCATCTGGTTTATTAATGTCCTTTAGAGTAGGAAATCTGCCATCTTTACCAGGTCTGGCCTACAGCCAGATCAACAGTAATATGGTTAACTCTTACTTTCCCTTTGTGCTAATAGGGACGGGTAATAAATACTGGTTGAGTAAGTGACACCTACATCACATGAACAAATAAAAAACAAACTGCTATGATATAATAAATATGACATGAGGAATCAGTTAATTCACTTGGCTGCACAGCTGATTTGTGATGGAGATGATGCCAACAGTGCGGGTTCAATTCACATTCTGGTTGAGGTCACCATGAAGTTCCTGCTTTCTCGATCTCGCCCTCTTCCCAGAGGTATGGTGACCCTCAGGTTAAATTCACCACCAGTGATCTAAGGAGACAGCAGCCCTGTAGTCATCTGGGACATTGACAGCATAGTACTGTGAGGTGACTCCATTGGTTGTAACACAAGCATCAGATCAGTACTATATTTGACGAATAAAAGGCAAAATACTGTGGATATTGGATATGTGAATCAAGCAATGTTGCAGAAACTTAGCAGAACTCGTAGCATCTGTGGAGTGAGAAGCAGAGTTAATGAAGCTAGTCTGGTATGGCTTCTTCAGATTGGTAAAAAACAGGCTACTTAATCCTTCAAGGCCCCTTCACCAACATT
Source organism: Hemiscyllium ocellatum (assembly GCF_020745735.1). Taxonomy (NCBI): domain Eukaryota; kingdom Metazoa; phylum Chordata; class Chondrichthyes; order Orectolobiformes; family Hemiscylliidae; genus Hemiscyllium; species Hemiscyllium ocellatum. The sequence goes on from NC_083402.1 coordinate 126,505,776, forward strand.
GTTGAACTGGTGTCAGTGAGATGCCCATTCGAGAGGTTTTGCTGTGTTGAACATCCCATGGTCCTCTGGAGAGACCAAGGGGCCAGGCAGAAGGGCAAAAAGAATAAAGGAGGTAAAAATCCTGAAGGAGGATCAAAGGCAGAGAGAAGTGAGAAACTGTATTTGTAGACACAGCGGAGGTGTCCTCATCACTGAACCAAGAGATACAAGCTCAAATCCCACCTGCTCCAGAACTGTATCATAACTTGTCTGAGCAGGCTGATTAAAATAACTGCAAGAATCCATAATGATAGATGCTATCATCCATCAAGTTATAACAACAGTTTCAAAGTCACTAAGTATAGAAAGGTCAATTATAAGCCATAGTTGAGATACCTGAAAAATATCACTCTTGAAATTTGAATCTGGAGGAATATAGAGCATAAATATTCCACTTCATTTTACTACCTCCACTTCTGATCAAAAGTCTCTTAATAAACTCACTCTCTCTGATGTTGAACTTTGTTCCCTCCCCTTGATGGAAGTGTTTCTCTTCATCTTGCAATTTTCTCTGGGGTCATCTTCCATGCAGCAGGAAGAAGTATAATAAATGCAAATTGCTCAGCGGTACTACATATCTTCATAATCAGTTACAGTATAACCCTGCCTTCTGTCGAAGTGTGGAAACCACCAATCGTAAGACAGTTAATTTATTATCATGATCATTCCAGGCCAGTAAAATGCTCTAATTTAAATGGAATTTTTGCTCCAACGTCTATAAGTTGCCATTTCCAATAGTACACATTGAGAAACAATTTCAAAAAGAAAATACCAGGATTCTAGCCTGTCACGGTTCCCAGTATTTATACAGAAGTTTTTCCAACAGTTACAAACTTGCTCTGAATAAGTTACATCTTGATGTTTGAATGCCTTCCTAGTTTGACTTTGGTGACAATGCAACTTGCAGTTTAGATGTTCAAATCCTCTGTAAAAATGATTCTGCATGGGCAGTTTTAGATCAATAATCAGTTTTCAAAAAGTTCATGCCTCAACAAAATTGTTCTATAATTAGCAGTTACACAGCTTACAACTTAATTTTTGCTTTGATTGTACATATGTGTCTGCAATTTATTTTCTTTAAGTAGCTGAATCGGATTATCTCATTGGTTGATGGAGTGAATTGGAGAACTTACCTGACGAAATATGTTGGATTTCCAAACATGAGGCACCTGAAGATCTGAAGATTCAGTATGTATTAATGTAGCTCCTCTGCAGAGTTTGGCTCCACAGGCTATGAGGCTGTTCTCCTCATAAGGTGTCTAATTCTTCAAAATACGAAACTGTTCAAATGAACTAAACTCAAGAAAAATTGTCCCCAAAAATATTTAACCCAAATATTGTCCAATATGCCTTAGCCCGATTGCAGAACAGCAAAACTCTCCTCTTATGTACCAATGTGAATATTTTCACATCACAAGTAACTGCTTCTCTGATTGTCAGTTACCACTTTGAGCTGTGGACCTGTTCACTACAGTCAATCAACTGAGGCTGTCTTAACTTAATTCTTTCCATCAGACAAAGATGGGTGGAAATCAAAGACTTAAAGTAAGTTAACCCAAGACGCAAAACTAATTTCTCCATCAACCAAAGTACAGAAGACTGCAGACAACCAGGAGATCAAGCTATATCTGGGAAGAGAACAGACAGGACCTCTCACTTGTTCATAGTGTGCATCTGTTAGATTATTACAGTTCCACTACAATTTCATACAATTCAAAGACTACTAAAATCTAAAGCCCTTTGTGTACATAATAAATGCAGTATAAAAAAAATCCAAAAACTTGCCTTTGTGATATCCAACAATCTGAAAATTAATCATACACCTGAAACATAGATGTATTCTCTTACATTTGGTCCACTATTTTCAGATCCCAAGTCCAATTAACAAAGCAGAGGGGCTGCAGTTATAAGCGTGCATAAGACATCCAATTAAATGTATGCCTCCAGAATTTCCATCTACTCAGAAATGTCTCACAAATTGAGGAGTTGGGATTATGATGTGACATCTAACCATTTCTTCAGTATTGGATCAAAATCCTAGGATTTTCTCCCTAATGACATTGGAGGTCTATCAACAGCAGATGAACTGCAACATTTCAAGAAGGCTGCTCACCACCACCTTCAAGGTAAATGAGCAACGCACAATAAATGTTGTCCAGCCAGCAATGTCTGCATCCATGAATGAATAAAAATAAAGGATGCTTTGGAAAGGGTACCTGGTAGTGCTTACTCTTCTTCAACATCACCTTAATCCATGACCCAGAGATATTTAGTGCCAATGATAAGCCTCTGCCTTTGACTCACCTCTGTTTTGACAATTTGTTATTCATTTGCAAGCTGCTTAATGTTTTCATGGAGTGCCAACCTTTCGCTGTGCACTCACTTCCTCCAAGTTGATGAGCTGCAAACAGTGCAGGGGTCCCATATATCACTAGTAAAACTCATCACTCTCAGACTAACTGTGGTAATTTTTTCAGCAATAACCTCAATAGACTCACCACTGCTGCTGTAAGTGCACGAAAACAGTATCAGCAAAAAGCAGCAAATAACTGGAACACAATGGCCTTTCTAGACCAATAATTTTTTTTTCATCTTGTTCTCACCTGGCAGATTCTCCCCAATGACACTTTATATTTCCATAGGTGCAATTAAATGTGCTAAGTGAGGCCAACATTTTCCAATTTTATCTCATTTCCACAGTGTTGAAACATCTAATTTGATTCCCACGAACATTATCAGAAAACCATCTGATACCAAGCAGAACAAAGAGATATTAGTATAAATGACCAAAAACCTGGTCAAAGAGATAGGTCTTAAGGAGAGGCGAGATGAAGAAGCAGCAATAACATCTGATTGAAGATTTGTAGCTCGGGTATCCGTTGTTGTGGTTCTGCTCGCCGAGCTGGAAGTTTTTGCTGCAAACGTTTCATTCCCTGGCTAGGGAACATCATCAGTGCTGTTGGAGCCTCGTGTGAAGCGCTGGCATTCATCCCCAAACTCCATCAACAGACACATTGACCTGGACACCATATACAAACCACTACAGCTGAAACTGACACCCGGAAACGGCAAGAACATCCATCAACAGACACATCGACCTGGACCCCACATACAAATCACTGCAGCTGAAACTGACACCCGGAAGCGGCAAGAACAAACCAAAATTAAAACCGGAAGAAACATCAAAGAAACAGCGCTTCACACGAGGCTCCAACCGCACTGATGATGTTCCCTAGCCAGGGAACGAAACGTTTGCAGCAAAAACTTCCAGCTCGGCGAGCAGAACCACAACAGCAATAACATGTCACTGTGTACCATGCTGTACCAGGTGTAAACAGAAAAATTTATAACACCTACTTACTAAATCTATTGGATGTTATTAATCCAGCAGTGGCTGATAGCCGATTCCAGATGTAAATGCAGTACACAAAGGGAAATTTTCTTCTATATTTGATTGGAATACACTGCAATAGACTCACATTCTCCAAGAATTGAAGGACTAATATAATCAATAAATATATTGATTTAAATATCCAGTAGGTGGAGAGGGCACAGGTTTAGGGTGAGAGGGAAAGATATCAAAGAGACCTAAGGGGCAACTTTTTCATGCAGAGGGTGGTACGTATATGGAATGAGCTACTAGAGGAAATGGTGGAGGCTGGTACAAGTGCAATATTTATAAGGCATTTGGATGGGTATATGAATAGAGAGGGTTTGGACTTCGGGTGCTAGCAGATGGAACTAGATTGGGTTGGGATATCTGGTCGGCATGGATGGGTTGGACCGAAGGGTCTGTTTCCATGCTGTACATCTCTATGATTCGATAAGGTGTTTGCTCATGCAAAGGCAGCATTGAACAGGAATAACCACACCTTCATTTAGATTGGAGCACAAAGTATTTGATCTCTCAAACCACTCAGCTGCTCTCCAGCTATGGTGAAGATACAAAAGTGTCAGCAGTGGCACCAGACATATATGTATCTGGACAGTTTCAGATGAATTAAGAAATGTTCTTTGAAACCCTGTTGTTGGTGGCTGACCTCCTCAAAAGGGCAGAAGATTTAGATGAGGGATCAGCACAGAGCTCAGTCTTATTAGAATGGCACAAGTGACTGGGTCAGAGACTCGTGCCCCCACCCCACAACCCAACCCAAACCCCTCAAACCCTGCACTGTCAGTTTCTGTCAAAGTCTCTTTAAGGTAAACCCACTTTGCAACGCAACCATTGTCCATAGTATCAATCGAGGAACTCCAGAGAGAAAGAATTCTGAAAAAGACTGAGAACCCTGACTTACATTGTTACCCCAAAGCCATGTATTTGAAGATTACGTGAAATACTCCAGTTTTCAACTTAAGCTCAGATAATCTAACTCAAACAGGAAGGGCGATCAAATTAGGGCCTTCTTGGGAGACTCAATTACATTCTGAACCATTAAGGGGGCTTTTCCTTGTATTTCAAGGCTACTGTAATCTTTTATTTGAGTCATATGCCTTTAAAGATGAGATGCCCTTTGGGATTACATAGGCGTCCCGAGTCTGTCGGTTTTAACAAGTAAATAAGATGAGAGCTTTTTGCTGACATCAAGTTGGTGAATAGGTTGGGTTTTTGTGAAATTTATTAATGTATAAAAATAGATCAAAGTTGAATTAAGGAACTTTTTCCATTATCACAGCAACAGGAGGAATGGTGAGTGACACAACCAGCTGGGCAATAGGTCTGTTACCAGAAAATGCCAGAGGAGATGGGTAAATAGGTAGCCAAGGGATGGGATTGGAGTTTGCCCTAGCATTAGGTTGCAATTCCTGGGAATAAGTGAAAGGAACAGGAAATCAAGAAATGAGTCAACTCAATCTGCCCCCACATAATCCATTGACCAATCAAAACAATCATAACAAGCAGCTCCCTTGGAGTATCACCTAAATGATAAAGATATTAATTCACATGGACCTAAATAACTTACATTCAACTGTTCTCACCAATGTTCCTCCAGATATTCAGTGACGTAGATCAGTATCTGCATTTCTAAGACTTGAAACCATTATGTTCAGACTCAAATTCAAAATTACTATTCACAGATTCAGCAATATTGACTGGAGACCAGATCATAATCCTGAATTATTTGAAGTGTTTTAAGAACTTTTAAGGATAGATATTTTGAGAAAGAAAAACATACAAGCCAAAATATTGTTGAGGATGCAAATTTAATGGATACCTAAAGTTATTGTGGGGTTAAAATAGAACTCTGAGGAATCAAAGAATGCTGCACTTAAAGTGAGTCAATGAAACTTCAGACAGCAACACTTTAAAAGGAGAGCTTCCATTAAAAAAAAGCTGATCTTTTGTGGGTTGTATTCAGATGTCTAATGTGATATAACTTGAATGAAATGAACTTCTGGGCAAAACACATGTTTGCAGTTTACCTGTACAGAGATAAGCAAGCAAGGAGATTAAAAATCAACTGCAACCCCTGATCTTGGTATTCTAAAGTGCCGGTGAACTAGCATCTTATTGTGGCGTGCTAGCTTGAGATTCAGACTCCACTGTCCTAAAGTATTATGAAGGGTCACGGCTGTGAACCTTCACTATACACTGTTGTGTGTACAGGTAAAAACAGAGAGTTACTCTGATGCTGAAAACAAGTCACCAGCCAAGCCAAACACCAAAACAGAAATTGTTAGAAAAATTCAGCAGGGCTGGCAGCATCTGTGGAGAGAAATCACAGTTAATGTTTTGAGTCGAGCAATCCTCGAACACAGATCTGAGGAAAGCCACTCTGGTTTCTCATTACACTTGCTGCCAAACCAACTGAGCTTTTCCAGCAAATTCTGTTTTTGTTCCTGATTTACAGAATCCACAGTTCTTTCGAATAGTGCAGAAGCAAACTGGAAACTCATTTCAGTAACTGCAGAAACGAAAAAAAAAATCCCAAACAACTACTCAACTGCCAAACGCATTACTACTGGAAACATCCACCATAACAGCCACAATGTTTCAGAAATCTAGTTGTCGTGGACAAGCCAAGGACTGATTCATACATTCCTTTTCTTAAACTCCTACCTCTGTGGACTCACCTCTTATTTTTAATTTGCGCTTTATTGTATTTTAGTAAATATACTCACTCTCTCCTTAACCCAAAAGCGTGGTTAAACTGGGTTCTTCTTCTCAAACATAAAAACACTTGAGCATGGAAAGTTATCCACAATGGAAGGATTTCTTTTTTAAATTGACCTTGTTGCGACCAATCAAGAGAAAGGTTGAATAAAGAAGGGGAGCCAGTTCATCTTTCCTCACCTAGAATCATAACAAATTGGGGACTCTTGCTCATGCACTGGCTGTAACACTGTCTTCAAGTGTCATGTTGCTATGGATTATAAATTTAAATTACGCCTTCATCAAAGTTAGTTGCATTAAACAATTTTTGGGCCATTCAGCATAGCAGCTATGTGATGTCATTCCACGTTTTCGCTTTGCCAATTATTCTACTGTAATAGCAGCTCTTCTCAGAGTCGTGATTTGGAGATGCCTGTGTTGGAATGGGGTATACAAAGTTAAAAATCTCACAACACGAGGTTGCAGTCCAACAGGTTTAATTGGAAGCACCAGCTATCGGAGCACCGCTCCTTCATCAGGTGGTTGCAACCTGTCGGACTGTAACCTGGTGTTGTGAGATTTTTAACTTCTCAGAGTCTTCCAGCACGGATGACGACCTTTGGCCTGTCAAGTCTGCACTGACCTGTCCACACTAATCCCACTTTCCAGCACTTGCTTTGTGTAATATGACCTTTCAACTGCTCATCCACATACTTCTTAAAGATTGTGAGGTTTTCTACTCCTATTACTCCTCCAGACAGGGCATTCCAAATTACTACTGCCCTCTGGGTGAAAAAAATAGCTTACTCAAATCCCCTTTAAACATCCAGCATTTCATTTTAAAATTATGCCCTCCAGTTATTGATCCTTCAACTGAGGGGAGAACAGTTGCTTTCGATCCACCCTGTTCATACCCCTCAGAATTTTACACACCTCAGTCAAGTCCCATCTCAGTCTTTTCTTCTCGGAAGAAAACCCAAGCTTTTTTTCTTATCTAAAATGTTTCAACGCAGGCAACATCCTGATGAATCTCCTCTGCAATCCCTCCAGTGCAATCACATTCTTCCCACATTGTGGTGATCAGAACTACACACAGGACTCAAGCTGTGGTCTAAGCAAAGTTTGTTTTACAGCTCCAACATAACCGCAGCAGAGTGGGTGAACACTTTGCAAATCTCCTACATTCTGTCTGTAACAATGACCCCGAGCTTCCAGTTGCCTGGTACTTCAGTGCATTGCTTTGTTCCTGAGTCAATACTTCTGCCTTGGGCTTCCTGCAGTGCTCCAGTGAGGTACATTGGAAGCTGGAAGAATAGCATCTCATCTTCCGATGTGGGATACCTACAGCCTTCAAGATTCAATAAGGGTCTGAAAACCTCCTTCCATGTCCTTTACCCATTCTCACACGCCAGGTCCTGTCATGATGTGGACTGCTTTCAGCATGGCCAATCCACATTCGCGGACTCATTGTGCTGACTTATTATTAGCTTTTCTCTTTCCCTGGCTTACCAGAAAATTAAGCAATGCAAGCAAACATTTATTTTAAACAATTAAACAAACTCTAACCCTAGATTTTGCACAGAATTTACAGCTCAGTAATAGAACATTGCTCTTTCATTTATCTATTCACAGTATGTGAGTGTCAGTAGCTGGGCCAGCATTTATTATCCATCTCTGAGTACCTCTGAAAAGGTGTTCATGCATCTGTTATTTGTTTAACTACTACAGTCCATTGATACAGGTACACTCTCAGTGATGTCACAAAAGGGAGTTGCAGAATTTTGACCCACAACTAGCCAAGGAATTCTGATATAGTTCTATGTAAAGATGGTGCGAGACGTAGAGGAAATCTTGCAAGTGGTGATGGTTGCATTCTCTCTCTACTGCCCTGGTCCACTTAGGTGGTAGAGGCTGTAGATTTGGAAGGTGCTGTTAGATGAGCCATGACGAGATTCTGCTGTGCATCTTGTAGCTGTGGTACACACAGCTGCCACTGTTCCTTAATGGTGAATGGATGGACTGCCAAACAAGTGGGCTGCTTCACCCTGGATTCTGTCAAGCTTCTTGAGGGGTACTGGAGTTACACTCATTCAGGCAAGTGAAGAATAGTCCATCAAAAACCGGACTTGTGTCTTGTACAAGATAGATTGGCTTTGGAGAGTCAGGAGATGAGTTATCCATTGCAGGATTCCTAGAGACTATCATGCTCTTATAGCCACAACATTTGTTGCTGGTCTAGATCCATTCCAGTGAATGATAACCCTAGGGATGTTACTAGTGAGAAACTAAGCAATGGTAACATAATTGAATGTCATGAGAGAAGGTTAGTTTTGTTTTCTTGTTGGAGATGGCAATTTCTTGAATATTGAATGACATGAATCCTTCTTGCCTTTTATCAACTCCAGGAACTTCTGCAGTGATGTCCTAGGACTAAGATGATTGGATGTTAATAGCCACAACTAGCCTTGTTTGTGCTGAGTTCGACTCTAACCATTGACTCAATTCCCATCAACTTGAATTTTACTTGGGGTCTCTGATGCCGTAGGGTGTCATGCTACCTTATTGTCAAGGACAGTACACTCCTCTCACCTATAAAGTATAGCTTTTTGATCCATTTTTGGATCAAGACTATAACAAACTTTTGAAGTCTGCAGCTGAGTGGCCTGGAAGAATTTAAATTTAGCGTCAGTGAACAAGATACTGCTGAGTAAGTAACTCTTGACAACGTTGTCATTATCGATCACTGCGATGGGGTAAAATTGACCGGATTGGATCCTACTTTCTTTTTTCAAAAATGGACAGGACTTGTCTGGGCAAATTTTTCATATTGCCAGGTCAATGCCTGTCTAGTAGCTTGGTTTTGAGTGTGACTGGTTCTAGAACACAAGTTTTCAGTACTACAGATGGAGTGTTATTAAGACCTATAGCCCTTACTGTATCCAGTGCCTTCAGCTGTCTTTTATATCATATGGAGTGAACCAAGTTGGCTGAAAAGTGACATCTGTGATACCAAGGCTCTCATTAGGATGATGAGATGGATCATCTACTCCGCATCACTGGCTGAAGATGCTCATAAATGCTTCAGCCTTGTCCTTTGCACTGATGTGCTGGGATCTCTCATAATTGAAATGGGGATGTTCATAGATCTTCCTCTGGTTAGGTTTCAGTTACTTACCACCAGAATTCATGGTTGGATGTATCAGGATCATAGAGCTTGCATCTGACCCATTAGCTGTGGGAATTGCTTAGCTCTATTTCTCACATGCTGCTTCTGCTGGTTTGCAGACAAGTAGTCCTGTTCTGTACATAGCTCCATCAGGTTGCCATCCCATTGTTTCAATATGCTTCGTACAACTCCTAGCAGGCTCTCCTTTAATCCTCATTGAACCATGGTTGGTCCTTTTGCCTTCATGGGAATGGTAATGTGAGTTATGTTGGGCTATCAGATTATATATCATGCTGGAATACAATTCTGCTGCATCACATTTAATCCAAATATTCTATGTTCCCTTTCCAACCTTACCCATATCAACATATCCTCCTATTCTTCTTCCTCATTTTTTAAAATTTAGTTTCAAATGCATTGAAGGTGCTCTTTTCAACTGATCAATGTGATAGCCAGTTCCACATTCTAACCACTGAGTCAGTAATCTGCAATTTCACCCTCAAGACTTAATATGAAACTGAAATAACTTGACAAAATGATGTCGCATCCAAGGAACAGTAACTCTAATATTTATACAGGCTTCAATTCTTAAAAAAAAACTTGATTGTGGTTCACAATTAAACAGTTACAGATTTCCGGACATGTTTCACCCCCTACCCTGATTTTACCACATCCTAATGAAAACACGACCAGCTTGGCTCAAAAACCAGAAGGTTCCAGCTAATGAATCACATACTTTACAGCAGATACAGTAAGTATTACCAGCTGTGACATTCACATTCTGCCAAGTGAACTGTGGCAATCTCGGCAGAACAAGGCTGACACATTTGAAACCAGCTGTACTACAAACCACAAGCAGAAAAACTTCCAGCTGCCTTCTCAGGGGCTCTTTTGTCTTTCTGGTTGTCTCGCCACTTGTCCCTTGACTGCTGAGCACCCACAGCCATCTTGTTTTTACAAGGCCTGAGGAATCCAGGGCAGGTCTTAGGTTAAGATCTGCATCTTGCGCCCATCTTGCGGAAAAGCATTTGCAAATCAAAGGTTTCTTTTAATAAGCATGGATCCTCTATTTTCCTTCATGCAGCAGCCTTGAAACATATCCTAAAGCAGTTCACTCTCCTTACTCAGTTCTTTGAAAAGCCAGCAGTGTTTTTCTCTCCCTCCCAAACGTTTAGGAGGAAAATTCCATCAGACATTTTATTTCTGAAGAAACATTCTTTGGAGCAAACAGGGGAACTCAGCACTGCAGAGGGTGTGAGGGTTAAACACATGTTCCACAAGTATTGGGCAAACATTTTCTATTCTCTTAGAAGCAATTTGGGTAGGTTTATCGTGCTCAAGTGAAAGAAATTACAGCAGTGGCGTGATATTGCATGGCTTGATTTTAAACACCTCTTGGAATGTGTTTACGCTGTGCAGTCCATTAAGTGAGAGTTTAGTGCAGTCATTTAGTATTGTTCTTTTCCCTGGAGTTCATTAGCACATCCCTGGGGGATGGTGTTACCACTCGCAGCTAAAGAAACACAAGGGAGGCCATCATGGAAACAAGCAGGCACAAAATAAAATAGTGAATACGCCAATATCAGCACTCTTTCAATGCAAGAAAGTACAAATTCCACCATTGCCACATTATACATCTCTGTCTCTGCCTCACCCTTACCTTTTTTTAAAAAAAAAACCCACCAGGCTCAAATATTCCAATGTCAGCCTGGTTGGCTTCTTTTACTCTTCGCAAACTTGAGCTCAGCCAAAAGTCTGCAGCCCATGGGCAACCTCACACCAAATCCCATTCACCAACACCCAAACATGCTGGCTCTTGGTCAGGCAACCCCTCAGTATTAAATTTCCACATTCCTGGTTTTAAATCCCTCCATGACTTCATCACCTCCCTTTGTCTTTAACCTTGTTAAAACCTACAACTTTTACTGGTATTTTATTTCTTGTGCATTCCCAACTTCCATTGCTCCACCATTGTCTTCTCCGAACTTAGATCATATCATTGGAGTCCCTCAATCAAAACATCTCCTCCTTTATATCGCTCTCTTCATTCCTTAAAAATTACCTATCACCTATCCAGCTACCCATTCACACAGTCCAGTGTCAACCTTCCTTTGCAGTGCTTTGGGTTGTTTTATTGTATTAGCAGTGCTATATACACAACACCTTGTTCCTTCTATTTTAGGATAACCTCAATTTCTTCAGACCTGCTATAATGACATTAGGCTCAATACTGGTCACTGTATTCACTGCAAGATGGAACAGGACCCAGTGGCTTTAAAGAAAACAATCAAACAAACAAAGTCACTCACTCCAGAAGACCACTTTCAACCTAGTCATGAGTTGGAGATGCCGGTGTTGGACTGGGGTGTACAAAGTTAAATATCACACAACACCAGGTTATAGTCCAACAGGTTTAATTGGAAGCACACTAGCTTTCAGAGCGATGCTCCTTCATCACCTGATGACGCTCCTATCACCTGATGAAGGAGCGTCACTCCGAAAGCTAGTGTGCTTCCAATTAAACCTGTTGGACTATAACCTGGTGTTGTGTGATTTTTAACTTTTTTTATAAGTTGCATTCTCGGGTTAGCTGTGAACAATGGTGATAGTTAGGCAATATTTTGAAGGTGTTAGCCCCCTGTGTTCTCTGTCTATGACCTGATGTTTAGATTGATTCTAATCTAAAAAGTGAGATAACAGAATTTTACATAAATTCATGCAGTTTTTGAGCTCAGAGTTCGACATGAATGTATACTGTTTTTGAGCAAAGTGCAATGTAACTCTGCAAGTACAAATTCACCCCACAAAATGTGTGTGTGCATGTGTGTCTTTATCTGTGTGTGTGTGTCTGTCTGGGATGGGGGTTGTGAGTGTGAGAAAGTGTGTGTGTGTGTGTGGTGAGTGCAGAGTGTCTTAAGTCTGTGAGGGGGTGCATGTGAGAGTGTGTGTGTCTATAAGGGTGTGTGTGGGTGTCTGTGTGTACCTGTGTCCATGTGTATGGGAGAGTGTGTCTGTGTAGTGCAATGGTGATCACCTGTAATGTGACATGAACCCAAGGTCCCGGTTGAGGCCCTCCCTATGGGTACCGAACTTAGCTATCAGCCTCTGCTCGGCAACTTTCCTCTGCTGCCTGTCCCAAAGTCCACCTTGGAGGATGGTCACTCGAAGGTCTGAGGTCGAATGTTCTGGACCACTGAAGTGTTCCCCAACTGGGAGGGAACCCTCCTGTCTGTTGATTGTTGTGCGATGCCCATTCATCCATTGTCGTAGCCTTTGCTCGGTTTCCCCAATGTACCATGCCTCCGGGCATCCTTGCCTGCAACGTATAAGATAGACAATGTTGACTGAGTCACATGAATACCTGCCATGTACAAGGTGGGAGATGTTCCCACGTATAATAATGGTATCTATGTCCACAATCTGACACGTCTTGCAGCGCCCACCATGACAGGGTTGTATGGAGTTGTCCTGAGAGCCGGGCGGTTTGCTGTGAACAATGATCTGTTTGAGGTTTGGCAGTTGTTTAAAGGCAAGTCGTGGAGGTGTGGGGAAGGTCTTGGTGAGGTGCTCATCTTCACTGATAATGTGGTGCAGGTCACGAAGAACATGGCGTAATTTTTCAGCCCCTGGGAAGTACTGATCAACGAAGGGTAGCCTGTCAGTTGCAGCACGTGTCTGTCTCCTGAGGAGGTCATTATGGTTCCTTGCTGTGGCACGTCGGAACTGGCGGTCGATGAGTTGGGCATCGTACCCTGTTCTTGTGAGGGCATCCTTGAGTACTTCCAAGTGTCCGTCACGTCCCTCCTCATCTGAGCAGATCCGATGTATGCATAGGGCTTGTCTATAGGGAATGGCTGTTTTAATATGTTTTGGGTGGAAGCTGGAGAAGTGTAGCATTGTCTGTGGGTTTGCAGTAGAGTGTGGTGCCGAGGTGTCCATCCTTGATGGAGACACACGTGTCCAAGAATGAGACAGATAGTCGAGAGTAGTCCTTGGTGAGTTTGATGGTGGGATGAAACTTGGTGACGTCACTGTGTAGTTTTATCAGTGACTCCTCGCCATGGGTCCAGAGGAAGAAAATATCATCAATGTACCTGGTGCACAATGTTGGTTGGAGATCCTGCATAGAGAAGAAATCTTGTTCAAACCTGTACATAAAAATGTTGGCATATTGGGGTGCAAATTTGGTCCCCATTGCTGTTCCGTGTGGCTGGATGAAAAACTGGTTGTCAAAGATGAAGACGTTATGATCGAGGATAAAGCAGATGAGTTGTAGCATGGTGTTTGGAGATTGGCAGTTGTTGGTGTTGAGTACTGAGGCTGTTGCCGCGATGCCATCCTTGCGGGGGATGCCGGTGTAGAGTGCGGAAACGTCCATTGTGACGAGGAATGTTCCCGGTTCGATTGGTCAGTGGGTGCTGATTTTCTGTAAAAAATCCGTAGTGTCACGACAGAAGCTGGAGATCCCCTGTACAATAGGTTACAAGATGCCTTCCACATAGCCAGAGAGATTATCACATAGGGTCCCATTGCCCGACATGATGGGTTGTCCCAGGACGAACCGGGACCTTGGGTTCATGTCACATTACAGGTGATCACTATTGCACTGCACACACACACACACAGATATTCCTACACACACACTCTCACATACATACGGACACAGGTACACACAGACGCGCACACAGACAGACACACACACACACCCTTATAGACACACACACTCACACATGCACCCCCTCACATACTTAAGGCACTCTGCACTCACTACACACACACACACTTTCTCACACTCACAACCCCCACCCCAGACAGACAGACAGACACACACACACAGACAAAGACCCACATGCACACACATTTTGTGGGGTGAATTTGTACTTTCAGAGTTACATTGCACTTGGCTCAAAAACTGCATACATTCATGTAGAACTCTGAGCTCAAAAACTGCATGAGTTTATGTAAAACTCTGTTATCTCACTTTTTAGATTAGAATCAATCTAAACATCAGGTCATAGACAGAGAACACAGGGGGCTAACACCTTCAACAGATTGTCTAGCTATCGCTATTGTTAACAGCTAACCCGAGAATGCAACTTTTAAAAAAAGGTTTTGTGATTTACACATGAAAGAAGTGAAACTATCACTGTATTCTAACAGATGAAAGGCTAAACAGACAATCAATTTTTCAATGTATAATTTCAGTTACATCACACTGCAAATTTTTGCTATAAATTCTGTGTTACGATCGAGCCCTCCACTACCACCTGATGAAGGAGCGTCGCTCCGAAAGCTAGTGTGCTTCCAATTAAACCTGTTGGACGATAACCTGGTGTTGTGTGATTTTTAACTTTCAACTACATCACAAGCCGAAAATTGTCCAATTACTTTTGGAAGTGTTAACCCATCTGAAGGGAAACTGAGATACTTGGTTCAAAAACAAGAAGTGATAGAGCAAATTTACTAATTATTCAGCTGAGTTTCACTCAGTATCTGTAAAATATTGATTTCTGGAGATTATTTTCTAAAGCTGGTGCATATATTTCTCTGGTCAATCACATTAGTAGCATGTCATAGTAATAATAAAGCTTGGAGACATCTTAACACTTACATAAGGTTAATTTTGCTTTAACTAGTAAACGATGCCCAACACAGCATATCTCAATATATTGACTCTGTCCTCCCACATCAGATGCCCATATAGTAAATCTATTCTACCACCTGGTTGAAATGAAAGGACTGACTATTTCCTGCTCCTGGAATTGTGTTCAATTCTGTCTGAAGTCCCCCATTCTGTACAGTGACAGCTTCACCTCTTGCAACACTTGGAAGCCTTTGGTTCATTCAATAAGCAATCTGCTCTTCTTCTGATGGTATTTCACCCACTGGAGAACTGCTGTATTGTCCCAACTTATAACAGCCTCTACACTTCAAAACTCCTGCACAAATTGAAAAACTTTAAGATATCTACAGGTTCTAAAAGGCACTATGTCAATACAAGTTCTTTATTTCTTCAGTAATTATTCCCATGAGTATTTGGTTCAGTAAACAAATCATTTCCTTTCGAGGAAAGCTCAAATTTTCATATGACTTGAGTCCTTGGATCATTTAATAAATCTCAATGGTTATGTTGGGACATTTAAAGGTGTTTGAAGAGATTTTCACTTTGGGCCAGTTGATGTTTTTTTAGAAAACATATCCCACTCCCATTGTCCCAGACAAGAGAAGCTAAAACCATTTGGAGATGGGGCTGTCATTTAAATGAAACTGGCAAGCATCGGGGTACTAAACTTGTTGGATATTGAGATCCAAGTGGTTCAAATTGGCTCCAACACAGAAGTGCTGAAGGTGGTGCTTACACTGACAGACAAAGGTTGAGATGAATGGGAATCCATATAGTTTTTTATGCCTCCATTAAAATCCAACATGGAGTAATCTAACATGCTGAAGCTTCCAGGGTTGTATTTTGAAGGATCTCACTGAAGTCCCTTTCTAAGGCTAAACATTCAAATCACTGGGTGTCTGGGGTGAAGTAAGTGAAACTTCAAATTGCAACCAAGAGTCCTAACAGCAACAAAGACCCCTAGTTTGTAGAACAAAACAATCTCATCATAGAAACCAACAGTGAACTTACTGTCAAAAGGAAATTCATTGCAAAATGGCAGTAGTGGGATGGTCAGCACCTTTGTGACATTCTGCCATCCACTTGTGTTAATGAGTTCAATACTGTTCCTTTAACTCTTACCAATGATAATCAGCTTGTGTTTTAATTAATCAGCAGTTAGGCCAAAGTAAGTAAGAATTGAAAACATACTGCTGCTTTAGCAGGTTTTAGTTCCTTAGGTAGCTTATAATAAAGGCAAGCAATGTGAATATCTCTCAAGCATTAAGAAATAATAGATTTGTTTAGATTTGTTGTAGTGTTACAAGTATAATTGGGCTCTTCGGACATAGGACCATCTGGGACAAGATGTGAATGATTTATTGTGGGCACACAACCATTAATAATTCCAATCTTGTCCCATTTCCACAAACAGTTAGCATTTTCCATCCCATTATTAAAAAGTCACCTCAAGGCTTCCCTTCATTGCTCAGATTTTTGTGAATTGGAGTTGGGATGTCATGTTGAGGTTGTACAGGACATTGGTGAGGCCTGTTCTTGAGTACTGTGTACAGTTCTGGTCACCCTGCTCTCGGAAGGATAATATTAAACTGGAGAACGTTCAGAAAAGATTTACCAGGATGATGCTAGGAATGGAAAATTTGAATTATAAGGAGAGTCACAGAGTCAGAGACATGCAGCATGAAACAGATCCTTTAGTCCAACCGGTCCACCATGAACGTTATCCCAAACTAAACTAATCCCACCTAACTGCTCCTGGTCCATTTCGCTCCAACCTTTCCTATTCATGTATCTATGCAAATGTCTTCTAAATGTTATAATTATACCCACATCCCCCACTTTCTCAAGAAGTTCACTCCGCATGCAAATCACCCTCAGTGTAAAAACTTGCCTCATGCCTTTTTGCAAGGACTTTTTTCACTGGTGCCAAGGAGACTGAGGGGTGATCTTATAGAGGTTTATAAAATCATAAGGGGCATAGATAAGGTGTACAGCAAGGGTCTTTTCCCAAGGGTGGGTGGGTTCAAAACTAAGGAGCATTTTTTAAGGTGAGGAGAAAACTTTAAGGAGGATGTGAGGGGCAATTTGTTTACACAGAGTAATTCAAGTGTGGAATGAACTTCCAGAGGAAATGGTGAATGAAGGGACAGTTACAACATTTAAAAGGTCATTTGGATAAGTACATGGATAGGAAAGGTTTGGAAGGATATGGGCCAAATGCAGGTAAGTGTGATTGAGTTATGTTGGAAACAAGGTCAACATGCTGCAAATGTGTTGCTGGTCAAAGCACAGCAGGTTAGGCAGCATCCTTTACAAGGTCAACATGGACTGGTTGAGCTGAAGGGTTTGTTTCCATGCTGTGTGACTGTACGACTATGATTATGTCACTATCTGCAAAATTGCCCATGAGTTTTAATGTCTACATTACCCTCATAAATTTCTACCATTGATCATCCTCTGCTTTTAAACCCTGGGAATACACTCTGATTTTGTGGTTCCTTTAATTAAATAATAATTGCAGTACATTCTTAGGTCCCTTGGTCAATTTGAGAGATTTGTGGTCTAAAATATTGATTCAATCAATGCACATGGACCATTGGGCAAGTAAACTGCACTTCAGAGGATTAAGCTTGAAACAGCACCTATTCTCTCAAAAGATTACATGCAATCTGTAAAAATGGCAGATCATGCATCTCATCCATATCCAGCATCTTCGAGTAAACAGTTGTCATCTTAGAGCAACAGAATCAATTATCTTTCTTACTATTTCACTGACTTCAAACTAAACTTCACAGAGTTGCACCAAGAGGGAGAAGGAGCAACAACGGACAAGGTTCCATTCCGAAAGACAAAAATCTGACCAAAAAAAGTGAAACATTCTTGATTGTCAACAAAATCAATTGAATAAACAATGAAAACAACAGAGGGAGTTGGATTTTACCAGTGATGAAATGGAGTTAAGGAAACATCAATTAAAACGTTGTTTCCACATTGAAATCAACACTTTGGACCGAAACATTAATCTGGCAAATGAATTGTGGGGAGCAAAGCTGACCACCAGGAGACTACCATCAAGGTACACGGGGAGGCAAAAAAGCAGAAGATGACAGATGCCAATTGCAATATTGCGGGCATGTTTCTCTCGCTCTTTGGTAAAATATTCATTTAACACCTAGGTATGGATAGATATGGACCAAACACAGGCAAATGGGAAAAATTTAATTGTGACAACTGGGCAGCATGGGCTGAAGGGCCTGTTTCCATGCTAATAACCTCTGTGACTCAATGACCTCTGGACCAGAAGGACTGAGTTCAAGTCCCACCTGCTCCAGGGGCGTGTCATGACATGTCTGAGCAGATTGATTTAAAATATTTATGTCTCTCACTCAGAGGTATGCAGTGAAAAGAAAATGAGAGCCCAGGTTCAATTTGTAGGTGATTTTAAAAAACTCTTCTGGTGCAGTTACAGCATGCTTACCTTCAGCTCGGAGGTCAGGTACATGTCCCACCGCCCTGGAGGTGTGTCACAACATGTCAGAACAGGCTGATTTAAAAGAAAACTTAAGTCAGCAAATCCCAAACTAATAGGTTAAGACCATCAGAAATAAGAACAGGAATAGACCTCTCTTGCCTGCTTTGGAATTCAGTAAGATTCAGACATTTCTCATGCCCACTTTCCTGCCTTTCCACTACTTAATGCAACATAGGCTGGTGCCCTATCCCAAAATATCCAATTACAGCCCATCTTTGAGAAGCCTTTGGATCAGTTCATGGAATCTATCGTAGAATCATAGAGTCCCAACAGTGTGAAAGCAGGCCATTTAGCCCATTGAGTTCACACTGACCCTTTGAAGAGCATTCCGCCTTACACCTGTCACTCACCTATCCTACATATCCCAAGACATGATGGACAATTTAGCATGGCCAATCCACCTAACCTGCACATTTTTGGACTGTGGAAGGAAATCGGAGCACTTGGGGAAAACCCACGAAGACTAGGGAGAACGTGCAAACTTCACACAGACAGCTGCCCGAGAGTTGAATCAAACCTCGGTCCCTGGCACTGAGAGGCATCAGTGCTAACCACTGAGTCACCGTGTCGCTCTGCAGTCTCAACAATTTGATAAAATCTAAATCCCTGGAGTATTCAATCATTGAACTAACAGCAGAAGGTCATTCAAGAATTGATTGAAAGAGAACTTAACACCAACATTAATTTAATCATGTCCTATCCTTCTCTCATATAACAATTATTTTCTAGGAGTCATATTTTATCATATATAGTGATTAATGTGTTTATTTATTGTTTCCGAGCTGTACAAACAATCAGGTGTTTGGTTTTGATCTATATTCTGGAATATGAAAGGACAATCATGTTAGATATATTGGTATTGAAGGCAGAAGTTAGCACACTTAGTCGAAGAGAATATGATTTGTAGCCATTCTTGCACATATGAATGTGAATTAGAAAGAACAGCACACTAGATAGTTTACGCCTGCTCCACCATTAAACAAGATCATGCCTGAACAACATTTCCATCTTCCCCAATAACCTGTGCTTATTAAGAATCTATTTATCTTTGCCTTAAAGTGACTTGAGGACTCTGCTTCCACCACATTTTGATGAACAGAGCTCACAACCCTCTCTGAAAAGAATTGCTTATTTCTGTCCTAATTGGGAAACCCTTCATATTTTTAAAACAATTACACCTAGATCTAGATTCATTCAAATGTAAATATCCTTTTCATATCCATCCTGTCAAATTCCTTCAGGATATTCTGTTCCAATCAAGTTGTCTCTTATTCTCCTAAACTCCAGGAGTTACAACCCTCACCTTGTCAATCTCTGCTTAGAAGACAATGTGCCTTTCAGAGTAATAGTCTAGTAAATTTTCTCTAAATTGCTACCAATGCATCTACACCATTTCTTAAAAAAAGGAGACCAATACTAGAGACCGTATTTCAAATATAGTCTCACTAATATCCTATATACCTGTGACATGACATCCCTGGCTTGTGTACTGAATTCCCTTCAATGAATGATAACAAACTATGAGCTTTCTTAATTATGTTTATACCTTGTAAAGGCTGTATCTTTTTATTTTTCTGTTGTAGACCAGAATGACAAAGCTCCCCAGATAGATGGGCAGTTCGTTTGTGTGAACAATGTATCCAGAAGCCTTTGAACTTCCAGAAGGGCAGATGATATCCTTTCCTCTACAAGGAAAAACACCTACAGCCTGAAAAAAGCCAGTTCATTTTCCCTCACCAGTCGTTGCCTTTTAACAATAAGACAGAGACTCTATAAGTTGCAAACTAATCATGCTGTTCTTCCTGCGAACAAGTGAAAGTACCTGGAGAGGCCAAAGAAAAACAGTCTAGGCAAGCAGAAAGCTTCATCTCAAATGAACCCTGTTAACAAGGAATGTTGAATTGCTCTCCCAGTTTTTCCTTCCCCTCATGAGACAATATTTGTTTGTACCTGTCTGCAAGTGTATGTAGGGTGAGCTTTAAAAGGGAATCAGAGTTTTAATGAGTAGAGCTGGATGTTGATTGCTCATGCTTCTTTACTTGTAACTAAAATAGCTCCCTGATGAAGGATCAGTGCTCAGAAAACTTGTACTTTCAAATAAACCTGTTGGATTATAACCTGGTGTCATGATTTTTAAAATGTATTTGTTCGTGGTAAATAGCAATTCTTGTTAAGAGCACAGATCTGGTCTGTTTTCTGTTAAACTGGGTCTGAAAAGTCTGGTAAATTTTGGAATTTTGTGAACTTAGATAAAATCTTAAACTTTTGTGATAACTCTGACAACAGCATAGCTTAATTGCAAGCACACTACTACAGTGAGGCATACCAACCTTTTGCATACTAATCTATTTTGATTCATGCGCTAGGAAACCCAGTTCCCTCTGCATTTCTGAGCTCTGAAACCTTTCAGTGTTTGGATTGTATGCTTTTTTATTCTTCCTGGTAAAGTAGACATTTTCATATGAAGTGAAGGCTACTAGCATTATTGCTGGACTGTTAATCCAGAGACATAGGCAATGTTCTGTGGACCCAAGTTCAAATCCCATCCTGGCAGATTTAGAATTTGAATTCAATAAATGTCTGAAATTTAACAATTATATCTTTAGTCCTTTCAAAGTCTTTGATACAAGTTGTAAGTAGTTAAGGCTCCAGTGCCAACTCCTGTTGTACACCACTCATAGAAAGTGACCCAATTATGCCTATTCTTTATTTCTGTTTGCTAGTTACTATCTTCTGTTTGTGCCAATGTCTTACTCTCCTCACCATGCAATTTTACATTCTGAAATAACCTTTGATGTGGAAACTTCTCAAATGCCTTCTGGAAATCTAAATATAATGCATCCACTGGGTCCCCTTTATCTGCAACACATGTTATGTCTGAAAAGAACACTAATAAATAACTAAATACATTAAACACGATTTCCCTTTCACAAAACCATGGTAAGTCTGTTCAATTACTTTGAACTTTTCGAAGTGCCTTGTTAAAATGCCTTTAATAATAGTTTCTAACATCTTCAATTTCACAGGATGTTAAGGATGCAGGCTTGCAATCTGCCGTTTTCTGTGCCCATTCGTTTTTGAATAAAGTAGTTACATTTGCTGTTTTCCAATTTAATAGAATCTGCTCTGAATGGAGAATTTTGAGAAATTTTTGGAAAATCACCCTTATTTTAGTTTAAAATACTAGTTTTTGACGTACTCTTTTTGATTTGAAACAGAAATTCAATCATAATACGGTTGTTGCGATCAGAGGCACTTCTAGCTTGAGGTCATTAATCAGTCGTATCAAGCTGCCATTATTTGTTTCTTTTATAGTCTATCCTACCACGTGTTAGGGGCCTACACACCACCCTCACAAGTGATTTCTTGCCTTTATCATTTCTCATCTCTAACTAAACTACTTCGACATCCTGATTTCTTGAATTTGGACCACCCTTCTCTATTCACGAATTAACAGATCCATCACTCCATCTTTACCAAGCATCCTGTCCATCCTAAATGTCACAGAACATTCAATATTCTGATCCCAATCTCGATCATCCTGCTGCCACTTCTTTGCAATGGCTACCAGTTTGTACTTAATTGTTTCTTTGTTATTAGTTCATACGCGTTATTTCAAATGTTATGTATATTCCCAGAGTTTTCTCTTTTATTATTTTTGTAACCTCAAGCCTTGTCTATTGATTTATTGTTTCATTTGTATTCTCTATCACTTCCCATCACAATCTGTTTATCGTTTCACTTATCATCAACTTTCTCTCTAGCCTATCTTTGATATACCACATCTTGTCAAATTTGATGCCTTGCTCCACTATTTAGTTTTAAAACCTGTCTACTTCTCTCATTCGGAGCTCCAGTCTCAGCACAGTTCATATGACAACTATCCCAATGGTACAGCCCTCACTCTGCCCAGTACTGATGCCTGTATCACATGAACTAGAACACCTTCTATCATACCAATCTTTGAGCCATGCATACATTTCTATAATCTTATGGGTCCTTTGCCAATTTATCCATGGCTAAACTAATGATCCAGAGATTATCTTAGAAATGTTGTTTCTTAATTTGGTGCCTAAGTCTTCATATAGCCTACGCAGAACCTCTTCCCTCGCTCTACCAGGAGAACTGTATCCGTCTTCTCCCGCTGTATGTCCCTGCACTTCAGGTCTTTCAGTTTACCCCCTTGGGGAATTTTATTGGCAGCAAATGTAAAAATCAAACAAATCAGCAGGATGCAAATATATGGGATCTTGCTATGCTATTGGCGAATTATTCCTGAGCTGAGAGCAAAGGGACATGAGTCCATATGCAACAAGACCTGGACAATATCAATTAGGCTGATAAGTGGGAAGTAACATCCACACCACACAGGAACAAGACAATGATTACCTCCGACAACAGAGAATCTTATCATCACTCTCGATATTCATTAGCATTATCAAGTCCTCTGTTATCAACATCCCAGGAACTACCATCAACCAGAAACTGAAATGGTCCAGTCATATAGATACTGTGGCTACAAGACAAGGTCAGAGACACATAACTAACCTTCTGACTCTCCTAGGCCCATCCACAATCTACTTGGCACATGTCGTGAGTGTGATGGCATACTCTCCACTCGCCAGGTTCAGTGCATATGCAACAGGACTCAAGAAACTTGACAGCATCCAGCAGAAGACAGTTCACTTATTTGGCATACTACCCACCAAATTAAATATAATTTGCTCACCACCAATGTATCACTGCAACAGTGCATACCTTCTACAAATACACTGCAGCAAGACAACCTGGGTTCGTTAGAACACATCGTCCGAACTAGCAACCTCTACCACCTAGAAGGACAAGGGCAGCAAATACATAAGAATTACATGAGCTGTAAGGCTCCTCCCAAGCCACACACCATCATGACTTAAGGCTATATTACCTTTCTTTCACTGCCATTGGGACAACTCACTCTCTTCCCAACAGCACTGTTGGTGTATCTACTCATGGACTGCAGTGGTACAAGAAAGCAGCTGACCATTATCTCCAGGGCAATTGGAACTGGACAACACAATATGAACCAGTGAAGCGCAGGACGCACAAATGAATTAATTAATGTATTTTTAAATTATGTGGTAGCAAGAAGCACAGAAAGTGAGTGACCTGCCCAAGTTTTTGATCAACTTTATGCTTTGGCACAAGCTTCCTCATTAGCAATAATCCAAAATTGCAATTCTTATTGAGCCAAGATAAACACAGAAACAGGTTATAATCACTATTTTCACAGCTTGTCGGCAGGAGAGCTCCAAATATTTCCTAGGTGTATTAAATACAGGAGAAAACTGTTGTTGGTGGTTGTATTTTATCAGCTCTATCCTAATGAGTGAAAATATTAAGCAAATATGATTCTGCAGTGCTCTGCAGACAGCTCCTGTGGCAGACATACAATACATTAATTCAAATTCAAAAATCCCTTGACAGTAGCACTCAGGGGTTTTTAAGGAAGTGGGGTCTGTCGTCTGCAGTCTATAAATCTCATGCCATAAAGAGATCACATCCTTATAATGTTACTCTGGGCTGGGAAATCTCCACAAATTTCTTTAGTATTTGGCTCCAGCTTAAGAGGAAACACAGAATCTAAGAGATAGGAGCCTTCTAAATTTGAATTTATTTGAACAGGAGAAGCATTGAATCAATTCTGTCCATTGCCTTTATTATAATTTCAATCCAAGAATTAGTTACAAATGAAATTATATGCAAAAACCAGCACATTGGTTTCCCACAATATTTATGACTTTGAGGTGTTAATTAGATGTGTTGAAACATGGGAAATAAGTTGTTTAGGTATGCATAATATTTGCTTAAATAGGGGAAAGTCTAGTGTCGTTTCAGAATGATGACAATGTGCACTAAGCAAAGTAGCTGAAGCACAGCCAGATGAACCAAATGCAATTCTGATAACTCTGAGCTCAGTTCACCAAAACTGCAATAGTATATTTTTTCCAAAAATGGCTTTAGCCTCTGTGCGACAGATACAAGTCCAAAGGCTGGAAGCTCTGAACAGTCTCAAGTATTCTTTGTTCACTTACTGAGTGCTAAGACAACAGTATTCCAAAGCCTGCCAAGAAAATCCTTTGGAAATTTGTCAAACATCAAATCCTGTTCATCAGCATCAATAAACAAACAAATCTTTGGAAATGCAAGTGATAGCTCTGAAGTACCCCTGACCGTTTAAAAATTGGGGAATATTCTTTTGTTTACAAAGGATATGAGATACAATGAAAGGAAAAGAAGAGCAGGGAATTGATGTTGGATCTGCTGAGGAACTTAGTGTAATGCAAACTCATTGGTTATGTGACGAGTCTGGTGATGAAGAAGCTGGCAGTGGTCAAAGGAAAGAACAAGGGGAGATTTAATAAAAAACGTTCCAAATTATGAAGGCTTTTGGTAGAATAACTAATGAGAGACTGTTTCCACTGGCAGAAGTGTAGGCATCCAGAGCTGATAAGTTCAAGATAATTGACAATAAAATCCAGAGGGAAGATAGAAGAGTTACATTTTTAAAACACAGCAAGTTGTGATCTGGAATGCATTCTCTAAAAGGGCAGTGGAAGCAGATCCAACAGAAATCTTCAAAAAGGAAATGGATGTATACTTGAGAAGGAGAGATTTGCTGGGCCATGAGGGGAAGAGGTGGGCGTGAAAACAATGGAGGAGTTCCCAAAGGCTCTCTTTCTATCCTGCTCTGTCAAGTGATTCTAATTAGATTTACTTGCAGCTGTCTGTAGTTCAACTCTCAATGCATTCGATGGCACGTATTCCCTTTGAAGAAAGGGGAAAATAAGCCCACTGTTGACTGCAGGGACTTGTGCTGAAAAACTGACTTCAAGACTGGGCTCGATAGCAAAATCTCACATTGATAAAGAGCCAGCCAAAAATGAGGCACGCTTTTAAGACTGATGTACTGTCAAATCCCACAGAACTGTACTCCAACATTTACCCCCTACAAAATGGCAGGAGCAGTGAACCTAACAATGTATTTTGTAGCTGCCAATGAATTGGCACTTAGTCCCAAAGGTAAGTAGTGTTGCACCAACAAATATTTGCATTCCAGAGAATGTGCCTAACTGGCTCTCAAACGTTTAGTGAAGAGATGTTTGGTAGATCAAAAAACAATTCCCAACGATACAAGTTACTAAATAAAATTGTGGAACAGATTTTCATACTTGAAATCACTGGGCTTGGAAACCAGACACTACCTGTGGTGACAAGTTGTTCGGCATTTACTAGTTCCATATCTGGGCAGCAATGCAGCTTCCATGTCTGCAAATCTTTGAGCTCATAGTTCACAATTTGTCTTGGTTGGCCTCATATACTGTCTCCCTTTTGCACAACATTCATGCTCCAATGTCACACAGCTTATGTGCTCACATGAGGAGTATTCCCCATGATACTCTTCCTTCCTTTACAAACACAAAATGTACCAATTCTGAATTCTCATTCACATCAGCAAAATTCTCCAGGGTCTCATAATTTCCTCCAGTTATACAGTCTTCTGAAATCTCCTCTGATTCTGTCCTCTTGAGCATCTCCAATTTTCTACATCAAACCATTTACCTCCAGGCTTTCAGCTGGTCAGGCTTTAAAGTCTAGAATTCCTTCCCCAGATCTCTCATCTCCTTTTTTCCTCAAAACCTAACAGCTTGACCAAACGTTTGGTCATCTGCCTCAAATCTCTTTGACCAATTTGGTGTTTAATTTTGATTTTTAATGCTGAAATACCTTGGCATACTTAATGTTAAAGGTGCTCTACAACATAAGTTGTTAAAATTGATTATTTTAATAATAATATCACACTGTTCAATTTCTAGATTAGCTTGTAGACACAGGGATGTCCTATGGGAACGTGACTCAAGATTAATTTTTGCATATTAGGAAATGAACCTATTTGTGTGATCTCTGCCAAATGCAGAAAATACTGGCTCTATTGAACTGAGGGTTTGGGGATCTGGAATCAAACATTGATACAAAAGCAATATAGTCCGGATGCTAGAAATCAGAACTAATAATTTTGCAAATAATCAGATGTACTCACTGACCTTCTTTCAGTTCAATTCTAAAAGTCAGAGAAAAGTCATCCAGATTTGTTAAAGGCAAATAGTGTTTCATTAAATTGATTCCATTTTTGATGAGGTTAACAGAGGGTTCATGAGGGTGATGTGGTGAATGTTTTTTAAGTCTATTCTTCCATGGGATGTGCATGTCCCTGGCAGTACAGCCCCTTAGCTATGTGGCTTCCTTGCCCATTTCAGAGCAGTCCAGCATCAAGTACACTGCTGAGTTTGGAGCCACACGTAGCCCAAACCAGATTTACTTCCTCGGAAGGACATGAGTGATCAATGTTTACTACAATCATAGTTCGAAACTCACCATAATCAAGATAGCTTTATATCCTATTTTTGACAATGAAAGTTAAATTCTGCTGGCTGCCATGATGGTATTTGAGCATTTGTTCCAAAATCATTAGTCTGGGCCTCTGGATTGCTAGTCATGTGACAATACCATTAGGTCACCACCTTCCCATGGTGTCTGAAAGATGTTTGAAAAAGTGTCTTAAATTAGCTTGTGTACACTGTTTGACCTCACTGACCCAAAGGACAGTAACAGCTTGGATACAATTTGGATGAATGACAGGAAAAAGTGTAATTAAATGTTTTTCAAACTGGAAGATTTGCAGCAGAGTTTCTCATGTGTTGGTGCCAGGTCTCCTGCATTATTTTATCAACATGAATGATCTAGACATGGCTACACAGCGTGCAATTTCAACATTTGCAGATGATCGAGATTGGAATTATTGCAAGCTGAGAGGATAGAGATAATTTTCAAGATGAAATAGACAGACTGGGAGAATGGGGCTGAAAATGTGTTGCTGGAAAAGCGCAGCAGGTCAGACAGCAGCCAAGGAGGAGAATCGACGTTTCGGGCATGAGCCTTTCTTCAGGAATCATGCCCGAAAAGTCGATTCTCCTGCTCCTTGGATGCTGCCTGACCTGCTGCGCTTTTCCAGCAACACATTTTCAGCTCTGATCTCCAGCATCTGCAGTCCTCACTTTCTCCTAGACTGGGAGAATGGGCAAATATACAGCAGACAAAATCTAAGTACAGTGGAGTGTGAGGCAATTCCATTTAGAAGGAAGAACAAATAGTGGCAATTTAAACAAAAAGGTATAAATCTAGAAGGAGATGAAGCAAAAGCAGAAAGATGTGAGAGTACATATGCACAAGTTGTTACAGTGGAAGGACAGATTGACACAACTGTTGATCAGGTATTTGAGATGCTCTTGGGCTTCATAAATAGTACAACAGCAAGGAATTGCAATGAACTTCTCCAAAAGCACTCTTTTTCCACCTCAAATGTGTCTAATTCTAGGTAATGTGTCTAAATATAGGTAATGCACTTCCGAAAGGATATGAAGGTTCTGGAGAAGATGAATAAAAATGAATGAATGAGAAAAGAACGCTTCCTGCAATGAGGGCCTTTACTTTGACAGATTGAAGAAAGCGTGATTGGTCATCTGGGAAAATATTAAAAGGCAATTTGAGGGAGGTTCAAGTCATGTGAGTTCTAGACAGAATCATTGTTCCCATTAGATCCAGAGTAAAATAGAACAATATACTGTAGAATATAGTTATTGTTTCAAATTAAGGGATTGCCCATTTATCACAGAGATTAGAAGAATTACTTTTAATTACGCAGCATCATATACTTTGGAACACGTCCTCAAAAGGCAGTGAAGGCAGAGACAAATTGATTCTTAATAAGTAAGGAAGTGAAACTGATTGGGGGAGGTGGAAACATGCAGTGATCAGATCAGCTATAACTTTGTTGAATCATGGAACAGGCTCAAGAGGCCCTTCATCAGGAAGGGCTTTTGCCCAAAATGTCGATTTTCCTGCTCCTCGGATGCTGCCTGACCTGCTGTGCTTTTCCAGCACCACACTAATCTAGAATCTGATCTCCAGCATCTGCAGTCCTCACTTCCACCCCGTCAAGAGGCTGAGTGGCCTATTGCTCCAAACTCCAAATGTTTATACATATATTGATGAAAGGAGCAGAAACAAGATGATTCCAATTCAATATGACTGGCAGAAGCAATGGCAATATGAGGAAAACATTTTATGTTATGAGCATTTAGGATCTCAAATCCACCACCTAAGGCTGCAAGGGGAAGGTACACCTGTGGCTTAAGCAGAGAATTGGACAATCATCCAACTAGAATAAACTTTTAGTGCTCTGGGGAAAATGGCAGGAGTGTGGGACTGACCGAGAGCAGCTTGTGCAGACAACTGACACAGGCGTGACAAACTGAATGGCCTCAAATGTACCCCAACCATTCTATGACCCCAGACCAGAATCTGAAACATTAATTCTATTTCTCTCTCTACAGATGCTATCAGTTCTGTTGAGCCTTTCCATCACTTACAGTTTTTAATTTCCAAACTCTACAGTCATCTGTCTAAAAAATACAGAAGGATGAGTCTAAAAAGGTGGCTAAATCAAAGGATGCAGAATCTTGTGACATCTAATTTCCACTCTCACTCCCCTAAACCTCTTCAGGATGTCAGTCTTGACTCTGTTGGTAACACATCAAAGCTAACCTCAGAGACCCACGTACACAATGCAGGATGATGCTCCACTGCAGTACTGAGGGAACGCTATACTGCCTGTGGTGCAGCCTTTCAAATGAGATGCAAACCAGAAACATGACTCCTGGTTTATTTATCCTTCAACCAACAACTAAAATGGATTATCTGGCTGTGCTCAAACTGCTGTTTGGGGCTATCTTGCTGTGCATAAATTAGCTGTCACATTCCCCCATTACAAACAGCGACCACACTTCAAATGTACTCTTCAGATAATGCTTTGGGACACTCAGGTTGTGACAGCATTACAGGAAATTCTTCATTCCC
Source organism: Hemiscyllium ocellatum (assembly GCF_020745735.1). Lineage (NCBI taxonomy): Eukaryota > Metazoa > Chordata > Chondrichthyes > Orectolobiformes > Hemiscylliidae > Hemiscyllium > Hemiscyllium ocellatum. The sequence continues at coordinate 126,535,180 of NC_083402.1, forward strand.
TCAAATCTTGGAAACAAAAAGGAGAAAAAAAATTGAAAGATCTCAAGCATCGTTTTTTTCTTTGAGAGCTATTCCTGCAGAAAAAAGTGAAGCCTTGTCATTTTTGTGGACATGGTATGGAGACACTGTTGGCCCCCTCCGAGGACAGAGACTGGGCTCACTGTGTGTTCTGTGTTGAAACGGACATCGGCATATATTTCGCCTGCACTTTTCCTGTGGGGTTTGTCCTTCTGTCTGGGTGGGGAATAGTTGTCTGCGCTCTACTGAGGTCAGGCTGCTTAGCTGACAGGTTCTGTCTTAGTACAAGAAAAGAATCAATACTTTTAGACGATGGCTGCACCCTCAGTGTAAAACAACAAACCTGTAAAGCCTGACATGTTTTCAGGCAAGCCAAGGCAGCTCTCAACTGATCTGCTCACGGCAGCAGCTGCTGCTGTCTCCTGCTCATAGAAAGCAGGCAGAGAGCAAGAGAGAAAAGACTGAACAAAGTGCCGAGGTATACCTCCATGTCAGACCCTACAGCTATTAGTCACTCAATAAATCACACAAACTAAATAGAGCACACATTCCCATCGAACTGGGCTTTTTATTTGAACAAGGGATCAGAGGGACAAAGAGCAAGGAACACGCCATAATTATAGCAAAAAGATATACAAGCTGCTGATGATTTCAGAGACACATGCACAGACACAAAGAGTTAGCCACAGGTTGAGCAAGGAATAATGCCTTTCACAGAGACTGTTCTGCATTCAAATTCCATGTCAGAATGAAAAGCAACAAAACTAACCATGAAAACAGCTATGGGAGACAGAGACATGCTCCATAGACCTGCTCTCATATGGATAGTCAGTGCCAGATTTGGCAGGTATATCAGGCAAAGCTACTTTATGCTGCTTGATTCCAGTAAAAGCACAGATACCTTTAATTTAGCAATTTACATCGAAGCACTTAACGTTTTGCAAGTGTGCGCATGCTGGACTTTGCAGGTGTACACTAATTGTGCACACAGATGTATATTTATAGAGAGAATTATTATGCTATTATTTTAACCTTGAAGGCAATTTAATTTTACAAAAGGCCACGAGGAGGATAGTAGATTAACTCGTGGAATAGTAAAGGAAAGACAATATTGGAGGGACTCAAACTGTCTGCCAGCAGCACTAAACTGATGTGGTCCTAAAGGAGATTTCCAAAGGGGGAGAGCTTATAAATTTCATGTGGTCACCATATCCAAATTGAAATGGAAAACCAAGATCATAAAAACAACATATTTTCACTACAGCAATTCACCAAGGCTCCTTCAAAAGCACTGCTCAAACCCAAAACATTCAGAAGGACAGGAGAGGCATAGGAAAACCATCACCTTCCGAGGCCCCTCCGAACTATTTCATAGGCTTGCAGCTACAGCCATGTTCTTTCATTGATGCTGGGTCAAAATCCTGGAACTTCTTTTTTAACAGCAATATAAATGCATCTGCACCAAATGGATTGCAGTGATTCAAGAAAGCAGCCATCATTACCTTCTCAAGGATAAATGTGGATGAGCAACAAAAGCACAATCTAACTGGTAGCACTCACGTTCCATGAGAAGATGGGGAAAAAACAGAAGGCCCATTCAGCCCAGTAAACCTGTGACACATTCTGCCCCTCATCCAGTTACATCTTGACTAAGTTGTAATTCAACTACATTTATCTGTATTTGCTGTGCATTCCTTGCTACCATTGACCAATAATAATCTGATACTTCGTGGAGGGAGGAAATGAGATTTAGAGTCTGACTATCCCACATAACAGTTCTGATAAACTTAAGAAAGGTTGAGACAGTGGTGCTGAGTGATATGCTGAAGCCAATAAGGGAAACAGCTTTTGAAGCCTAAGGTTTTTCTTTGAATTTGGAACAATAGAAGCAACCTGAGTGGGTGGTCAAACTTCCACAGAACCAGGATTTTTAGTTTTAGTTTTCAGCAGTTCCTGGGATCTTGAAGCCGGATGTGGAAGCACTCACTGTCCTCTCTGTTACAGCTAAAAGCTGGGGTTCTCTTCCTGCTGCTAGAATTGCACGAGATAATTTTACTGAATTTGCCTTTGCCAAGGGTGTGTTTAAAGCATGTTATTGTATTAGAACAGTTAATTAGCATTTTGTTAAAATTTTGTTAAGCATTTTGATAGTTACAATTAAGCCAATTATTTTATGTTTATTTTGCCTGTATTTTAACTGTAGTGTAAAAATAAAGTATGTTTTGCTGAACGTTGAGTAATTTGACCAATCGAATTCTATCTGGAACTCAATGCCTTACACTTACCTTCAAAATAATAAAAAAGGAGGGTCTAGGCTAACTTCTTAATATATTTTGAGGGGGTTTGGTCCGGTCCACAACACTGACACTTCCAGTGTAGTACTTAAGGAATGTTGCATAATTGAATTCACAATCTTTTGGATGAGACATCAAACTAAGGCAGCAACTGCCCTTACAGGTGGATGCAAAATATTCCTTTGGCAATATTTACAGAAAAGTAGTAGAATTCTCCTGGGTGTTCTGATGAATATTTATCCTCAAACTAACATCACTAAAACAGATAATCTGGTCATATATCTCAGTTTGAGGAATCCTTGCTGTGTGTAAATTAGCCACCACATCAAGTGCCATGTTGTATTATAATAGGGATTGCACTTCAAAAGGTATTTCAAAGTGTAACATGATTTGAAAAGTTCTGAGGTCTTGAAAAGGTGTTACATAAATGCAAGCTCTTTTTCCTTTTGCTGAGGATTTCCTTTGACAAAGCTAACTCTTTGAAATTAATTCATTTTTAACCTGAAAATCAAAACTGATCCAAAGAACACAAGGCAACTTTCATCAGAATCTCTCATTCCAATGTAACTGTAGCTCATCTTCCAAAATCTTCAATCTTACTCCATCCCAATCTCATTCCAATGCCCAACACCAACTAAAGAATCAAACAATATGTTTGTTCAGTTTATTATAGCAGATCAAAGAGGGAATTCACACAATGAAAGATATTCTCATCGTCCAGACTACTCAGACCCCTTGGCATCATGGTAGCTCACAAACCCGCAGCAGACTTAAACAGCGGCTAATGAACCTAAAAGGACCTTGTACAAACAACCAACAAAATGAATGTCATTTACAAAATACCATGCAAGGACTGTAACAAACACTACATCAGATAAACAGGCAGAAAATAGCCAACAGGATTCATGAACACCAACTAGCCACCAAGTGACATGACCCACTACCACTAATATCCTTACATAAATACGAAGAAGGACACCACTTTGACAGGGACAACACATCCATCGTAGGACAAACTAAACAGAAACATGCACATGAATTCCTAGAGGCCTGACATTCTAACCAGACTATCAATAAACACATCTACTATCCTCTGAGAAAAAGAGCCAGAAATGATATCACCCATCTTAAGAAGCCAAGACACGTAAACAGAAAGTGAGACACAACACCAGCATTTCACTGGAGGCTCATGGATGATGTTATCTAGTATGCTGATGAAACATCTGAAAACAAACCTTCCAGCTCAGCGAGCAAACTTGCAACCAGATATTCTCATTCCTACACTTCACTAGAATCACACTTGATCACTGGTTACTTGTTACCAATCAACATCAAGGATCTACACCAGAAAAATATTCACTTTTTCAATCAGATAGTTAATGCAATACATAAAAATTCATCATGAGTGCTAATATTTAATTCCAAAACCTATTTTCGTCATTGTATTGAAATAATAGCACGTTATCTCCTCAATCTTCATTCGTATACAAACAAACCAACAATAAAGTAGCTGTGTCTGCTTGTAAAAGTCCACTTGTAAAGAAACAGTGCAGTAAACAATGCAAGAGGTTACTTAAACTCTCAAGACATGTCAGAGGAAGGAAGGGAAAAGATGGAGAAAGTAGGCCAGTTGGTTTTAGACCAGTAGAGTGCGAGATTTTGAAATTCTTTAATAATGTAAAAATAAAGTCAATGGGCAATTTGAGATATCGAATTAAAGGAGAGTAACAGATTTGTGAAAGACTGCGATTGTTTAAATAGTTTCGTTGAATTATTTAATGATGTAACAGAGAAGGTTGATGGAGATAATGTGGTGGATGGTGTCTGTATAGACTTAACAATGTGATTGACAAAAGGACAACATAACTGGCTCGTTAACAAGTTGGGGTTTATGGAAAAGGAGGGCCAGTGCACAGATTTTAAGAAGATTTAAAAACAGAAAGTAGCAGAAATTTTGGTAGATGGCAATCTGAGGATGGTAAATAGATGTATTCTCTAAGATCAGTGAGAGGACCACTTTCCTTTGTTGTACATGAAAGACTTGGATCTTGCACCACATTAAAATTTCATAATTTGCTGCTGATACTAACCTTGTTGACGTGACAAACATTGAGGAAAATATGAATTATCTGGATAAACTGGCTCGCGGAATGTATATAGAAGTCATAATGAACTTCAATAAAAAGAAATGCTGTACAGTGAAGTGTGAAGTGATGCAATTTGTGAGAAGGAAAAGGGATAGTCAATAGAGAATTAGTGGTACGATTCTAAAGAAAATTCAGGAACAGATGGACTTAGAGGTGCATGTGCATCAATCATTGAAGGTGGCATGACACATTAAGTGATTAGGAAAGCATCTGAAAATTTCAGCTTCATAAATAGAGGCATTAAGTTGGGGAGTTATAGTGAATTTTCATAAAGTTGCGATTGGCCCTGACCTAGAGTACTGTATCTAGTCTGGTCACTACACTTAAGCAAAAATCTGAATGACCTTGAGAGATTGCAGAGGAGATTTACCACAATTGTTCCATGGATAGAGGGTGTTTAATAATACTGTTACATTAGAAATGTTGGGGTTGTTTTGCGTGAAGCAAGGGAGACAGAAAGGAACTTTTATAGGTGTGTACAAAATTATGACAGGTTTAGATAAGGTAGACTGAGAAATCATATTCCATTATTTAACTGTACAAGGACTAGAGGGACAGAGATTAAGAATTTTGGTAAGATTTGGGTTTAGGAGGAAAAACGTTTGCTTTTACACAATGAGCATCAATGACCTGGACCTCACTACCTACACAAAGGACATGGAATCAGAAACAATCAATGCTTTTGAAAGGAAATTAGTTGGACACTTGAAGGGAATAAACTTGCAAGGCTATGAGAACCGACCAAGGAAATGATACAGAATGGATAGCTTTGCAGGGAGCCAGCATGGAGTCATTCACTGAATGGCCTCCTTTTATGCCATCGATGGCCATGACTGTATGACTCCAGGACTCTTAGATAACTGGGTACAGCAGCACAATGAGGGGCATTTGGGACAGTAGGAAGCTGACATAACTCAGCAAGGTTGCATCAAAATCAGAAATAAGTTCATTATTAATCCTGTCCTGGTAGCAGGCTGACCAATGAGCATCAACAGGATATTTGTCAAATCGATTGCAAAGAATTTTGACTATTTCAAGATCTAACAGCAAATGAAGAAGCCAATATTTAAAATCCCCCACAAGAAAGGCTAACAAATACTGTAAATAGCTTGACAAAAACTGGTGTAAAGGTCCTGTCCATCCGAGGCCACTTTAATTCCTTATTACAACATGCACAGGAAGTAACTTTGTGAAGTACAAGCAGTCTTGGCACTATCAGAAGTGAAACTTCAAGGTCCATTACCTACATCAAGTACTTTCTGGCATAATGTATCTTCTTCTCCCCCCATAATTACAGAGTTGACACTGAAGTTGAGGATTCCTCAAATTATCATTGCAAGACAATGGAAACAAATACAACTATTATAGCTTGATGATACTTAATATTTAGCAACACTTACTCCCATGTGATGTACCTTCCAGTTCTCAATCAGTCCAGACTGTGTGCAGTTTGAAAGAGCGTGGCTGTACCTTGACTGCCTTTGAAGTTGATCTACAGTTCTGACTTGGAATGTGAGCTGCAAGAGGAAATGACATCAGGAGCATATTTTCCATGTGTCCAAAAGTGACACAAAACTCCCAAAGCCAATCATTACAAATGGGACAGAGATTAATTCTTCTCTCTCTCTCTTTTCTACAGGTAAAAGCTGATTATCATATGTTATCACAGTCAGTATTCAATTACATACTTCTGAACTGTTCAAATGATGATGGAGTTGAAACAATAGCATATATGTCACCCTTAAATATGCATGCTCCAAGTGTTAGTAGTGATTAATCATCTTGTAACAAGAATATAAATTAAAGCAAAACAAATTACTTCTAAGCATTTTAGAAAGCAGCACGAAAGAGTCTTTGTAAATCAAATATAATCAGTCTCCACAAATAATGAAACCAACATTCTTGAATTCATTGCCTATTGGAATTAATATTCTAAAATAGTGTGAAGTCCAGGAAAAATAGTCCATCAATGCAGGTCACTTCACTGTGTGGGTAGCAGTAATTCTTAAAGTGATGACTTCCAACCTATGAGATAATGAACACACACACACACACTCTCTCTCTCTCTCTCTCTCTCAAACATACACCCTGACATACACATACACTGGCATGGCCTGACATTTATACAGACCTTGAAAAAGAAAACATGCACACATACACACTGATGTGCACATTCCCTATACACACATGCACAGTGGCATTTTAGCTGCTGTACCTACTGACGCAGGTATGCTGTCACACACATTAAAACACAGATCTTGCTCATACTCTGAGGTTTATTGTCGAGACTGAATTCTTCCTCCCTGTTACTTACTCCTTTACCTCCACCAGGATCTTGACAGACTGAACTATTCACACTGATAGCTCACACCCTCTTGTGTACACAGTCACTGAATTATTGCAAGGCTACAGCACTGGCAGTGCTGGGACACACTGAGGGTGCACCAAATCATTCAGATATTTCCTCCTATCAGACTGCTGGGAAATGGAGTTTTGAGTTCAGCATTCCAGATGCTCTGGGACAATGATAAGAATTTCCAACAAACCACTAAAATCTGCTGTTAGATTTTTCAGTTATGGGTGCAGTGGAAGAATGTGTAATTCAGTCTTTAAACAAACTTCTGAAACACTGACTTCTGTTCTTTCTAGGATGTGGTCTGTAAAATATGGTTTCAACAAACACAAACATGTAATTAATTACAGACTTTCATGATAAAAATTCATTTAGTTAAAATAACATTTAATTATCAGTTGGCGATGGGGTTCGGCCAAGTAGAAAGTGTGAAGAAAGGGGGAATAAGATATTTCACAAAAAAACGTGTGAAGAAACAAAGGAATTAAATTGAAAGAGTCTTCTCTTAAAAGTGACACTGGTATAGATGAGGAGGGAGAAATCTAAAACCATGTCTAAATATCTGCACAATAATTACTGGAATCATCTGCATAGCGAAAATTGCTGCCTGGAGTCTACAACAAACTTGTACATTGTTTAAACTATGTTTCATATTATTGCCTTTCACTTTCCCAGGTTTGGTTTTACATAGAACTTGCCTGGATTTTAAAAGGAAATTCATGCCAAATTCATGCATACTAAAAAAAAATTCAACATTGCATCATCAATTGTTTCTAATTAACAGGCTAACTATTATTTATTTTTCACCAAATATCATTTTTGAGGGTAAGATGTAGAACAATCTTGCGTGTAAAAGACTTTGTGGCTATTATTTCAAAGATCAGGGGAGTCCTTCAGTTGGAATAAAAACAAAGCGCTGGGGAAACTTTAGATCTCCAGAACAAGAGCCATATCAGACTCCAAACAATAACTCTGTTTATCTCTCCACAGACGCTGCCAGACTCGCTCAGTTTCTCAATCATTTTCTGTTTTTATTTCAGATTTTCAGTATTTTTCTTTTATTTGAATTCTCCCAGTGGCCTGGCCAACATTTGCCCCTCAGTCAACCCTAAAACAGATCATCTGTCAACTGAACAAAGTTGGGTGGCAGGGCGGAAGATTGGACAGAATATCAAAACTGCAAGGATGGGTCATGATGCTGTGCATAAAAACAGAGAGTAAGAGTTTAAAAGAGAAATGAGTTAATAAAGCAAACATTAGGCCTTTAGACAATGACTCTGGTGAATTAATAATTGAAATAAGGAGATGGCAAATTAAGTATGTATTTTGTGTCAGTCTTTACTGTAAAGTACATGAGAAACATCTCAAAACTAGCAATGAAGCAAAAAAGTGGAGGGGAGAACTCAGGAAAATTACAATCACCAAGGAAGATTTAAAAGGGACCTAAGGGACAACATTTTCATGCAGGGGCTGGTGCGTGTATGGAATCAGCTGCCAGAGGTGGTGGAGGAGACTGGTACAATTCCAGCATTTAAAAGGCATCTGGATGGACATTTGAATAGGAAGGGTTTAGGGGAATATGGGCCAAGTGCTGGTAAATGGAACTAGATTATTTTAGGATATCTGGTCGGCATGGACGAGTTGGACCGAAGCAACTATTTCCATGCTGTACATCTCTACGACTAAGTGATATTGATCAAAGCCCTTGCAACTGGGGAAGTTCCATTAGAATGGAAGATACTGGATATAACTCCTTTTTTCAGAAAACAAAGACTGCAGCAGAAACGACAGGCCATATAGCTGAAGATCTATCAAAGATGTTAGAAGCTATTATTAAAAGATCTGAAAGCAAAACATTTGTAAACATTCAAAGTGATCAGGTTGAGCCAAAAACTTTGTGAAAGGAATGTCACGTTGGACAAATGTATTGGAGTTCTTTAAGGAAATAGCATGTACTCTAAATAAAGGGTGACTGGTGAATGTACTTCCAAAAGGCATTTGACAAGATACAAAGTCAGGTTAATTGCGAAAAATCAAATCTCATCATATAGCAGATAAAATGTTGGGTGGATACAAGGTGTAGAGTCATAGAGTCAGAGAGTCATAGAGATGTACAGCATGGAAACAGACCCTTCGGTCCAACCCGTCCTTTCCAACCAGATATCCCAACCCAATCTAGTCCCACCGGCCAGCAGCCAGCCCATATCCCTCCAAACCCTTCCTATTCATATACTCATCCAAATGCCTCTTAAATGTTGCAATTGTACCAGCCTCCATCACATCCTCTGGCAGCTCATTCCATACACATACCACCCTCTGCGTGAAAAAGTTGCTCCTTAGGTCTCTTTTATATCTTTCCCCTCTGACCCTAAACCTATGCCCCCTAGTTCTGGACTCCCTGATCTCAGGGAAAAGACTTTGTCTATTTATCCTGAGTATGCCTCTCACAGTGGCACAGTGGTTAGCACTGCTGCCTCACAGCACCAGAGACCCAGGTTCAATTCCCGCCTCAGGCAACTGACTGTATGGAGTTTGCACATTCTCCGTGTGTCTGTGTGGGTTTCTTCCGGGTGTTCCGGTTTCCTCCCACAGTCCAAAGATGTGCAGGTTAGGTGAATTGGCCATGCTAAATTGCCCGTAGTGTTAGTGAAGGGGTAAATGTAGGGGAATGGGTCTGGGTGGATTGCGCTTCAAGTCGGTGTGGACTTGTTGGGCTGAAGGGCCTGTTTCCACACTAAGTAATCTAAAAAACCATTGCACCACTTGATAAATTGATAATTTTGTAAACTTCTATAAAGGTCACCCCTCAGCCACTGACACTCCAGGGAAAACAGCCCCAGCCTGTTCAGCCTCTCCCTGTAGCTCAGATCCTCCAACCCTGGCAACATCCTTGTAAATCTTTTCTGAACCCTTTCAAGTTTCACAACATCTTTCCGATAGGAAGGAGACCAGAATTGCATGCAATATTCCAACAGTGGCCTAACCATTGCCCTGCACAGCCGCAACATGACCTCTTAACTCCTGTACTCAATACGCTGACCAATAAAGGAAAGAATATCAAATGCCTATCTACCTGTGACTCCACTTTCAAGGAGCTATGAACCTGCACTCCAAGGTCTCTTTGATCAGCAACACTCCCTTGGACCTTACCATTAAGTGTATAAGTCCTGCTAAGATTTGCTTTCCCAAAATGCAGCACCTCGCATTTATCTGAATTAAACTCCATCTGCCACTTCTCAGCCCATTGGTCCATCTGGTCCAGATCCTGTTGTAATCTGAGGCAACCCTCTTTGCTGTCCACTACACCTCCGATTTTGGTGTCATCTGCAAACTTACTAACTGTACCCCTTATGCTCGCATCCAAATCATTTATGTAAATGACAAAAAGTAGAGGGCCCAGCACCGATCATTGTGGCACTCCACTGGTCACAGGCCTCCAGTCTGAAAAACAACCCTCCACCACCACCCTCTGTCTTCTACCTTTGAGCCAGTTCTGTATCCAAATGGCTAGTTCTCCCTGTATTCCATGAAGTCTAACATTGCTAATCAGTCTCCCATGGGGAACCTTGTCGAACGCCTTACTGAAGTCCATATAGATCACATCTACTGCTCTGCCTTCACTAATCTTCTTTGTTACTTCTTCAAAAAACTCAATCAAGTTTGTGAGACATGATTTCCCATGCACAAAGCCATGGTGACTATCCCTAATCATTCCTTGCCTTTCCAAATACAATGTTCATCCTGTCCCTCAGGATTCCCTCCAACAACTTGCCCACCACGGAGGTCAGGCTCACCAGTCTATAGTTCCCTGGCTCGTCTTTACTGTCCTTTTCAAACAGTGGCACCACGTTTGCCAACCTCCAGTTTTCTGGCACCTCACCTGTAACTATCGATGATACAAATATCTCAGCAAGAGGCCCAGCAATCACTTCTCTAGCTTCCCATAGAGTTCTCGGGTACACCTGATCAGGTCCTGAGGATTTATCCACCATTTCAAGACATCCAGCACTGCTTCCTCTGTAATCTGGACATTTTGCAAGATGTCACCATCTATTTCCCAACAGTCTATATCTTTCATATCCTTTTCCACAGTAAACACTGATGCAAAATAATCATTTAGTATCTCCCCCATTTTCTGTAGTTCCACACAAAGGCCGCCTTACTGATCTTTGAGGGGTCCTATTCTCTCCCTAGTTACCCTTTTGTCCTTAGTATATTTGTAAAAACTCTTTGGATTCTCCTTAATTTTATTTGCCAAAGCTATCGCATGTCCCCATTTTGCCCTCCTGATTTCCCTCTTAGGTATACTCCTACTTTCTTTATACTCTTCTAAGGATTCACTCAATAGGCTAGGTAATAGGGGACAGAGAGGAGCCATAAATAAGTAATTTCTTGTTTGGCAAGATACTGAGTGGTATGCTTCAGCGATCAGTGCTGGGACCTCAATTTTTGCCATTCACATAAATAACCTGGACGAAAGATATGTTTATTAATTTGTCGGGATAATTGTAGTTAGGGAAGTAAGCTCTTAAGAGAATATGAAGAAGCTACAAAGGAATGTAAATAGATTAAATGAATGGGCAAAGATGTGGCAAATGTGGGAAAAGATGGAATTGTTCATTTTGGCTTGAAGATTAAAAACAAAGCCTATTATCTAAACAGTGAGAGATTTCAGAGCTCTGAGATGCAGATGCATCTGGGTATCTGAGTAAATGATTAGCAAAAGGTTAATGTGCAGGTACAGCAAGTAATTAGGAAGTCAATAGGATATTATTGTTTATTGTGAGGGGAATTGAATGCAAAAATAGCGAAGTTATGCTTCATTATACAGGGTTTTGGTGAGACAGAATCTGGCATACTATTTAGAGTACCTATTTCCTTATATAGGAAGGATATAAATGAGTTGGAAGTAATTCAGAGAAGATTTACTCAATTAATATTTGGAATGGTAGGTTTGGCCGATGTGGAAAGATTGAACAGGTGAGCTTTGGATTCATTGGAACTTAATTAAAATCCTAAGAGGGTAGGTATGAAATTATGTTTGCTTTTATGGGGTAATGCAGAATTCGAGGCCACTGTTTAAAAATAAGGGGCTGCCCATTTAAGACAGAGATCAAGAGATTTTGGATGTAGGTTTGCTCAAATTGTCTCAAAACTTGCTATCAAGAGATTTGTTTGATTAGATTAGATTAGACTTACAGTGTGGAAACAGGCCCTTCGGCCCAACAAGTCCACACCGACCCGCCGAAGCGCAACCCACCCATACCCCTACATTTACCCCTTACCTAACACTACGGGCAATTTAGCTTGGCCGATTCACCTGACCCGCACATCTTTGTGACTGTGGGAGGAAACCGGAGCACCCGGAGGAAACCCACGCAGACACGGGGAGAACGTGCAAACTCCACACAGTCAGTCGCCTGAGTCGGGAATTGAACCCGGGTCTACAGGCGCTGTGAGGCAGCAGTGCTAACCACTGTGCCACCGTGCTGCCCACAAAAGTTTGCTCAAAGTGTCATGACTCTTTGGAACACTTTGACCAAAGGCAACAGAAGCAGAGTCTTTGAATCTTGAGGCAGATGTGGATACATTCTTGATAAGAAAGAGATGAAAGTGTATCGGGGTTAGGCAGGAACATGCAGTAATCAGATCAGCTGTGAGCTTAGTGAACAGTGGAGCAGCCTGAAGGAGCTTAGTGTCTTCTTTCTGCTCCTAATTTATATGTGATGTTCACAACTAGTTATGATCATGTTCCTGCTTGTGAGAGCTCACTGTGCATAAATTGGCTCCTGGGTTTCTAATATTATCTCAGGGACTCAATTCCAAAAATGCTGTATTAACTGTAAGCACATTGCATGATCCTGAGGATGTTTGCTAAATAAATATAAACTCTTTTTTTGACTGATCAAATAAGCCTCAACAATCTCACCTGCTCCCTTCACTGAAGTGAGACAAAGGAATTTATTCCTACTTTGATAGGATTAAAACCCACCAAATTCTGTTGTGTAAATGTGCACACTACAGTGCAACAATCAAGCTCTGGGTATTGCAGGACATGTTAGAAAGACGTATATTTTTAAGAATTATCACAAGGTAACTGGCTATGTTACAACACTCCTTATTTCATATCTCAAGGTCTTGTGGGGTGTAGCGTGTAACATCCCTGTCTCTGTGCCAGAAGCTATGGGTTTAATCCCACTCCAGGAAGATGCATTCAGTGCATGACCAAACAGATTGACCATCATTCTGTGAATACATGCCAATATCAAATAGTAATGGGGAAAGAGATTCCAGGTCAACCATTTGATGGAAACAATGTTGGAGCATCCACCCATAGTTCCAGGCTACAAAAGGACAGCAATACAGTGAGTTCCCTCAATGAATTATTGCGCAAACACACATTCACATAGATACACAATGCCAAAATAGCAACATCTGTGCTTGGTAAGTTGAGATTTAGAGGTGTTTTCTGGGTAAACAGGCTGTTCCACTATAACTCTGATCTGTTTCCACACTGGTAGATGGACATAGCCTTAGCAACCTATTTGTCACACCAGAGGCAGCAGTGGAGCTTTGAAGCTGATCAGTCCAACACCTCCTTGTGTTCACCCTTTTTGAATGGAGAGCTCACTTTCCCAATACAATGCCAGAAAATAACCCGCAAGCAAATTAATTCACCAGCATATATCACACTGAGCAGGAAATTGTTGGGTAATCCATTGCCTTGTCTGGCATACATGTTCATTTAATATATGTGGAAAAAACATCCTTGTCCATGTGGTTGTAATCACATGCTCGATATCTCAGAAACATGCAGCACCAGATGCCACAATTGGCTGAGTTTTACAACATTTTGTCATGCTTTCAAATCCCATCTGCAACAGATGCAGGTATTAAACTTCTTTCAACTTATTTGCTCCCCATTATGCAATAATGCTGAATACTCTTGATCCCAGGAGAGCAGAAGGATAGGGCAGTGGTAAAGCAGTTGACTTAACAACTAGACAAACATGTTGTCTGCATGGCTGATACCAAACTCTTTAAGCAACTGCTCTACTCAGAACATAGCCCTGGCAGGAGATTCACAGCATGTCAATGGAAATGTTTTAGGGATATCCGTAAAGCATTCCTAAAGAAATCAAAATTCCCATCAATCCATGAGCAAGCCTGGTTTGTGCCCAACCAAAGTAGCACTGATTCATTTGAGAAGACACTGAACACATGGAGAAACTTCATCAGGAATGTGCAGAAGCAAAGTCAAAGCATCAGAGGGAGTACACAAGCCTTTCATATAGCACCTACCCTACCTGTGGCAGAACGTGCAGATATTTGTGCTTTGGACTGGTCAGCCATCTTTAAATCCCATTTATTCCAGAATGGAAGCAAGTCCTAATGGATTGCCATAGGACTGGAAATAACCATGACTTCTGTGGTTTAATGTCAATTTGTGACATTCGACAAAGTGATTCAGGAATTCCCACTTTCCTCCCTGATTTCATAGTTGCCATATTGATCAGTTCGAAGTACAAACAGAACACTTTACAACATTACGCAGACTAACTCAGAGCACTGAAGCACCAAAAAATCAGCCTCTCTTTATGAACATGGAGAAAATCCAGGAATGAAGGAAGTCTCTCTCAAACAGTTCCAAGATGCAAAATGTTCCTCAAACTATTAGGTCTAAAGTTACTTCAGAAATAGCTTTCCAAACACGTTCCCCGCTCCCCCCACCCCCGGCATTCATGGACATAAAGTATTATAACAGACCACACAATGGCAGACAGTGAATTGAAAGAACACAGAGTGGAGAGATATCTCGGTCTTTTACTTTGAACAGAAATTGTACTAGAAAGTAGATAAATATTTTGGAGAGAATACAGCTGTCCACATTTATTGCTCACTAATAAAGAATGAAGATTTGGAGGTCTACCCACTGACCATTTTGCAAATAAATTCAACAGAATCATAGGAAATATGAGGAGATCTTTATTTAATGCAGGCAGCAACTTTGACCTGAAATCCACAATGTGAAGCAGATTCATGGCAACGTTCAAAAGTAAACTGGGAACAAATTTGATTGGGAAAACTTGCAGGAAAGACGGAGTGGCACTATTTGGAAAACTCTTCCAAAGAGCCAATAAAGGCACAATGAATTAAATAACCTCCTTCTGTGCTGTATCATTCTATCATGTTGTACCCAGTTGTATTGCATACTGGCTCAAGTTGGAGTAGAAGTATATCTTGCAGGTTATACCCAATGAACAATGGTCTTGATTCTGTACTTCTCTTTGGTCAAATACTTCAGCAGTTTATTTTCAAGGTAACTTACAAACCAACTAGTCTGGCACTGGCACAGAAGATACTGATTTCACAAAAAACAAAATAGGGAATAGGGAAACATTTGAGGATGTGATATCTGCAACAGTTTGGTGAATACTGTCACTCACCAGAGCCAATAGAAAAAAAGGGTCACCTTAGAGCCATAGTTATACAGCATTAAAATAAACCTTCAGTCCAACTTATCTGCACCAACTAGATATCCTGAACTTCTCTAGTCCTATTTGCGAGCATTTGGCCCATATCCCTCTAAACCCTTCTCATTCATGTACACATCCAAATGCCTTTTAAACGTTGTAATTGTACCAGCTTCCACCACCTCCTCTGGCAGCTCATTCCATACACACACCATCCTGAAAATGTTGCCTCTCAGGTCGCTTTTAAATCTTTCCCCTCTGACCTTAAAATCTATGCCCTTTAGTTGTGGAATCATCTGCCCTGGAGAAAAAACCTATTCACCCTATCCATGCCTCTCATGAATTTATGAACTCCTATAAGGTCAGCCTTCAACCTCCAATGCTCCAGGGGAAAAAAACCCCAGCCTATTCAGCCTCTCCCTGTAACTCAAACTCTCCACTCTCAGCAATATCTTTGTAAATCTTTTCTGACCCTTTCAAGTTTAACAACATTGTTCCTGTAACAGGGAGACCAGAACTGAATGCAGTATTCTAAAAATAGCCCCACCAATATCCTGTACAGCCTTAACATGGCATCCCAACTCCTATACTCAGTGCAGAGAACAATGGAGGCAAACATGCCAAATCCTTTCTTCACTATCCTATCTACCTGTGACCCCTCACTTTCAAAGAACTATGCACCTGCACCCCTAGGTCTCTGTCTGGCAACACTCCCCTGGGCTCTCCCCATGAACTGTATAATTCTTGCCCTGTTTGCCTTACCAAAACGCAAAACCTCACATTTATCTAAATTAAACTCCATCTGTCACTCCTCAACCCACTGGCCCATCCAATTAATATGCCATTGTACTTTAAGATAACCACCCTCACCGTCCATGATTACTAACATGATTGCCAAAATATTTCCCTTTAAAGGGTGTAGGCTAGCTGTGAATGGAGCTAACCACTCCTAACATGACGTCCTTCTCTGACAGACATAACCAATAATGGTTACTTCATGCTGAATGAAATAATTCAAAAATAGTACATCAACAGAACAAAGTTGATGTGTTGGCTGCCTTCCATTTAATACATTTAGGTTAATCGCAGTCCCACACGTGTTTGTTTTTTAGGAAGGAATTACATTTGCATTTATGGTGCACCAAACTACCCAAGAACATCTCAAGGTGAATGAACAAAAAGAAAGGTTGCCACATGCAATTTCCTGTACAATTGGATTCTTCAAGATATTTATTTTTCATTGAATCACTACAACAAGAACCTGCATTAATATAGCAGCAAAATATACAGATGCTGGAAATCTGAAATGAGAACAAAAAATGCTGCAGGTTCTCAACAGGTCAGGCAGCCTTCATGGAGAGCGAGAAAGAGAGACAGACAGACAGGGAGCAAGAGCAAGAGCGAGAGAGAGAGAGATACACAGTCAATGGTACAGCTCAATGGTCCTTTTTCAGAACTAGTCCAACACATCCTTGGTTTCAAGCTTCTTGAACACAGAAATCCCTTCCCCAGGACATACTCAAACTATCCCCCCAAAAAATAGAGAAATTGGCTTCACAGTACGCATCACAGCAGGCAGGAATTGGATGGTTAATCCATTGCCTTGTCGAGCATACATGTTAATATAAATGTATGTAGAAAAATCATTGTACATGTGGTTGTAATTAGGTATTTGATATCTAAAATGTGCAGCAACAGATGCCACAAGGAGCTCAATTTTATAACAGTGTTCTGAAATAGGGCCATCAACCTGACACATTAACTCTTTCTTCAAAGAAGCTGTCTGATGTGCAGTGCATTTCCAACATTATCAGTTTTTATTGCATTTTTATAGCACTTCCAACATTGTTAAATATTTCTACGTGCTTCACAGGAATATTATTAAACTAAATTTGACAGTTGTTACATAAGGCCAGGTTAGGACATAAAATGACCAACAGCTTAATCACCCCCTGAAAATGAACAATTGAAGACTGGCGTTAAAGTTTTTGTTTCTAATTTGCCCAACGTCATGTTTACATTTCAAGCCTTCAGACTGTCAGATCTTCTGGTTATTTTCAAACCCAATTTCAACAAAAGGCAACAGCAGGGCTGGATCTGTGGGGTTACTCATTGCTCAATACGTCATAGAAATTTAGAACTGACACTCACAAAGAGCCAAGGGAGCATGTAAAAGGGCAGCCCCAGCCTCATCACACAGTGGGGTAAAGCAGACTAGAAATCTTATACAGGAAGGTATGAGGGAATCAGTTAATTTGGAAAGAAACTGGAACTGTTCGGGGGGGGGGGCGGCGGTGGAGGGAGGTCAGGGCAGTTATAGTAGTTCAAAATCATGTGCGATTTTAGTGGAGTAAATTAGTAAAAATTATTTTTTGGACCCTGAGTCACACAGTTGAAAAAATGATAAAAACTACAGGGAGATGTATGTTCAGAAACAGACCCTAAAAGTCTCATGAAAAGATGAACAGTAATTTTGAAAGAGCAAATGGACAAATAATAGCAATGGATTATTTGCATGGTCAAAGAGAAAGAATAGGGAAGCTGGACTAATTGGGCAGCTTTTCCAAAGATCCAGCACAAAGTCTCCCCTGATGTGAGAATTAATGTTGCATCTTTGTCACAAATAATTTTTCAGAATTCTGCAGGGCGGGCTTGAAGTCACTTGTAACATGACAAAATTGTGTTTGGTGACAGATGCATTGCATAAAGCACGCAAAATAATTTTACCATAGAACTAGAAGGAAGGCTTTTATCACACAGGTGTCACTTGTGTTCGACTGATATGGGTTGATCTTCAGGTCAGTCCAAGCTGGTTCGTTTGGGCTTCACATGAAACAAGAGTCACTGTGCACTAATAATCTAAAATATTCAAGATGAAAATCTCAGTTCAGATAACTGAAGTCATTGTGAAAACTGGTATCAAATTGCTTTAATAGATTTTGAAAAACCATAGAATGTGGAGATCTCTATTTTCTCTGGTTTGACAAAGATTTTAAAATCTTTGGATACTAGAAGTTTATTAAATATTGAGACCAAATACAGCCTTGTAAGGCCTTGTGTAGCAACTATACCTAAAGTTCTGGTCTCCATGTTACAAAAAGGATAAAAGGCATTGTAAACAGGCCAACAAAAAAAAGTTTCCTAAACTTCTATCAGAACTGAGGTGTTACAACTCCCAAGGAGGAATTATCTTGAGATAATGAGAAAAATTTCAACTTATGGAAGGGTTTGATAGGCAGCTGTAGGTAAGAGGCTTCCATTTACAATTGAAACCATAATCCTATCACACCACAGAGCTGCTCAGAGAGATGACTGGTGATGGTTTAACCTAGAGGTCCCAATGTCTCAAGCGAGGGGAGAGGTTGAGAAAGAGGGACCTTCATTGAAACTTCAGCCAGTTAAAGGAGTTGAAGCCACTATTGCCATTACTCTGCAGTGCAAACCAGCAACTGAATCGATCAAAATTTCACGAAAAGTTTATTTACCTAGGAGTGGAGAGAATGTGGAGTATAAGGAATAATAGCTGATGCATTTACAGGCACACTTTGTATAATAAAGGAGAAAGGAATGGGAGAATATTCTGATGGGTTGCAATGAATTGGAAACTGGGTGGAACTTGGAACACGTAGCAGTCATCGTAAAAGTATCAACATTCAACTTTCATCAATTGATTTGAGAGTCCCTTCATGGACAAACAGTTCCTAAAAAGGATAAATATTGACTTAAAATGTCTATGATCACATGAGCACCAATTGAGGCAGGTCCAGGGAACCCATATGGAATAAGCAATCACTAGCTGCATTACCATGTTATTGAAAAAACTGAAACCAACCAACCGAGTCAACATCATGAAATTCACACCGACATGATCATTTCCCATTATACGTGAATTTAACAGCATGCCATTTGACAGTACTCAGGAACATACAAGTTGACCTGTAGCATCAGCAGTTTTGAGCAGCAAAGACTGAAAGAAAAACAAACTGATAAAAGCAAGGACAATGCATGCTTTTCTCTGCCTATCTCCCCCAACCTCAAAGTCAGTTTTTAATGAAAGAGGCATTTGTGACATTAAGCATTTACAAGAAATCAAGATCTACTAACTTTGCCACTGCAGCAGAATACCAGTCAACAATTAAACAACAAATTTAAAATGTAACACCTTAAAGACTCAAACTTTCTTTCAGACTGTAATGTCTATTCTTCCTGTCTGTCCCAGAAAATTCTTTTTAAAACTTATCATCTTCCTTTAATGTGCGTTTGATGCTACACTTAGTGCTTTCAGGGTTGGCAAATAGTAAAATTACTTACAAGAAAACCTTGTAATTTGGTTCCTTTATTTTGATTAATTACATTTTAATTGAAGTCTGACAGCTGCTTGCTAAGAAAAGAATTGAAAATATTTGTTGTGACTGGCTGAGAGGAGCTTAAAAAGAAAAGTGATCACCAGCCCCCTCACCTGCTCCTAACACAATTGGGCTGAATGGGCTCTTCCCGTGATATAACTCTTTTTCCACTATGTAGTTATATGTAGGGCTGACAGAAATCAGGCAGAAAACAACAACTGGACACTTTTTAAGACAGCCAGGGGAAATAATATTGCCTGTTGACAACTGTGAATTTGCAGAAAACACCAGAAATTAAAGTGGGTAGCCCATTTCAAGCAAAATCAATCTGCCGATGTCCTGTGTCTAATTATTTAGTTTTCTACCTGAATACAAACATTCCCAGTCACAGAAATGTAGGGTGAAATGATAATGACTGGTATGGTGCTGAACACACTGATTCACTGGGTAAAGGTAGGTTTTTCTGTTTCTATCACAAGATTCCAATTTTAAACAGAGGCTAACTGAAGAGGAAGAAAGCCTGGCGAGGTGCTGAGTCTCAGTGGTTGTTCTGGAGAGAGGCCTCTGATCAGCTCAACTACTGGTGTTCATATTTAGGGGACGGGGAGGGGGAGAGAAGGGCAAATAAACAGTCTTACAACAGGAGAACAGCACAGAACTAAAAGAAATCCTTACACAATGATCATGACTCTTATGTTCTGATAGGTCGCACTGTAATTTAAGCTCAGTGCAAGATGCCTGAAACATGTGTGCACAGCAAATGGAATCTGAACTTAGCTTAACAGCCTCATTTATTCCTGATGGTTTAAATTATTTCATCACAATTAATGACACTGCTCCCCCCTACTCCTTGCCACAGCTTCCTGTGCTGAGCTGCCAGATGTTCAGAGACCACTGCGGCAGTCTCTCCATTGATGGCTGGTGACAAGCCATTTTCTCAAGGACATTCCCTCAGTGTGCAGACCGGGTGACTCCCCTCTGCACTGTCTCCATGGGTAGCCCACTGTGAGAAGGCCTGCACGCAGCAATGCAGGATAAGTGGAAGATTCTGTTTAAAAATACATTCATTAAAGAAAAAAGGTTGCCTGCCCCACACAGATTCTCGCAAACTTTTATTGGAGTTTATACATTCCCCAAATTACTGTTTCTGATGGACAGGAAATGTAGGATGTTTTTCGTTTGACTCTGCAAAAGAATTACCAACCTGCAATAAGCAGCGCCATCATTTAAAGCTATTTAGTGAAATAAATGATGGAATGCATTATTACATATAGAACAATTCCAATCTCTTAATCCATTGATATTTGGACATAGCAACAAAGTAATTTTTAAAACTGTAAATCAATGAGAATGAACGTGTACTTGAAGGCAAAACATTGAGAGAATCTGGGTGTAAACACGTTGCAAATTTATTTTTGGGTGAAACAATCACACCTCTGATATATGGTTCTATGTCAAAATGTACTTTATGTGTCTACATGCGTGTTTGACAATGTGTGTATGAGCAGGAGTTCTCTATTATGGTTCGTCTGCTGAGTGTGTGTGTATCTGGAGTGTGGGAGGAAATTGTGGTGTGTTCAGGAATTCAGTATTAAAGTTCACCTCCCAGCCCCTGACAGTGCACAGGGCTTCTCAATAATTCCCCTTGACAACAGCACCCCCTGCTCCCAGCCTGAATGCACCTGGGCTCTGAGTTTGAACAATCCTCTAAACTGCTGCCAACTTTTTTTTCTCTGTCATTATTGTGCAGAATGTTTTAAACTCCTTAATCAGGGAGCTGTCAGTGGTAAATATTCAGGTTTCAAGTTTAGTTATGGTCGGTCATTAAAAACCCAGCAAACTAATGGTAACAAAATCATTGTTACTGTACTCATTTCAGCAAAACACTTGGAATCAAGCTTCCTCATAAAATTCAGAGTTATTGCTAAGAAATTATGGCAGCTATAGTTTATTAACCATGTCATTCTTTCTAGTCTTGGCCTCGCCTTGTTGTCATTGTATTTCATGACCTGAGACATTAATAGCTGTGCATTCAATTTCTGTCTTATTTGTAACCGAGCTATTAAAATGTGCTAATGATTAACTTATTAAATGCAGAAGCTGGTCTTTGTTGCTTTGTCAGTGTTGCTTCATTCCTTAAATGAGAGAAAGTGAAAGAGGGAAAGAAATTGTGATGATTAGAATGCCCACATACGGAGGCCATTGCTTTTAAACTGTGGCAGATGCGAATGGAGATAAACTGGACAGGGAGTATGAAATAACCTGATCTCCACAGGTTTGGAGAGAGGAAGAATCACTGGAAAGAGCTCACATCTGGCAATCATTTGTCAATTGCTGGAATGAAAACGGCAGGAAACTGTCTGGCTGTTGCAGCAGATGAAAAGACAAAAGGAACATGTGTCACACATGCACATTGTGGACACATTGACTACTACATTTTTAAAGAGTCATTTTCCTTTCAGAACGGTCCGTGGAGGCTGTATTTCAAAAGTGAAATCATGGATAAACACATGGAATTTGCTCACTCTCCTGATTTGCCAAGTAACCTGGAGCAACCGCACAGCAAGTCAGAAAATCAGCCTCATATCCTGCATGGGACAAGGGTCACGCCACTGAGCTACACCATCCCTGACTGAACATGGATTGCTTGTTGAAAATAATTAACTACTTTTAAAAGAATATTATAAATTATACAAAATGAAAACCAGAACTTGCTATAATTACTATCAAACATCAAGGATAAATCATTTTGTTTTGTGTATAGGGAGCTGCAAGTCTTAGCAAAGGTAGAGCTTGAGAATAACATTTGAAGGAAATTAATAACTTCAACCATTGCTCCTGATTAACTAAATTACAGAATTTTTCCCTAACATTCTGTAGTCATGTGTTTCAGCTATAAATGTATTATATTAATGCCAACCTGGACAGAATGCGATACTTTGCAAAACATTGTCTCATTTGCATTCTGTTCTAACAACTTACTCTCCCAGGGACTAATCATCGGAGGACACTGAGCACATCTATGCACTGTCACTGCCTTCTACCTTGCAGAATAGAAGTCATGAATATTGCTTTTCATACATAATCTCTGCTGGCCTCCTATATTTGACCCACATGTTTTGAAGAACCAGTGGGGAATGTTGTGTAAGGTAATGGTTCTCAAAGGGCTCATGTTGGAAACGGTGAGAAGCTCCGCCCAATTTAATAATATCACATTATCTCAGATGGAGAATCAGGAGTCCAGCTCAAGATCCCGAGGTCACACCGTGTCACATCTGTTAATACTTAACCATTAATTATGTAACCAGCTAGTGTAACCTGTATTTATTGTTTGATAACAATAAAATGTAGTTTTTTTTAAGACAGGTGCTTCTTCCTGTTAAGGCTTATTTGTATTCATCTTCCCCTACTTTAGCCAAGCAAGCCTTTAGATCCAGTACAGAAAAGATGATTTATGGTAGTGCTCAATAACCAGAGGCTGGTCGTGATTGGTTCCACAGCACAGACCGATAGAGAAATGAGCAAAACGCCATTTTGTACATAAACAGTCACAATTCGGAATTCATTGCCTTAAAAGAGCACTGCAATCAGATTCAGTGTTAATTTGCGAAAGGAAATTAGATGAATAGAGTCCTAGAGTCCCTACAGTGTGGAAACAGGCCATTTGGCCCAACAAGTCCACACCAACCCTCTGATGAGCAGCCCACCCAGACCCATTCCCTCACCCCACTGTCCCATATTTACCCCTGACTAATGTACTCAGCCTGCACATCCTTGAACACTATCAGTAATTCAGCTTGGCCAATTCATCTAACCTGCACATCTTTCGACGGTGGGAGGAAACTGGAGGACCGAGGAAACCCTAGCAGACAAGGGGAGAACGTGCAAACCCCACACTGACAGTCACCTGAGGCAGGAATCGAACCTGGGTCCCAGGTGCTGAGAGGCAGCAGCGCTAACCACTGAGCCAACGAACCACTCAATCTGAAGGAAACAATCTGCAGGATTATGGAGAAAAGGAGTGGAACTTATTGGATAGTTATATCAGGCTCAAATGGGTCAAATGATGACCTACTTGGAATCTAAGATTTTATAACACAGAGATACTGGGAAACTGAAATTAAGTCAAATGTTGGCAATATACAGTAGGTCCATCAGTTTTTGAAATTGAAAGTTAGGTTAATTTTAAGTTGGGACAAAATGTTACCTTGGCATTTCTCTATTTAGAGAGACTCCACTCCAGCTATGTAATCCCTGCATTTCTGTTTTGATATCAGTAAATTGCAGAGATGAGGGCTCTCAGACATTGACACACCCAATGAAGTGCACTGCTCTTTCAAGTCTGGAACTTTCATCAGTGAGGATGCACACTGATTGTAAAACTTTCATTATCCCTGTGAATGCGAGTCTGTCTGTGTAGGAACTTTCATTGCAGAATGGTAGTAAAACCAATCATTTCTTACTGATCAACAATCCAGTCAAATATATTATACTTCAGTTTTTTTTTCCGGTTTCCAATTATCAGCATATTGCCAATCATAACAGGATATGCTTGGCAGGAGAGTGATACATTCCCATTTCATGGTATTCCCAATATCTGGTAATCCGAGTTCTGACAGTCTCAGTCTTGCCCTAATTGCCAGCGGTGCTTAGTCCACATCATAAAACATCCCTAATACGGCAACTTCCACTCAGAGATCAGCTGAGCAAGCAGGGAATGGTAATGCTATCCTAGACCACTGGAGGTAAAATTTCAAGGTGGATTTAAAGTGGGATTAGCAATTACTGGAAGTATGACCATCTCTCACAATGAAATCATGGAGCGTTTGAGCTGTTTTAGTGAGCATAACAGACTAAATGTTATAATTTAACTTTGTACAAATCAGCTACTTTAGTAGCAGAACTCTTTAAAGTAGAATTGTGATCCAGAAGTCAAGTTCTAGCAGACTTATAAAACAATGTCTTGGTGAACATACGGATTAACCCGGATAAAGGAATGGGTTCTAGTAGAACAATGCAGGTCTCTAAGATGCTGGTACTGAAGTTGCAGCAGCAGAAAAGAGCAGCTTGTCTTTCACAGGATGCTGGCAAATAGTATCACACAAAAACAAGTGTTTGAAGTTGGCACCCAGACAATAAATTATACAGATTTCAAGTTTTGATATGAGCTCCTTTCTGAATTCATATTAGTATATTCTGCGAGGCACTTAAGGATGTCCTGAAGTCACAAAAGATGCTATTGGAATTCAAAACCTTACTCAATTACCTCAGGTGTTAGCCTTGGTGAATCACCCTCAGTGAAGATTTGTATTTTCCTAACACCTTTTAAATCCTTACAAACTTAATGTGTTTTACAGTTGGTCAAGTGCTTTTGGAATGTAGTTAATGTTGCAATATAGCAAGTGATTAAACCAGTTTAAGCTTCCACTAACAGCAATGGGATAACAAAATGTTCGTGTTGCTACGCATGTTGGTTGAGGAATAAATATTAGTTAGAACACCAATGTGTTCCTCTGCCTTTCATCCATTGATGGCTGTAGTTCTTTAATATCTCTCACCTCACAGGGCAAAAAGATTTAACTGACAGAACTTCCAACAATGCACCTTTCTGCAACAAAGCTGGAACTGTCAGCCTAGGTTGTGCATTCAAGCCTTTGGGATGGGACTTGAACATATTTTTGAATTTCTTTTACGGTCTCTGAGCATGTCTCATACAAAATTCTCTCTTAACCCCAGGTTTGTTTGGGACATCTGATCTCTCTTCACTTCCATGTAAAATGTACACCAACCCAACAGCATATTTTGCATTTCAGTGTGTGCACATGTGGTAAAACAGCTTATAAATCTGACCCAGATACAAGGAGCAGGGACTTCAAGTATGAAAGATCAGAGAAAATCAAACTGTCCTACAAAGAGCAGGGAAAGTTCAATGGAGTTTAATACTGGTGTTTAAAGATAATGAAATGTTTTAATAAAGTCAATAAGGAAATGCTGCATCAAGTAGCAAAAATTACCAGAAATCACAGATTTAAGCCACACAAACCTGAGAGGAAATCAAGAAGCATTTCTTTTATGCTGTAAGTTGTTGTGATCTGGAATGTACTCCTTGAAAGGGGGTGAAAGTAAATTCAAAAATACTTCCAAAACAGAATTTGATAAATATCTGAAAAGGAGAAAAAAAAATTGCAAGGTTATGGGATAGAGCAGGCAGAGGGACTGTTTAGTAAGCTCTGTCAAAGAGCCAGCAAAGGAACAATGGAGTAAATGGCCGCTCCTGCACTGTAACATTCCATGTGGATATAATTTAAGAAACTTCTTTAATACAGTACCGGTTTGATCAACAAATGCACAAATGAA
The DNA here is from genome assembly GCF_020745735.1 of Hemiscyllium ocellatum. Classification (NCBI taxonomy): domain Eukaryota; kingdom Metazoa; phylum Chordata; class Chondrichthyes; order Orectolobiformes; family Hemiscylliidae; genus Hemiscyllium; species Hemiscyllium ocellatum. Next base: position 126,561,169 of record NC_083402.1, read on the forward strand.
GACATTCACTGTATACAGTCATTGATGTATGTCACTTGTGTGCCTCCCCCTCAGTTTCCTGAGCTAACCAGCCTGACATCTCTGCCATGTGCTGTAGGTTGTTTTGTAACCTGACATAATCTCACCAGCTTGTCAAACCATTACAGAAGTACTGTCATCACTAAACATGCGTGATCACAGTTAATTACAATTCAGAGCAGAGAGCAGCAGCAAATGTTCATTAATTACAGGAAACACCTCATTTAAATTTTATGGAAATTTACACCAGAACTTATTTTGTTCAATATGCTGATGCACCTACTAGAGAGGAGCAATATTTGATCTGTTGGGAAATAAGGCAGGGCAAGTGACTGAGGTGTCAGTGGTGGAACACTATGTGGCAAATGGTCTTAATTCTATTAGTTTTAACATAGCTGTGGAAAAGGATGGAACTGATCAAGAAGTTAACGTTGGAGGGTGGCTATTTGCAGGTAAAGGGATGGTTAGGAAGTGAAAGGCCTTTAAGAATGAGATGAGAGTTCAGAGACAATATGTTCCTGTTAATGATAAGGGCAAGACTGGTAGGTGCAGGGAATGCTGGATGACTAGAGCAATTGAGGCTTAAGAGAAAAGAAGGTATTTATGAGGTACAGACAGCTGGGATCAAGTGAATACTTCGAAGAATATAAAGGGCTGTTTGAGTATACTTTAGACGGAAATCAGGAGGGCAAAAAAAAGGACATAAGCTAACTTTGACAAATAAAATTGAGGAGAATCCAAAGAGATTCTATAAATGCATTAGGGACAAAACAGCAACTAGGGAGAGAATAAGGTTCTTAAAGATCAACAAGGCCATCGATGTGTGGCACCATAGGAGATGAGTGAGATATTAGATGAGTATTTTTGGTCAGTATTTAGTGTGGAGAAGGACATGGAAGGTAGAGAACTTGGGGAAATAAATAGCGATAGCTTGAAAAGTGTCCATATAATGGAAGAGGAGGTGCTCGAGGTCTTAAAACGCGTCAAGGTAGATAAATCCCCAGGACCTGATCAGGTATTTCCCAGAATCTTGCAGGAAGCTAAGGAAGAGATTGCTAAGTCCCTTGCTGAGATATTTGTATCATCGACAGCCATGGGTGAGGCACTAGAACTCTGGAGTTTGGCTAATGTGTTATTATTATTTAAGAAAGGCTGTAAGGAAAAGTCAGAGAACGACATACTGGTGAGCCTTATGCCAGGAGCAAATAAGCTGTTGGAGGGGATTCTGAGGGATACGATTTACACGTATTTGGAAAGACAAGTACTGATTATGGAGAGTCATCATGGATTCGTAGCAGGGGAATTGTGTCTCACTGACATGATTGAGCATTTTCAAGCACTGACAAAGAAGACTGATGAAGGCAGAGCAGTGGACATACACTATATGGACTTCAGCAAAGCATTCAACAAGATTCCACCTGGCAGACTGGTTAGTAAGGTTAGATCACATAGGATCCATGGGGAGCTAGCTAATTGGATACAAAATTGGGTTGAAGGTAGTTGGTGTAGGGTGGTGGTGGAGGGATGTTTTTTGGACTGGAGGCCTGTGACCAGTAGTGTGCCACAAGGATCAGTGCTGGGTCCACTGCTTTTTATTTTATATATATATATATATAAATAAATGACATGGATGTGGAGGCATGGTTAATAAGTTTGTAGATGACTCCAGTGAAGTGCAATGGACAGTGAAGACCATTAACTCCATAAACAATGGGATCTTGATCAGATGGGCCAATAGGCCAAGGAGTCGCAGATGGAGTTTAATTCATGTAAGTTGGTGTTGCTGCACTTTGGTCAGGCAAACTAGCACAGGACATGTACAGTAAATGGTACTGCCCTATGGAGTGTTGCCAAATAAAGAGGCTGAGGGCTGCAAGCGTATCGTTCCTTGAGAGTGGAGTTGCAGTGAGACTGGGTGGTGAAGACAATATTTGGCAGACTTGCCTTGGAAAGTCATGTTGTAGCTTTACAGGACATTGGTGAGGTCATTTTTAGAATCCGGTCCTTCTAAAGAAAGGATATTGTTAAATTTGCAATAATACAGAAAAGATTTACAAAATGTTGCCAGAATTGGAGGGTTTGCACTTTTGGGAGAGGCCGAATAGGCTGCAGCTTTTTTCTCGGGAGTGGCTGAAACTGAGGGGTGACCTCAGGAGGTTTATAAAATCATGAGGGGCATGGAAAGGATAAATTACCAATCTAGGGTGGGGGAATTTAAAACTAGAAGACATAGGTTTCAGGTGAGAGGGGAAAGATATACAAAGGAGCTGAGGGACAGTGTTTTCACATAGAGGTGGTGCATGTCTGGAAAGAGCTGCCAGAGGAAGTGGTAGATGTGAGTACAATTACAACATTTAAAAGACATCGGATGGGTATATGAATAGGAAGGGTATAGAGGGATTTGGACTAAAGGCGACGAGGTTAGATTGGTATGTCTTGCCGGCGAGAATAAGTTGGACTGCAGGGTTTGTTTCCATGTTGTATAACTAGAATTCTATGACTTCAGTGACTGAGAACATATACCATAATGGTTTCCTTGAATTAATAACACTATTAAGATGTAACCCGATTCAGAATTCATAAGAATACCAAGAACTTCTCTATCTTCCCTTGGAGAACTCACTTCTCTCATAAGATATTCCTCCTGTTGATTATAAATTGTTCCCAGTCAGACAGAGATGGGCAACAGCACACTCCAGAAAAATAAAGTAATAAAATCTCCTGCTCAAAGTCTTCAATTCTTTACAACAGTTACAGTCTAATTCCTATTGTTTACACGGTGGCAGTTCTTTTGCCTCTGTTTTGCACAGTGATGGATTTAAGTCATACTCCGTAGACTGGGACAGAAAATTCAAGTTGAGGCGCTAAATGCGACACTAAATATGAATGCTGCACAGTCAGAGAATGGCATAGGAGTGCCGCACCATCAGTGCTGAGGGAGTGCTACATCATCACAGGGGCAGTAATCAGAGTACACTGCACAGCTGGAGATGCCATTTTTTTTGGAGAGCTTTTAAATCAAGGTTCTGACTATCCTTTTGGACAGGCATAAAATATTCCATGACATTATCTGAAGGAGGGCAAAGGATTGTCTTCTGCTATCCTAAACAATAATCTCTCAACCAAAATCACACAAGCAGATTTTCCAGCCACTGTCATATACCTGTTTGTTGGAGTATGTAATGCATATATTGACCATCAGGCTTTCTACATTTTTGAAGTGTGACTCACAGTAATAAAGTATTTCATTGGGTGCAAAGCATTTTAGCATATCTTAAGTGATGACAGATGCTATAGAAATGAGTGTCTTTTTCCCCCCAATCAGAAACAGGCAATTCCCTCTCTCTAAGAAAGAGAGTGTTACCTCTGGAATATCTCACAGGTGAAAGTGGATTGTTGACCCAGTAGAAAAGGAAAGAAAAGGAAGCTGCTGCTCTCCTCAAACTGAAGAAGGTTATTATTGAAGAGGAATCTGTCTCTCCTGGGACAGAAAGAAGAAAAGATGAATTTTTTAGATTGTAAGCAATGTAGATAGAGTTCTGCAGTATGGGTTATTCCTTGAATATCATTGTACTCAATACAAAACACTCCTCTTCTACAGTAAGCAATGTCAAATACTCCCCAGTACAAACCCCAGGTTATTTTCTGTGATGTTAGATGGTTAGGTCTCAAATCTAGATCACCCCCTGAGATGTACTACATAAAACTATCGTCACGACTGACCCCAAATCACCTCTTACTGTGTGTAATATCAAACAAAACATTGCACACTGAAAAACATAATGCAATACAACTGTGATTTGTCACACAGCCAGATTTAGAAGTCATTTGGATGACTGAGAAAACTGCTTCAACATAATTTTGAATCATTTCAATCTTAGCAGAGACTCGATTGGCTCACCAACACCACTATTAGTTGATAGTCATCACAATGCTGTTGATGGGAGTGTACTGTGTGTCAATTGGTTGCCAGTGACTACACTTCAAAATTATTTCATTGGCTGTGAGACAATTTGGGGGATTCTGAGAACAAAACCAGGTCTTTCTCTCTTTTTGTTAAATACTAACTGGCAATCAGAACCCTCCCTCCTGGAAGTTCTATTTCATGGCCTCCAATTGCCTGAATCCCACAGTCCCACTACTGATCACCCAAACCATCCATTCTATGATTTCCCCATAACAAATCTAAAAGCAAACAGACTCTAAGTTGCTCAAATAGATGATTCTTAAATATCAGCCAAATTTTGCCAATGTCCAATTTTTTGTTACAACTAATATACCGAGCTATTCAAAGAAAATTTTAAAGAGTCGATTTTCTTTCTGCATTCTGCTTGCTACAGAAATTGCATATGAACAAAAGCCATTCAGCCCCCAAGCAATGTGGTGCCATTCAATTAGATGGCTGACCTGCATCTCAAATCTTTCATATTCTTAGCCAATAAAAATCTAAGTCACAATTTTGAAATGTTTAGTTGATTCAACCCCCTCCCCAAGCATTTTTTAGGAGCAGAGAGCTCAAGACTTCCACTGACTTATGTGAAGAAGTGCTTTCTGAAATCATCCCCGAATAACCTGGCTTGAACCCAGTTGATCTGAACATTTTCAACAGAAAAATGCTGTTTTTCTTGATCCAGAAACATAGATTTTCACACTTCATGATGTCACATCACACAAATAGCCAGAGTACTTCTTAAGAAGTAAAGTAATTATTGTAATAAAAACTGAAAGAACTGCGGATGCTGTAAATCCAAAACAAAAACAGAAGTTGCTGGAAAAGCACAGCAGGTCTGGCAGCATCTGTGAAGAGAAATTAAAGTTAATGTTTTGGGTGCAGTGACCCTTCCTCAAAACTGAGGACCTAAAACATTAACTTTGATTTCTCTTCACAGATGCTGCCAAACCTGCTGAGGTTTACCAGTAACTTCTGTTTTTAGTTCATAATTATTGTAAAGCCACTAATAAGAAGCCAATACGTGCACATCCATCTCCAACAAATAGAAATGTGATGATGCCCACAGTCTTTTTTTCCATTATGTTAACTGAGAGACAAGCATTGGCCAGAGTAACTCTCTGGACCTTGTTTAAAAACTGCATAACAAAAATCTTTTACATTCACCTGGAATGACAGATGATACATCGGTTTCAAGCCTGACCAAAAAAAGCAGCGCCTTCTACACTGCAGCAGTCCCTCAGGAGAGCACGAGGGCGTCACAGAGACTTTTGTGCTCATGTCTTTCTGGATGGTGCTTGCACCCACAACCATCTGATTCAGAGGCAAGAGTGTTGCTCATTGAGGCACAACTATCACATTAGCATTCTATCACACCTTTCAGAAGCTAAGACCAGAATTTGCAATGTGACTGGTACTCAATGAGGGAGCTGCACTGCTACAATGATGGAGCTGCAAATGCTCACCAAAAGACCGACATCACCAGTATACTGTCTATTTAATGTCGAGCAGATATGACATGACATGAGTAGAATCCTTCTCCTTTTAGCAGCTGATGTTTTAATAGCCTTTGAATTCAAACAATCAAAAAATAAAAGGCAAATGACCCCTTAACAATAACAGTCTGTGGAACAATTACTGTGGCCACAGGGTCTAGTGCGCACGCCATATTTTGCAGGTTGCTTATAAAATAGGTTCTGCTTCACAGTCAATTGGTCATTAAGTTTATGACCCCATAAACCTTTTCATCATAATTGTGAGGAAGTCAGAACATGACTTTTTTTAAATGCTCCAAAAAAGGTACAAGAAGTTAAGTGATTATATGTGACAGACATTAATGTGTCTTAATAAATGCCTGGCAGAAATTTAATTTCAGGAGTTTTATCATTTTGACTGAGGATATTTTAAATACTTACAAACACAGAAATGATTTTAGTTCTGAAAGGGAGGATATCTTTTCCACATCACCCTCAAAATTATTAATGATCACATTTATTGCAAAAGATTAGAAGCTGTGTGGTGTGCTCACTTATTTCAACATCACAAATAAGATTTTCTGTTAACAATTTGACCAAAATAAGAATGCACTTCAGATATCTACTCCCATATGTTCCGTAATCAGCAGTTCAAGATATCAAAACTGACTAATTTCTGGCAATATTAACCAACTGAATAATAATTTATAGCATTCATATAGAATAGCATCTCAAAACACTCAAGTCAATAAGAAGAGTAGAAAGTGGACCCTGAACCAGAAGAGAAATTTTTTAAATGTTGGTTGAAAGAGTGGCATTTTATGAATGGAGTTCAACAGTGAGGGAGTGGAGACGTAGAGTAAATGGCAGCATTTGAGGCAAAAGGACTGAAGGTATGATCGCCAATATGGAAACTAACAAGAAGGCAAGGCAGAAGTTGGTAGGAGGGTCAATAATCCAAGGCCACAAATGTAAGATGATTAAAGAAACAGAGAGGAAATAAAGATAATTCATTTTTAGTGGAGTAAATTGTCATAATCTTACATGTGCTGCCTGAAAGGTAGTGAAAATAAATTCTAAAAGGAAATTGGATGAATACTTGAAAGGGAGAAAATTACTGTGTTATAGGGAATGATAAAAATGTAGTCGAAATGAATGGATAAATCTTGAACAGAGACCACACAGACATGATGGGCCAAATGGCTTCTTTCCATGCCTGTGATGCTAGAGATAACTAAAAGACACACAATGATGTAAACATCTCTCTTGGTAACATTAATGCTTAATTGGCAATAGTAGATACCTTTTTAATAGACCTAATAACAGCAGTAGGCCCTAGAATACAGACAAGAGATAAAAACAAGATTGCTTGCATCTAAGAAGCTGTATTATTATTTCATCGTTGTTCTGATTTAAAAGGGCACTGTCACCTCAGCAGCATCATTCTCAAGGGCTCAAGTTTTCAAATGATTTGCGTTAGAAAGTGTAGCAATATAGTGCTTTTGCATAAAGGAAAAAAAATACATGGGCTAGATTTTTGCTACAAAAGGTGGATAATTAGAGCACAGAAATCAACATTCCACATTTGCCTTAGTCTTACCAGACCACAGGGCTGCTCTCTGATTAGAGAGGGGTGGTTGGTGGTGATTCAACCTGAGGGTCACCAGATCTTAGGCAAGGGACGAGGTTGAGAGGAAGGACCACTCATGGTAACGTCAGCTGGTGCAGGGATTGAACCCATGCTATTAGCATCACCGTGCATCATAAACCAACTATCCAACCAACTGAGCTAAACCTTGCCAGCTTTGGATTCTTCTCTGGGGTAAGAATCACATTTCCCTTAACTTACTATTAACAAATCTGATAGAAACAGGTGCAGGTAGAGAAGGACATAACTCCTCAGAACCATACCCTTTGCCATTTAGACACTTGCAAAATGGGTTAAATGTTTACCTTAACAAATACACATTGATGAATTGAATAATTCCTTCAATAACCATCCCATTCTACACATACACAAGACACATGTATTACATTACAATCTCAATAGCCACAGGCATGAAGAAAACCATGCGATAATGTGAAACCCTGGCACGTTAGGCAGTTGTCAGCATGTACTGAGCCTGTGTCCATTCTCCCAACAACATCCAAATGACATTCCCCTAATCCATGCAGCCCCACATTGTAGAGACATCAAGCCTTGCGTGTTGGTTTTGCCCAACTAACAATATGGCTCACTGAGACAGGACTATCATTTTCAAACAAAGTTGGGCCACAGCAAGTTGTAATTCTGAATTCACCTCAATTCACATGGTTCCAAAAGCCAGGTTTGCTGTGACTCATTGTTTTTAAATCAGTACAGCATCAGCAACTTATAAGGGAGAGGGAGAGCTTCCCTTAAATTGTACACTACCACAGGTTATTGCAATTGCTCAATAAATTCCCAACAGAAAGTTAGGTGTGGTACATAACCATGTAATAATGAGACTTTCAAACTTTCAAAAAGGAGAATGTTTCTACAATGCTGTTAAATCTCTGTGTCCCAGAAATAGAATATTGTAAACAGTTGAAACTCATTCCTGTGTATCCAAAATAGTTGAGTTTTTTTTAAATCTTGATTTTCCTTTTTTTAAAAAAACTCTTTCCTGATCTAATACTTCATTCTGGATCCTTATTTATCTGCCAGTGCGAGTTGCCACTAATCAATCTCGCTTTCAATGATTCCACTTTCTTTCTCACTCGTTAAATTTCTTGGGTTCAAGTTGTTCACAGAAATCCCCAAATGCCACACATGGCTCTTGTGCGCCATTATCATCTCCCACTCCCATCAAGGTAAAGGGCCGAAGGGGGTCAGAAAATCTAACACGGTATGTCCCGAGCTGACCCACTCCAGGAAATTTTGGACTAGGAAATTCTCATATTTTGCTTGTGGTTAAACAAAATAATTTTTTTTTAAGAAAAACTATTCGCACATTAGTTACGCATTGTAGCTACACGTAAAGTTAGTTCTCTTCCTATCCAGGTAAGTGGCCAAATCCATGCTGGATACGTGAAAAATGTCATCCCAGGGCACATTGTCTAGCTGCCTCCCATGGTCAAATAGCTGGAGGTCAGGTGAAAAATGCGACCCCGGGGAAGAGGTGGTAAGGGGAGCAGGGAAAGGAAGGGGACGGAGGACTGTAAATCGCAATGAAAATTTGGGAGCGAGAAAATGCAGCAAATTAAGAATCCAAACAGCGTTCCCTTACTGAACAAAACTTACTGAAGCTGGTATTTCATTTACACAGAACGACAGGGAACGACATTACAGCAACACGCTTTAAGGCAAAAAAAATGTATTTTGCAAAATACAATTTGGGGCACAATTTCATTGAAACTGTTTTACTGCAAACTGCCGCAGTTCACAACACATCCATGTCTCGTCAATCCAAGTTCAAACTTTCTGCCCCAAAGCCAACATTTATCTATCGAGTAAGCCCCTTATTTATTCAACAATGCATCTAATAAATAATTGAACGCCACTCATTTAAGCAGAGCTCTTAAAATGCTTCATATACTTTTTCAATTTCGCTATCGTATTGCCTTCTTTCCAAAGAGGGTGAGGGTGAGTGAGAGAGAGAGTGAGAGAGAGAAAGGGAGAGAAAAAGAGAAGGAATGAGGGAGTATTCCGGTAACATACAGTACCATGAGCTGCAGAGGCCTCCCAGACAGTTGTACACAGTTAACAGATCACTCGCGGCCTGTAGCAGACTGCAAAAACAGCTTTAGGCTTTCTGGCATTTTGACAAACAGGCAACTCTGCTCCACTCTGGCACATTCCTTCTCCCTACCTCCCAGCCCCTTGCATGCAGATCGTCATATTTCCTTCAACAGTTAATTGTCTCAACTGCGAGATTTTAAACAGCCACTGTTAAGCAATGTGAAATCCTCCTAAAGTGACTGTCACAGCAAATCAGTCTCTTGCACCAGTGGTAACATTTTCCAAGGAAGTATTCTGCTGGCAGTTCCTGAACTGTCTTCCCCCCCCACACCTCCCCTTCGTCCCTCGAGAACTGAGCGCACTTGTGGCAATAAAACATTCATGCGACTTGGAATCTTAACACAATGCCATTTCCCTAGTTTAACCTGAATGGAATGCAGTAAGTCACAACAGACTACATCATCCTGCTATCAAACATTGCCAAGGAACCTCTGCACTGTGCTCATTCAGACCAGAAGAGCAACTTGCAGGAATACCAGCGAGAAAGCATTCCTTCCTCCATTGACCTCCCGGAGCTACAGTGAGCTGCTTTCTCTGAACTCTGCTCTGCATCAGGATTGTGACAGGGTTGTGATATATGTGTCACTTACACACAGACTTCATTACTGCAGACAGAAGTTAAGAGTCGCGACAGTTCAGAGTGACCAGACTTTAGAGCTAGCTGTTGTAGGAAACTACTGTACGAGTTCCTTTCCAGTTATTGTATTAACTCTTCAGGCACCCATTCTCTGTTACTGTTAGTTGTCAATATTCTCCATCATTTTCTGCTCTGAGAGTGTTCTCCATAGGCTCACATGTTACATCAAGTCAGAAATAAACTAAATCTAGTCACTGAAATGAGGAAGAGTGGAACACCCAAAACATTACATCAAATAAAGACAAAAAGTAAAGTTCTAAATGGACTTAAATTCAGTAGAATAAGGTGGAGAGGTCAACATGTAGATAAACACACAAGCATCAGAAAACACACACAGATGCATATGCACAGAATGGCCAAATATTCATGTAACAGGTACAAATCTACAATTCGTTCACATGTATTCTTTTACATGAGATTCCGGATTCCAACTGTTTATTCCGAATATGAATTATGTCCTATCAGCCATGCCGTACTCTCTGGGGGCTGCAAGAGAAAGTAGAACTTCATTTCAGTGGGTAATATAGAGTGTTACAAGGATGCAACGCACCAGACCGAGATTCAGCTTGCTAGGGGATAGGTTAACTTGAGAGTTGTCCAGAATTGTACGGGGCGGGATTGCCCCGTTCAAAGCAGAATATGGTCTTATCTTTCAAACACAGTCCACAGCCATCGCCTACCTTCCACTGAAACAGCCAACCATCCCATTACTATGAGCCCACAAGAGGAAAGTTCTGTGAAAGATTACAGGGAAAGGCCTGGGCTAATTGGCTAAAGCTTTCTCAAAGCCAGCACAAATGGACCAAATGACCTCATTCTGTGCTGTACAGTTTTATGATACAGATGTCTCTTGATGAAAGACAGGAGAATGCTTCACTTTAACCGTAATCAGTAACATGTTTCCACAAACCTACACTTATGAAATGTGCATTTTCAAAGGAAATAAAGTGGGAATTCTCTCAAGTGTTTTTGTTAAAACACCAATGCCAGACAGTAACAGGTAAAATTAAACCCGCTATACTGTCAGATGAGAGTTTTAACATAGCCAGTCTGTCCTGTCCAGAAAACAAAGTAGCTGTCATCTATCCGTGAAGAGACTTCAGAAATACAAACTGAAGAGTAAAGAGAATTTTTTAAAAAACTGTTGGTGTTTCAATTCTTGAAGGCGAGATATGAAAAAAGGAATGGTGATTAAAATATTATTAAAAAAAAGTTCATTTTTTCTACTGGACCTTGTGGAAAGATTTGATAATGTATCTTAACTTTCACCGAGAGCAAGTGAAACCACATAGCTCCAAGCGTGATGCAAGTGATTGATCCATTCAATATCAAAATATCTCTTCCCCCGTTTCATCTTCACCCTCTCACCTGGCTAGATTTGGACTGGTGAGAGGTAGCAGTTAGTTGAAGATGTCAATAAAGTCCATTGCATCTCCACCAAAAATGACTGTTCTAAGGCGTAGCAGCTGAAAGCATGATTACCAATTGTGCAATAATTAAAATCCAGGATAGTTAAGAAGTCAAAATTAGAGGAGTGCACAGCTGGAGTAGATTTCAGGGAGAGGTAAGCCATAGAAAGATTTGGAAACAAGATGAGAATTTTACTCAATGAATTGCTTAACTGGAAGCCTATATAGATCAGCAAGCTGAAGGGTAACAGGTGAACCTGTAGTATCCCAAAAGGTTCAAATCCTTCCTGCGTAGTAGAGTGTTTCATAACATGCCCAAAATAATTTTTAATATAACCACATTACAAAGTAGCTGGTTTCATAGAATTATCTTCGAATCTCTACAGTGCAGATAGAGGCCATTCAGCCCATACAGACTGCACTGACCCTCTGAAAAGCATCCCACTCTATAAGCTAGCCTGCTCATCCCTGGATGTTACAGGGCAATTTAGCATAGTCAATCTACCTAACCTGCATATCTTTGAACCCTGGGAGGAAATCAGAACACCCACTGGAAACCCACATAGACACAGGTGGAACATGCAAACTCCACATAGACAGCAGCCCAAAGCTGAAATCAAACTCAAGTCCTTGGCTGTGTGAGGCAGCAGTGCTAACTACTGTGCCACCTGTGTTTTGGATAAGGCAATTGTGGCTTGGTGGTTGTATCCCTATCTGCAGCCCAGAAGGTCTGGGTTGAAGTCCACTAACCCAAGAGGTGTCAACAAATGTGAACAAGTTGATTATAAATACGTGCTAAAATTAATACAGGAACTATGACAAGATAAACAGTAAGGGGCACTCGGGGCAACAGAAAGGGAATGGGAAGGGAAACCACTGCATGCGATGTACCATTTGTGATTAGATTGGAAAGAAGGAAATCCCATCTAGTTGGACAACAGAGGAGTCTAGTTCGAGGAGAATAATGTTGTTAACCTTGTCAAAAGTTGTAAACAGACCAATAAGGATGAGAAGCGATAGTTTCTCTTTTTGACAGTGACAGAGGGTGCCCTGTGTGACTGATATGCTGTCATTAATGAATTGAATATGTACTTCAGGAATATTCAAGAAGTTGCTAAAAATGAGGAACTCACAATCACCTAGCGTGGTTGAGATAAATAATGGAGATACATTTAAGGAGAAGCTAAATATGTACATGAGGAATGAAAAACTGAAGGCTATTGCGACAATTGAGATTAAGTCAAGGTGGGATGAAGTTCATGTGGAGCATAAATATGTTGGCTAAACAATTGATGTTAACTCAAATCCAGTATTCATCGCAAAGTGAGCTCTGGAGGTAAACTGCTCACCAGCAAGAAATACCAAATAGAAGCTGGGAAACAGAGTATGCACGAGTCCTTTCTCACCTGGTTTACTTCCATTTGGAGGGAAAGGTTTGGTGGCTAATTAGTAAAGTGGAAAAACAGAAATTAAATAGGACTAGATGAGAAAGTGCTAAAATGTTTACAAAAAAAACACATCCAGTGTTTAGCCAATACCAGTTTCTAGTTTGCAGGCCAAGGATTCCGATAGAAACATCATTCACTTTGTTCATAAGTGGCTCTCACACCTTTCTAATATTCAGCAGGGATAATTATATTGTCAAAAACATTTCAAAATACACAATTGTGGAATTACGAAAATTTATATTACTTGAATAATTTCATGTTTAGTAAAGCGAGTGTGTCATTGTTGAGAAATAGAATTTGTATCCAATCAAGTTTAGTTTGGATTTGAATGTGTTCCCAGAGGTATAATCAGTGCAGTACTTCTATGCTATTCAATCTTCCAATTACTGAGTTACAAAATAAAAATATGACTTTCATTATAAAAGTCACAATTCACTGGGATGACGACAGACCTTCAAGAAAGGATATTTGGCTTGAGCTGATGAACAATGAGCTTTTGGGATGTTTTTGGAACTTGTTTTGGGCCTCTGCTGTACAAGTTCACAAGGTGTTTTAAAGGCACGCAGCTATGCTAACACAATCTACTGAAATTCAGGCTGAGAGCCTGGTTATTTAGGAAATTTTAAGTTCAGATCAAACATCAATCATCCCATGTAGGTTGGATAAAGGCAGAAATCTATGGTGATAATACAATGCCAATAAATGCATTGATAATGTCCTAGGGAGTGTTGGTGAACAAAGAGACCTTGGAGTGCAGGTTCATAGTTCCCTCAAAGTGGAGTCGCAGATAGATAGAAGAGTGAAGAAGGCATTTGGTTTGCTTTCCTTTATTGGTTAGAGAAGTTGGGAGGTCACATTGTGACTGCACAAGACATTGGTAAAACGACTTTTGGAATATTGCATGCAATTCTGCTCTCCCTCCAATCGGAGGGATGTTGTGAAACTTGAAAGGATTCAGAAAAGATTTACAATGATATTGCCAGGGTTGGAGGGTTTGAACTATAGGATGAGGCTGAACAGGCTGATTTCTTCAAGCTTTAGAGACTGAGGGGTGACCTTACAGAGGTTCATAAAATCATGAGAAACATGAACAGGGTAAATAGACAAGGTCTTTTTTCCTGGGATGCGGGAGTCCAGAACTAGAGGGCATAGGTTTAGGGTGAGAGGGGAAAAATTTAAAAGGGAACTAAAGGGCAACTTTTTCACACAGAGGGTGGTGCATGTATGGAATGAGCTGCCAGAGGAAGTGGTGGAGACTAGTACAATTGCAACATTTAAAAGGCATCTGATTGGGTATATAAATAGGAAAGGTTTGGAGGGATATGGGCCAAATGCTGGCAAATGGGACTGGATTAGGTTAGGATATCTAGTCCGCATGCTTGAATTGGACCGAAGGGTCGGTTTCCATGCTGTACATCTCTATGACTCGATATAAATGTAACTCTTAATTATTGTAAAAAATGGTATCTGCCAAATGGAACTGAGGCAGAAGAGAGAGAAAGTGAAATGAGGAAAAACAACTTTTTTAAAAATACTATTTAAAATTAAGTTTAATAGAATGAGACCCACAACTGCAAAATTTAATTTTCAGGGCCAGAGAGGTTACTTGATAATAATGATAATGATAATAACAATAAAGAATGTCAAAAATTCATTGCATCTGAATGTAACAGCCCTCCTTCTGAATTCCTTAGTGGTTAAATAGCACAAATCCACAGAAGTTATGCATTTAAGTGATGAATCTATTGAAGAGTTATTGTTATAGTGGAATCTGTAAAGGAACAGGTCAACTTAGACAGGAACATCCAAATTCCCACACTTAACAGCAGAAGTACAGACCCCAGAGATTAATGTTAATTATCTCTAAAACAATGGTAAATTCTGATAACCTTACCATTATTCAGAAAACAAACTCCAGGCCTCACAATGCAAAATATATTAGGTACACTTTTGTCAATGAGAGTCTCTGGTTGCACTTTGACAAAATCTAGCTTCGACTTAGTTCATAATTGCTATTACTGCCAAGTACGTTGAATTGTGAACAAAACAAACATGGTTTTACAGAGGAGCCTCGATTGTCTGACATTCAATTATCCAAATTTTGGATTATATGGACAAGATTGCAAGGTCCCAACCCTTGGCTAAACTGTGATATTCAACATTCGATTATCCGAACATTCGATTATTCAAATAAAATACTCCCCACCCGTGTCATTCAGATAAATTGAGGTTCTTCTGTTCACAGAAATGAGCACGACATGCTAAAAGTGAGATGTTTATGCACAAAACATAAATTTTGGCATATTTCGTGATGAGATAGTGCTTTTATATGTTCTGGATAATTTAGTGTCCATATCAACAAAAGACTCTGAAACAAGTTTACTAATTGTTTTCTGCACTGTCACCATTGTGAATCGCTGTAGTATTAAAATCAAGAAGCAGCCAGTAAGTTCCTGCTGATTTTTCACAGATGAGTATTTTTGACAGAAAGAGAGGCATTCCCAACTCCACCTTCTCTGCCCCATGCCAGCAGAGGATTGCTCATGGGTCTCAGAGTTGGTTTGTTGATAGCATTATAAAAAGTTCCACTTTAGCCCATTGTACATAGATAAGTTGCTCATTTCACAGGCAAATAAAACCAGAAATTGTCTATTCATGATTATTTTAATTATCTACATTAACTCATACAATTAACATCTTGAATTTATATAGTACCTTTATCATAGCAATAAAACATTTCAAGACACTTTAAAGGAGCATTAGCAGTCATTAAAACAATTAGCCATATAGGGAGATACGTAAATTAGTTTTTCAAGGAAATCTGGTGGTCATTCATCAGGCCAGTATTTATCGCTCAACTCAAATGCCCTTGGACTAAGTGACTTGCTTACCAATCCAGAGACAGATAAAGGCTCAATTAAATTTCTGTGAAACTGGGACCACATGGAAGCCACAGTAGGTAAGGATTGTTTCCTTATAGAAAATTAGTGAAACAGATGGGTTTTTGCAGTGACCAATGATAATTTCATCACCTTTTCTGAGGCTAGCTGTCAATTTCAAGTCTTTATTCAGTGAATTTAAATCCACAAACTCACATGGTGGATTTGAATTGGTATTCCTTGAACATGAGCTTAAACTGCAAGTAAATTTGCTCGCTGAGCTCGCAGGTTCATTTTCAAACATTTCGTCACCATACTAGGTAACATCATCAGTGAGCCTCCGGTGAAACACTGGTGTTAGTGACCCGCATTCTATTTATGTGCATCGGATTCCTTGGGTTGGTGATGTCAATTCCAGTGATGATGTCATTTCCTGTTCTTTTCCTCAGTCAGTGGTAAATGGGGTCCAAGTCAATGTGTTTGTTGATAGAGTTCTGGTTGGAATGCTATGATTCAGGAATTCTTGTGCATGTCTCTTGCCTGAGGATGGATATGTTGTCCCCATCGAAGTAGTGTCCTTTCTCATCTATCTGTAAGGACAAACAAGCAGACAAACGCATCCAGAAACACTAGGCACTCTGCCCTACATCAAAGACATCTCAAAAATGACTGCTTGGCTATTCAGACCTCTTGGCATCATGGTAGGCCACAAATCCAACAACACACTAAAATAGCAGCTAATGCATTTGAAAGATCCCATACATACAAGAAGCAAAATTAATGTCATTTACAAAATACCTTGCAACACTGTAAAAAACACCACATTGGACAAAAAGGCAGAAAACTAGCCACCAGGATACATGAACATCAACTAGCCACAAAAAGACATGACCCACTCTCACTAGTGTCCTTACATACAGATGAGGAAGGACACCACTTTGACTGGGACAACACATCCATCCTAGGGCAGGCAAACAGAGGCACGCATGAGAATTCCTAGCAGCGTGGCATTCCATCAGAACTCTATCAACAAACTCATCAACTTGGACCCCATTTACCACAATCTGAGGAAAGGAATAGGAAATGACATCACCACAGGAATGGACATCACCAACCCAAGTAAACCGAAACATATAAATAGAAAGCATGTCACGAACACCAGTGTTTCACTGGAGGCTCACTGATGATGTTACCTACTATAGTGACAAAATGTCTCAAAATAAACCTTCCAGCTCAGCAAGCAAAGTTACATCCAGAATCTCCACCTAAGCGACAAATCTTCTCAAAACTCATTAGTTTAATCATCTGGATTATCTGTCCTATGATATTAACAGTACACTACCATCTCCCCTGAATATTGGGTCAAGTGATCCAAAGCTTTGTCAAAGAAGATGGTTTATAAGAAGCATTCGAAGGAGGAAGAACAGGTAGAGAGGTTCCGAGGGGGAATTCTGGAGTTTATGGCTGAAGGCACCAATGGAATGGTGATGAAAATCAGGGAGGTGCAAGAAAAACAAGAGTGGAGTAAGCCAGACATTTTCGAGGTTCAAAGAATGGATTTTAAGGGTGAAATACCAAGGAATGGAGTAATGCAATTGGATAAAAAAAAGAAAATTGACCAAAACTGACTGACCCCTTACATACAAGTTGATTCATGCAAAATCTCTCCTATGCATGACCAACATCTCACTTGATGAGGGCTATTGTTATTTAATGAGTGCAATAAAAATGACTTTTCTCCACCCACACAAGAAGGGTCTTCAACTTAGAAATTAATGAACAATGATAATGTTACTTGTTGAGGAACACAGAATTGCGGGCTCATTCCCAACACATTATAATGTAAGAACCTTATATTACTGTCACTAAGCAAGGTCACGTATGGCAAAGAGCCTCCTCTGTATATTACGACTGAAGGTCTTGCATCAATTAACAGATAAATTGACTTCATATATTTTTATTACCACTGATGCATCAACAAATAATATGAGAGACAGGATAATGCAGGTCACTGCATAAAATTGCAATGAAAGCGGACTTTAGTGTAATTACACACAACAACTCTCAATAGTCCATCAACGGTTGATGCATCCATCCTTTGCAAAACTGACAACTGTTACACCCCCAGTAAAGGTGGAATGGCTGTTGGAGTTCTCTCATTCGGGGGCAACATCGTCTCTTAGGATTTGCAGCCATCAATACTGATGAGATGTAAAACCTTGCCCCCATCTGTCATGGCCGGTCAATGTTTCAGCTCCTAAAAAAATGCAACAGCTACAACATAACTCCAGTACCACAAGCCCCAATAAACCCTTCTGCACAGGAGCTGAATACAATTTGTTTTCCATCAAGCTTCAGCTCTGTCGCAACAAAATCATAAACTACAACCAGGCTCCTCTACAGAGTAAGCTGTTCTATTGTTTCACTTCAGAACATACAAATTATTAGTGAGACATCTGGCTGCCAGCTGAGTGACATGGTTTTTAAAACTGCTTAGGGAACCCAACCAGAGTAGCATGTCCATATTTCCATTCCTCCCTGATACCCAAGCTATAAAGTAGCGTGTTCAGTAGGTGCCTGCTCCCTAATTTTATGTTGTGCACATTATCCCCCCCATGCTCCACAATCCTCACCTCATACAAGTATCAAAAATAATTAAGCAGACAATAGTAATTTCTATCTGCAAATTCACACCACCTGATCATGTGACATTGTCTCAATTATCTGCTGGTTACATACCACCTGTTGTTCAAGATGCAGAGGTGCCAGTGTTGGACTGGGGTGGAAAAGATCGAAGTTCACACAACACGAGGTTACAGGCCAAGAGGTTTATTTGAAATCATAAGCTTTCAGAGCGCCGCCCCTTCATCAAGTGAAGTGAAGATAGCACCTAGACACAGACTTTATAACCAGAAAGATCAAAAGATGATTGAAATACTATGAGTGGAATGTTAACAGGCCAAATAATAGGTCTCTTCAGGTGATCAAAGAGCGTCAGATGGTGCAAGTATCATTACCTGAATAACAAGTGAAGGGATGATCCATAATCCGATTAATTGAGGCAGAGAGATAATTGCAAAAATGTTAAAATAAGGTGGTGCTGAGGCAAACCACATGATTGGAATAACATGCGAGTTATAAGAGTCGCATGCCAAAGGTCAAAACCAAAGTAACAAGGAATCCAAAACTGTACAAACTAATTAGGGAGATCATAACAAGTTATCAAGGGGATGGTGCAAAACAGGACAGTAAGGAAGATTTTATAAAACAGTGTGTGGGGGGGTCACATGTAGCATGATGTGCACCTAAGATCACTATTGAGATTGTCTTCATGCATATGGAACTTGGCTATCAGATTCTGCTCAGCTATTCTACGTTGTTGTGTATCATGAAGGCCGTGTTGGAGGATGCTTACCCGAAGGTCAGAGGTTGAGTGTCCTTGACCGCTGAAATGTTCCCCAACTGGGAGGGAGCATTTCTGTCTGGCGATTGTTGCTCGGCATCCATTCATCTATTGTCTGAGCGATTGTATGGTTCTGGATGTAGGTTTGCTTACTGAGGTGGAAGGTTCATTTCCAGATGTTTCATCACCCTGCAAGGTAACATCTGCAGTGGGCCTCCACGTGAAGCACTGTACATGATTCCTGCTTTCTATTTATATGTTTGAGTTTCTTTGGGTTAGAGATGTCATTTCCTGTTCTTTTTCTCAGGGGTGGTAGATGGAGTCTAACTCGATGTGTTTGTTGAAAGAGTTCCAGTTGGAATGCCATGCTTCTAGGAATTCTCGTGCATGTCTCTGTTTGGCTTGTCCTAAGACGGATGTGGTATCCCATTCGAAGTGGTGTCCTTCATTATCTGTATGTAAGGATACTAGAGAGAGAGGGTCATGTCATTTTGTGGCTAGTTGGTGTTCATGTATCCTGGTCACTAGTTTTGCATGGTCTCGCCAATATACCATGCCTCCGGGGCACCCTTGCCTGCAGCGTATGAGGTACATTGGCCGAATCATACGAGTACCTGTCGTGCTTGCGGTGGGTGGTGTTCCCACGTGTGCTGGTAGTATTCATGTCGATGATCTGGCATGTCTCGCAGTGCTTACCATGTCAGGGTTGTGTGGTGTTGTGGTTGATGTTGTCCTGAAGACTGTGTAGCTTGACAGGTCTTCCAACCAATACTATACATCAGATACATCGATGACATTTTCTTCCTTTGAATTTCTGGTGATGAATCACTGAACCAACTACACAACGATATCGACGAGGTTCATCCCAAAATCAGACTTGCCATGGACTACTCTTCAGAACCTGTGTCATTCCTGGGTACAGGGTGGACACCTCAGCATCTCACTCTACCACAAGCCCATGAATAATCTCATGATGCTGCACTTCTCTAGCTTCCATCCATGTTTTTTTTAGTTAAACATAAGATTTTGGAGGTTTTTTAACAAAATTAATACAAAATAGCAAATCCACTTTACAAAATAATAACACCACCAATATAAAATTAAGAAAACTAACTACTAATCCATTCTACAAACTACCAAAACACAAAATAAAATATAGGAAAAAGACTCGATATATATTAAAACAAAGACCACAGTATCGTACATTACTAACAATTGCCAAAAAAATGAATAAATACATTCACATTCAAAATAAAATTATATCAAGTAATGATCAAACCCCTTTTTATACGGGATTCTTCCTCCCGGATGCCCCTGAACCAACAAACACCGTCCTCATGGCTAAGCAAAGGCCCTCAACAGTATGGCTGATACATCTGCATTGGTGTCGTTCAAAAAGGGCTGCCATGTTCTATAAAATAATTAAGTTTTTTGGTGCACCATTTTCGTAAGGAAGTCCAGGAGGATATATTCCGCAACTATCCTATGCCAATTCGAAAGTCTTGGGTATCCAAAGGTCCTCCAGCTTACAAAAATGCTTTTCCTCGCACAAAAGAAAAGGATAGTGAATAGTTTCTTCCCATATACATCTAGAGAAAGGAAATTTGGAAAACCCAAAAGAAGAGATACTGGGTCCAACCCAATCTCCGTTCCCAAAATCTTTGCTAAGGCATTCGCTACATTATCCCAATATCTACGAATCTTATGGCATGTCCACAAACAATAAGTGAGAGGACCAACCTCGACTTTACATTTAGGGCACATTGGGGATGCTCCTGCCTTGAACTTTGCAAGTTGCTCTGGTAAAAAGTGAGGTCTGCAGATGCTGGAGATCAGAGCTGAAAATCAGGCTAAGATAAAAGGTAGGGAGGAGGGACTTGGGGGAGGGGCGATGGAGATGTGATAGATGGAATCACCATCAAACCGGCAGACAAGGGAGGCGCGGTAGTAGTTTGGCGCACCGACCTTTATACCGCTGAGACCAAACGCCAGCTCGCGGATGCCTCCTCCTATTGCCCCCTTGACCATGACCCCACCTCCCACCACCAAACCATCATCTCCCAGACCATCCATAACCTCATCACCTCAGGGGATCTCCCATCCACCGCCTCCAACCTCATAGTCCCACAACCCCGCACCGCCCGTTTCTACCTCCTGCCCAAAATCCACAAACCTGCCTGCCCCGGCCGACCCATTGTTTCAGCCTGCTCCTGCCCCACCGAACTCATCTCCGCATACCTCGACACGGTTCTGTTCCCCTTAGTTCAAGAACTCCCCACCTACGTTTGGGACACTACCCATGCCCTCCACCTCCTCCATGATTTTCACTTCCCTGGTCCTCAGCGCCTTATCTTCACGATGGACTTCCAGTCCCTGTACACCTCCATCCCCCATCACGAAGGACTCAAAGCCCTCCGCTTCTTCCTTTCCCGCAATACCAACCAGTACCCTTCCACTGACACCCTCCTTTGACTGACTGAACTGGTCCTCACTCTGAACAACTTCTCTTTCCAATCCTCCCACTTCCTCCAAACTAAAGGAGTTGCCATGGGCACCCGCATGGGCCCCAGCTATGCCTGTCTCTTCGTAGGATATGTGGAACAGTCCATCTTCCGCAACTACACTGGCACCACTCCCCACCTTTTCCTCCGCTACATCGATGACTGTATCGGTGCTGCCTCGTGCTCCCACGAGGAGGTTGAACAGTTCATCCACTTTACCAACACCTTCCACTCCGACCTCAAATTCACCTGGACCGTCTCAGACTCCTCCCTCCCCTTCCTAGACCTTTTCATTTCTATCTCGGGCACTTCGGCCTATCACCTTCACCTTGACCTCCTTCCACCTATCACATCCCCATCGCCCCTCCTCCCTATCTTTTTATCTTAGCCTGCTGGACACACTTTCCTCATTCCTGATGAAGGGCTTATGCCCAAAACGTCGGATTTCCTGTTCCTTGGATGCTGCCTGACCTGCTGCACTTTAACCAGCAACACATTTTCAGCTCAAGTTGCTCTGGTGCCATATGAGCCCGATGAAGTATTTTCAATTTGATGACCGGAGTTCTACTCCTGATAGAGGAGATTTTCCTGGCATTTTCCGAGATATTGTCCCACATCTCTAAAGAGATTTCCACCTCTAACTTTTGATTCCAGATTTTATATAACCATTCCATGTCCTGAGATACTTTATTACCTAGCAAGTGGTAGAGAGTATTGACCAAGGGCGCACACATCGGCTGAAGCACTCTCCTTTCTATATCTGATTTGTATGGATTAGGCATCAATGTGGTCTTTTTTGTATGAAGTCGTGTACTTGAAAAATATCGAAAAAGGTTCTTGTTAGGCAACTCAAACTCCTGACGCAACTGTTCGAAGGACATTATGACCTCCCCATCGAGCAGATCTCTCAAACAGGAGATACCTCTGGACTCCCAAATGTTAAATCCAGCATCAGTCAGGCCTGGCTGAATTTCCCGACGTTCCCACTATATTGCCTAAAAGGGGAAGTTTTTTGTAAATTACCCTCATCCTGTCGCATCATCCTCCAAGCGTTGATTGTATTTAATACAATTGGATTTTTACAATGATCTGTAATAACTTGCATCCTATCCATAAATAATAGATTGATGAGGAGACATTTTGCTTGGGAAGCCTCAATATCCAACCAGATTGACTGTGGATCACTGGAGACCAATTAGCCACATATCATAACAGAGAACTCAGTTGGTACCTCCTGAAACCCAGAAAATCCAGGCCTCCCCTTACTTGTGGCAGCTGAAAGTTATCTAATTTAATAAGGGGCCATCTATGACTCCAAATAAAGGAGCCGAGCCGAGCCAACCACAGAGGTTATGCAGCGCCTGTCAGAGCAACATCAAAGGGAGCTTTGTTACAGTGTTTAACAGGCGAGGTAGAATATTCATCTTGACCAAAGCTATTCTTCCTATCCAGGACATTGGGAGATCTTCCCAGTGTTGGAGGTCCTGCCTTATTTTCTCTAAGTATGTATAATTAGCTTTAGGTAGTTGACCAAATATCGGGGTAATAAAAATACCTAAATAAACATCCCAAACGTGTTAAAGAAGCCATCCCCTCTGGACAATTCCTTCGCATACACACAAAAATATACATTTTAAAAGCTTTTGTAATCATCTCCCTGCCTCATTTAGTCAGATTACAAATTATTCCTTTACTTGTTATTCAGCTGTTAACATTTTACTCACACCATCTGACACTCTTGATCACCTGCAGAGACCTATTATTCGGCATGCCGACACTCCACTTGCACCGTTTGTATGACTATTTGATCTCTCAGGTTATAAAGTTTATGTCTGGATGCTCTTTCCATTTCACCTGATGAGGTGGCAACACTCCAAAATCTTATGATTTCAAATAAACCTGTTGGACTACAGCTTGGCGTCATGTCACTTTTGACTTTATTCATTGTTCAAAAGACCACTCGCCAAGCATCGGAGAGAGCTTTCAAAGGGTAATCTGAAAAGATTTATGCATCTTCACGGATGACATAAACATCTTCCTACAAAAGAAATTAACACCTCCCAGGTAAGAAAAATCAGTGCCGAGGAGCACAATAATGTTGGCACCCATGGCCAAGAACAAGCACCATAAATCAGGAATATATGCTGATAAAGGTGGAAGACACAATCATTTAAGTAAAAAAGACGGCCAAAGTCTGCTTATAGAGTCAGCAGCAGTATTCTGTAGAGCAATCCAATTGGTCCCATTCCCTTGCTTTATACTAGTCACCCTGTAAGCTTTATTTAACCCTCAAGTGCAAATTCAATTTCATTTTTTCAACTTACTCAACCTCCACCACCTTTGTAGACCGGAAAAAAAGGTGTTCACTCAATATTGGGTTCAGAAACTGAAATAGGAAAAACTTTTAAGGGGAAGCAAAAGAGGAAATTAGGAAGCCTATGAGGCAGCATGAAAAAAATATAATGGTTCACATGAAGGGTTAGAGTCAATAAATCACAGAGATGGGATTATTTAGATAGGACATTAAAGTAGGCTTGGGGCATTACCTGATGAACTGGAGAAAACCATTGAAAATAAAACTATCTATAAGAAGTTGTTGGGAACTTAAACATAGAAAACTACCAGTAAAAACATTCCTGATGAAGGCCTTTTGCTCGAAATGTTGATTTCGCTGCTCGTTGGATGCTGCCTGAACTGCTGTGCTCTTCCAGCACCACTGATCCAGAATCATAGAAAACTACCAGTTAACCTTATCCTGGAAAATCCCACTCTGCACCAATAGTTGTGGAAAAGGTCCCCGCAGTACCAGGGACAATATTGCCAAAAGATATGGGTTCATATTTTTACATCTGTCGGACAAAAGAAGACACATTTCATCTTGACCTCAAAAATTCTCCCAAAGCTGGACCATTGGGACTTTCCTCACTTCCTGTTACTGGGGAAGATTGGTCGGTCTATGTCAGGTTGTATCAAATTGTGGACATGTAAGGAACGAATTAAAGTCATGGAGTCGCAGAGATGTATAGCACAGAAACAGACCCTTCGGTGCAACCCATCCACGCCGACCAGATATCCCAATCCAATCTAGTCCCAATCGAAATCACTCAAAAGTCAGTTCCTGTAGGGCTTCCTCGATCAGCAAAAGAAAACTGTTTCATGGAGCCTTTTGAGTTGTAATTATTATCTCAAGTTCCAAAATAATGAAATGACATTCCCATGTGACACAGAATACCCAATCACATTTATCTTATGGATTGAAAGACTCAAACTTTTTCATGGCCGAGCACACTGCCCACTAATGATCAAGTGGTGTCCAATAGCTAACAGAATCTCAGCCCAATATTAATCACACATCAGCTCTGCCATGTGAGGGGGTTCTCCAAAAGCCATCAAAGCCTACATAACATCTGATTGTGAGTAACCTACACAGACAAGGGGAGAATGTGCAAACTCCACACCGTTGCCTGAGGCTGGAATGGAAACCAGATCCCTGGTGCTGTGAGGCAGCAGTGCTAACCACTTAGCCACCGAGATTCAACCAGAGCCCCTCTGGAAAAGTTTGAGTCCATACAGACCAGTCTGCTGCGATAGGAGGTTGATGCTAAGGAGCGCAGCATCAAATGTACCGGTGACCTGACCTGGAGAACACACCTTACAGGGAACTGATCCCTTCAATGTGGAATAGAACATTAAATTAAAATATGAAATATTTTAACACCAAAGCAAAAACTGTGACTATAACGTCTAATATGTATTCATGACAAAATGCGTGTTTACAAAACCTTTCACCGTAATTGTAATTCTGAGTAAATGTTGCTTTAAAAATCTGGAATGTCCAGAATGAAGTGGTGGGTGGATTCAGCAGCACAGACAGTATACCTTCTGTTATAGCATTTACAGTACAGAAACAGGCCATATGGCCAACTGGTCGACACAAGTAATTATGCTCAACATAAGCCTCCTCCCACTCCCCTTCATCAAACTCCATCAGCATAACCTGCTGTTCTTTTCTCCTTCATGACTAAAATTAGAGAGAGGAGAGAGAGGAGAGGGAGTGTATGAGTGTGTGTGAGAGTGAAAGCGAGAGCGCGCAAGAGAGAGACAGACACAGCATGAGAAAAGAGACAGTGGGACAGAGTGGGAGTGTGAGCGAGAGAGTAAGGAGAGAGAGAGAGTGAAAGTGAGAGACACAGCATGAGAGCGCAAGTGGGACAGAGCGTGAGCAAGAGAAAGAGAGATGACATAAAGTGAATGAGAGAGAATATGTGAGAGAGAATATCTGAGAGTGACACAGAAAGAGCATGTGTGAGAGAGAGTGTGTTTGTGACAGCAAGAGACAGTGAGAGCATGAGAGAGAGAGCCAGAGAGTTTGAGGGAGAGAGAGTAAGAGAGAACAAGGTCGGAAAGAGAGAGAGCGACTGAGTGTGAATGACAGAGAAAGAGAGAAAGAAAGAGAAAGCATAGGAGATTGTGAGCTAGAGTGTATGTGAGCGAGAGAGTGTGAGCGAGTAAAGGGGATGTGAGAGAGTGAGACAGAGAGCGCGTGCGGGTGAGAGAGAGAGCGCGTGGGTGAGAGAGAGCGTGAGTGAGAGACAGTGCGAATGAGAGAGACAGAGCGCGTGAGAGAGAGAAAGAGAGCGAGAGCGAGAATGAGAGAGCGCGAGTGAGAGCGCGGCGAGTGAGAGAGCGGCAAGTGAGAGAGCGGCAAGTGAGAGAGCGGCGAGTGAGAGAGCGGCGAGTGAGAGAGCGCGAGTGAGAGAGCGCGAGTGAGAGAGCGCACGCGAGTGAGAGAGAGAGCACGCGAGTGAGAGAGAGAGAGCACGCGAGTGAGAGAGAGAGAGCACGCGAGTGAGAGAGAGAGTGCGCAAGTGAGAGAGAGAGAGAGTGCGCGAGTGAGAAGGAGAGAGAGCGCGAGTGAGAAGGAGAGAGAGCGCGAGTGAGAGAGAGAGCGCGAGTGAGAGAGAGACAGCATGAGAGTGAGAGTGAGAGAGAGTGCGAGTGAGAGAGAGAGCACGAGAGAGAGAACGAGTGTGTGAGAGAGAGAGAGAGCGCGCGAGTGAGAGAGAGAGCGGGAGTGAGAGAGAGAGCGCCAGTGAGATAGAGAGTGCCAGTGAGAGAGAGAGTGCGTGCGAGTGAGAGAGAGAGACAGCCCACGAGTGAGACAGAGACAGAGATTGAGTGAGAGAGAGAGAGAGCACGAGTTAGAGAGAGCGCGTGTGAGAGAGAGCAAGAGAGAGAGCGTGCGAGTGAGAGAGAGCGTGATTGTGAGAGATGGAGCGTGGGAGTGAGGGAGCGCTGGTGAGAGAGAGAGCGCAAGTGAGAGAGAGAGCGCGCAAGTGAGAGAGAGAGAGCACGTGAGAGTGAGAGAGCGCGCGAGTTAGAGAGAGAGCATGAGAGAGAGCGTGTGAGAGAGAGAGAGCACAAGAGAGAGAGCTCGTAAGTGAGACAGAGTGCATGAGAGAGAGAGAGAGCACGCGAGTGAGAGAGAGAGCGCAAGTGAGAGAGAGAGAGAGTGAAAGCGAGAGTGAGAGAGAGAGCGCAAGTGAGAGAAAGAGCACAAGTGAGTGAGAGAGGGAGGTCGCGAGTGAGAGAGAGTGTGAGTTAGAGAGAGAGCACGAGAGAGAGAGCGTGTGAGAGAGAGAGCGCGAGAGAGAGAGCACGAGAGACCACGAGAGAGAGAGAAAGCGCGTGAGTGAGAGAGAGCTCGTGAGCGAGAGAGAGTGCGTGAGTGAGAGAGAGAGCGCGCATGAGTGAGAGTGAGCACAAGTGAGAGAGAGCGCGCGAATGAGAGAGAGAGCGCGCAAGGGAGAGAGCGCGAGTGAGAGAAAATGAGCGCGCGAGTGAGAGAAAGAGCACAAGTGAATGAGAGAGAGAGCGCGCAAGGGAGAGAGCGCGAGTGAGAGAGAGCGCGCGAGAGAGAGAGAGCCAATGAGAGAGAGCGTGAATGAGAGAGAGCGTGAATGAGAGAGCGCGCAAATGAGAGAGCGCGCAAATGAGAGAGCGCGCAAATGAGAGAGCGCGCAAATGAGAGAGCGCGCAAATGAGAGAGAGCGCAAATGAGAGAGAGCGCAAATGAGAGAGAGCGCAAATGAGAGAGAGCGCAAATGAGAGAGAGCGCAAATGAGAGAGACAGCACGAGTGAGGGAGAGAGCACAAGTGAGAGAGAGAGCGCAAGTGAGAGAGAGAGAGAGAGCGCAAGTGAGAGAGAGAGAGAGAGAGCGCGAGGGAGTAAGAGAGAGTGCAAGAGAGAGAGTACGCGAGAGAGAACACGGGTGAGAGAGCGCGAGTGAGAGTGCATGAGTGAGAGAGAGAGCGCGCGAGTGAGAGAGCGCGCCCGCGTCTGAGAGCACACGAGTGAGAGAGCACGTGAGTGAGAGAGCACGTGAGTGAGAGAGAGCATGCAAGTGAGAGAGAGACAGCGCGAGTGAGAGAGAGAGAGAGCGCGCGCGAGCGTGAGTGAGAGAGAGAGAGAGAGCACACTAGTGAGATAGATAGAAAGCACGCGAGTGAAAGAAAGAGTGCAAGTGAGAGAGAGCGCGTAAGTGAGAGAGCGCGGAAGTGAGAGAGAGCGTGTGAGTGAGAGAGAGCGCGAGAGTGAGAGAGAGCGCGAGTGAGAGAGAGCGCGTGAGTGAGAGAGAGCGCGTGAGTGAGAGAGAGCGCGTGAGTGAGAGAGAGCGCGTGAGTGAGAGAGAGCGCGTGAGTGAGAGAGAGCGCGTGAGTGAGAGAGAGCGCGTGAGTGAGAGATAGCGCATGAGAGAGTGCGCGTGAGAGAGCGCAAGTGAGAGAGAGAGCGCAAGTGAGTGAGAGAGAGCGCGAGAGAGGGTGCTCGAGAGAGAACGTGGATGAGAGAGTGCGCGAGTGAGGGAGAGAGAATGCGTGAGTGAGAGAGAACACGCAAGTGAGAGAGCGAGCGTGGGTGAGAGAGAGAACGAGCGCGGGTAAGAGAGGGAGAGAGAGTGAGAGAGAGCACGAGTGAGAGAGAGAGCATGCGCAAGTGAAAGAGAGAGCACACAAGTGAGAGAGAGAGAGCGAGCGCAAGTGAGAGAGAGCGAGCGAACGTGGGTGAGAGAGAGCGCAAGCGTGGGTGAGAGAGAGAGTGCGAGCGTGGGTGAGAGAGTGAGAGAGAGCACGGGTGAGAGAGCGAGCATGCGCGAGTGAGAGAGAGAGCACACAAGTGAGAGAGAGCGCGCACAAGTGAGAGAGAGCGTGCATAAGTGAGAGAGAAAGCACGCGAGTGAGAGAGAGAGAGCGCGAGTGAGAGAGAGAGAGAGCACGCGAGTGAGAGAGCACGCGAGTGAGAGAGAGGGCACGAGTGAGAGAGAGCGCGTGAGAGAGAGAGCGCGCGAGAGAGAGAGCGCGCGAGAGAGAGAGAGCGCGAGAGAGAGAGAGCGCGAGAGAGAGAGAGCGCGAGAGAGAGAGAGCGCGAGAGAGAGAGAGAGCGCGAGAGAGAGCGCGAGAGAGAGAGAGAGTGCGAGTGAGAGAGAGAGCGCGAGTGAGAGAGAGAGCACGCGAGTGAGAGAAAGCGCAAATAAGAGAGAGAGCGTGAGTGAGAGGGAGAGAGGGCAAGATAGAGAGAGAACGCGAGAGAGAGAGCACGAGAGAGAGAGCACGAAAGAGAGAGCGCATGAGTGAGAGAGAGAGCGAGTGAGTGAGAGACAGCGCGAGTGAGAGAGAGAGCGCGTGAGAGAGCGCGAGGGAGAGAGTGCAAGTGAGAGAGAGAGCGTGCGAGTGAGAGAGCGCGTGAGTGAGAGAGAGAGCGCGTGCGAGCGAGAGAGTGAGAGTGAGCGCGCGCGAGAGAGAGAGAGAGCGCAAGTGAGAGAGAGCGCAAGTGAGAGAGAGAGCGCAAGTGAGAGAGAGAGAGCGCAAGTGAGAGAGAGAGCGCGCAAGTGAGAGAGAGAGCGCAAGTGAGAGAGAGAGCATGAGAGAGAGAACGTGCGAGAGAGAGAGCACAAGAGAGAGAACGAGAGAGAGAGCGCATGAGTGAAAAGAGAGCACGCGTGAGTGAGAAAGAGCGCAAGTGAGAGAGAGCACGCGAGTGAGAGAAAGCGCAAGTGAGAGAGAGCACGCGAGTGAGAGAAAGCGCGAGTAAGAGAGAGAGCGTGAGTGAGAGGGAGAGAGGGCGAGATAGAGAGAGAACGCGAGAGAGAGAGCACGAGAGAGAGAGCACGATAGAGAGAGCTCGTGAGTGAGAGAGTGCATGAGTGAGAGAGTAGCGTGAGTGAGAGAGAGCGCATGAGTGAGAGAGCATGCGTGAGTGAGAGCGCACGCAAGTGAGAGAGAGCGTGCAAATGAGAGAGAGAGCATGCGAGTGAGAGAGCGCGTGCGAGTAAGAGAGAGAGCGCGCAAGTGTGAGAGAGAGAGCGCGCAAGTGAGAGAGAGCGACTGAGAGTGCGCAAGTGAGAGAGAGTGCGCAAGTGAGAGAGAGAGCGCAACTGAGAGAGAGAGTGCAAGTGAGAGAAAGAGCACAAGTGAGTGAGAGAGAGCGCGCGAAAGAGAGAGCGCAAGTGAGAGAGAGTGTGCGAGTGAGAGAGAGCGAGTGAGTGAGAGACAGCGCGAGTGAGAGAGAGAGAGAGCGCGCGAAAGAGAGAGCGCAAGTGAGAGAGAGTGTGCGAGTGAGAGAGAGCGAGTGAGTGAGAGAGAGCGAGTGAGTGAGAGAGAGCGAGTGAGTGAGAGAGAGCGCGAGTGAGAGAGAGCGCGTGTGAGAGCGAGCGCGAGGGAGAGAGTGCAAGTGAGAGAGAGAGCGTGCAAGTGAGAAAGAGCGCGTGAGTGAGAGAGAGAGCGTGCGAGCGAGAGAGTGAGAGAGAGCGTGTGTGAGTGAGAGAGAGAGCGTGCGAGTGAGAGAGCGAGAGAGCGAGAGAGAGCGCAAGTGAGAGAGAGCGTGC
The DNA here is from genome assembly GCF_020745735.1 of Hemiscyllium ocellatum. Taxonomy (NCBI): domain Eukaryota; kingdom Metazoa; phylum Chordata; class Chondrichthyes; order Orectolobiformes; family Hemiscylliidae; genus Hemiscyllium; species Hemiscyllium ocellatum. The sequence goes on from NC_083402.1 coordinate 126,591,530, forward strand.
GAGTGAGAGACAGCGCGAGTGAGAGAGAGAGCGCGAGGGAGAGAGTGCAAGTGAGAGAGAGAGCGTGCAAGTGAGAGAGAGAGCGTGCAAGTGAGAGAGAGCGCGTGAGTGAGAGAGAGAGCGTGCGAGCGAGAGAGTGAGAGAGAGCGCGTGTGAGTGAGAGAGAGAGCGTGCGAGTGAGAGAGCGAGAGAGTGAGAGAGAGCGCAAGTGAGAGAGAGCGTGCGAGTGAGAGCGAGTGAGTGACAGCGCGAGTGAGAGAGAGAGAGCGCGAGTGAGAGAGAGAGCGCGAAAGAGAGAGCGCAAGTGAGAGAGAGCGTGCGAGTGAGAGCGAGTGAGTGACAGCGCGAGTGAGAGAGAGAGCGCGAATGAGAGAGCGCAAGTGAGAGAAAGCGTGCAAGTGAGAGAGAGAGCGAGTGAGTGAGAGACAGCGCGAGTGAGAGAGAGAGAGCACGTGAGAGAGCGCGAGGGAGAGAGTGCAAGTGAGAGAGAGAGCGTGCGAGTGAGAGAGCGCGTGAGTGAGAGAGAGCGTGCGAGCGAGCGCGCGCGAGTGAGAGAGAGAGCGCAAGTGAGAGAGATAGCGCAAGTGAGAGAGAGAGAGCGCAATTGAGAGAGAGAGCATGAGAGAGAGAACGTGCGAGAGAGAGAGCACAAGAGAGAGAACGAGAGAGCGAGCGCATGAGTGAAAAGAGAGCACGCGTGAGTGAGAGAGCGTGAGTGAGAAAGAGCGCAAGTGAGAGAGAGCACGAGTGAGAGAGAGTGCGCAAGTGAGAGAGAGAGAGCGCAAGTGAGAGAGAGAGAGAGCACAAGTGAGAGAGAGAGTGCGCGAGTGAGAGAGAGCACGAGAGAAAGAGCGCTAGTGAGAGAGAGAGCTCGTGAGTGAGAGAGAGAGAGCGTGAGTGAGAGAGCGCGCGCAAGTGAGAGAGAGTGCGCAAATGAGAGAGCACGCGAGTGACAGAGAGAGCGCTGGTGAGAGAGAGAGAACGCGAATGAGAGAGAGAGCGCGCGTGAGTGAGAGAGAGAGCATGAGTGAGAGAGAGAGCATGAGTGAGAGAGAGCGCGAGTTAGAGAGAGAGCGCGCGCGAGTGAGAGAGAGAGCGCGGTGAGAGACAGAACGCGAATGAGAGAGAGAGCGCACGCGAGTGAGAGAGAGCATGAGTGAGAGAGAGAGCGCGAGTTAGAGAGAGAGCGTGAGTTAGAGAGAGAGCGTGAGTTAGAGAGAGAGCGTGAGTTAGAGAGAGCGTGTGAGAGAGAGCGTGATTGTGAGAGAGCGAGCGTGGGAGTGAGAGGGAGCGCAAGTGAGAGAGAGAGAGTGCAAGTGAGAGAGAGAGTGCAAGTGAGAGAGAGAGTGCAAGTGAGAGAGAGAGCACGTGAGTGAGAGACCACGAGAGAAAGAATACAAGAGAGAGCGTTCATAAGTGAGAGAGAGCACACGAGTGTGAGAGAGAGCATGCGAGTGAGAGAGAGAGCGCGAGTGAGAGAGCGCGCACGTGAGTGAGAGAGAGTGCGCAAGTGAGAGAGAGAGTGTGCAAGTGAGAGAGAGAGAGAGCATGAGTGAGAGAGAGTGCGTGAGTGAAAGAGCACACAAGTGAGAGAGAGCGTGCGAGTGAGAGAGAGCACGCGAGAGAGAGCGCGAATGAGTGTGTGTGAGAGCACGAGTGAGAGAGCGCGAGTGTGAGAGAGAGAGCATGCGAATGAGAGAGAGAGCACGTGAGTGAGAGAGACAGCACGTGAGTGAGAGAGAGAGAGAGAGCGCGCGAGTTAGAGAGAGAGGGTGAGTTAGAGAGCGCGAGAGAGAGCACGATAGTGTGTGCGAGAGCGCGGGAGAGCACGAGAGAGAGAGCTCTTGAGAGAAAGTGCGTGAGAGAGAGAGAGAGCCTGCGAGTGAGAGCACACGAGTGAGAGAGAGAGTGCACGAGTGAGAGAGGGAGTGCGCGAGTGAGAGAGAGAGAGAGCGAGAGAGAGAGTGACTGAGAGAGTGCGCGCGAGTGAGAGAGAGCGCGTGCGAGTGAGAGAGAGAGCGTGCGAGTGAGAGAGAGAGCGTGCGAGTGAGAGAGAGAGCGTGCGAGTGAGAGAGAGAGCGCAAGGGAGAAAGTGAGCGAGTGAGAGAGAGCGCAAGTGAGAAAGAGAGTGCAAGAGAGAGAGTGCGAGAGAGTGAGCGCGAGAGAGAGCTCAAGTGAGAGAGAGAAGGCATGCGAGTGAGAGAGTGAGAGCGCGCGAGTGAGAGAAAGAGAGTGCACAAGTAAGAGAGAGCGAGAGCGCAAGTGAGAGAGAGCGAGAGCGCAAGTGAGAGAGAGCGAGAGCGCAAGTGAGAAAGAGAGCGTGAGTGAGTGAGAGAGCGCGCGAGTGAGAGAGAGAGAGAGCGAGTGAGAGAGCGCGAGAGAGTGCAAATGAGAGAGAGACCTTGCGAGTGAGAGAGAGCGTGTGCGAGTGAGAGAGGGAGAGCGCGCAAGTGAGAGAGGGAGAGCGCGCACGTGAGAGAGAGAGCACGCGAGTAAGAGAGAGAGCGCAAGTGAGAGAGAGAGCGTGCAAGTGAGAGAAAGAGCACAAAAGTGAGTGAGAGAGAGAGCACGTGTGAATGAGAGAGAGCGAGAGTGTGATAGAGAGCACGCGAGTGAGAGAGAGAGCACAAGTGAGAGAGAGAGAGCACAAGTGAGAGAGAGAGCACAAGTGAGAGAGAGAGAGTGCAAGTGAGAGAAAGAGCATGCAAGTGAGATAGAGAGCGCGCAAGTGAGAGAGAGAGTGCGCAAGTGAGAGAGAGAGCGCGCAAGTGAGAGAGAGAGCGCGCGAGAGAGAGAATGCAAGTGAGAGTGCGTGCGAGTGAGAGAGAGCGTGCGAGTGAGAGAGAGCGCAAGTGAGAGAAAGAGCACAAGTGAGTGAGAGAGCCAATGCGAGTAAGCAAGAGAAGGCGCAAGTGTGAGAGAGAGAGCGCAAGTGAGTGAGAGAGCGTGAGAGAGAGAACGTGCGAGAGAGAGCGAGAGAGAGAGAGAGAGCTCATGAGTGAGAGTGCATGAGTGAAAAGAGAGCATGCGTGAGTGAGAGAGCGCAAGTGAGAGAGAGCGCGAGTGAGAGAGAGCACACGAGTGAGAGAGAGAGCGCAAGTGAGAGAGAGAGCGCAAGTGAGAGAGAGCGCAAGTGAGAGAGAGAGAGCGCAAGTGAGAGAGAGAGAGCGAGTGAGAGAGAGCGCGAGTGAGAGAGAGCGCGAGTGAGAGAGAGCGCGAGTGAGAGAGAGCGCGAGTGAGAGAGAGCGCGCGCAAGTTAGAGAGAGAGCACGAGAGAGAGAGCGCGAGTGAGAGAGAGCTCGTGAGTGAGAGAGAGAGTGCGTGAGTGAGATGGCGCACGCAAATGAGACAGAGCGCATGTGAGTGAGAGAGAGAGAGTGTGCGAGTGAGAGAGAGCGAGAGAGAGCGCGCAAATGAGAGAGAGAGCACGCGAGGGAGAGAGCACAAGTGCATTAGAGAGAGCGCGAGTGAGAGGGAGAGAGCGCGAGATAGAGAGAGAACGCGTGAGAGAGTGCATGAGTGAGAGAGTAGCGTGAGTGAGAGAGTAGCGTGAGTGAGAGAGCCCGCGTGAGTGAGAGAGCCCGTGCGAGTAAGAGAGAGAAGGTGCAAGTGTGAGAGAGAGTGCGCAAGTGAGAGAGAGAGCGACTGAGAGAGAGAGAGAGCACAAGTATGTGAGAGAGAGCACGAGTGAGAGAGAGAGTGCGCAAGTTAGAGAGAGAGCACGAGAGAGAGAGCACGAGTGAGAGAGAGCTCGTGAGTGAGAGAGAGTGCGTGAGTGAGAGAGAGTGCGTGAGTGAGAGAGAGAGTGCGTGAGTGAGAGAGTGCACGCAAGTGAGAGAGAGCGCGCAAATGAGAGAGCACGGGACGAGAGAGAGCGTTGGTGAGAGAGAGAATGCGAATGAGAGAGAGAGTGCATAAGTGAGAGAGAGAGCGCACGAGTGAGAGAGAGAGCGCAAGTGAGAGAGAGAGCACAAGTGAGAGAGAGAGCACAAGTGAGAGAGAGAGCACAAGTGAGAGAGAGAGCACAAGTGAGAGAGAGAGCGCGCGCAAGTGAGAGAGAGCAAGTGAGAGAGAGCGAGTGAGAGAGAGCGCGAGTGAGAGAGAGAGAGAGCACAAGTATGTGAGAGAGAGTGCGCAAGTTAGAGAGAGAGCACGAGAGAGAGAGCGCGAGTGAGAGAGAGCTCGTGAGTGAGAGAGAGAGTGCGAGAGTGAGATGGCGCACGCAAATGAGACAGAGCGCGTGTGAGTGAGAGAGAGAGAGTGTGCGAGTGCGAGAGAGTGAGAGAGAGCGTGCGAATGAGAGAGAGAGCACGCGAGGGAGAGAGCACAAGTGCATTAGAGAGAGCGCGAGTGAGAGGGAGAGAGCGCGAGATAGAGAGAGAACGCGTGAGAGAGTGCATGAGTGAGAGAGTAGCGTGAGTTAGAGAGCGCGCGTGAGTGAGAGACCCCGTGCGAGTAAGAGAGAGAAGGTGCAAGTGTGAGAGAGAGTGCGCAAGTGAGAGAGAGAGCGAGTGAGTGAGAGAGAGCACGAGTGAGAGAGAGAGAGAGAGAGAGCACAAGTATGTGAGAGAGAGCGCGAGTGAGAGAGAGAGTGCGCACGTTAGAGAGAGAGCACGAGAGAGAGAGCGCGAGTGAGAGAGAGAGTGCGTGAGTGAGAGAGCGCACGCAAGTGAGAGAGAGCGCGCAAATGAGAGAGCACGCGAGTGAGAGAGAGAGCGCGTGGGTGAGAGAGAGAATGCGAATGAGAGAGAGAGTGCATAAGTGAGAGAGAGAGCGCGCGAGTGACAGTGAGCGCAAGTGAGTGAGAGAGAGAGCGCAAGTGAGAGTGCGCGAGTGAGAGAGAGAGAGTGAGTGAAAGAGAGAGCGTGAGTTAGAGAGAGAGCGCGAGATAGAGAGAGAGCATGTGAGAGAGAACGAGAGAGCGAGCATGCGAGTGAGGGAGAGCGTGATTGTGAGAGAGGGAGCGTGGGAGTGAGAGGGAGCGCTAGTGAGAGAGCGAGCGCAAATGAGAGAGAGAGAGTGCAAGTGAGAGAGAGAGAGCACATGTGAGTGAGAGATAGCACGTATGAGTGAGAGAACGTGCGAGTGAGAGAGCGCGCGAATGAGAGAGAGAGCACGCGAGGGAGAGAGCACAAGTGCGTGAGAGAGAGCGCGAGTGAGAGGGAGAGAGCGCGAGATAGAGAGAGAGAACGCGTGAGAGAGAGAGAGCGCGAGAGAGAGAGAGAGAGCGCGAGAGAGAGAGCTCATGAATGAGAGTGCCGTGAGTGAGAGAGCGCGCGAGAGTGAGAGAGCGCGCGAGAGTGAGAGAGCGCGCGTGAGTGAGAGAGCGCGCGTGAGTGAGAGAGCGCGCGTGAGTGAGAGAGCGCGCGTGAGTGAGAGAGAGGATGCAAATGAGAGAGTGAGCACGTGAGTGAGAGAGCCCGTGCGAGTAAGAGAGAGAAGGTGCAAGTGTGAGAGAGAGCGCGCAAGTGAGAGAGAGAGCGACGGAGAGAGAGTGCGCGAGTGAGAGAGAGAGCGCGCAAGTGAGAGAGAGAGCGCGAGTGAGAGACGGAGAACGCAAGTGAGAGAGAGCATGAGAGTGAGAGAGAGCGCAAGTGAGAGAGAGAGCGCGCGAGAGAGCGAGTACAAGGGAGAGAATGCAAGTGAGAGAGAGAGCGCGCGAGTGAGTGAGAGCGGGAGAGTGAGAGAGAGTGGGAGAGTGAGAGAGAATGCGCAAGTGAGAGAGAGAGCACAAGTGAGAGAGAGAGCGCAAGTGAGAGAGAGAGAGAGAGTGCAAGTGAGAGAGAGCGCGCAAGTGAGTGAGAGAGCGCGAGAGAGAGAACGTGCGAGAGAGAGCGAGAGAGAGAGAGAGAGCTCATGAGTGAGAGTGCATGAGTGAAAAGAGAGCACGCGTGAGTGAGAGCGCGCAAGTGAGAGAGAGCGCGAGTGAGAGAGAGCACACGAGTGAGAGAGAGAGCGCAAGTGAGAGAGAGAGCGCAAGTGAGAGAGAGAGAGCGCGCAAGTGAGAGAGAGCGAGTGAGAGAGAGCGCGACTGAGTGAGAGAGAGCGCGAGTGAGAGAGAGAGAGCGCGAGTGAGAGAGAGAGAGCACAAGTATGTGAGAGAGAGCGCGAGTGAGAGAGAGAGTGCGCAAGTTAGAGAGAGAGCACGAGAGAGAGAGCGCGAGTGAGAGAGAGAGAGCGCGAGTGAGAGAGAGAGAGCGCGAGTGAGAGAGAGAGCATGAGAGAGAGAGCACGAGGGAGAGAGAGCTCGTGAGTGAGAGAGAGTGCGTGAGTGAGAGAGCGCGTGCAAATGAGAGAGCACGCGAGTGAGAGAGAGCGCGTGGGTGAGAGAGAGAGAACGCGAGTGAGAGGGAGAGTGCATAAGTGAGAGAGAGCGCGCGAGTGAGAGAGAGTGTGAATTTAAGAGAGGGAGCGTGGAAGTGAGAGGGAACGCTAGTCAGAGAGAGAGCGTGAGTGAGAGAGAGCGCGCAAATGAGAGGGAGAGCACATGTGAGTGAGAGAGAGTGCGTGCGAGTGAGAGAGAGCGCGTGCGAGTGAGAGAGAGCGCGTGCGAGTGAGAGAGATCGAGAGAGAGAGTGCGAGAGAGAGTGAGCATGTGTGAGAGAGCACGAGAGACCGCGAGAGAGAAAAAGCACGTGAGTGAGAGAGAGCTCGTGAGCGAGAGAGAGAGTGCGTGAGTGAGAGCGCACACAAGTGAGAGAGAGCGTGCGAATGAGAGAGAGAGCATGCAAGGGAGAGAGTGCAAGTGAGAGAGAGCGCGCGCGAGTTAGAGAGAGTGCATGTGAGTGAGAGAGAGAGAGTGTGCGAGTGAGAGAGAGCGAGAGAGTGAGAGAGAGCGCGCGAATGAGAGAGAGAGCACGCGAGGGAGAGAGCATAAGTGCATTAGAGAGAGCGCGAGTGAGAGGGAGAGAGCGCGAGATAGAGAGAGAACGCGTGAGAGAGTGCATGAGTGAGAGCGTAGCATGAGTGAGAGAGCGCGCGAGTGAGAGAGCGCGCGTGAGTGAGAGAGCGCGCGTGAGTGAGAGCGCACGCAAGTGGGAGAGAGCGTGCAAATGAGAGAGAGAGCACGCGAGTGAGCGAGCCTGTGCGAGTAAGAGAGAAGGCACAAGTGTGAGAGAGAGTGCGCAAGTGAGAGAGAGAGCGACTGAGAGAGAGTGCGCGAGTGAGAGAGAGCGCAAGTGAGAGAGAGATCGCAAGTGAGAGAAAGAGCACAAGTGAGTGAGAGAGAGAGCGTGAGTGAGAGAGAGCGTGCAAGTGAGAGAGAGCGAGTGAGAGAGAGCGTGCAAATGAGAGAGAGAGCATGCGAATGAGAGAGCCCGTGCAAGTAAGAGAGAGAAGGCGCAAGTGTGAGAGAGAGTGCGCAAGTGAGAGAGAGAGCGACTGAGAGAGAGTGCGCGAGTGAGAGAGAGCGCAAGTGAGAGAGAGATCGCAAGTGAGAGAAAGAGCACGAGTGAGAGAGAGAGCGCAAGTGAGAGAGAGATCGCAAGTGAGAGAAAGAGCACGAGTGAGAGAGAGAGCGCGAGTGAGAGAGAGCGTGCGAGAGAGAGAGCGAGTGAGTGAGAGAGAGCGCGCGCGAGGGAGAGAGTGCAAGTGAGAGAGAGCGCGCAAATGAGAGAGCACATGAGTGAGAGAGAGCGCGTGGGTGAGAGAGAGAGAACAGGAATGAGAGAGAGAGCATGCGAGTGAGAGAGAGAGTGCATAAGTGAGAGAGAGCGCGCGAGTGAGAGAGAGAGCGCAAGTGAGTGAGAGAGTGAGCGCAAGTGAGTGAGAGAGAGCACGAGTGAGAGTGCGCGAGTGAGAGAGAGAGCGCAAGTGAGAGAAAAAGCACAAGTGAGTGAGAGAGAGCGCGCGAGTGAGAGAGAGAGAGAGCGCGAGAGAGAGAGCGCGAGAGAGAGAGCGCAAGAGAGAGAGCGCAAGAGAGAGAGAGCACGAGTGAGAGTGCGCGAGTGAGAGTGCGCGAGTGAGAGTGCGCGAGTGAGAGAGAGAGCGCGAGTGAGAGAGAGTGCGAGTGAGAGAGAGCGCGAGTGAGAGAGAGCGCGAGTGAGAGAGAGCGCGAGTGAGAGAAAGAGCACAAGTGAGTGAGAGAGAGAGCGCGAGTGAGTGAGAGAGAGCGCGAGTGAGTGAGAGAGAGCGCGAGTGAGAGAGAGAGCACGCGAGAGAGTGAGCACGTGGGAGAGAGTGCAAGTGAGAGAGTGAGAGAGCGCGCGAGTGAGAGAGAGCGCGTGAGTGAAAGAGAGACAGCGCGCGAGTGAGAGCGAGTGAGAGAGCGGGAGAGTGAGATAGAGCACGCGAGTGTGAGAGAGAGCAAGTGAGAGAGAGCGCGAGTGAGTGAGAGAGAGCGCGAGTGAGTGAGAGAGAGCGCGAGTGAGAGAGAGAGAGCACAAGTGTGTGAGAGAGAGCTCGAGTGAGAGAGAGAGTGTGCGAGTTAGACAGAGAGCACGAGAGAGAGAGAGCGAGTGAGAGAGAGAGCACAAGTGAGAGAGAGAGCACAAGTGAGAGAGAGAGCGCAAGTGAGAGAGAGAGCGCAAGTGAGAGAGAGCGCGAGAGAGAGAACGTGCGAAAGAGAGAGCACAAGACAGACAGCGAGAGTGAGAGAGAGTGCATGAGTGAAAAGAGAGCACGCGTGAGTGAGAGAGCGCGAGAGAGAGAGCGCGAGAGAGAGCGCGCGTGCGCAGGTGTGTGAGAGAGCGCACGAGTGTGAGAGAGCACGCGAGTGTGAGAGAGAGCAAGTGAGAGAGAGCGCGAGTGAGTGAGAGAGAGCCCAAGTGAGAGAGAGAGAGAGAGCACAAGTGTGAGAGACAGAGCACGAGTGAGAAAGAGAACGCGCGAGTTAGAGAGAGAGCGCGAGTGAGAGAGAGAGAGAGCGTGGGTGAGAGAGAGAGAACGCGAGTGAGAGGGAGAGCACATGTGAGTGAGAGAGAGCGCGTGAGTGAGAGAGAGAGATCGTGCGAGTGAGGGAGAGCGGGAGAGTGAGAGAGCGTGTGGGTGAGAGAGAGAGCACAAGTGAGAGAGAGCACAATTGAGAGAGAGAGAGCACAAGTGTGTGAGAGAGAGAGCGAGTGAGAGAGAGAGTGCGCGAGTTAGAGAGAGAGCACGAGAGAGCGCGCGAGTGAGAGAGAGCTCGTGAGTGAGAGAGAGAGTGCGTGAGTGAGAGAGCATGTGCAAGTGAGAGAGAGCGCACAAATGAGAGAGAGAGCGGGTGAGTGAGAGAGAGTGAGCGCGAGTGAGAGGGAGAGCGCAAGTGAGAGTGCGCGAGTGAGAGAGAGAGCACGAGAGACCACGAGAGAGAGAGAGAAAGCGCGTGAGTGAGAGAGAGCTCGTGAGCGAGAGAGAGCGCGTGAGTGAGAGCACACACAAGTGAGAGAGAGCATGCGAATGAGAGAGAGCGCGCGCGAGTGAGAGAGAGCGCGCGCGAGTGAGAGAGAGCGCGCGCGAGTGAGAGAGAGCGCGCGCGAGTGAGAGAGAGCGCGCGCGAGTGAGAGAGAGAGAGCGCGCGCGAGTGAGAGAGAGAGAGCGCGCGCGAGTGAGAGAGAGCGCGCGCGAGTGAGAGAGAGAGAGCGCGCGCGAGTGAGAGAGAGCACGCGTGAGTGAGAGAGCGCGCGCGAGTGAGAGAGAGCGCGCGCGAGTGAGAGAGAGCGCGCGCGAGTGAGAGAGAGCGCGCGCGAGTGAGAGAGAGCGCGCGCGAGTGAGAGAGAGCGCGCGCGAGTGAGAGAGAGCGCGCGCGAGTGAGAGAGAGCGCGCGCGAGTGAGAGAGAGCGCGCGCGAGTGAGAGAGAGCGAGAGAGAGAGCACACGAGGGAAAGAACACAAGTGCGTGAGAGAGAGCGCGCGCGAGTGAGAGAGAGCGCGCGCGAGTGAGAGAGAGCGCGCGCGAGTGAGAGAGAGAGTGTGCGAGTGAGAGAGAGCGAGAGAGAGAGCACACGAGGGAAAGAACACAAGTGCGTGAGAGAGAGCGCAAGTGAGAGGGAGAGAGCGGGAGATAGAGAGAGAACGCGTGAGAGAGAGAGCGCGAGAGTGAGAGCGCACGCATGTGAGAGAGAGCGCGCAAGTGAGAGAGAGAGCGACTGAGAGAGAGCGCGCAAGTGAGAGAGAGAGCGACTGAGAGAGAGTGCGCGAGTGAGAGAGTGCGCGAGTGAGAGAGAGCGCGCGCGAGTGAGAGAGAGCGCGCGCGAGTGAGAGAGAGCGCGCGCGAGTGAGAGAGAGCGCGCGCGAGTGAGAGAGAGCGCGCGCGAGTGAGAGAGAGCGCGCGCGAGTGAGAGAGAGCGCGCGCGAGTGAGAGAGAGCGCGCGCGAGTGAGAGAGAGCGCGCGCGAGTGAGAGAGAGCGCGCGCGAGTGAGAGAGAGAGTGTGCGAGTGAGAGAGAGCGAGAGAGAGAGCACACGAGGGAAAGAACACAAGTGCGTGAGAGAGAGCGCAAGTGAGAGGGAGAGAGCGGGAGATAGAGAGAGAACGCGTGAGAGAGAGAGCGCGAGAGTGAGAGCGCACGCATGTGAGAGAGAGCGCGCAAGTGAGAGAGAGAGCGACTGAGAGAGAGCGCGCAAGTGAGAGAGAGAGCGACTGAGAGAGAGTGCGCGAGTGAGAGAGTGCGCGAGTGAGAGAGTGCGCGAGTGAGAGAGGGCGCAAGTGAGAGAGGGCGCAAGTGAGAGAGGGCGCAAGTGAGAGAGGGCGCAAGTGAGAGAGAGATGGCAAGTGAGAGAAAGAGCACAAGTGAGAGAGAGAGAGCGCGCGCGAGTGAGAGAGTGCAAGTGAGAAAGCATGCGCAAATGAGAGAGCACGCGAGTGAGAGAGAGCGCCAGTGGGTGAGAGAGAGAGAACGCGAATGAGAGAGAGAGCACGCGAGTGAGCGAGTGAGCGCAAGAGAGTGAGAGAGAGAGCGCAAGTGAGAGTGCGCGAGTGAGAGAGAGCATGAGTGAGAGAGAGCGCACGAGTGAGAGACAGCACGCGAGTTAGAGAGAGCGCGCCGGTTAGAGAGAGAGCGTGTGAGAGAGAGCAAGAGAGCGAGCGTGCAAGTGAGAGAGAGCGTGATCATGAGAGAGGGAGCGCTAGTGAGAGAGAGAGCACGTGTGAGTGAGAGAGAGCGTGAGAGTGTGCGAGTGAGAGAGAGCGAGAGTGTGAGAGAGAGCGTGTGTGAGTGAGAGAGAGCGTGATTGTGAGAGAGGGAGCATGGGAGTGAGAGTGCGCGAGTTAGAGAGAGTGCGCGAGTTAGAGAGAGAGCGCGAGTTAGAGAGAGAGCGCGAGTTAGAGAGAAAGCGCGAGTTAGAGAGAAAGCGCGAGTTAGAGAGAAAGCGCGAGTTAGAGAGAGAGCGCGAGTTAGAGAGAGAGCATGTGAGAGAGAGCGAGCGTGCGAGTGAGAGAGAGCTTGATTGTGAGAGAGGAAGCGTGGGAGTGAGAGTGTACAAGTGAGAGAGAGAGAGCGCACAAATGAGAAAGAGCGCGCGAGAGAGAGCAGGAGTGAGAGGGTGTGAGAGCGGGAGTAAGAGACCACGAGTGAGAGAGAGAGCATGCGAGTGAGAGAGAGAGGGTGAGCGAGAGAGAGCACGTGAGTGAGAGAGAGGGTGCGAGCAAGAGAGAGAGCACGAGGGAGAGAAAGTGAGTGCGCGAGTTAGAGAGAGAGCGTGAATTAGAGAGAGAGCGCGAGAGAGAGCATGATAGTGTGTGAGAGAGTGTGTGCGAGAGCGCGAGTGAGAGAGAGAGCTCTTGAGAGAGAGAAAGCGCGTGAGTGAGAGAGAGCGCCCACGAGTGAGAGCACACATGAGTGAGGGAGGGAGTGCATGAGTGAGAGAGTGCGCGAGTGAGAGAGAGCGTGCGAGTGAGAGAGAGAGCGTGCGAGTGAGAGAGCACAACTGAGAGAGTGAGCGAGTGAGAGAGAGCGCGAGTGAGAGAGAGAGAGCGCAAGTGAGAGAAAGAGCACAAGTGAGTGAGAGAGAGCGCGAGTGAGAGGGAGAGAGCGCAAGATAGAGAGAGAACGCGTGAGAAAGAGTGCGTGAGTGAGAGAGTAGCGTGAGTGAGACAGAGCGCGTGAGTTAGAGAGAGCGCATGAGTGAGAGAGAGCGCGCGAGTGAGAGAGCGCGCGAGTGAGAGAGCGCGTGTGAGTAAGAGAGAGAGCGTGCAAGTGTGAGAGAGCGAGTTGAGAGAGAGCGCAAGTGAGAGAAAGAGCACAAGTGAGTGAGAGAGAGAGCGCGAGTGAGAGAGAGCGCGCGAGAGAGCACAAGTGAGAGAGAGCATGTGAGTGAGAGAGTGAGCGAGTGAGAGAGAGAGCACGCGTGAGTGAGAGTGCGCGAATGAGTGAGAGAGCGTGCGAGTGAGAGCGCCCGTGAATGAGAGAGAGAGCATGTGAGGGAGAGAGCGCGAGTGAGTGAGAGAGAGCGCAGGAGAGAGAACGCGAGAGAGAGTGCGAGAGAGAGAGAACATGAGTGAGAGAGAAAGAGCCCGAGTGAGAGAGAGAGCGCAAGTGAGAGAGCGCAAGGGAGAGATTGAGCATGCGAGTGAGAGAGAGAGATCTCGTGAGTGAGAGAGAGCGTGCGAGTGAGAGAGAGAGATCTCGTGAGTGAGAGAGAGCGTGCGAGAGAGAGAGGGCGAGTGAGTGAGAGAGCGCAAGTGAGTGAGAGAGCGCAAGTGAGTGAGAGAGTGCACGAGTGAGAGAGAGAGCGCAAGTGAGAGAACATAGGTGAGAGAGAGCGTGCGAGTGAGAGAGAGAGAACA